>NC_064259.1:3125000-3750000 GCF_003254725.2 Canis lupus dingo | reverse complement strand
CGCCAACACCTCGATCGCGGCCCCTAGCTTCCCAAACTGTGAGAAAATAAATTTCTGTTGTTTTAGGCCGGTAGGGGTAACCGTTTGTTATGGCAGCCCTAGGGAACTAATACAGCTGCTAAAATAAGAGGAAAACTAAAATGAGAACATGAAGAAGAGGGATGTTCTGAAGGAAAGGGTTATTTGACGGCAGAGAGGCAGGATGCAGCGGGCACCTGGCCGTGCTGCGGGCCACAGAGGGCCACGCACACATGGTGGGGGCTCGTCGGATGCGGATGGAGAGGTGGCCTCTGGGTTCCCTTTCCGCACTCCCCCCCTCCCCCTGTGGGTACCGACCCGGTGGGAGAAGCTGCTACTGGAAGAACCGCGAGTCTGCAGGTGGGCCGCCCGGGGCGAGAGCTCGGGTCCTCAGACAGGCCAGGCCCGCAGGCTGCGCCCTAGGCGGTTTGCACCTGCACCACTAACGGAAAACAGGCATTTACCTTCTTTCCTTTTCCTCCTTGTCCTCCCCCAGCCCCAATCTGGAAGACTGAGCAAATTTATTTAAATGCTGAACTGCCAGCAGCGTGCCAAAGTGGAGTGAACCCAAGGAGGCTTCTAACTCATTTTCAGTCAGTGCAAAGGGGTCACTTAGGATCCGCAGGTTTCTTCCCACCGGTTGTGGAAAATGTTCAAACAGTTTGCTGAACCCTCAGAAGTCGTCTCTCCTTGACCCCACAGGAGGAGCCTGACCCCACAGCTGCTCCCGACCCCGCTCCTCCTCGGGCAGATGCCCCCTAGGCCAGACTCCTGGGCCCGCTGCATCCTCACCCGCTCCAGCTCCGCCCCTGCCTCTCCCACCAGGAAGAGTCTGGAAAGCCGATAGCTCAAGCACGCTCAGGTCTGGCGTGGGTCTTCTCTCCTTTAATTATTTTGGTCACACCGCATGTGCTTTGACTCCGATTACAAATGAAACTCTGATGGCCCGTCATTCAGAGACGTTTTCAACGTACCTTCGTTTGCTCTCAAAATACATCAAGCCAAGTTTTTAGAAGACACGGTTTCAGGATACATTTCAGCTAAAATCACTACGCGGTTTCAGTTTCAGCGGATGGTTTTGCAAATTAACGTGGTTTAGTTCAGTTTTGGGTTCACGGTTCAGGTCGGGTCGTGACCCTCAAACATTCCTAGATAAGGTGGATGATATTAATTTCTTATAATAATAATGCTGAAGACAGACGTGAAAATAACCCTTTGTCCGCGACCCCACGGTCCTTGCAAGTGTACAAAGGAAAGATCTCTGGTGACTTTCATAAATTAGCCCAAGGTCGCAGCTCTTGCAGACGTGAGCTGTGCGGGTGCGGACACTCCTCAGATCAGCGGCTTGAGGTCGCTGCCATCCCCTGGGAGGTGACAGTCTGCAGCCTCCTCCCAGAGAACCCCGGCGTGCTGGGTTAGAATGTCTTCTCTGCGCAGACGCTGTCAGTGGGAAGGGTCCCTTCCAGGCCGGGGGCATCCTGCCACCCGCGAGGCCTCTGACAAATTGAAACACGCGCCGCCGTTTTGCTGAAATACTTGGATCAACGATGGGATTTTTTTGTTCCCACTGTCTTGGTTTATTTTCACGGCAGCAATTGCTCACCAGCACGCGGAGTTCTTTGCCCCAACCGTGCCACGCCCATGCACACTCTGAACCCGCAGGCCCAGGGGCTGCCCCGCAGGCTGCGCCACATCCCAGGAGGACAGCTGAGCAACCGGGTGTGACAGCAGAGGGCCATCCCTGCCTGAACCCCTCAAGGAGAAAACACGTCCCCAGGGGCAGTCCCGACACGTCCCTCTTGGCCCCGCTTCGGTATTTCTTTAACCCGCAGAGCCATTCTGAGCCTCTGAGCCTCCTTGAAACCCCTATGTCTTGCACCTCCGGAGGCTGCTCCCTCGGTCCCAAAGTCCTGTCCCCCTCCCGGTCCCCCTCCTCCCCTTCCCTCCTCCTCGGCCTCCCCCTCCTGCCTCAGCACTCTGCAAATGCTCTTCATCACCTCCTCCTCTTTCCCCTCCTCCTCTCCTTCCTCTCCTTCCTTCCTAGCCTCCTCCCCCTCCCCTCCCCCACCTCCCCTCCTCCTCTCCTCCTCCTCCTTCCTCACCTTCCCCCTTCTTCTCCTTCCTTCCTGGCCTCCTTCCCCTTCCCCTCCCCCTCTCCCTCCCTTCCCCTCTCATCCTCCTCTTTCCCCTCCTCCTCCCCCCATTCCTCTCCCTCCTTCCTGGCCTCCTCCCCCTCTCCCTCCCCCCTACCACCCCTCTTCCCCTTTCCCTTCCTCCCTCAGCACTCTTTGCAGATCTTCCCTCCCTCTCTCCTCCCCCCGCCTCATCTCCTCTCCATCCTCCCCCTCCTCCCTCAGCACATTCTGCAGATCTTCACCTCCAGCCTCATCCTCTTTTCCAGCTGCCTGCCTCTCTCCATGTTTTCTTGTTTGTTTGTTTGTTTGCTTTTTGCCACAAAAGCTCAAACACAAAGCAGAAAAAAAGGCTCCCTGGTGTCAGGAGTTGGTGGCTGGGTCTGCAGGGGTCCCAGAGGCCTTTCGCTGCTGCTGCCCAGGCAGACGTGCCCCCTGCAGACCCTCCCCCGGGGTGACCGGAGCGGCCTCACAGTCCCCGAGGACTTGGCGCTCAGGCTCCCAGCCGCTGGTCACTCCCGCAGTCCACCTCTACGGGGCGGGACCCTGCCCAGGAGGCCGGGGCACCCTGTCACCTCACGGCTCGTCCCCAGCCCCCCACTCCAGGGTGCAGGCCTCCACGGGGAGCTGGAGCCACTTAGGGCCTCCTGGCCGGGGCCCTGGGGAGGGACGAGCTCCCAGGCTCTCTGGGCCCAGCCTGGCTCCCCCTCTCCGCCCCGAGAGAGACCCCAGCACCCTGCCAGCAGGCGGGTGACAGCCCTGCGCAGCCCTGCAGCGGGGAGAGGTGGTGGCTGGCTCACTACGCAGCTTAGCCAATGCCAAGAATGTCCTGGAGATACCTGGAGAGTAGCCGTCGTCCCTGTCTGTCCTCCTCACCCTGACAGCACCTGGCACAGCCGACAGATCGTGCAGGTGACAGGGACCTGTTAGATTTATGTAGCACTTTCTAGATCCCAGACACTGCGGGCCCTGGCGGCTCTGATCCTCAGGCGATGCCTGGAAGCCGCGGGAGCTGTGCCCAGGGCCCTGCACCCTCTGCACCCGAGTCCTCCTCCCCGCCTCCCGGGGCACCTGTCGCCCAGTTGTGTGAGTCCTGGCCCCCAGGGCCTTCCAGTGGGGAGGACGAGGGCTCCCAGTCATCTGTGGGCTCTCCCACGGACCGACAGCCCGGCTTGGGTTGGGTGTTTCTGTGAGTCCTATTTCCCTCATCCCTAAACAGGGGCTTTTAGGCTGGTGACCTCAGCCAGTGGGGACGAGGGGTGAATCCCGGAAGGCATCGCAGAGCGCCAGCCCTGGCGTCTAGACCTCCGCCAGGACCCCCTGCACACTGGGGTCCCCCCTCCGCGGGGACAGCACTGGTGACCTGAAGGCTGGCCCCACACATCTTTTCTGCACGCCTGGAGCTTAGCTCAAGGTGTGGTGCAGGGGTGTGTCTTTTAAAACAGGAAGGGCAAAAAATTAATTAATTAATTAAAAATGAAAATAAGTAAATAAAACAGGAAGGGCCACATGGAGGGGCCCTGAATGGGGAAAATTAGAGAGGGAGACAAACCGTGGGAGACTCCTGACTCTGGGAAACACACAAAGGGTTGCAGAAGGGGAGGTGGGTCGGATGGGGCACCTGGGGGACGGGCACTGAGGAGGGCACGTGATGGGATGAGCACTGGGCATTATACTATGTGGTGGCAAGTTGAATTTAAATAAGAAAATGTAAAAAAGAAAAGAAAAAGAAAAGAAAGGCCACGTGTTTTGCACAAATGGACGAATCCGACTCTGGGAGCAGGTGCATCACCACTCCTGGATCCACCCCCGGCGCCCACCCACACCCAAACTTCACAAGGGAACTAAAGGGGCTCATCACCCAGAATGGTGGGCTCTCGAAGGTTCTCAGAGCCCACCGGGTCTTAGCTACACACAGGGTGCAAGCAACCGAGTCACTGATGTGCACCGTCAGCACCTGAGCAAGGAAGGGTTTTTGTGTTGGAGAATTGTCTACTGACGGGGGTCTAAGTCTGTATTGATTTAAAAACTGCTTTTGTTTGGTTGTTTCCAGGTAAGCAGATGCCAAATTGGTGCTTTCCAATTCAAATCCAATCATGTCAACCTTTAGCTTAAACTCTCTGTGTGTCCCATGATCCTTTAGGATCAAGGGCACAATCCTCAGCCCTGCCGCTGGGTGCCCAAGACACGTCCCTCGGAGAGCCCTCCTTCTTTCTCCTCTGAGCACTGGCCTTCTTTTGTTTTGTTTTAATGTCTCACTCCTTCCCTGGGCAGAGCTATGTCCTCCCCCACGTATTCTCATTAACTCCCCTGGGTGTTTTTTTTTTTTTTTTTTTTTTTTTAGATTTGGGCTCAAATATCATTCCCAGGAACCTTTCCCTGACTGTCCAGCCCTGTACCGTGCTTTGCACAGGATCATGTTCTTTTCCTCCCGGCTTCTTAGACTTACATGTTTCCTCTGGTCACCTCAGCTGTCAACCCCCTGGGAGCAGAGGTTATCTCGGTTTTCCTCACTTGTGGATCCTTAGCGTGTATGGAGGTGGGCCTGGCTCATAGTAGGTCCGCCGTATTTGTGGACCAGGAATTTGCTAACTAGAAGAGCATTGATCTGAATGACTCAGATGGCTGTTCCCACCCGGGCAGCAGGGTAGGAGTGTTTGCTGGGCTTTTGGAAGCCAGGGACCTTTCAGAGAATAGTAGTCTCAGAGCTAAAAGAGATTTTAGACACCGTTGAACTGAAAACTCCCTCTCTTTGCAAACCTACTAGGGCATGCACTCCACTTGGTAAATGGTCCTCCAGGCTTCGCTTGGGCTCATACTGTGCAAGAGATCTACATTAATAGTTGATAAAGCTTACATCACCCCCAAAGAGTCTGTAGGACAAATGAAGGGTAAAATCGCCCGGAAGAAATATATCCACATTTCAGGATAAGCTATTTTAAATCAAATAAGCAAGGGGAAACATACGTACAAAATTACAGAAATAAACCAGTCTAATTGGTGTTTTTGTATTACCTTCCGACTCCCGCCTGCCAGGGAATCAATCTGTCCGTCAGGCAGGGGACGCTGCACAGTGTCTCTCCCCTGGTTTGCTTCGGACATTCTGTTTCCCTGGATCCACCTCGGATTTCTACTGTCTGTTGACACCTGGTGACCTGGCCCGATTCTTTCCTGTTCTCAGGAGAGCTATCCTAGCCTCCGAGCATCCCACCATCTCTCTCATTTGCTAAAAATTCAGTACCCGACACAGAAAATCTTGCTGAAATTTCAAGGGGTTCTACATGTGCGTTTCTATCACTTGTGCTGAACTCCTGTGATTCATTAATTTCCATGTGTCTCAGATGTGGTGCTGAGATGCTATTGAGTTTCACTGAATCTCTGCTATTTCTGGGTCTAATTTCTGCCGTGGGACCCGCAGATAGGGTAAATGCGTGTCTCCGGGGCAGGCAAGGCGACCGGCGGAGCGCCCTCCCTCCCCTGGTTCCTTCGAGTGCTAGTGAAGGTCCACTAGTGAAGTGCTAGTGCTGAGAAGGAGGTTTGTAGTCTTCACAAACGATTACGTTCAGGCTGAGCTTAGCCAGGAAAGCACACTTTTTTCTTTTTTTTTTTTTTTTAATGTTTCTTGTACCCTTTTCTGTTTTCTTTTCTCCATTCTTTGCTACGCGAATGCCTCGACAGAGTCCCCATGTTGCAAATACATGCTTGCCCCCAGGCCTTGAGTGAATTCGCTGTCTGTTTAATACCTACTCCATATGGGATAGATTAACACAAAAAGCCTTAGCCTTGTACAACACTCAGATGCTTTCATGTAATGGCCATGAGGATGGGGGCGGGACATGAACACATAAGTGGGTGCATGTACCAAGAACAGAAATCCATTGAGTTCCCCCAGACCAGACGTCTGCATTCTCGAAGGTTCTCAGCAGCCAATAAATTTGACTTGAACTTTTTTATTTCATGCATTCTGCTGTTAAAGCAAACCCTTCTTTCTAAACGAAGTATAATTGCAAGATACTATTCTGAGTGCCAAAAACGTCAACTGTAAGTTGCAAACATGGACACATTTAAACAGAACCATATGTTCGATTGAAAGGAAAAATCAGAAACAAACCAATCGTTCTACCTTTTGCTAAAGAGATAAATTGCAAGGAAGCAACCATGTCAGACAAAAAAAAAAAAAAAAAAATTAGGGAAACAGTGATCCTTATGCAATACTGTATTCATAGAATTTCATCGGAAGAAAAGTGACCAGTGCTCCATGGACATCATTGGCAAGACACAGCCTTGTAAAAACCTAATGCTTTGGAGGGAGGGAGGATGCTTGTGAAGTTTATTCAGCATCTACTCAGCTTATTTCATTCTGCACCAAAGTTATTGCACCGAGTTACAAAAGCTCGGTTTTGTTTGAGGTCTGTCGGTAACTACCTCTGTGACCCTGGTAGTGGCTTCTGAATAATACTCACAGTCTCAACCAGGTCACACGTCACCTGTCACCGCGACTCACCTCCCCCACTGCAAACCCTGCTCCTTGGGCTCACTTAGTGCTCAGGAACATCCTAGGAGCTGTGTTGCTGGGTGAATCCAGTTCTACATAGGAGAAAACTGAGCTTCGGGGCTTTTAAGGAACTTATCCAAAAAAGGTAGATGTAAGAAACTGCGAGGTAAGGATTCTAAGATTTATTTTTTTTTAACCCTGTGGTTTTCCACTGGACCACGGGATAATCTTTTCTTTATTTTAATAAGCTCGCTCTGCTTTCATTGGCTCATCTGTACCAAGAGAAGTTTGGATCATATGTCCATACCTCAAATTGCGGTATGTGTATTAGAGATACATAAACCATTTTAGGGGGTCATAGACAAACTTTAGGAAAGAGTAGTTACACACATGTTTATGTATGTTTTGAAAGCATGAAACTAACTTAATAAATATAGAGTTTAATGGATATTATTGCTTAATGTGAGACTTTTTTATTTCATCATTTTTTAAATTTATTTTTTTTTTATTAAACATAAAAAGTGAGCTGATTTTAAGTAGTGTTTACAAGTAGTGGTACTATATATGGGGAACGAGGTCATGGCAAAAAAAAAAAATTAAAAATTGAAGCTAATGCCCAAATACTTGGAAATTGTAAAACAGTGAAGTTGATAATCCCAAATGGTTCTTCTGGCTCCCATAGTCCAGAAATCAGTGATTTTCCTAACCCAGAAAGAAAATGTATAATTTAAAAAGCAAGCCCAAATATAGAATAATGGAATGATGGAAAGGCAGGAAACCACTAATATGTAACAATCAAAATAACGCAATGGGGATTAACACTGAGCTTCAGAGGGTTTGTAACAATTTATGTTTCAGAAGAGTTCCATCTTGTCACTGTGAGCATGTCTCCCTATTTGAGTGGAATTAGAAAGCATTAGAATTCCCTAGGTCAGTCCACTTATCTATGGTGTCTTCAAGATGCCATCCAGCTGTCCCGCAAGGGAGGCTTTCACATCAGGCCTGTTTGCAATTACACCAGCATGAGACTTAGTCACCATGTAATTCAGCCCGAAAATCTCCCGACTACATGTTTTGAATCAACTTGATGCTAGGTGATGTTCAAGGTGACGGCATATGAGGTGTATTTTTCAATGAGGATTAGCTGGTCCATAGGCATGAAGCTATGACACAGAGAAAGGGAAAGTTGTTGACAAATTCACTGCCTTTTGTGGAAAGAGTGGCTTTCTAATGTCTTTTAAGGTAGCTGCGTAAATAACATTAACTCCATTTAATGAAGCGTGCAAGCTAATCTTAGTGAAACTCATAAAAAAATAGGTACTTAGAGCATTTAAATTCTCTATTAATAATCAAATGGAAATCTCTCTAGATAGGATGTAAATAAGGCAGAGAGAGTGAGTTTGCAGAAAAATAATTGTTTGGGCCGTCAACATATGGTAGAGAGTGTTCCCCATCCCAAGGTTAAGTTCTTTCTCTCTGTCTCTCTCCTCATCTGCTTCTATCTATCTATCTATCTATCTATCTATCTATCTATTTACCCGTCGACCATCTATCTACATACAGGACTGACTACATAATTTGTAGGACCCCGTACAAAATACAAATACTGATCTTTTTACAAAATTTATCAAGAATTTCAAGATGTAGCCTGAGTGAGATTGCACAGATTGTAAGCTTATGAAGGTGACTCTCTCTCTCTCTATATATATATATATATATGGGTTTATATAAAGTTCTGGACAAAAACACATATGTGTGGATAAAATGCTACCCAAGTAGCATATATATATGTGGTTTTATTATTCTCATTGTTCCTGTAAAATGTCATGAGCTCAAAAACCTTAACCTCATACATTTGGGTAGCATTTTATCCCACATATGTGAATAAAAGATTGAACCAAGACATCTTATAAGAGGAAGCAGTCAAGGGAACGCACCACATATAAGGTTTGGTTTGGTTTGGTTTGTTTGTTTGTTTTTTGAAATCCAAATTATAGTAGGCAACATAGTTTTACAACAAACATCCAAAATAGATTTTTTTTTTCTTTTGCCACAAAGCCATGCAAATTGGTTCTAATTGTTGGTACTCAGTGTAGTTTCTGAATTATTTGCCAAAGAGCCTTCATTCAGGCCAATCTGAGCTTCTTTCAAGAGTAGTTAACATACAATATTAGTTTATTTGATATTAGTTTCAGGAATGTAAAATAATGTTTCAACATTGATACACATTATAAAGTGATCATCATGATAAGTGTAGTTATAATCTATTACTGTACAAGGTATTATAATTAATCCAAGCTTCTAATGAGTCAGTTTGCTTTCAAACTGTGTAACTTGAAATCTTTATTTTCTCTGAGGGGTGGAGGGCATAGGTGGAAACTTCCATGAATACTGGATAGAAATACAAGCTTATGTTTCCATAGCAAGGTAGCCACACCGGTTCCATTGGGTCCTTGTGAGGCACTTTGGACCTCTCAGCCCAGGCACGGTGATTTCAGCATTCGAGACTTTCCCTGCTCTGGCCAGCCCATGCCTAAGCGACCTGCCTGGGTGTTCTGGCTTCCGCTTCTGGTTCCTTTTCTGAATCCTTCAGCTTTTCTCAATATGAAGTCAACTCCGCTCTGGTTCTGGGTGGTTTCTGATTCAGCTCTATCCTTCCTCTGCAGAAGAGCACTCCCCAGGGTGATAAGCTGTCTCTCTTGAATAAAAAATGGATTTGCTTCTTTTTCACTACATATCTTGTGTTTATAAAGTTTTGAGTTTAAGAATTGTCTTCAAGATGGTTAGGGAAGGAAGCCAAAATGAGTAGGCCAAACCGACCACTGCAGTTATTTATTATCCTGGGCTCATGTGAGCAGACCAAATGAGGAGAACACTTCGCAGAACACTGCTTATGTAGGGTGAGTGAGCCAGGCTCTACAACATAGGTTATAGATGATTATGAACCCTAGAGATCGCCTGTGAATCTAACCCCTTGAATTTCATGTGAAGAAACTGAAGCCCAGGGGCATAACTTCTGTCTTGATAATGCATATGCCTGGTGGGATTGCCTACAGAATATATTCATGAAAATCTTAGCCTGGTCCACAGACTATTTTCACAAAGTCTTAGCCTGACCTTCAAAGCTTTTTGCAATTTCCTCTCAACCTAACTCTCTAACATTCCTTAGCCATATTGGACTAATTACGGTTCTGAAACACAAAAAGTACATTACCTCCTTTTCATATTTATTCATGCTATTCTTTTTCTGATGTGGACATGACATTTCATCTCCTCTATGTCTTTCCAGGCCCGGTCAATCCATTTCCTATCTATCATACACATTTCTGAGAATTCTCTTACATTGCTATTTAAGTTTGTCCTTATTGCTTATAGCTCTCGTTAATGAATTTTATCTCAACTTTCTTTTCATACGTTGACTGTGATTTCTGTAATGCACTGCCAGTTTGGCTGGGTCCTGGGCATACCAGGGGGTTGTGGCCTTCAAGGGATTCTAAGTGCAGAACACTTTTCTAACTTAAAGCACTGCAAAGACAGTGTGGAGTGACCAATATGTGTGCAGGAGAGCATGAGAAGGTGTGTCTATCCAAGGCTTCCTGGAGCAGATAGGGCCTGAGTGGGATTTACACAGTATTGGAAATTCTCAGGATCAGGATATTTGAGTGAAAGTATCAGCAAATAGAGAGAGAAGAGCCCCTGATGTAGAAACACTTTCCAAATTCAACAATATTCAGAGAGGCCATTCTTTGCACGATTCTTTGTGATGTAAAAGATAATTGGAGCTCTTATTTCTTTTTCTCGCAGATGATTACATTTCTTGCTTTCCACAACAAGAAAGAGACCTCTCCAAGAGCATATGCTTGCCTGTTAACAACCGAGCAAAGAAACTTGAAGGGAGAAACAATAAGTATTGCAAAAGAGAAACAAGAAATTCTGAGTGCATTCTCCAAGTGGTGTTTACACTTCATGTAGATTAACTGGCATGCTACCCTCTCAAAGAATGTAATATATAATCAGAAAATTTTAAGATCTTCATGATCCTTACAGAGTGCCGATACCAATTTCTTTTCTTTTGTGAGCCTGTAAGGTCAGGAGAAGAGAAGTGATTTATTTATTTATTTATTTATTTATTTATTTACTTATTTACTTATTTACTTATTTATTTATTTATTTTCACAAGTCACAGAGAACCGTGAGCCCAGAGGTAGAAGTAGTCTGTTGTCCTAACATCCACCCTGCTGCTACGTTCCTGTTTCCAGAACGACACTTTTCAGGGGAAATTCAAGAGCATTGTTACCTACTGGTAAAAAGCACTGCTAAAGCCAAGTAATGACAGATGTGCGAGTAATTTATGGAAAGCCAGAAGCAGCATGCGTAGGCTTTAGCTACCTGGAACTCTATTTCAGGCAAGAAATGATCGATAAGAGTCTAACACAGTCTTCCCTTCCATTTAAGGAGGGGAAAGGATTACTGTGAAAACTGCACGAAAACAATATTAGGGCAGTGGCAGTGAACTCACCATGCACAGATTTGCCAGGCAACCAGAGTAAAAATGCGATGGATCTGGTCTATTGATTACATTCACTTGGGATCCATGAGTGAGCTTTTTGCTCAGTATGGGTACAAGAAAGAGATTCAGCAAACATCTGAAGGCTAATGAAAGCACTCATGCTGTCTGGATGGCTAATTGGCTGGTATTTTTCAATCCTGGCAGGGTGGATTTTCTGAAACAAAGTAGAAATACCGTCATAATTCAGCTGGTAGCATTTTTATAAGGCTTTGGAAGACACTCTCGGGGATAGCTATTTCTTCTCTTCTAAAATCCCTGAAAGGTTATCTTTTCACCCATACAACGCCACACTTTCTTTTTCAAAGGTCTCCGGTGCCTCTAGAAGGACTGAAATAACATAAGCCTGGAAAAATATGCTTTTGAAACAGTGGTGACATTTCTCTGCAAACAATTGACAATTTCCTACATTTGGTTTCCCTCTGATGGTAATTAGTTAACTGTGTTTAACTTGGTTCACCTTTGAGGAGGTTGTCAAGATAATGTAACTCTATTGCCTTTTAATTATTTTAATCATTAAAACATTGCACTGCCACATTCGCATTCTGTGGGAGCTGAAGCCTGTAAACACAGAGAGGGAAAGCAATTTGAAGCCAGCAGAAGAGCAGTAAACTTGTTAGTTAATTGAACAAACCCTCATTGAGCACCTACCATGTGCCAGGCACTGTGCTTAAATCTGGGGAGATGTAAAGAGGAATTAGCCATGGTTAATGCCCTCCAGAGGCTGACAGACACATAGAACCAACTATAAACCATTTGATAAGGGATGTAATAGGGCTATAAACAAAGCGTTTTGAGAATGCAGAGGAGGGCGCAATCTCTTCTGCATGGCAGGGTTGGCAAAGCATATCACTTAATGTTCTTTCAGTGGAAAATGGCCAAAACACAACCCAAACTTGCTTAGAGAATAAGGGTGTATCGATGAAGCAGGGACACTAGTCCCCTGGCAGGGGTAGGATGCAGTTCAGGGACTCAGCTGATTTCACCAGACTCTACTTTGCCCCATTCTCTCTTGGGTGAGTTTTCCAGGTGTGAGGGGTGGCTTCATTTTCGGACCATGTGTTGGGGCATGACGGCAGCCTTTCTTCCAAGTTCGAGACTGGCATGCGTAACACCTGCATGTTTTGTGAAGACCCAGCAGAAGGCAGAAGTCATTTTGTATCCTACTGGTTCTGAACGAGTTCAGAGGAATGCCTTCTTCCCAGCAGGCCAGCTAGCGGCCGCCCACCACAGGGCCTGCAGGGGAAGCCAACTCCATCCGGCCCACAATGGCTTAGGGGCCCTGGAAAAGCACCCCCTTCCCCACCTCCCCCCCCCACTCCCACCCAAACCCACACTCTTGTTTTACTAGAAGAAGTTTGAATAGATATTGGGAAGCCAAAGATAAATGATGCATGAGCTGGATCTAGAAGCACGGAGACAGAAAACGAAGGTAGGCGTGTCCGTCAGGTTGCCAAGCAGACGGCTCACAAAGAGGGAAGCACACACAAGGGGTTTCCCGAAGCGGGGATCACTCGGTAGACGTTTGTGTGGGAGGCATGGAACGTGACCTAAATGCCACACCAGCCATATTGCTGTCCTTCTATCTTAATTGCTTATTTCTAAGGGCTGATTTTTAGAGTATACATGTTAACTTTTACATGATTTGGTGATTTGGGTTGAAGGGACGCATTCTTGCTCACCTGTGCACAGGAAAGCCGGAGAGAGAGGGAAGAAAATAGGAAGTAGGTCAGAAGCCCTCTATCTGTTTCCACATAGAGGTGTGGAGCTCCCAAAACACCCGAAAGTCATGGTAGACTCATCATCTTTCTTTCTGGCCATTCAGCATTAGGTAAGAGCACAGTGAATTAGAAAGGGTGAAACTGGTGTAAGTTGAGCCTGATGACACCCAGAATGGAAACTTGTCTCTTGACCGCATAAGCTCTATTCCACTTCCAGACTCAATGACACAGAAACCATGGAAATAGTGTGATTGTGTGGCCATCGCTATGGTCAGGACCCATTTTTGTAATGCTAATATCTAATCTAATTGGCCACAGCAAGGGCTCTTATCTTCTCCGTATTTAAGGGCCAAGTGTGCCTTGGGAATTTTGATACAAACCACGGTAATTACAATGTAGAATTATGAAAAGAAAAAGTAAGTCTAACTCTCTTATTTTCCAGGAAAGGATACATTATTTTGCCTTCCTGAGCCCTGGCATCCACCCTGATCAGACTGGGGTGCCCACTGAGAAGTATGTGTATTTCTGGCAATATAGTGTCCTCACGGGATTGTTGAAAGAATCAAACTAGATTAGGCCCTGGGTCCTTGACATTTGCTATTCATTCTGTCAAGAACATTATTTTTTTCTCCCCAATCCTTCCAGCTTCAACTTTGCCATGTTAATTTGTACTTATAAAGCTAGTCTTAGAAATGCCACCTGGGTTTTCTCTGACTCTTTGGGCCCTCCTTTCACTGGGTGCCATAGGTCCCTGGTGGTCCCTCTAGCATCTACTTTATGGGAGTCCAATTCCTGGACATTAGTCCAGTTCTCTCCCAACTCCATAAAGGGGGGAGCTAGATCAGCGTCTTACACTGCTGTATTTATACTACTGTATTTCCAGGGACCAGCACAGAGCCTCGTGCATCACGAGCAATCACAAGTACCTGTCCAGTCAGTGAACAATTGAGTGAGTGAATTAATCGAACACCTAAGTCCCGTGCTTAGTGATCTAGGCTACAGATTAACAACATGCTGAGAAGCGGACCAGTGGTTTGAAGTTAACTTGACCAGCATAGGCAAAAACATCTCCGTGACCCCGGAAGTATATTTGGGTGTCATTTTGTCTTCCTCTGTTTTCATCAACAAACAACTCAGTTTATTGAATGGAAGCTCTGGCACAGCGGCAAGAGAAGTAGGTTTTGAGAATGCACTCTCAAATTCCAGCTGTGTTGTTCATAAGGTATTCGATGCCGGTATCTCACCTGTCTGACTCTGATTACTAGTTTACAGGTGGAGAATAATAATAATTGCACATGTGTGCATATATTTAAAATTGTAAATTTAATTTACATATGTTAATTATATACTACAATGACTTGTTAACATTTAACTTTATGTGTGTGTGTATATATATATACTTCATATATATCTGCATATACATATATATGTATATATATATATATATATGTATGCCTAGTAGAGGTGTCACAAAAGTTAAAAAAAAATTAAAAAATTTTAAAAAGCTTTGTAAAAGGGAAAGAGGTACTTATACACAAGGTGTTCCTCCTAAACCACATCTGCTCTTGATAGATATGCAGTGTAGTGCAAACATAACCAGGAGAGTTCCAATCAAACTTGGGAAGAACAACCCTCCAGGGTCCTCTCATCTCTCCCTTCCTTCCTCAATGACCAGTGGATTTTGCTTACAAAACGAGCTAGCTGTGCATGATTCTTTCTTTCTGGAATAGTGAGTTGTGTTGGGCAGTCCCCCCACCCCCGGAGAGTTGTGCACCAGCAGCACAGACCCTTCTCGCCAGAGCTTTGCTCCTTTGTTTGTTAACCTGTACACAGATTCAGGAAAATTCATTTGCCATCATCTGATCCGTTATTCTACAACCACTAAAAAAACATTGTTTTGCACAAGTAATTTCATGTCCAGAAACCTTACAAGTTCATTTTCCAGGTCTTTCCAAGTTTCTGCACCAGAAACAGAGGAAGCAGGACCATGGTGTGCCCCTGCCACCCCATCCCTGCCTTCACTTACACAAACCCCTACAGGTCTGAGATCGGTTTGACATTTAGAATTTGGCACTCATGCTGATTCTAAATGTAGTCAGAAACACTCTTGCTTCTCTCTTTCAGTAAATGAATTTTCAATTTACCAATAAGAAAATCACAGTATCGGGCTGTGCTAAACCTGACTCAACTTTGCATTTGTTGTATAATTAATATTAATTGAATATGCATTGATTTTGTTCCTTGGACTAATGGAGTAATTTTAAAAGAAAAGCTTGTTTCAGTAATTAAGCAGATTAAAATAGACAACATATATTTCTTGTGTAATCAGTCCAATAATTGAGTTCCACTCGTTTAAATTCGCATCTACTCCCTATTTAATCAAAGTTAAATGCTGTGTTTATCCTAAAAGTAGATAATGTATGGATAGGACATTTAACCCAGAGAATCACATTTCAAAAATCGCCATGAATACAGATGTGTTATTCTTACTTAAAGTTGATCGGGAGTAGGCGTTCTTTGAAAGTGTTCTATACACTGGGGTTGTTTCTCAAACCACACTAATGAAAACAACATTTCTACATCTCGAGATGACACAAGAATATCATATTGCAGGCCTTATAATGCCACGGGCCCAAACATGTAAATAAAGCGACCACAGCAACATAAACAATGGCACAATCACAGGCGTATATTAGCAACTATAACACAGAGCTCGTTACGGGGCTGCATATCAAAACAACAGCACAGCTGGGAACAAAACCTGACTTGTGCAATTTTCACATGTGAGGATCTAAAAAGGCTTTAAAACTCAGATACTAAGGGAATGGGAAAGATTCCATGAGCTTCCGGAGGCAAAATTCTTTCAGGCCTCGAGAAAAGTATGACCCAGAATATCCAACACAGTATTGAAGGGGAACAGAGGTGGAGACGGCCACTACCTGAGCTCGAGACTTACTACAAAGTTCTAGTAATCAGGGCAGTGTGGTATTGGTAAAATAGATCAATGGAACAGAACAGAGAGCCCAGAAATACACCCACATAAATATAATTAATTGATCTTTGACAAAGGGATAAAGGAAATACAATGGAGCAAAGTTAGGCCTCTCAGCAAATGGTGCTGGGACACCTGGGCATCCACGTGCCCCCAAAATGAATCTAGACACAGATCTCACACTCACCACAAAGACTAATTGAAAATAGATCACAGGCCTAAATGTAAAATGCAGAACTATAAAACTCTTAGAAGAGAACATAGCAGAAAACCTATGTGACCTTGGGTATGGCGATGCCTTCTCAGATCCAACACCAAAGGCACAAGCCATGAAAGAAATCATTGATACGCTGGACTTCATTGACATTAAAAGCTTCTGTTCTGTAAAAGACAGTGTCAACATAATTAGAAGACAAGCCGCAGAGTGGGAGGAAATATTTGCAAAAGACACATCTGATAAAGGACCGTTATCTAAAATATACAAAATACCCTTAAAACTCGATCAGAAAACAGACAATCCAATTCAAAACTAGGTCAAAGACCTCAACAGACACTCACCATCGGGATCCCTGTGTGGCTCAGTGGTTTGGCGCCTGCCTTTGGCCCAGGGCATGATCCTGGAAACCCAGGATCGAGTCCCACATCAGGCTCCCTGCATGGAGCCTGCTTCTCCCTCTGCCTGTGTCTCTGCATATCTCTCCTCTGTGTCTCTCATGAATAAATTAATAAAATCTTTAAAAAAAAAAAAAACAGACACTCACCAAAGAAGATACACAGATGGCTTATAAGCACAGGAAAAGACGCTTCACATTACATATCATCGAGGCAATACAAATTAAAACACGGTGCCACCTATGAGAATGGCCAAAATCTGGACCACTGACGACACCAAATGCTGGCAAGGGTGTGAAGCAATAGGCATTCTCACTCATTGCTGGGGGGAAAGGCAAAATGTTATGGCCACTTTGGAAGACAGTCTACTGACTTCTTACAAAGCCCATCGCATGATCCTGCAATCAAAAACCAGCAATTGTCCTTCTTTGGGTAAAATTGGGTAAACTGTAGTTACCCAAAGGAGGTGAAAAGCCATATCCACACAAAATCTGCATGTAGATGTCTATAGCAGTAGTGCACGTGCACATACACACACACACACAAAAACACACACATACATCTCATCAGAAGTTGGAAGCAACCAAGGTGGAGGTAAGTGGATGAGTTAACTGCGGTCCATCCAGACAGTGGAGTATTATTCAGCACTAAATAGTGATGAACCATCAAGGCGTGAAAAGACATGGGAGACACTCAAGTGCATATTCCCAAGTGAAGGAAGCCGACCTGCCAAGGCTACATCGTGTAAGATTCAACTGTAGGACAGTCTGTAAAAGGCAAAACGAGTGAGACAGGACAAAGACCCGTGGTTGCCAAGGGTAGAGGGAGGGATGCATAAACAGAGCGCAGAGGGGTTTTAGGGCCGTGAAACCACTCTGCAGGATCCATTTTGGACAACACATGTCATGATACATTTCTCCAAACCCAGAGCATATAGAGCACCAGGAGGGGACAATAAGGTAAATTATGGGCTCTGGCTGATTCTAATGTGTCCGTGTAGGTTCACCACTCGTAACAGATGTATGGATCGCTCGGTGGGGAATGTGATAAGGGAAAGTCTGTGTGTACACGTGGGTAGGGTGTATCTGGGAAATCTCTCTACCTGTTCCTCAATTTTGCTGTGAACCTTAACCTGCTCTAAAAAATAAAGGCTATAAAACAAATAAACAGGATGCCTAGGTGGATCAATTGGTTAATTATCTGCCTTCAGCTCTGGTCATGATCCTGAATCCTGGGATCAAGCCCCGGGTCAGGCCCCTCCCCGGCGAGGAGTCTGTTTTTCCCTCTTCTTGTGCCCGCCTCCACGCTCATGATCTCTCTCTTTCTCTCTCTCAAATGAATAAAGTCTCTAAAAACACAAAATAAAACAAATAAACAATAAACAAACCCTGTGTACCCCCATGCTATAAGGAAGACAGAGATGTTGACACCCCCATTAAGAGGTAATGAGGTTTCTGAATACAGTCCCCATAAATAGCCATGGCCCACCGGCCTGTCTGAGAGGGGAGCCTTCCTGGAGGCAGACGCACCCCGCCACCCCTGTTCCAGAGAGCCAACACTCTGAGCCTTGCACAAAACAGGCGTGCTGTCCATAACTGGCCCAAACTCATTAGTTAAAAATAGAAATCATTGCTGCCTTTTTAAGCCACTGAATTTTGGGGTGATTTGTTATATAGGAGTAGGTAGTGGGAACAAGGAATCAAGAGATAAGGACTCACTTTTCAATTCAGTCAATAACAGTGCGGGATCTTGGAAATTATTGAGTTGCTTTGACTTCCAGCCACATTTTGCACTGAGCCACAGACTCCTTTGGCCCTCAGATCACCCACTAACTTCCAGACATTCTTCCTTATACGTGCAAGCCTGCCATCCAGGGATGCTCCTGCCTAAAATATTTTCCTCTTCGCTGTGGATATATATGAAGTACAGGCATAAATAAAGAAATACAAGAACAGATTTCTTATCCAGGAAACTCGGAGCTTTACATAGTAATAAACATCTTGCTTCCTGCTTAAAATGCCCTCTGGGGAACTCATGGAGATAGTACATGTGTGCATTCAACTCAATTGTTCCTAAACTCATTCTGTTGTGCTCCAGTGACAGATTGGCATCCGGACTTGCCTTCCTGGGGGAGCCTGCACTTTCCTGCAGAGTTGCATATGTGCAAAGTCTGGCTGAGCACACCCGCCATCTCCAAGCCGTCTGGGGAGACCTGAAGCCCCCTCCCCAAGGTTGAGTTCCACCTCACCGTCACTGAGCTTGCTCTAAGGGATACAGCTCTGCTCCAGCTGCAGCGACCTGCAGTCGTACCTAACTTGGGGGGGGGGGCGGAGGGAGGAGATGAGACATTCAGGTGAGCGATGAGTCTCCCGATGCATTCTGTGAGATGAGGATGCCAAGGTCCACCTCTCCAAGGACACGCAAGGATGGGTAGAGAACTTTGCCTTTGCTCCCCCAGATAGCCATCGTGTGTGTTCACAGTGAGGTTGGGCCATTCTCAGGCTCTCTCATGGGGACTGTGTCTCTGGCCATTGACCTTGAAATATCATGCCACATGGGGGCATTTGGAAATCCGCACATGTGAGCTCTATCCCTGAATGCTCAGGACTTCCTCCTCTAGTAACTTAAAAAGTAACCTGTTAAAAAGCGCAGCATTGGATTTGTCTTTAATGCTGATGATTCGGAGATCTGATAATGAGGAAAATTATCCCGCTCTTTCCACACAAATCAAGCCAAGTGTTGCAACCTTGTGGTAGGATTATGTCTTTGAGGGCTTTTCCCCTCATAGGAGGAGGGACAGCAGCAGCATCCTATAAGTCACGGCT
The DNA here is from genome assembly GCF_003254725.2 of Canis lupus dingo. Classification (NCBI taxonomy): domain Eukaryota; kingdom Metazoa; phylum Chordata; class Mammalia; order Carnivora; family Canidae; genus Canis; species Canis lupus. The sequence goes on along the minus strand of NC_064259.1, from coordinate 3,730,638 downwards.
CTTTCAGCCAAAAGAGCGGCAGCTCCTCCACTATTTACTTACATCTCCTCTGGACTGGTTTTCGTAGAAAGCTACGTGATAGACATCGGCAAGGTAGATGAACAGGAAACCTCCCCAAATAGAGGAAAGACAGCCCGTTTGGAAGGCCTCTCCTCCACTATCTGCACACCATGTGGGCCCCATGTGACGCTTCCCTTTCTGACCACTCAGCACCCAACTCAGGATACAACCTGCTGAAAAAGCACCAATCCTGTCATTTTTGTGTTCAAATGTGTCATTACATCTCTGTGGCCTCCAGAACAGACTATCCTCTGCACTGGCCTCCTGGGCTGTTGGGGCTGACTCCCACCCACTGCTACGAGGCCCACTTCACCTACGTGTCAGTGACCTCCTGCTCCTTGCTTACGTGTGCCCACTCCCAGCCCCATCACCTGGCTTTGGTGTCCTCCCTGCCTGGACTGTCTTTCCTTCCACCCACTTGTCCAGAACTTTGAGGATGAGGTCAATTCCCACTTCCCCAATGACACCATCTCTGACCTTTTCCAAATGAAAGAAGTTGCTGGCCCTCCTAAGTTTATGAGAATACTTTTCTGCAATTTTCCCAGTATAAGGCAGGACCACCCACCCTTACAAGTTTGGAAAGTCCCATTTTATGTCTTCCACTGGGGTGTAAGCTCCTCAAGAGCAGGATTTTGCACAATTAATGCATTTTGTGTTGTGTACATGTGCTGAAGCGTAGAATAAATGAATTTTCCCTTCACACCCAACCTGCATGCAGGAAATAAAGGACTGGATTCAGTATAGTAAAACTTACATTAAAACTGTCAGACTAACTTATATTTAAATTTCATATAATATTCATAAAACCCTTTGAAGAAGGATGCCTGAGTGGCTCAGTTGGGTAAGCCTCCAATTCTTGGTTTTGTCTCAGCTCATGATCTCAGGGTCCTGAGTTTGAGCTCCAAGTCAGGCCTTGCAATTGATGCAGAGTCTGCTTGAGATTCTCTACCTTTCCCTCTTCCCTCTCCCTCCCCGCTCATCCCTCTGCCCTCTCTTCAAGCATGTTCTTTCTTTCTCTCTCTCTCTCAAATAAATAAACAAAATATTTTAAAAAAGAAATATGTAAAACACCTTCGAGGGAAAACACCTATGTGTGGGATCATTAGGTCCTAGGATATTGTGGGTTGAATTGTGTCCCATAAAAAATTGTTGAGGTTCTAACCCTAATCTGTAAATAAGGCCTTATTTTCAAGTTGAGTTCTTACAATTGATCCAGTTAAGGATAGGCCCTAATGAAATAGGACTGGGTCCTTAACCGAAGGACCCAGGTGGACACAGGTGCTCACAGAGAGATCACCACGTGAAGGTGAAGGCAGAGATGGGGCGATGCATCTACAAGTGGAGGAGTGACAAAGATTGCCAAGGAACCGTCAGGACCCAGGGAAGAAAGGCCACAACAGATTCTCCCTCACAGCTGACACCTTCATTTCAGACTTCCAGCTTCCAGAACTGTAAGACAATACACTTCTGTTGTTTAAGCCACCCAGTTTGGGTGACTTTGTTATGGCAGCCCTAGGAAACTACTACATATGGTGCATCTATTTTAACATTATAAGAAACTATCAAACTGGTTGCCAAAGTGTGTGTACCATTGAATTCCTGCTCGTATAGCAACGTGAGTGTGACAGTGGCTTTCATCCTTATAAACACTTGGCATTATCAATCTCTTAAAGTTTATCCCTCCTAGCCGTGGTCATGGTATCCCATAGTGTTTTTAATTTCCCCCCCACTGACTATTGATTATGAGCGTCCTTCATATGTTTATTTACCATCTTCATATCTTCTTTGATGGAGTATCCATTCACATATTTTCTCCCTTTTGTTTATGTAATTATCTTCATATTACTTAATTGTAAGATATAATCTGGATACAGGTTCTTTAGTGTGTGTTTTGCAAATGTTTACTCTCAGTGTGTGGCTTGTCTTTCAATGAAAATTATCAAAGTCCTTTGAACAGAAAAAAAAATCTCTTCGATTTTGAAGAATTCCAGTTGATCAACATTTTTTAAAAATCATTCATCCTTTTGATGTAATTGTGAAGAAATATTTATCTAATCCATTGTTATAAAATTTTCTCTTTTCTTCCATAAGTTTTATAGTTTTATCTTTTATATTCAGTCCTTATTGACTTATATTTTTGTGTATGGTGCAAAGTGAGAGTTGAAGTTTACTGTTTTGCATATGAATGTACCCTAGGTCTACTACCATTTATTGAAAAGAATTCTTTCCCATTGAATTACTTGAGCACATGTGTTAAAGATCAATTGACCTTTTGTGTATACCTATTTTTAGCTTCTCAGATCATTTCCATTGATCTGTACGCCTATCCTTATAATTTAAAGGTTATTGTTTTATCTATATAAAAAGTCTTGACGTCAAGTACTGAGCATAGAATTCTAGAATTCAAGGTTGACATATCTTTTTTCCTTCAGTATTTTAAAGATGCTACTCTCCTATCTTCTGCTTTCCATTATTTCTGACCAGATATGTGCTGTTATCTTTATCTTTATTCCTATTTACATGATTTTTTTTTGGCAGTCTGGAAACTTTGAATATTTTCTATTTATCACTGTTTTTTAAGCAATTTGATTATGATATAGTTCTCATTTTTGCTACATGTAGAGTTTCCTGGCTTTGAGTTTCTTGAATCTCTGAGTCTAAAGTTTTCATGAAGTTCGGAGAAGTCAAAGCCGTTATTTATATCTTTGAAAGTTTGTCTCTGCTTGGTCTTCCCTCAGCCTTCAGAATGCCAATTATAGGTATATTAGGCTGTTTTATGTTGTTCCAAATCTCTCTGAGCATTATTGCTTTTTTTTCAGCCAATTCTCTTTCTGTTTTGGTTAGCTTCCATTGCTATGTCCTCATGATACTAATCATTTATTTGACAATATCTAATTTGCATTAATTCTCCCTGATGTATTTTTTTAATCTCAGGAGATACGGTTTTCATCCACAGGTCACCTTAGACCATGTTTATACCTTCCATGTCTCTTCTTAAAATGCATCATCTTTCCTCTACCTTTTTGAGCTTACAAACACCTCAGTACTCAAACCCACTGGTGGTCTTCTTTCAGTGACACAGCCAGGCAAGTGACACACGCTGCTATTTGGGAGCACGTCTACTTCCTGGGTTGTCCAGTTTCATCAAGCCACAAGGAACCACTTGGTCAATCCATGAACTAAATACATGGTTTAATGTAGAGCTCTAATTAGGGCTTCAGAAGGTATTATTTGGAGCAAACCAGCTTGATAAAACGTGCTAAAATATTCTCCACATAAAAAAAAAACTTAATTTACCCAAACAACTAGTCTCTCAAAATAAGCAGCTCATACATTTTTACAAAGGATTCCCATTTCCTGCATCCTTCCTTACCTACTCTCTAGGCTGTTGTTAAGAGCATCGCATTGTATAAATAACCCATATCTCACTGACCACCAGTAACTTCATAACTTCTGTGCCTGGTGAGTGAGTGTCAAAACTAGCACTCAGATTCCCAAACTTCTAGTTAATATTGCTTCTGTGTTCTGGCCAATAGCATCAGAATCATCTGTAAAGTTTTACTTTTCTTTGTTGAAAAGATGTTATTTATTTATTCTAGAGAAAGAAAAAGAAAGAGATAGACAGCACGAGTGGGAGGGGCAGAGGAAGAAGAAGAGAGAGAATCCCAATCAGACTCCGTGCTGAGTGCAGAGCCCTACGAGGGGCTCAGTCTCATGACTCCGAGATCATGACCTGATCCGAAACCAAGAGTCAAACGTCCAACTGACTGCACCACCGAGGTGCCCCTCATCTGTAAAGCTTTTAAAAAATTCCCGGTCAGACCCCAGCCCAACTCCACTCTGTCAAAATCTCTAAAGGCAGCTCCGGTGGCTCAGCGGTTTAGCACCGCCTTCAGCCCAGGGTGTGATCCTGGAGACCTGGGATCGAGTCCCACATCGGGCTCCCTGCATGGAGCCTGCCTCTCTCTCTCTCTCTCTGTGTGTGTGTGTGTGTGTGTGTGTGTGCCTCTCATGAATAAATAAATAAAATCTCAAAAAAAACACTTCACTGAGGAACATGAAGTTGCCAGTTCTACTGCCAATGCTGTTACTCCTTAAAAAAAAAAATATCTAAGATTGAGACTTGGCATGTCCATTTTTCACAAGTTCTAACATGTAAAAAAGTGAATGTCCCCTCCAGATTGTGTAATGTAAAGCTTATGATCTTTCCATGATGGGAGCTCTATTCAATTCAGATGCCATGTTCAACATTAGCTAATATACTTACAAAGCCATGCATAGTAGACTGGCTTTTTTTCACTCTTCTATGCATCAGTTATTTTTGTTTGCTTATTTTATCAATTATGTTGGATAATTTATTTTAAGTTTCTGGGACAGTGGATACTCTTTCTATTGTCAAAATGCAGTAAGTGAGCCAATACACAACCATTATTAACATCAGGTGTTAATACCATATGCAATGATATGCAGGAGAATTCTGAATTTTGTAGAAGCCCCCCAAATTTTAAGAGTTGTGGGCTTCCATGTCCCAGATGTACCTGTGTCTTACAGCTAACATGGATGTAAGAAGAAACACTACCTGATTTCCTAGCTAGATGGCAAAGAAGTTATCCAAAGCAAACCTCACCAATTCATAGAAATTGAGTAGAAAAGATAAAATTGGAACGATATCAAATGCCTGCAGCTTTAGCATTTTTAAGGATATATAGATGAAAGAGAACACTAACAATAAAACTCTCAGTGGCTAAAAGTTCATGTGCCTAAGAAGATCTGGATGAAACTTGCTTAGAGACATTGGTTGCAGTGATTTGCAGAAAAGCTCATACAATATTCACATGCAAATGAATCCTTCCCAAGGTGCTTCAAAATAGTTTGATCTGCTGAACTGCTTTAAAAAAAAAAAAAATGCCCTCCAATTACATTTACTCTTTTATCTTAAAAGAAGAACTTCAAACAATTTTTACAAGCAATATTATAAATTCCAAATGAGTGAAGTTCACTTGATGGAGGTTGCTGTCTACAACAAAATCTCTTTGTAAACACTTACAAAAGTCTGAGATCATAGATGGACCGGCCTCCTATTAGGCACACTGACGTGAAGTGTGAGCCTTTTAACCAGCATTTATTTCAGGGGCAAGTAGTTAGTTGCCTTTGTGTGTGAGCTTCACAGCCCTTTCGAAATGCGTATTATCCATAAAGTGAACATTACTTTCTCTACCATCGCTCCTTGTTTCAAGGCATCCCACACTATTACTCATCTATAAAAAGCTAACCTTAATTTTTAGGGCATATGACCAGCCTTCGTGATTTTCCAAACAAAAAGTATGATTTGGCGATCAAGCAATTTATTTAGTAATGCCTCAACAGTCCAACTGTAGCAATTCTGCAGCAAACATTTGTTTCACTGGCAAGCACTTTCAAGCAGAAGCTTTTCTTTTGAGAACTGCAGGGAGGTAAATATTTGATTTTAGAGAGTTAAGATGGCCCAAGGATTTTTCAAATGTCTTCTCAGGTCAGCTGATATTTATTTTGGCCATTAAAAACAAAACAAAACAAAAGAAATTCTTGAGCGTTGCGGGGTGTGTTTCCAATCCAAAATTAGTATAGAAAGTTATTTGGTAAATAGATTCTAAACAAGTTTTAACACAATTTTGTAATATATATATATATATATATGTAATTATGTAATATACATGTGTATATCTATCTATATGTATGTATATATGGAGAAAGAAAAAGAAAAAAATAAAAATAAAAAAATAAAAATAAATTTAAATTTTAAAAAAAAGAAAGAGAGAAAGAAAGAAAGAAAGAAAGAAAGGAAAGAAAGAAAGAAAGAAAGAAAGAAAGAAAGAAAGAAAGAAAGAAAGAAAGAAAGAAAGAAAGAAAACAGGGAACAAAAAGTCAAAATTTCTAGGACAAAATCTAGCCCCTTCTACAGCTATAGCTTATTTCCTGCCATGCCCTTGCCCTTTTCTTTTTGTATCTGGAATCTTCCCACCTTTCAGAAAAAGACTCTGAGGATTTGTCCTCTGCACACTTCTACTCTCCTCTGGGAACACATCGTATCCCTCAGCTGGAAGTCAGCCTTCTCCCATGTTCTTCATGTATCCCTCAGTCACACGCTGCCTTGTGACATCACTTGTCCTGTTGGTTTTGTTTCCTTGCACCCGTGTTTGCCTTGGGTTCCCTCCTGGGTGTTCACTTTTCCTGGCCAATGATTGGCCTTTACAGCTCTGCATTCCATTTCATGAGATCACCCAACAGTGACTTCTACCAAAGAACATTTCAACAAACTTTTGCCAACTAGGAAGTCATACCCACGTTGGTCAATTCAAAGATGGCAAGGTCAAGGGCTGTATTCCAGGTGAACTAGCACAATTAGGAAGGGGTCCGCCAACATACATTTTTCTCGAAAATGCACGCAGGAAATATTCTTGCCTTTGCTCTGTGCATTGTTTTTCTTCACGGCTCCTTTGTTGTTCAGCTTCCATTAAAAGTCCAAGAACCGTGTGAAAGTAGACATTTCTCAGGTGAGTGAAGGGAAAACAACCAAGTGGACAGGCCACAACCTTTCATGCTGGAAATAGCTAGAAGGTCCACGAACACTCATTGGACTGTGTATGGAGCCCCCCACAAGCCCAATAACTTGGTAGACAGGTTGGACACTGATGCAGAGTTCTGAAAACTTGCTTCATTAAGCAGAATCCTCTCACTTGGCACAGCCCACATCCTCCCAGCCATACCCAGGCTGCATTTTGCAGCTAAACATTGCAGGGCAGGGGAAGAAGTGAGGTATATTATGTAGCTCCTTGGCTGTGATTCCCTGGCAACTCAGTTCAGACTCCCTCCCTGTGACAAAATGAGCTTGTCAACTTCACCTGGCCTGCTACCTCACAGTATTTACAACAGAAGATTTTAAAACAGATTTTGTAAGCTAAACTATGTATCCTGCTTCTCCACCGTCATCTTCGTCCTTTGTTGATGAACTGATTATTCTTCCAATTGCTTCACTCTCACTGATTCTGAAAGACCACAGAACAGGGAAAGAAATTTGAAGACAAATTGGAAACATGTGCAGCTGCCTACCCTTCTGGGCAAAATCCACTGGAGCAGCAGAACCTCAGTTCTCAGCCTGTTGTCTTCAGCCCCTTTGCTCCCCCTCTTAAAGAGCATTAGCATCATGCAGATGATCAGCAGACCTTGTGACATCACCACTGGCACAGAGCTGTGGCTTCAGCTGTTTTGATGAGAAACCTGCCCCCTTGGCCATGTTAGCCTTTACCCTCCATTGGAGGGAGCGGCTCTCCACCCCACTCTCACCTGCCTGGAAGCTAGTTTGGGTTCCACACTGAGGTTAAACCCTGTACCAAGTCTCTATTCAAAGGGGCTGTCAAAAAAGGAGCCCCTTGAAACCTGGTCTCCAAGATGACCACCGTTTATCTAGCGCCTAAGGATGCTCCATGCCAGCCCCTGAGTCAGGTCTCTCCCCTCAGTGAAAGTCTCATAGCAAACTTATTAACAAAGACGCTGAGGTTCACATGACTTAAAGGTCTTGCCTGATTATATTCTATTGGTATTCCTCTATTAAATGGAGCGTCCTGGATCCAGACTTGACCGCCCCATTCAAAAGCCTGGCCTCTTTCTCCTGAGCTCTACCTCTTATGAAAGTTGTATTTTGTGGGGTTTTTGGCTTTGAGAGATGCATTTATTTACATTATGTTCTTGTTATAATAGATTTTAAGAAAATAGAACCTGATTTCCTAAAGTGCAGTGCAAGTATTTTTTTATAACCTCCACTTAATTTGAGGTAATACCCATAGACATCCTAGCTTTTATCCAGATTTAAACTGAAATAAAACTGCACATTAAGAATGCATTTTACCAATTTTCCACAATGAACATGTATTGATTTTTTAGGTCAGAAGAAGAGAAAGCCTTGTTTTAAAGTATCATATTTGGATTCAGTAAATATGTTAAAGATATCAGTGACATTCTGGGTGCTGGGTTGATTCCATGCATATATTTAATCTAGTTTATTTTAAACTACAACTCTGAGGCAGATGGTATATACATTTATTTATTTGTTTATTTATTTATTTATTTATTAATGGAGAGTTTGTGACAAGGAACATGGATGGTGCTAGGGCTTCAGGCAGCACTTCCCTCTCGGGACACCACCTTCCACTGAACCCCTGCTTCTCATGCCTGTATGTGCCTAGGAATGAAATGATAATCTTGCCAAATCACAGATCCCAATGCATATCTGGAGCAAGATCTGAGAATTTGTGTATCTACCGAGCTCCCAGGCAATACTACTGGTCTTAAGCTGTACTTTGGGTAGCAACGTGCTCTGTACATTGTTAATTCACATTTTCCAGAAATTTAAGAATCTCTTAATCCTTATTTTTGTGGCAGTACTTTCTGATTTAAATTTTATCATTTAAGCAGCTGAAATGCTTATAGTAAAAATGAGTTCTCGCAGAGCTTCTATTAATATATAAAAAAAAGGAAATGTCTTAGAACTATTCCACGCACATATTACTGACATTATGATGAACTAGATACCATGACCTAAGTGAGTGACATCAACACTGCTTGAGCTGTAGAGAATGTCAGAGTAAAACCATGTAAAGAACTTAATATTCTATTAGTAAATGACTCCACAGGAATCATGTGGCTGCCTAGACACACAAGCAACCTCAGGTTCCATTAAAGAAGAAGGAGAAAGAGAAGAAAGAAGAAGAAGAAGAAGAAGAAGAAGAAGAAGAAGAAGAAGAAGAAGAAGAAGAAGAAGAAGAAGAAGAAGAAAGAAGAAGAAGGAGAAAAGAAAAAAAAAAGCATATCATGCTGGACATTGGTCAGAAGCCAATTTGGTGCTGCTCTGGGAGAAAGAGTCAAAGTCATGTTTTTTTCAGAGAAAAGTAACCATTTTGGTGAGAGCAAATAAATTCATGTCATTCACATATTCCACTAATATTAGTTGAGCCCAGACCAAATTCACATCAAATATTGTCTAAATTGTTGAGGCACAAATATAAGTAAGCATACCTCTTAACTTCAAGGATCTCGACACTATCTTCAAAGGACCTGAAATATTTAATGTGGAGAAGTCTTGAGAGAAGGATGAAGACAGGCCTGACTAGCTGACAAACATCTTGAGGAATTGGACAAGCAGGAAAGACAAACATGTGAAGCTTGTTCTCTGTGACCACATGCAGTGAATCTTTGGCTTATCATATTATCTTCCAAATAACATAAGGAGAATTTATTGTCCCTATTATGGTTAGTTGAGTTATAGATCTAATAAACATCCATTGGAATAAATTCAATCAATACAGAAGAGTCTAAGGCACGCTGTGACAACAGGTATTAACAATTTTGATTTGTTTGATCCACAGTGTTGATACTTTCATATTTTAAGGAAAAATTTAATAGCTTAGATTATCCAACAATGGCTTTTTGAATAACTTTGTTCTCTCTCACTGAGAATCATCAGAGGGTAGTCACATTGCAAAGGAATAATGGTTTGGGGTGTTGGAAATAAACACACAGTAAGGCTCCTCTTAACGGTGAGGTTCCTGATACACACTTATTTCATTAGAACTAACAGTGAAAGGCAATTCTACAGATCCTAAAGCTAAGCAAATATCCCAAAATATTGTCCACAGGTGCTTGAAAGAGAACAGGAGGGATTTGGAAGGTCTCTTGGAGTAGCTGGGCTCTGGGCAATAAAGAAGACTGAAACTTGGTCGATGAAGAAGATTCTCAACAACTGAAACCCTAAATTTGACAATCTGTTTGTAAGGTACTGTGGAGACAGTCATAATTAGTTCTTAATGAAAGCAGAAATTACAACTATTTGGAATTGTGTTTTAAAATAGCAAGATTTCTATTGGGGTCAACACCAATAGTTCTTGAGTAAGACATGAGATAATAATGTTTCATTATTGTACGTTTGCTGCAGTCTTCTAAACCCTTCTACGAGTACTAGGAAAGCGAGGACAACAAATATAGCTTTTGATCTCCCAAAATCTTATAGATAAAATTTACTCTTACTCTCAATAATTAAGAGGCAAGTGATTCATTAGAGAGACATTTTGCATTGATTCTTTTTTAAGTTTGGATAAATATTGTCATGGACCTAAAAGGATGAGTTAGTTTAGAAATGGTGGTTAAGGTTTGCCTCCTTTCAATTAAAAAAGGAGCAAAGAAGGGGAAATAAGTGATTACCCCTGTGGTTCATGTTCATTAGTATTAAATAGCCTTAATAAGAATGCATACTAAAAAAGTCTCCTTCTTAATACTTGTGAAGTCAATACCTTGAATCGTATCCAAAGGCTTTTTAAGCAACACAAAACTACTTAGTATTCACAGTATGGTCTTCTGTTTCCACAAGGAAACATAAGCTTAAGTCTACAAGTTAGAATACATCATAGATGTTCGCAATGCAGTTCTCTGGAAGCTACAGTATAGCCTTACCTCATCAACACTGAACTCTATACTCCGCAATTTGGTGAAAAACAGACACATGGATCTGATTCACTCCAACCACTTTTAAAAATTAAGCATTCAAAAATAAATTATGGGCTAAATGTAATTTTCACCTTGTACTACAGAATTATGGAAAAAAAAAAAGCAAGAGTTTATCTTTGTCTTTAGGAGAGCCAACGTGAATCCTTAAACACTTGGTAGGTACATCCTCTCTTTCTATCCATTCAAGTGAGCGTGTCTTTGTACCACATGGTGGGTCTAATTTACATTCCCCTTACAACTAATGATGTAGAACAGTCTTCCAGAGGCTTTTGGATGTTGGTGCATCTTCTTTTATGCAGATTCTATTTAAGTCTTATGCCTGTATATGTTGAACTTTTTTCCCCCGTTAATATTGAGTTGTACGAATTCTTTATGTGATTTAGATAGAAACTCCTTTCCAGTTACGTACACTGAGAATGCTTCCTCCCAGTCAATGGCTTGTCTTCTAATTTTCTTAGCTGTGTTGTTTAAAGAGTAGAAGCTTTTGACTTTGAGGAAGATAAATTTATACACTTTAATCCTTTCTATGTTTTTTGTCCTAAGAATTCTCTGCCTCCCTCCAAGCTGCAGATTTTCCTTTGTTTTCTACTAGTCTCTATAATTTTAGTGCTGAACATACATACACCTATGGAAGACATTTAAATGAGCTCAGATCTAATAATCTTTTGTTTGTATACCATGGTCTGTTCAGCTAAGCTTGCAGTTCATTCACAAAACTACTCCAAAATATTATGATGACAACACTGGTCTCTTCTTTCACCTCATATTCGTCAGCAGGAGCTGCAAACAAAGTACCATGGACTGGGCAGCTGAAACAACAGAAATTTCTTTTCTCATAATTCTGGGGGCTGGAAGCCCAAGATCAAACTGTTCAAAGGGTTGGATTCTCTCTCTTTGGCTTTCAGACATCTGCCTCTCACTACGTCCTCCTGCGGTCTTCCCTCTGTGTGTGCACACCCTGGGTCTCTCCCTCTTCTCATAAAAATACCAGGCCTATGGGATTAGGACCCACTCTTTTGACCCCACTTAACCTAGTTTGCCTTCTTAAAGGCTCTATCTCCAAATACAGTCACCTCCAAATACAGTAGGACTTCTACTTGGATGGGGACAAAATTTAGTCCATGACAACCACTCAAAATATTTTAATGCCATTCAGAGAGCATGTTCCTGGGCAATATAAAAATTAATGGGAAAGTACCCTATAGTCATAGCTCCATATAGCTCCCTTATACTGAATCTAAGATATCACAGAGCGTAAGTTGTACCCTACTTTCAGAAATAGTAAGATGGGGCAGGAAGAGTGTACATTTTAATCAATGATACACAGCAGTCTAATGCGAGTGCTTTCCAGATTTGAGATTTATATAGGACCACAAATCAAAAACAAAGCAAAACATTTCAATACCACCAGTTCACACGGAAACTTTAGCATTACAAACTAGGGAAAATCATTTATTTTTTTAAGATTTTATTTATTTATTCATGAGAGATACACAGAGAGAGAAGTAGAGACACAGACAGAGGGAGAAGCAGGCTCCATGCAGGGAGCCTGATGTGGGACTTGATCCCAGATCCTGGGATCACATCCTGAGCCAAACCACTGAGCTACCCAGGTGTCCCAGGAAAATCATTTTAAAAGTAAATAGCAGTTCTTCCAACTGAGGAACACAGGCGCAGACAAGAATGTAGGATTATGAACCAATGCCAGCCGAGAGAACAGAATTTGGGAATCCCTGCTCTAGTTTACTGTGACGGACTGACTCTAAGGTCTCAAGGGCACTAGAGAAAAGAGGGGAAAAAAATTTTTAAGTTCCCACTTCAACAAAACAGACCAAATCCTTTGACTTTTTTGTGTACTGTATTTCCTTTGGGTGAGGATAGAGGGGTCAACCACTTCTGAATTCTTGTCGGTCCCCTGATCATAGGCCACGGTAACAAGAAAGCTAGACCTGTGCCAGCCAAAGGTAGAAGTTAAAGTTCTGCTGTGATGCAGCCCAGCAAGGAGAAGTCTAAGCCACTTCTAACATTCAGCCCTGAAAGTAGATTCCAGGCAAGGCTGGGAGGCTGGGCTAGGAGCAGTTGTATCTGTACAAAGAAGATAGCCAGGGTCAGTGGTGGCTGGTGCAGAAGGGATGCAGCCCCAAGTCACCCAGGATGGGTGGGCTCGTTGTCATAAGTAATGTTGTGTGGATTTTTGCACATGGTAATTTCGCTAATTACTCATCTCCATATAACTTTACGCATGGAGCGCTGGTTCTATGTCATAAATGATCAGGACTCCAGGTGAAGCAGACGCAGGCCAACCAAGACTATATCATGTGGCTCCTTGCTTGGAAGGATTCGTAAAACTTGCTCAGATGTAAGGACACCACCTCCAAGAGAATTTGTTGTGCTAACGGATTCTTATTATAGAGAACTGAATCTACATTCATGAGTTTGGTTCATTTCTGGAAATAACTGTCTTAGAGTCCTCTAAGCTTGGGGAATGCTCGCTCTCACCATTCCAGAGCAATCGCGGCTTGGCAGAGGCCGTTCCATCAAGGGGCCCTGGGCCTGAAGAGGACACAAGTTGGGACAGAAAGGCCTGGCCCAGCCCCAGGCCTGAAGATCTATCTCCTAGGCTGCTCTTTGTTCACTGTAGCAGAGTTGGAACCACATGCATGTTATTCTCAATCCCGAGAGACCTCAAGGAGCAGAAGTGGAAACAACCGGCCTGGTAAATCTGTAAATCATTTATCACTGGTTGCCTAGACACCTGGAAGATTAGAAAACCAAAGAGAGCAACGGAATTTGCGCTCGGAGAGGCTGGGGCTTCCGGGTGGAGGTGCGAGGGCACCGTCTACAACAGGCATGTTGGTGAAACATCCTGCAGCTCCGTGCATTCCAGCCCCAGTGGCACATTTAGGGGGGTTTGTAACGTGGCAGGTGTTTCAGGGCAGCGCACACTCAGTCTGTGGACTGCCTTCCGTGTTCTCTGTGACCCTGCGGGCTTACCTCACTTCTCCGTGCCTCGGGCTGCTCGTGTAAAACACCGAGGCTCTACGAGATAACCAGCAGGTATGCTCCCGAGGAGGAAATGTGCTGAACATTGGGCACACATGACGTACTTGCAAATATGAAATACGGATAAAATAGTAAATGAAACATCAGCTGTTATAATTATTTGCAGTATCAACTCGGATCACTTAAGCATAACGACCCAGCGACCCCCACAGGGTGAATATAGCCACTTTTCTAATGATGACATTGGGAGGCTCATTCGGAGTCACAAGGGTTCCAAGGCGGTAGAGGCCGATGTTCCATGTCGGGTCCTTTCCACCATCGTCCACTGTCACAAGCCCCATCTGACCGGCAGGATGACCACGCATGGAGACGGGCAGCGGCTGTGTTTTAAGGTCTGGGAGTGGGAGTGTAAGCGAGCATGTCTGACACACCACGGCCACAGGCCTGTGCCAAGTGGCTGAGAAAGATTCGAATTCAGGTGCGTCAGGTTCTGCAGATGACGGTCTTCCTATAAGACAGAAACAGAATAAAACAGAGATGTGACCGACTAAGCAGAGAGTTCAGGCCAAGGGTCGGGGTGAGGCTGGAAAAAATGTACTGGCTTTTCTGGGGGCCAGAGACCCTCAGAGACCTGCAGCCAACCCTGACTGACATCCTGGCCTTCAGTCCTGGCATGGTGAACCATCCCCCAGAAGGCCGCCTGACAAGGTCAGGGTCTTGAGCAGAAACCAGAAAGTCTCTGGCTTCCCCGGCATCGCCCATGATTAAGCAGCAAGGGCATTTGAGTGAGATAGTCGGTGGGGTCCGAGGCCCTCCCATCAGGCTCCGGCTGCCTGCGTGCTCCCATGGCAAAGCCCTTACCTTTATCAGTTGTTGTAAATGTGAGACTAGCGGGAAAAAAGGAGGTAAAAAGGCAGAAATGAAAACTGACCCAAGGCCTAGAACTGTCATATATGAGAGAGAGAATCCTTTGCCCGTAAGATGTGGGTGAGAGGCTTGGCCTTCAGGGGACCGCGCCTGGAGGTGAGCGAGAGCAGCGCAGCAGGTGGCCACAGAGACAACCAGCCTTGGCTTCCCGCTCTGACAGTGGTTCAGGGGCCAGCAGACACGAGTGTGACCCGGTGGGGTGGGGGGGGGCAGACACGGTGGGCAGTAGAGTGTCACGAGCCTCACTCTGTAGCAGATCCTAGAAGAGGCAACTCTCAGGACGCTGGGTACATGTCCTCACTTTGTGGGCTGGGCAGAGGGGCGCTCTGATGCACCCTGCTCCCCCCGCCCCATCCTCCAAGCCATCGGATGCAGCGGACCTCATCGGAAAGATGATGAGATGTCTCGGTCCGGATGAGCAGAAAGGCCCAGAGTGAGGGCTCACAGACCTGAGCGGCGTCCCCAGGAGCAGAGACGGTTCCACAGCCCAGAACTGCAAACCCAGCGTCACTTTGTGCTGTTTGACGATGCGGCGAAAACCTGCAAGTCAGACCTGAACGCCCACCTCCCTGGGGTGCGGATGGGAATGCGGGGAAGCCAGTGGGCCGCCCCACTTTGCCTGTAGAAGGTGGAAGCGTGTGCGTGTGAGGAGGGGAGGGCTTCAGGTAGGAGGTGAGGCACTCCGTGCTGCCCTGAGCAGGGCCAAGGCTCCAGGCTTCCCTTTTGGTGACCTGGACACCTGCTGCCCTACACCCCTGCACCCCTCGCACCCCTGCACCCCGGGGCTCATCTCTCTGCTTAGGATGGAAGGAAGCAAAGGGAGTCACCGCGACGGTCCCTAATATCCCTGCGGTTCTGCAGCCTCTCCAATGGGAGGAAAGGAAATACAGAAGAACAAAGGATTGGGGGGAGCGCAGAGGGGAGACAAGTCCGGGACTCCTGTCCACAGCAGCCGCCAGAGGTCACATGGCCCTCCTGCTCCGAGTGCTGGGAGGCGTCCCGAGGCGAGGGTGTCCGGGCACGTGGTCCCCAGGGGCGGCCACGCCTGGGGGTTTTCTGGGGGGCGGAGCCCAAGCAGTTGGGGGATCCAGACCTCGGCCCTGCGACAGGAGCTGGGGATGCCGAGGGCCGGGGACCCACTCAAGAACGCAGCTGTGCCCCCCTGGAGGGAAGTGGCCGGGCTGTGGCAGCAGCTGCTCCCGGGCCCACCCTGGGGGGTCCCCAGCGAGTCTCGGGCCTTGGCAGCTCCGACTGTCACCCGGCCGCAGGGTTCCAGAATGCATGTCCCACCACACCGATCACCACCCCACAGTCCCTTTCTTCCCCCTTGGGCTCGACAGGAAGCCTCAGGGGCCACTTCTGGTAGCCTGGCACGTCGCCTGAGCCCGGGGCAGGCCTGGCTGGGAGCTCCGCATGTCACACTGCCCCGCTGTCACCGCGCATGGACTCTCTACAGGACCCTTCCCCGCCTGGGCAGGGAGAGGAGGAGGGGGCTCCCTGGCCCCAGTGGGGCTGGCCCTGCCCCACACCCATACATCCCTGCTGGGCAGGGAGGCCTTCAGGACAAATGGCTCTTGGGTGTGTCCCCAACTTGTGTCTACACACGTTGATCAACCAGAGCAGTGCCCTCACATACATGAGGAGCCAGGCTGCCTCAGTTTCTCAGAATGAGCAACATTGGCTCCTCCAGAGTCAACATCCCTGGTGCTGAGAGACGGTGGCACCAGGTCCCCCCTCCGAACCATGGCAGAGGATGGAACCGCAGCCCACTGTTGCGTTGCAGAAGGAGACGATCCCCGGCCTTCACAGGCAGCCCCCGGGGCCGCTCCTCACCCACCCTCCACAGACCGAGCACAAGTTGCACACGTCTGTCCTCCGCAAGCTAAACGGATGCGTTGGGCCAATGGTGACTTCAGTTTCAGGACTTTGTGCAGATGCACACAGTTTGTGTGTGATTCCAGGGCCACTGGGAAGGCCACAAGGGGGTTGGCTGTCCACACGAAAAGCTTCTGGAAGTGTCTGTGGTGGGGTGGCTGTATCTAAAGGAACGGTGCTGGAGTTGTATGCTTTGAGCCGATCTCAAAGGAACCCCTCACCTGCCTTTAGGCACTGAGGAGGGAGGGAGGCCTTGCCTTGTGGGGTCACCCCACCCGTCTTCATGGTTGGCTGTTCTGGAAGCATCACACAGCAAAGAACGAGGCGAAGGAAAGGAGATCTTTGTGAAGTCTGATGCTGAGGAGCAGAAGGGAAGCGGAGTACTGGGGAGACTGGCTGTATGGTTAGCTTTAATACAAATGGCAGTTTATCCAGAAAGACCTGTGCCCAGTGAGCTCGGCATCCACCTCCACCCCCCGTTCTCCTGACCGCGGGGTGCTGGCTCCTCCATTGGGGCCCGCGTGTCTCTGTGTACAGGAGGGGGCAGCTGGGGCCCGCACGACAGCCCTCGTCCACCTCAGCCTGCCACCGCCCGCTCTTCCCTGCGCTGGCTCTTTCGAAACCAGACTGGCTTTTCCGAGGTGCCATCCCCTCCAACCCCAACAACAGACAGAGCCACAGGCCAGCCGCCGGAAGAACACACGCCCGTTGGATTCCAGCTATTTCCATGCCCTGGTGCCACCCACACAGCCTTGGTAAGGCACCCAGGGACACCTCTGCAGCTGCCGCCAGGGCGCCTGTGGACAGTGGCCTGCGGTGCCACCTGGCCAGAGCCTGGAGGGGAACAGCCTCCCCGCCACCCACCAAGCCAAGGGGTCCCACTCATCGTCACCAGGGGTCTCTTGTCATGAGCCTGGGCTTTGCAGGGGGAGGATGAAGAGCACATTGTGGGCCGGCATCCTGCTGCCCTGGGCACTCGTGACGGACTGCACCAGGGCTCTGGCCCTCCGTGGTGCCTGGGGACCGGTGGTGGGCTCCAACCCACAAACATGAACTGCCATCTGAGTCTATGGATCCTTACCCAGCGCAGGGTTGCCGTGTGGGGCCACCCTAGAAGACACTGGTGATGAAGGAGAACTCGGCAATGGAAAGTGGATGGGGAGGACCATGGAGCCCAACACTTTCCTACCCAATGTCTACTTCTTGAACTGATCAAAGCAGTTTGACTTGTCCAGTGACTTGAAATCCTGAGCTTAGGCAGCAGGCAGGGGCCTCACTGTGGCCCTCTCCTCCTTCCCCTCTCCCCACGGATGGCCTCTTGCTCGTCTACACAAGTCTCTCCATGGTGTCCGGAGACCAGGGCCCCTCCACGCCTCACTGTGTCTCCCTCACGGGCCCACTTCCCCACCTGAACCAGCTGCGTGAGTTCCCTACGGCCACCACGACAAAGCACCACAGAGCAGGTGCCAAAAAACAGCTGAATGTTACTGTCTCACGGTTCTGGAAGCAAATGTCCAAAATCAAGCTGTGAGCAAGGCTCTGCTTCCTCTGACAGCTCTCAGCACTCCTCGGGGCTGGGTGACTGTGGCCGTGTCCCTGCACTCCCATGGCATTTCCCCCCTGCCCCTTCCCTCTATGCATGTCACCTCAGTGTCTAAATGTCCCTGTTTGATAAGAGCACTAGTCCTATCAGGTGAGGGCCACCAAGGGAACTCATTTTAAGGACTCCCTGTTTCCAAATAAAGTGACATTCCAAGGTACTTGGGGTTAGGACTTCAACATATCCTTCTAAGGGGACAGAATTCAATTCCTGACATTATTGGTCACACAGATTCCAAAAATGTTCCCACAACCCTGTGGGTTGTGCATCACTGTCCCCACTGTATGCCAGAGGAAGCCCAGCCTCGGGAAGGGCAGCAAGTGTATTGAGGTCCTAGACATTGGGGAAGGAGGGCACTGAGCCACATCGTCCTGACTTTGAGTGCATATGCTCTGTCCCTTTCCCACTGGGGAAAGTTGGTCACATCCCTATCACTCTTCAAGATTCAATTCAAAGGCCACCTTCTCCAGAGACTGCCCCAGATTCTGTAAGTAACCACTGATTTGTCTGTCTTAGCAAAACATTTTCCCACTTGCCTACATTTAGTCCCATAGACTATTCTATGTGCTAATTATTTGCTCACATTTTTTTTTTACCTTTAAGAATGATATACTCTAGAGGAAAACCCAAGCCTGCATATCTATAGGCTCCTATCTGCACAAAACACACCCCTTGGCACGTGTGCCAGAGCCACTGTGTGTGTCTGTTTCACTTGCCCATAATAGAAAGGAACCTGCGTTCTTTATATTAAAGTTCACTGAAGTATGTATTTTCCTAGGTACAATAGCATTTTATTTCTGAAATCAATTTGATTTCTTCCTACTGCTGCTATGGAAACACAATAGTTTTGGTGAGAAAAAGAATGTAGCGTGAGATAATGAGTGGAATGATATCAGGATTGTCAATTCCTTTCCCCAGACTCCTTGTCAATAATGGGTTCTAGCCTCCTCCCAAAATAGGAATATGATCTGTGCTTAAATGTGGTGGCTCCAGAACTATTTAAATTTATCCAGTATGGTTTTCTTTAAGGAAAAAAGTTTATTGTATCTAGAGGGAACTATTCATCTGACCAACATCTATGTGTTACATACTATGTATAGGAATTATGGAAGTGGAGATAAAGATCTGATGAGCCATGGTTTGGATGGTTGAGGCGATGTGATCCAAAAGTGATGACACACTTGAGGACAGTGTGACGGAAGGAAACTTGTGCTAAGTGCATTCATACTGGTGCAACCGGGAGCACGCAGAGCTCAGAATCTCCACTTAGCTGAGGAAGCAGAGATCCGGTGCTGCAGAGGCTACTGCAGCTAACGCTGATGGAGCAGAAGTGTTGGGGAGGTGATAGCTACACAAAAAAAGAGACCCAGAGGCCTACACGGTCCCTCGGAGTCTCTGGTTGAGTCCAGACCTGTGTGTGCATGACAGGAAACCCTCGGGGACTGGGAAGAACCACCAAAAAGTGGGCAGCTCCCACAAGAGTTGGTGTCCCACAAGCCAGAGTAGAAATCATGAGGGGCATCCAGGAGAATCCCAGAGGGTAATTAGGACTCATCTAAAGCTTTACCAGACCCGCTCTGACATATTGTAAAAGCAAGCCTTGAAATGGTCCAACTGATGTAAAGTAACTTCTCTGTGTCACAAAACAAACCCCAATGCTCTGAAGGATACAACAAAATCCAAGAATCAATAAGACTGACTCTTTCCAGCATCTTATAAGAAATGATCAGAAGTGTAAAAGAAGCAGGGAACTATGACTCATAACCAGGAGAAACAGCAACCGTAGGAAGACACCCAGAAATGACCAAGATTATGGAATCGGAAGACAAAACACAGATGCAGCAGAGACATGATGGGACACTGCGCAGCGAGGGAGTGCAGGAGCTGCCGTCAGAACCTGGGGAGTAGAGGCTCAGAAGCCTCATTTGAAGTCCTTCTGTAGCACTGCCTGTCTGGGACGTGGACAATGTCCATCACTTTCTGTGCCCACTGAGGAAGTGTCATCTGCAATGTCCCAACCCTGTCTGTCCTGTTCAGAAGTTGTGTTGTAATTAATTTGGTCTTGGAACTGAAATGCTCTATTGTCTTGACCATTAACTGTTGCAATGATAAGGACTGGTATCAATCTATTTGTGTGTGTGTGTGTGTATGAAAAACCCAGAGGATGTTACCACTGCAACAAAAAAATGAACATGACAAAAAACTAAAACCTAGCAAATAAATGAAAAACAAACAAACAAATAATTCAGACTCTGTCTAGGCATTATTTTATTGATCTTATCTAAAATATAATAAACCTAATTAATTCACATATTAATTTCTTTGTATTTTATTCTTATATATGAGTATTTTCTCCAGTGATGCCTTTGATTATTTGCTCTACACTGATTTTTCTAGATTAATTTGAATAGCATCATAATTTTAAGATGAGATGGCTAGTCTCTTTTCACCTTGAATAGTGTCTTCTTCATCTTCATTTACTTTTCTTTGGTTTTTCTGATTCATTCTGGAAGGGGTTTAAAATTAATCATCAAATCATAAATTCTATTTTTATATATCAACTCCTTTTTAGTGCATGCCATGTAGCCTTTGGTTCCACTGTTGATTTTTCTCTTCCTTTTCTTTTACCTCATGCATTCAATTTCCTTTTCCTATCTCCATAGGGTCTTTATATTCACTAATCTATTAATTCATCCAGCAAACATTTACCCCGTGCCTGCTATGTGCCAGGTACTGTTCTAGGCACAGGGAATTCAGCAATCGATAAGACAGACAGAGATCCCTGTCTTCCTGGAGCTGATGTCCTCATGTAGAGGACAGATATTTAACCAACCCAACCAACAAATGTATCATCAGATAGGACTTTATCATCAGACAGTGATAATTACCTTGGAGAAAGACATCACTGAGAAGGGAGTAATGAGCGAGCCATGAATGGTAGGCAGAGAGCTCTGGAAAAGCAAAAGTCTTAGCACAGCCCGCATCTGGCTCACTTGAGGAGCAGCAAGGCCAATGCGGTTATAGAAGAAAGAAAACCATGGAAGAAGACACCACAGGCTTGGGGGGATAGGGAAGATCAGCTGGGGCCTGCAAACAGAGTGCAGGTGCAGAGGAGCAGAAGTTGAGGAATCAGAGCAGTGATCCCTGTAAAACACGAGGGTGGCTTAGACCATGGAGGAACAGTCAAGACAATGAGCAATTCTGAATATGTCTTGAAGGTATAGCCAGTGGGGTTTGCTGCTGGATTGGTTGTGAAGTGAGCCATGAGGAGTAAAAAATGAATCCACAATTTTTGGCTTCAGCGTTTTGGGAAGACTGGACTTCCTTACTGCCAGGGATTGGGAAGTGGACGGAGCAGTGAGAAGGGGCTTTATCTGGAGCTCAGTGGGTGGCAGCGAAGGTTTCCACATCCAGGAGACATCGAGTGGATACTGTGAGCACGTAGATGGAGGTATGAGCAGATGAATATATGAGTCTGGAGTTCTAGAATGGGGCCAGGACTGGAGAAAGGGGTTTGGGTGAGATCGGTATGGAGGTAACATTTAACGAAGGGGATCACCAAGAGGGAAGAGGTCCAAACATTGAATCCTTGGGAATCCCAGTGTTCAAAAGTCAGGGAAGTGAGGAGGTACCACCAAAGACTGAGACGGGGTGTGCCATGAGCAAGAAATGCCCTCCGCCTGCCATGTCCAGAAGCCAAAGAAGTGAGACTGTTCATAGTGCCGCTGCTGTGCCCCATGGATGAGGACGAGATGGCTCAGCGCTGTGTCTCCCTCTCTGATTTATCCATTTGTCCTTTTGTTCTTTATAAGGTATATAGTTTCTTGTGGGCTACTGGGGATGCTAAGCACATTTTTCATATTCTACCCATATTTTCTTCCTTTAAGTTTTAAAGTCACATCCTTGATCCCTGGATTTTTTTTTTTTTAATCAAAACCACGAAGTTGCTTTTCCTTTTGCTGACTCCGAGAGATTAGCTGTTGCTTAGGCTCCAACTAATCTCTCCTTGGTTGATGACCCAATCCGTTCTCAGAGAGAGAGCCACAGGGCAAGTTGCAGACAATATCTGGCCCAATTTCAAGTGTCTGGTAAGATTTCCCCTGGTCGCTTCTGTTCCACTGAGGCTCGAGCTGTGAGTCTCACTGCCTCGCTCCACATCCAGGATGGCAAATGAAATTCAGCCTCTCTGGATGACTCAGCCGGTTCGTCATCATTGCCAGAAAGCATGCTGAGGAGAAAAGGGGGCAGTGAGCCAGGGCCAGGCCGAGCCGGTGGACATGCAATGGGCAGTTAGCAGCTCTGCTTCGGGCAGAGGGAGCGAGGGCTGAATGCTCACCATTGTATGATCTGGAGGGGAGGAGGTTTTTAAAGAAGATCTATCTGCACCCCTGCTGGCCCACGTTCTTCTTGTTCCCACCTCCCTCCCCGTCAGGAACATACCTGCAAATATGCAGTCATCGTCTGCCTTCTGTCCGTGAGTCCTCAGGATTGTAGTCCTTCTGTGGAAGCACAATGGGGAAACTAAGGGATGTGGGAGGAAAGGGCACTCTGCTCCAAGCCCGTTCCGCTGGTTGGGTTTTCAGGTGGGCACAGAGCTGGGTGCTCTGCCTCAGAAAGGAGATGGAGCCGGTTGAAAAATTTCTTAAATGCAAATACAGATTTTCTGTCTCCAGATCCTGCGTGCATACTGGTCAACAGACACATTTCTCTGCCCTCTTCCACCTGCCTTCCGGTCTTGGAAAGTCCCACCACGACGGCACAGGAGGTCACCGTCAGTCTTTGTTTTTGGGATGCTTGTGAGTTTTCTTCCCTGTTCTAATAGAAATTATTGTCTTTCCCCTCCTTGCCACCGCGTCACATCTAACTCACCAAGAAGTCCGGGTTATTAGACCCACAAAGCGTGTTCACTTATTTCTATATCAGCTGCAACTGTGCAGGTCACCTCCATATCCCGTCATCCCTAAGTCAAGCTAAAAAATATATATATATCCCAATGGACATCCTTGTTTCCTTTCTTTCCAGATCATCAATTGGTTGGCACATGTCAGAGTGATCTTTTAAAAACGCAGAGCATATGATAGCAACCACCATCCTGACACACACACACCAACTTAGAACCTTCAACCTTCCTTTGTTTCCTGCCTCATGTGGAATAAAATGCAAATTCTTCAACCTGGTGCATAAAGCCCTCCTCATGGGTTCCTTACAAGCCTTCTGAGCTCCGCAGAGCGGCCCTCCTGCTCCGGCCCTCTCACTTCCCACTCCAGGCACGCTGGCTCCTCCAGGCACTTGACAACATTACTAAGCTCACCCCCTCCTCGGACACTGGCATTGGCTTTTGCTCTGCCTGGGACCTTATTCGATTTCTGCATGATAGTTACTGTTACGGGATATTTTCCTGGTTTCTTTACAGTCCTTCTGCTTTCTGTCTCACCATTCTGATTTCTTGTCATTTCATTAGCCTGCTTTGTGTGTCTTTTTCAACATTACATCCTAATAGTGTAGGATGCTGTCTGATGTAAAAAAAGAAATAGATATTTGTTGAAAGAGTGAATTGATGGATGGATGATAGATGGATACACGGATGTGTGGGTAGATAAATAAAGTTGGGGTGAAAAATCACCTGGGAGCAGGTTGACTAGGTGTCACATCAAAATGACTACTTAATTGAACTTTCTTGTGGAGAACATTACAACTCCTTAGTTTGGATTGTTTGGACACTCCAAGATTACATATCAGTTTTTATTGTTGAATATGTCACCTCCTCCCCAAAACTCAAGTGTTAATTAAGTCTGAAAAATGGTTTGTCCCATAAAAATCTGCTGATCTGATATTATCATCAGGTAGTTCCGGGACAAACTGACGGGGGACGGAGCACACTACCCAACTACTCACATCTACTGCATATTTACTGCGAATTCGACCTTCTACAGGACTGCCTTTTGCATATGGAAGATACCCGAAACAAAAAGAAATCGAAAATATACTATACACGCGTACAGATGCCAATGCCTAGCCTTGTGGAACTAACTCACAAGGTGGTTGGGGAGGCAGCGCATAAGCTCTCGTGACAAATTAAATTCTACTTTCAATAGTAACATGAGAACAGTTTTTCCGAGATAGAAAGTGTCCGTGTGGACTGAGTTGGTGGAGAAATCCAGAGTGTCGGTGTTGCTGGGGACGGAAAATACTCCAAGTGGGAGATGTCTGCGGGCAAAGACAAGGGCGTCCTTCCCCCTTGCCAGACCTGTCTACGTCACAGGCGATTAACAAAAGATTACCTGGTTTTCTTCCAATTAATTTCACTCAATATGGATTCCACAGCCCAAAGCACATGGTTACCACGATTCAAAAAGCTTCCATCGCCACGGTCCTCTGTCTCACACGCCGTTCCTTACAGGCTGATCCAGCTGCTGTCCCATCCACGTCTGTACCAGTTTTAGGCGCGAAGTATGGGATCGCAGCACTTCTGGGTTGCCATGGCCAGACTCAACCCGCGAGCCTCATTAGACCAGAGCGACTGTCCCGGGCAGGGTGACTAAGTTCCTGCTGCATGTTGGAGGCTAATGGCCCTGAGGCGGCAGGACCCGAGTCCCTGCCAAGACCAGCTTCGGGGCCTGGTGCTGGATGGAGCCTTCTGCTTGCCCAACATGGGACAGCACGACCGGTTCTAAGGAAAAAGTCAAGACTCGTGTATTTACACACTTTCTCTGCCACTTTCTCTCCGTGTGCCACAGGCCACATCACTTTTCTGAGCTGAGCTCCCGTTTCTTCCAAAGTAGGGGAATTTTAGGAAAAAAAAAAAAAAATCTTCACAGGATTGCTGTCAGGCTCAAGATCACCGTGAAATGGTATTGAGGGCAAATGTTTGTGGTCTCTGAAGCACCTCCGTGCATGTTAAACCCCATATATACTCTGAAGTGACGTCCACACTCATACCAGATGTTAGGGCTCGAATTTGGTTGACCAGGCTAACCAGCCGCTTGCCTGAACTCCTAGGCTTTTCAAAGCAAAGCCAACTGCTGGTCACTTTCTTTCCATCTGTAACCAGCATATGCAGAAGGCCGGGGGTAATTCCGTTGCGGTCTGCTGGGGGCTTTCTGCCTGCGGGTCTCTCATAAAGCTCGTCTGGGTATCTGCTAGGCTCTGCTGATGGAGCAGCAGGCTTTTTTGAGAGTGAAGAGAGACGCATGATTTATTTCCCTGGTATGTCTGGCATGTGCCTTCAGACGCTGGGGATGTACAGTGCACTATTATTAAGGTACAACTGCGCCCTAGAATTCCCCAAGGAAACACTACCGGAAAACATAGATAATCCTGATCTTCCAAAGGCAAGTGTAGACACATGACAAAGGAGAGACTTTGAGGGAGCAAGCACTTGTAGCTACCTCAGCTCCGGAGGACAGCGTGGCTGCTTGAGGGTGATCTGAGCAGAACGGAGTACTGACTCTGATCAAACAAATCAACAAAAGGCCTAGTTGTGCTCTGTGATTATGGTCCTTGTTTCATTTCCATCCTAGAGACGCTGTATGAGCTGTGGCCACAAATAAAAGGGAAATTAAAAACCCCCACCCCCGCCCCCCAGGCCCACCTGGCTAAGAATCTGCGCTTTGCAAACAGAGTAGGATGAGAGGCAGGGGTTCTCGTTCCCAGACACAAGTGTGAATGGATTCTGAGTTCAATGGCGATTGGAATCTCTCATCTCTGGGGCATGAAAGGTTTGGGGAAAGGGCTCCACCAGCCCTTCCTGGGGCAGAAGTTTGGAATGGCATGGAAATAGGATCATATGGGCAACCCAGCAGTGTCCAGAAAAGAGAGATGACACATCTGACCTCTGTCGAGAAGAAGACCAACATGCCCCTGGTCCTATGGACTGCTGGGTGAATGCAGGGGAAGTCACAGTCCCAGCCCAAGGAACACAATTCGGAAATTCCACTTGCCAAACAAAAAGTCAGCAGAACGCCTTAATGTAAAATCATTAATATGATTATCTTTATTTTGAAAGCCTAACTTCAGGCAATATTGTCAAGCACAGATGCCTAATTTAGTGTGGGGAAGTTTCTACAATCTATATTTGTATACAAGCCATATGGCAAGACCAAAGTATTGCCCATCCTCTCCTGAGTACCATCCCACACACACACACTCGTGCATGCACACACGCAGATGCACGCAGGGACGCATACACTGGCAGAGACATACACACAAACACACACAGATGCACAGACACACTTCTGACCTGATTAGTTCTGACCCTTTGAATTAAAAACAGAAAAAAACAAAAAGGCATTTAGCATGTTCTCAGTGTTATGAAAGCCAAACTGGATAAAAGATATTGATAAAAGCTGGCTTCTTCAAGAAACATAATCTAAATCCTTGGGAATTTTGAAAGAAAGAAGGAACTATCCCACTGGATTCAGAGAGCGCTGCCTATTTGCCTGGGCTTCTCTGAGGACGTTTCCATGAGCAGCCTTTCCCAGGAAGCAAATCTCTTTGCAGGTGAGACACACCAGCACCTTCAGAAGCAGCCAGAGGATTCATCGAATGCTTCCGTGTCGTGGCTGACCTCTCGTGAAATGATCTGCACCAGTCAGGATAAAGCGGCCCCTGGAAGGGCTCTCCGGGCACCTGTTGGCGCTTTATGAATCTTAGGCTGCAAGACGGAGTGTCACGAAAGCCGCAACCCCTGCAGCACACACCTGTCCTCACCGTCCTCCTCTGTAAACCCTGTTTCCATCTGATTCTCAATTAATTTACAGGTTGTGCTCATTGTCTTCAAGTGGCGGATTTACGGAGCATCGTGGTACACTAACCCGTCCTCAAAGCACCGTTCAGACACCTACTCTCAGAATTTGCCCGCAGTGGTGTTCTTGCCTGTGAAACCAAGCTCCAATGTGTTGCATTACACGAGGGGGTTCCAGAATCCGGGCTATGAGGCACACTCGCTGCTCTGGAATAAGGTAACGGGTGCATTCCTCACCTGGACCTGAGTTTTAATGTTTTTCACATTATTAATCACTAAAATGCTTGACGCCCCATCTGATGAATTAGTACAACAGGACAAGGTCTCAGACAAACGCCATCCTTCAAGGACTTCCTATTGTGTCTTATTTGTTTTATTTTACTGAGCTTCTGAGCAAGGTGTGGAGAACTGACAACGTTCTGGTTGTGCTGCTCTGTGCGTGGACAGCCTTGCCTCTCACAGTGGTTGTTATCTGGCAGGGGGTGCATGTCACAATCACCTGGGTCTATATGTGACTGGGGGACATGGAAGCCCTGTCACATTCGGGATCTCTGGCACCAGGCAGGGCATCGATGGCCTCGGAGGCTCCCAGAGTTAGCAGTGACCGCTCTCCAGGTGGCCGAGTCACACCTCAGTGCCACCTCTTCCCATCAGCCCCGCGGGTGCCCATCCACCAGCCCACGGCCCTCTAAGCCTCAATTCCCTACAACTTCCCTGGGTCTCCCAACAGGCAGGGGGAGAACTCTGTGATGATTTCATAGTCACTGAGCCTTCTAAGAATGTTTCTCATTTCCTTCCTAGGAAATCCCCAACATGTCTCCAAACCAGCTCCATTTCCAGGGGGTGCAAACAGTCGGCGGTGTGTTAACGCTCAGCTATGACATTGGGAGACCTCAGGTTTAGGTTATTTAGACATGTGGGATGAGCAAGGAGTCCCCGCCCATCCGATGCTGGCATCCAGGGCCAGAACCTTCAGAAGCGAGCCCACCCCAGCACCAGGGCAGTGTGGCAGTGTGGGGTCTCCTGGACGTTGGCTGCCCTCTCATGACCGGGATGGCAGTGCTCAGACAGGGCCAGGGTGGCCACACGCCGGGCCCCTGGGGGCTGGAATGCAGTGACCTGGAGGTGGCTCTGCGCTGACACTGACCTCCAGACCTGGGTCACGGTCTGTCCCCAAAGCCACCGCTAACGGGACCACATGTATCAGTCAGGGACGGGGAGCATCAGGGTGAATTCCTGGTGGATGGGAGAAAATCGGACATGAGACAGAGAAGGGCTCAAGCCCTGGGGCCTGGTGCTTGTCGACCGACACTTATTCTGGAGCCATAGCAAGACACTGAGATGTCTTCAACTGGGGAGTGACTTCCTAGGGATGTCCAGTTAGGAAGCTGCCCTGGAGACTGCGTGCGGAGACCAGGGGCCTGCTGCAGAACTGACGAGGAAAGCAGGGAGGAGGGTATGGACAGGGACTGTTTCCCACGGAAGGCACTGCAGCACCCGGCACGAGCCCTTTCTGCCCCCTTTATAAGTTGGCCTGCATTTTTGTCACCCTTGGCGTCAACCCCAGCATCTGAAAAGAGGCAGCTCTTCACCCCCGAGTAAACACGGCTGTGGGAAGTCAAGGTCCTGATCGATCCCAAGCTCCCACCCCATCTACACCTCCAGCACAGTGCAGATTCCTCTCCCCTGCCCCGCTGGAGAGGGCTCGCTCCCTCGTGTGCTGCCGCAGCCCCACGCCAGACCCCTTCCAGGGAACTCCATCACCAACGCAGCGCTATCCCTCGGTGGGGAACCTCGCAGAGAGGGAAAGGCAGAAAGAGCACGAGCAGGCCCAGAGGCACCCAGGTAGGCCCCCAAGCCCTGCTTCCCAGGTAGGTGCTTGCCCAGTACCCTGGTCCCCACGGGCAAGTCAATTCTTCACTCTTTCCCGGTGCTCTTCATACATCATCTGACTATGACAGAGCTGCTTCTTCTTGGAAAAAAAAAAAAAAAATTGCATGAATCAAAAGACAGAACCTGAAACCAAATATTTGCTGACAGCTAGAACTCCTTAGTGTGGACTTGAAGCCCATCTGGATTTTGCCTCAAACCACCCTTTCCTCCTCATGTCCTGATCCTCCCTACTCCTGCAATATCAGGTTTCTGGTCCCACAGGGAGGCATTGGGCCTATGAAGGCCGTTTCTGTTTCTGTAAACTAGGAAGATGAGTTACTATTCTTGTGTGCTTCTTCCTCTAGACTGGTAGCACTTGGAGAAAAAAAAATCTTGTCTTTTATAAAATATAACATATTACCCGAAATATAATAGGCGAGCAGTGACTATTAGTGAATTGAATATATTTGTTTTTAAATCATCTTTGGAGGAATTATTCTTTTCAAAATGCACATGAATCACATACACGCCAAACCAAATCTTGTTATTAATTTCTGATAAAGTATCAGAAACTGTTTCTCTGCTCCTATCTGGAACCAACAATAATTGTTATTTTTCCTTCTCACTGATTTTTTTTTTCTAGAAAACGTGATGCTTGTATCATCACACATTGAACACTCTATCCAAGTACTTATTAATTTTAAAGGGAAGTCATTGTTTTGTAAATGAGGTTTGGGATCCCAATAGAGCAGTGACTCATTTTGTGTTTGGGTTATCAGTTTACCCCACAGATCTGTATTTCTTTATTTTTTTTTAATTTATTTTTTATTGGTGTTCAATTTGCTAACATATAGCAGATGTGTATTTCGTTTGTAAATCACATGATGCTGGAGCAGCCGTATGAGGTGGTGAGATGAACTCCGTCCCCTCAGCTTGGGCCCCTCCTGGTGATGCTCCATCTCTCCTTGGGCTGTTTCCGGATGACTCCCCTGCTATACATCTGCATCTGCATTAATCATGTTAGGAAAAGTTTCTGGGGTGCTCTCAGTGCTATCATCTCAAAATACATCGTCAACCATGTGTTCTGAGCACCTACTGTGCTAGGCTCAGGAGCATAGATCAGAATGTTGCAGGAAATGACAGGAAATAGAATTTCTGTTTTCAAACAAGGTAGTGAGCATTAGAAGGAAAAAATAAAAACTGTAACTGTGCAATGATCCACATATCATTGACAGTTGGGGAGTGTCTAATATGTCCCAGAATCAGTGAGGACCAATTCCACAGGCACTAATTCTATCAGCCATTAAAGCATCTATAAGATCTGTAACACTGTCACCATTTACAGCTCACAAAAACCCAAACTCATGAGAGAAAAAAAAAAAAATGATTTCCCTAAGTCTCTGCAATGGTGCAGTTCGGACTTGCACATTGCTGGGCCTGACGTGCAAGCCCGTGGCTGTCCTAGCTCTACCTGCTGGAGATCCTCAGGGACACGCCCATAAACAGAGCTGTAGTTCCAGAATGAAACAGGCCAGAAGATTAATTGTTAATTCAGCTTCTATTTACAAAGGGAAGAGATGGGAAAGCTTCTTTTTTTTTTTTTTTTTTTTTGAAAGCTTCCATTTTTTAAACTCAAGAGATCCTCCAGGGCACAGGGATGTTGGAGAAGGAGCAAGGATCCTTGCCTTGTCTTCAGAGGCCAGCGGCCACCCAGGAAGGCTCTGTTGCCCTGTTTCTTTCACCTGGACCCTCTCCTCTGCCCTCCCCTCAGGCCACAGGAGTCCCAGAGCCCCTGGAGGGGACCCGTCACCCTTCTCTGACAGCACAGCACCACCTACAACTGTGCCGTGTTCTGCGAACCCTGTAACAGGCACCACACTGGCAGGCTGAGGGCTGGGCCAGGAATCAGGGTCCGGAGGCTCAAGGACATGGAAAGGCTTGGCCAAGGTCCATAAGGCTGGGCGTGGTCCTCAGGTGGTTCCTTGCCTACAGAAAGCAATAGTTGGGGTCAGATCTGAGGTTCTCTAAGGGCTTCTTCTATCTAGTTCCAAAGTCTTGACGACCCATCTGCCTGGCCATCCCCATCTCCTCACCCTCCCCAGAGGGTTTTTCCCCGGTGGCCCCTCGTGGCTGGTCAGCAGGGCCCAGCCTGGGGCTGAGGCTGAGGCAGGGGATCGGTGGGGGCGGCACCCACCTTGTCTGCCCGGGCACCCCTCTGCTCTGGGGAAGGGAGCCTCGTCTCCCAGCTGCCCAGGCCTGCATCTTGAGTGACAGCTTCTTCAGGCCTGGGGTAATGTCATCATTCCTTGGCCTTAATTCAGCCCTGGTTAAGTGTTTCTCTTAGAGGAACACATCCAACGACAGGTGTAACAAACGGAAACTTCCAGTCTTTTGAGGCCCATGACAGCTGATGGCTCAAAGCCTCCTGCAGCCATGGTGGGGCTGGGGGGCTCCTTCTCTCCTCCGTGAAGCCGTAAGACAGCTCAGGTGAAGGCAGCACAGTCCCGGCCCGGTGACGATCGCCAAGCATCCTTCCCCGACACCATCCAGGCCCTTCCTCTCCTGCTGTCCGCCCCTGCGAGGCTTTGCTCCCCCACTTCCCTCCCGCGCACCTGCTCCTGGTTCGGACCCGCAGCCCTCTGCAGCCATCAGGCATGGCGAGCCCGTGGGCAGTGTGAGGTCCAGCTCAGGCTCGCCACCTCTGCGCCTTCCTCCTTTCCTGAGCTCCCCCCACCCCCTGCTCTGGGGACCTGGTCCTGCTGTTGCCCCTTCTGT
Organism: Canis lupus dingo; assembly: GCF_003254725.2. NCBI lineage: Eukaryota > Metazoa > Chordata > Mammalia > Carnivora > Canidae > Canis > Canis lupus. Next base: position 3,699,247 of record NC_064259.1, on the reverse strand, counting down.
CTCCAGGGTGACAGAATGGCAGGGCCGACGGGCTGGACCACACTCTTTGTCCAACTGCAGGAGGCACCTCCAGCCCCAGGGACCTCATTTTACCAAAATTGGCTCAAACGACCAAAGTTGGCTCAAACGTACACCTGTCCAGTGGGTTTGTAGAAAGGAAGACAGTGGTTACAGCTCTCCTGGGTGGTGGGGTGACAAGTCAGCCTCGTAGGCCTCATTCGTCCGCCCCTCTCTGGCCTCTCCTATCTCTGTAGAAAGGTAGCAAGACACTAAGGATTTGCCATTTCAGAAAAAAAAAAAAAAGAAAGAAAGAAAAAAAATTACCGTGAGCAGTGGGGGACTGGCTGGCCTAGGGGAAAAAGTACAGCTGAATTAGGGGGAATGCTGCCTGAAAACAAAGCCAACCAATATACAAGCAGGAGCGCTTACCTGCAAGAGGAAGGGCGTTGTCTCCTACCACCTGTGTCTCCTCGACTCAGGCCTGCTTCCGGAGCCAGAGAAGCGGACACCGGGCCAAGCATCTTTCTGAAGCAGGCAGAGCCGTGTCACCCACCTGAGAAGGGGATGGAGTGGCCTTCTACCGTATGATTTCACCGTGGTTGGGGCCTCGCCGTCCCCACGGGGAAGCCCACAGCGGGGGAGAGACATGTGGTAGGCCCGGCTTGGTCAGGGAGGCAGACACCCCATCCCCTTAGAACCCGTTTGGACACCTGCTCACTCACCGTGGTCACAGCAGCCGCCAGGGGTGCGGGAAGGAAGAGTCTCGACACCCCAGACGCGGGAGGGTTGAAGGAGGCTAAATAAAATAAATGCCTGGAACATGCTCGGTGACATGGAACTCACGTTTAAGATGTTCAATATTTGGGGCGCACGAGTGGCTCAGCTGGCCACGTGCCTGACTCTTGATTTTGCCTCAGAGTCATGATCTCAGCGTCCCGGGATCGAGCCCCAACTCGGGCAGGAGTGGGGCTCAGCGGGGAGTCTGATGGAGGCTCTCCTCCTCCACCCCTCGCCCTGTGCGCTTGCTCGTTCTCTCTCAAATAAATAAATATTCAAAAATAAACGAAGCGTTCAATATTCTGTTGTGAAACATAAGGGTCTCAGGTATGGGAAATACCGGGAGGTTTTTCTTCTTGTAACACTTGCCCGAGTAAAACTTGCGCTTCACCGTGTATAAAAGCACCATCCTCCGTGCCCCGTTTTCTCCTCGTGTATCGTGTTGGGAGATAGCTCTGTGAACCCCAGTCTGGGTGCTGGTGAGGTCTTCCACCCGCAGAAGGGATCGGGGTACCCGATCATAGCACCGAGATGATAGAGAAGCCGAGTGGCAGGAAAGCTTTGAGGAAAGGGGGAAATGCAGGGACGGGAGAGCAGCCTGCATGTCATCACAAAGCCTCGCCCCCCACGGGGACCCCAAGAACAGGCTGCTGGGGGGCCCTTGCGAATTGGCATCACAAACGAAACTGCACATTATCTGTTCGGATTTTAAGTGCCGAAGGCCTCGCAGAATGTCATTTTTTATTTGTCCTTACAAATAGGGGAAGGTTTTTAGGGTCTGCTTAAGAGGCACAAATAGCAGGAGGGATGGAGGAGAAAATCCGCTGCAAATGGACGGGCCTGTTAATGAGGGGGAAGAGACGCCCCACCAGCCCGTCTCCAAGGCAACGGCGAGGCCAGGCCCCTCTCTCTGTTCCCCGTGCCCGGGTCCCTCCTGCGCGGAGGGGGATGAAGGAGCGAGGGTGGTGTCGCTCTGTGCCTGTGCACGGTGGCCGCACCGTGCAGGAGGGACCCTGCCCCGCAGCCCGGATGGCCCCCCGCCCCGACGGCTGTGCAGAGCCGCAAGCTCCCCAAAGCCACGATGCTGAATGGCTTTGGCCTTTAGGGTACAGAGGGCATCTCCTCTCACAGCTGATGCACCCCCACTGACAAACCCAAACATTTGCAGATGACATTGCAAACCGCTGCTTCCAGCCTCCCCTGGGCAGCAGGGCTGCGGGAGCTCGGGGTCTCATCCTAGGCCCCTGCGGGGGGCTCCGAGGAGGCAGCCCGTGACACTAGGGAGCCCACGCCCGTGAGAAGCTGGCTTCCGGGGAGAAGACAACATTCCTGGAAACAATCAGAGGGAGAACCGACTGCCACATGAGGGGCATGGGGTCTGAGCAGCCCATTCTGTGGAGCAAGTGCCCGGTTCTCGCGGTCAGGACTCCAGATACTTCCAGAAAACACTGGGCCTACACGTAGGATGGCAAATTAAGTGACCAAGAAAAAAAAGGCCAAGGACATAAAACAGAGCAGTGCTTTAGGTACAGAAAGGATCAGGCAAGTGAGCAACACCACGGAAGTATAATGGGCTGGACAAATGTATCGTCTCTTTTGTGCCTTTTGAGAATTGTGATTTTTTTTTTTTAAGTTTAAGACTGATCATCAAAAGCCTGATTGCAGAAGTAATGTGATGTGACTAATGATTCTGCATAATGAATGACCTTGGTATCAATCAGCAGGAAGCCAGCTTTGGAGAAAAATCTTGGAGGCCTCATACACGTGGGGCCCCGACTTCTCATTGCAGCCCCTCCACCCCCTTCTGCAGGAGCCCCTCCAGGAAGCCAGGAGGCTCAGAGGAGACTCGCAGAAGTGGACAGAGAGCCCATGATCCGTGCAAAGCTCGGCTGGCTCATTAAAAGGTCATGTAACCCGCCACGATTTTGCAAAATCTCAACCCAAATACCTCCTATGTCTTTCTTGTTGACCGTCTCTTAACGCAGAGATTTTTTTTTTCCCCGAAAGTTACAACCTGTCAAAACGCAAGTAGAGGTTTAACCATACAAAACAGAAAACCACCTTCATTATGCGGAAAGATAATCAGGGGCTTGACATTCAAAGAATTCTCAAGGTTTTTTTATATGTATTTTATTATTATTATTATTATTATTATTATTATTATTATTGGAGTTCGATTTGCCGGCATATAGTGTAGCACCCAGTGCTCAGCCCGTCAGGTGCCTCCCTCGGTGCAGACAAAGATAAGAGTCACAGGTGTGGGGGGAAACTGCCTCTGTCCAGGTGACTCCGGGACAACTGCAGACAAGTCGGAAGCGAATTGCTCCCCAGGGCTGCGTGGCCGCTTTCACTGCACAGCGCCCAGCAGCGGGAGGAGAGAGCACTGGCGGGCGAAGGGAGCACTCAGGCCTCGAGCATTTCCAAACTCTTATTCCTAACCTGTACGTCCCTCCAGAAGTCAGACATCACCGCAGGCTCTCTGTCCTAAGCCACCAGACGCGCGACCTTTCTCTACCTGTGCTGCCTCGCCTCCCCCCTGGTGAAGGCCCCCCAATATGCTCTGAAGTGTCCTGCAGCGGGATGAGCTCGCGTGTGGTTGCTGTTTCCATCCTCAGAACAATGCCCGGCCAATTGTTCGCACGCGCGTGTGTGTGTGTGTGTGTGTTCAGTTTCCCAGAAAAGCAAATGACCTTTGATTAAAAAATATAATAAAATAAATGTTATCAGCTCATGGAGGGGGTGGGTGCAAACATGACAAATGAAGGCCCCGGGGGTTTTCTTTTTTTTTTTCTTTTTTTTTTTTAACAGTCGTATTTAGAGATCTCCTGTTGCTATTCGGTAGCTGGACTCTTCTAACAAAAAGCAGATGAGAACAGGAGGGGATTTCTCTTTGATCGTGAGCCCCCAGCAGAAAACGGACTTCTTTCTTAAACACCCCCAGTGTAAGGCGTGTGTGCGGCCTCCCTGGGCGATGTTGGCCGGGGCGGGACTCAGCGCCGGATACCACACCGGAGAAGGTGTCTCCCATCCCTCGAGGAGGGAGACGGGCTCCTAGACTGGCTGCTCTGATGTGAATGTCGTCAGACTCCCTTCCTTGCTAAGTGACCTGTTTGAATGCAGTGGCTGTCTGTCCGCGCCGTTCTTTCCTGCCAGCATCTATGGTGTCGGAGCTCATGGCAGTTGGCAGATTGAACACGGGCGGGGGGTGGGGGACAGGGGATGGAGGGCCCGGAGATGGTCGGGGCACTGACCAGCCTGGCCCCGGAGGTGGCCTGTCAGGCCCAGGGCTCCCTGTCTGCCTCTGCAAATTAGTCAAAGCCTGCGAACATTCAGAAATCGTGGCCTCCAACTGTTTTATTATTTCAATTTAGCCCCCGTATGCACAGTAAACTCATTCTTCGAGTTTTCCAAGGCAGTGATAATTTTATGATATTCTTTTCCATAAATGTAACATTTAATGTAATTTAATTTTTCACCTCATTTGTGCCTTTATTTCCAAGCGCTTATTATGTTTCCCGTTACAAAATACTCAGTGCCATAAATTTGAAAAATAAAGAAAAGCAGGAAGAAGAAAATTTTAAACCACTCAAGTTCCACACTCCAGAAACAATAACTATTGACGTTTTTGTGTACTGCCACTCAGTTTTATGCGCGGATTTATTGATATTTAATACAGACACCATCATGATATGATTTTGCCTCCTGTTCTTTTATTGTAATATAAATTCTTTCATATTATTATTCTAAGCTCATTAAAAACATTATTTTAAAGACTGTTATAATCATGTCCTATAATTTTCTTAGTTATTCCCCTATTGTTGGACAGTGAGACTGTTTCTAATTTTTCGCTGTCAAACACAATGTTATCATAAATACTGGTTCACAAAGCATGTTCAATACTTTGGATTATTTCTTTGGGTCGATTCCCAGCAGTACGATTATTAGGTCAAAGTGTTTGACATTTTCCATAGATTTTGGTACAGATAGCCAAATTGCCTTTCACCAAGATTGCATGATACAATTTGTATGCATTAGTAGAATTTCTGCATTTATATTTTGGAATCTACCTCTTGTGTCAAATTTGTATCCTGATAACAGTTTTGGAAAACATCATCACTATATCTATTTCATTGATTGAACCTGCCTACCTTATGGTTTTTCTAAAGAAAAAAAAAAAAAAAACATTAGTTAAGGCAGAAACGCTCTTATTAGGAGACTATGTTCTTGGGTTTTATTGGTTTTGTTGAAGCATAACTGAGCATCTGACCTAATTATCTCTAGTGGATCTTATCAAAGCAAACATTTCACTTCTTGAAAATTATCTATTTATCAGGACCCCTGGGAGGCTCAGCGGTTGAGCTTCTACCTTCGGCTCAGGGGGTGACCCCAGGGTCCTGGGATTGAGTCCTTCATCGGGCTCCCCACAAGGAGCCTGCTTCTCCCTCTGCCTGTCTCTGCCTCTCTCTGTGTCTCTCATAAATAAATAAATAAATAAATAAATAAATAAATAAATAAAATCTTTCTAAAATTATGTATTTATTGATTCACTGATTCATCTATTCACTTGTCCAGCAAACACTCATGGTGTCGGGGTGCTAAGACCCCACACCAGGTGCCGTGAAGAACAAGGTATGGCCCCACTCTTCAGTCCACTGGGGCTGTTGACACGATGGCGACAGCAGTCCCCGTGGCTCCATGCTGGCCGCTCCGTAGATGTTTGTGAATTAAGTAATTATCGCACACCGACGCTCAGCATGTGACAACGGTAACGTCCTGACGCAAGGCCCTGCTTCACTACGGTTCACAGAGATGTCGCATCGCAGGCAGGCTGGCGGGGGGAGCTACGGACGTTTAAGGTTGGTTTTCTGTTTTTCTGTTTGTTTTGTTTTGGTTTGGTTTTTTTTTTTTTTTGAGTTACGGGATAAAAGAACAATGGTGCCCTTCCTCGCTCAGATGTCCATTCCCCAAAGCTCAGAGATGCTAGAAACCTGTGAAAGTTCTATATCGCCCCACGGGGTTACCCCACCATCCTGCTCAGAGCGGTCACACATCCTACCTACCTTACAGATAAGGTAGACGCGTGTGCTTTGGACAGAGACTTTCCTTCTGCCCTAAAACCACCTATGAGTGACAATTTAGTAGAAATGACAGGAAATAGTGCTCCACAGGGAGCTATAAATTCCAGCTTTTCTTAGTTTCCTTCCTGAGAAGGTGCGTGGAACCACCTGTCGCCGGTAATGTTCATGTCCTATTCCCAGCATGGCTTCAAGGGCAAACTTCTTCGGGTGGAGAAGAAATTCTCCTTGGAATCTGTGATGAGACTAGTGAGGTACTAACTGTTGTGGGTTGAAATGTGACCCCCCCAAAAAAAAAAAAACATACACTGAAATCCCACCAGTGTGGCCTTATTTAGAAATAGGATCTAGGAAGGTGTAATCGAGCCAAGTCATTAGTCTTATCCTATACGACTGATGTCCTTATAAGAAGAGAAGAGACACCGACAGGGAGAAGGTGGCCCTGTGACCGAGGAGGCAGAGATGGGGGTGATGAATCTGTGAGTCGAGGCATGTTGAGGGTTGCTGGTCATCAGGAGAAGCTAACAGGAGACTACACAACAGGTTCTCCTCTAGAGCTGCTGGAGGGAGCACACCCCACAACTCCTTGATTTCAGACATCTGGTCTCCAGGACTATGAGAGAATAAACTTCGGTTGTTTCGTGTCCCCAAGTTTGTGAGACTTTCTTCTGGTGGTTCTGGGACCCTATGATACTCACCAAACCGATTTCCTCTTCTTGGGCACAGGGAAAGGAGGAGACTATTTCCCAGCCCCTCCGATAGCAGAGGCGGGATGTTGGCCAGAAGGATACGCCCCGTCCATGCCTGTCAACGCTATGCAGCACTGCCTTCCTGGTGCTCGCTCTCTCTGAAGGCAGCAGAGCCACGAACGGAAGAAGACACCATCCTTGATGCAACTGCTTCAAAAGCTCAGCCAAGAAAGGCATCTGACGTGCACGGAGCCGTGACGTGAGCCAGCAAGAAACTTCTGCTGAGGTCTGGTGATGGCCACGATGCCTCCTTTCATTTCTTTATCTTTCCCTGCAGCATTGTTTAGCTGCCGGAGCTTACCATATATCGCAATGCAGTGCTGCCATCATTTAAAATGGGACGTACGTGCCCTTGCTTAACTATTCAAGTAGCAGAAAGTGGGTACCAGAGACCAAAAGACGAGGATAAGCTGTGCGATGGCAGGTTCCCTGGTGAACACTCACCTGCAGCGTGGGAGGCAGGTGTGCGTGCCTCAGCCTGCAGCTCCAGGACAGGCGGTGGGAAAGACGGGAACATTTGTGTGAGCTGCCTGTTGCTGGCGTGTTCACGGCACATGGCATGAGGGAGGCGGGCTCAGGACAGCATTAGTCCAGAGGGGTGGACACGTGATGTATCAGACAGTAGACTGTTAACGGTGGATCTAGGTGCCCAGTATGTGGGCTTTCATTGTAAAAGTCTTCCAACTTGTCCACGTGTTGGTAACATTTCAAACCAAATTTATCATTAAAGAGAAAGAGGGAAAACTTAGTCATGTTGCAGAAGAAATGAAAAGAGTGAGGGAGAATCCAGAAATTCAAAGATTGCGGTTTGGGAAGCTAACGGGCTCCACGAGCTAACATATGAGGGCTGGAACCTAAAAGCTCTGAGTAACACAATCTCAGGAAAACTTCTAAATTGAATACTTGGTGGAAGGTCAGATTAATAATGTATCTTAATCTATGATTATAAGGAACCTTGGAGTGGAGATAGGGACTCGGAAGAGAAAGAAGGATAAAGGAAAGAGGGACACCGGGGTGGCTCAGTGGTTGAGCATCTGCCTTCAGCTCAGGGTGTGACCTCGGGGACCTGGGATCGAGTCCTGCGTCGGGCTCCCAGCAGGGAGACTGCTCCTCCCTCTGCCTGTGTCTCTCATGAATAAATAAATAAAACATTTTTAAAAAGGATAAAGGAAAGAAATGTAGCAGATTTGGGGTACATACCTTGGGAGAATGTGGGCATAGTGATAGACCATTTAACTGATGGGTAGCAAATCAGAAAAGCCAACTGAATCTTTGGGGTCATTTATTGTGAAAAAAATCCATAAGCCCATTTTTTAAAAAAATGTCTTTTACTGTGCAAGACTTGAGAACAAGCCCTTGGACCTCTGATCTTTCTCCTGTCAATAGGCTGGACTTGGAGCCTGTAGAGACCTCGAGGTCAGTCTGGGTGTGGCCAGCAGAGTGGCGACGAGGAAGGGGTTCCTGGGAGGCGAACACCTCGGCCCCAGGCTGGGTGGCCTGTCAGTGGAGTCTCAGCATGTCCTGATGCACCGGTGGCTGGTGTCCCTCACCCCAGCCTCTCCGGTTATCACGTCTCTCTCCCGCCTGGGGTGTGCAGAACGAGGTACACAGGTTGGAGTTTTAGTTTCTGTTGCCAAAGCAAAAGGACTGTATATGGGCCTGATGGAAGGGGAGCATGCAAAGTCGGGTCTCTCCCCTGGGGAGGGCTCAGCGTGTTCTGCAGTAGGGGCAGAGGAAAGGCTGTGATGGAGGCCAGGTCGCTGCTGTCCCCTCCACGTCCTCTCCAGGACGCCGAGGGCCCAGGGCATCATGCTCCTACTTCTTACTCTAGTGCTGGGGTGGGAGACCCAGGCCTGGAGCTCAGGTACACCTGCCTGCCGGCTCACCGCTTGCTCTGCCGGTCTGTGGCCCCTGTCCCCAGGGGGGACGGGGTCCCCACAATGCCCTCGGGGGCTCCGCGTGCACCCCGTCTCCTCACCCTCAATGTGTGAGGCTTGCCACATGACTTAACAGAACATGCATGCCGTTGGACGTCCTTCAGGTAAACGCCTCTTGCTGTATGCAGTTTAACCATTTTTAACATTGCTCTTTGGCTAGGAGCCAATCTCCTAAAGAGTAAAATATTAAACATTTTAAAGAATGAGCTATAATCCCTGGAAAACAACATTTCCAATCCTTGAGAGGAAGGGAAGTGTGGGAACAGTAGCCTGGAAGCGGCCAGCCACGTGCTGGAGTTGATGAATTAAATCCACGACCGTCTCAGGTTAAGGCCTGACCTTCTGCTGAATTTCACCAGAAAATAGGGAAAGGAGGCACAGAGAATTTTTTTTTTCCATAAAGAAAAGAGGAAAGTAACCTATGTGAAAATCATAGGTATTTTGTTTTTAACAGTCTGGTCACCTTAGGCCGAACATCCTACGCATCTGCCTGGAGCCTGATTGGGTCACCATCTGTGTATATTATTTTACCCACAATTTGGGCTCAATGTTTTCTCCTTTGGGAGCTACAACCCAGGGTAGGCCTTGGGGGTTGGCTCCCCTCCCGCGTCCGGGGTCTCGCGTGTGACTCTGTTCCCTCAGCCTGGCCTCCCTAACGGAACAGCACAGACAGGTCTGTAAGCAAGACACCTAACCTACTTCTCACAGGTCTGGAGGCTGGAAACCCCAGACCGGGGAGCTGTCGGATTTGGCTCCTGAGGAGAGCTCCCCTCCTGCTTGCAGCCTCCTCGCTGTGTCCTCATGTGGGAGAGACAGACAGTCAGACAGAGACAGACCTGGTATTTCTCTTTAGATGGATGTTCGTCCCATCACGGGGACCCCACCTCCAAGCCCCCACCTGCTGTGGGTTAGAGTTTCAACATATGAGTTTGTGTGCGGTGGGGGATGCAATCATTCAGGCAAGACAGCATGTGACCCCAGCCCTCGCCCGAGTCACCGTTCCACACGCCGGCTTCCTACAAGCAGCGGGTAGCACCGAGCAAGGCCACACCGAGCTGTCCGTGCAAAATTCTACGTGCTTCTTACTCCCGTAGAGGGAAGCACCAAGCCTCGTCTGTACCATTAATGATCTTTATCTGCACTTGTATGTCTCTGGAGTTCAGGCTACAGCATAATGTGTGGCTACTTTTGTCCGGCCCAGCCTGGCAATGCCTGCACCCCCATCCGGCCATCCCCAAGTAGGGCTTGCATCCTTGCAGCACGGACTTCTATTACTGGTCTTTAAAAAGCACAACCAAAAACTCACGAGTCATCCTTTACACTGACAGCCCCTCACACACTCTGCCCGTGTTGTTTGATGTCGTAGGTCCCTGTGGCTTGAAACTTGACAGATTGGCTCTACATTCTGTGTAGAATGCAGGCTCTGATGGTTTGGGATTTCCTGCTTATCACATCATGAAGCATCTTTTAGGTACCCGTGCATGATTTTGAGAAAGTAAAAATCAACCACTTGCCCCTCCCCCAAAATTAATTCATTCATTAATTACAAACAAGGAAGGAAAAGCATCCAGAAATTTCTGGATTGAGTTCTGATCCTACATCCGTAGTGCAGGAGGAAGGAGGTGGGCAGACGAGCAGGTGAGAACGTTCATTCATGCTTCCTGTCTGGTGTTGCCCTGAAATGAGCTCTGTGGGGTCAGAGGCCCCACCTGCCACCCTTCCCTGACCTACCCCCAGTCAGAGCCCCTCATGACCCCACAGAAGCACCCACAGCAGACTCTTCAGAGTGAAGTCAACAGGAGTTCCTAGAGGCCAGAGAACAGAACCACTCACAGGAGCATTGGTTGGAATTTTGTTTAAAGAACTAAAATGCAAGGTAACCAAGTGATGGAAATAGCCTGCCAGGCATGTAAGAGCCCTCGTAAAAGGCTATTTATAGAATCGTAATTCCAGAGGGGCTCCCTCCCTCCTACGAGCGAGAAGACCAGCCCGGCAGGCTGGGGTCACTTACCAAGGACACAGCACAGGCCAGTGGAGGAAGGGAGTCCCGACTCTCAGAGTCCCAATCTGGCAGCTGTAAAGAGTTCTTGAGCAGAAGCTGTTCAACAGATAGGTTAAAAGGCTAAAAAGTAGAATTAGATATCTATACGGCCATGGAAAATAGCAAGATGGTCAGATGGGGTAGACCGCAGGTGCTTCTAAAAGCAATCGAATTAAACAAAGACCTACTATCTCTGATGACCATATCTGGAAACGTCATGACCACACTTGTCTCTGGGATCATATCCTTCTCTCCCCCCAGCCCCCAGCTTCCAATCTCTATGTGAGAAGAAATGGGTCAAACACACCTGTTGGAAATGTTCTATCTTGAATGAATGATATATGAACATGGCTTGATGTTTTTAGGGAATATTTCTTGTAGGTTAGGGTATATTCTATTTATAAGGAATACAACGTGATTTCTTTAAATTTGGATGAGTTTTCAATATAATGGATAAATGCCACTCAAACTTATGTAAGAACAAAACTTTTGTCAGGAAAGTTCATCATTCTTTTTTTCTCTCCATAGGACCAAGAGTTCAAGGTCTCTCTAGTCAAGGCAGCTGCTTACCTCTCCAACCTACCTGTCCGTGTCAGACAGGTTTGCCTGGAAAAGGATTTTATGGCCTCAGAGATGTATCTGGAAGTATGCTCTGACAGTTGTGTCTTGTGGATGCTGTAGTGGTCTGTGTCCTTTCTGTCTCAGGGCAGAGGTCTGGTCTGGACCGTGGTTCCAGCTCCTGCCTGGAGTCCTTCATATGTGCCCGCCTTCCAAACCTGGCTCTCCCAGCTTCCTGGGCTTTTCTGTGAGCCATTAGGTACCTATTCACTACAGCTCCTGTCTGGCTACATCTCATGTCACCAGTTTCCCTTGGATGCCATCAAGTACTTTGCCAGATACAAAAATTGGTACCAAGGGAGTTTCTAGACAATAGACTAGAGAAATGACAAAAATTAGGAGTTGGTATTTGGGCCTGTCGTGGTTAGCTAATAAACAGTCTACCGGTGGGGGGCCTGGGTGGCACAGCCGGTCGAGCATCCGACTCTTTGATTCCAGCTCAGGTCATGATCTCAAGGTCGTGAGATGGAGCCCCTCATTGGCATCCACGTTTAGCAGGGCTGCTTGAGATTCTCTCTCTCCATCTTGCTTCTGCTTTTTCTCTCTCTCTAGAATAAATAAATGATTAAAAAAATTTTTTTTAACCCAAATAGTCTGTTGGTATTGCAAGAGGACTGTGACAGCACATTATAGAGCACCTAGAGAAATGATGAATTGTAGTCACCTAGAACGAAATGCGTGTCACGGCCAAGGCTGTGGGAGAAACAGAGGTCACTGTGCAGGTGTATTTGAGAGCACAAGGAGTTCATCAGAGGCTGCCTGGATGCTCATAATAGTGTTGGTTAGTCTCATTCACTAAAAGAGAAAGAAAAGTCCACATGCATAAATATTTTGGTTAAGACATGGGCAGAGTACCAAGGCCTTTAAACCACTAATCTGACAGAATCATTGGCCCAGTGCAGCCGCAGGGACGTGTTGGCTACCACCCAGCACACTTCAGTCCAGCAGGTGCCAGTGGGCCAGACGCTGCATTGATGTTGATGTCGGGTCCTTCACATCAGTGGCAAGACATGAACTGGGAAGCTACGAGACTTGGAGAATTGGAATGAACGCACCCAAGAGGATGCGGACCACTCAGAGTATCTTCAGCCCTTCCCCTCCCCTAGGCCTCCCCTGCCAGCCAAGTTGTGTCCTCCTAATCATTTAGGGGGACCATTCCTGCCTAAGTTGAAAACACTGGAAACACCTCAGCAGAAAGAGGTTCTTTGCAGTGGGATGACACTGTGTCTCACATCCCAGCATCGCCGGCACTGTTTGTCTACAAATCTATAACAAGGGTCAGATCCCAATCAGCTCCAGGGCAGGATGACTATAAACACAAATTCTGGAAGAAAATCGTCAAAACTAACGTAATTGCAAGTCTTGGCTAATTTATTTTGGTGATGATAATTTGCCAGTTTATCCTCTGAGAGGCTTAGACTATAAGCCAGCAAATACTGTCTGCTGGCCAAGACTGACCTATTGCCTGGTTATATAAATAAAGTTTTACTGGAACACAGTATGACTTTTTGTTTTCTTATAGTCTGTCCACTTTCATACTAAAAAGACGGAGTCAGGTAGTTGTGACAGAAATCACATGGCCCGCAGGACCTAAAATATTTCCTGTCCAGCCCTTTACAGAAAGAGCTTTGATTCATCCATGGAGAGAAGAGTGTAATTGTGTTTATCACAAGGGCGCAGTAGTAAGAGTCTAGTCCCAGTATACTATCCAGAGCAACTAGAGGTCGCTCTAATTGGTTAACCAGTTGTTTTATAAGTCTGGGGCATAATTAGAGCCCACCCAAAATAAAGCTGAGAAGTCAGGATTTCCTTAGGAAAATGCAGAAGAAATCAAAGATCTAGGCTGGCAGGATTGCCGACAAGGGTATGTCATATGCAATCTGTCCATCCACCACCAAACCATGTCTTTAGGAAACCCTAAAACCATTTACCCCACTAAGGCTTTGTGGAAGCCATGCATTATGAAATTATCAGCAGCTCTGCAAATTCCCTTAAGGGTTGGCCTTCTTAGTGCGCAATACCCTTAGAAAAGAGACCAGATTGTGTGTCACCTAGATGGTCACCAAAATCTTTCACTACAGATGACACTTTTAGTAATCTTGAAAATGATATGATCTCCTCTGTAAAATATCAGGTAATTCACTTTTCCGGCCAGTGAGTGATGGCTCAATAGGCAGAAGGGAAAGGTGATGACCAGGGCCTTGGCAGAGGGGATGCATGGACCCAGCAATGTGAGCACCCTCCACTAAAGCTGATTTGAACATTGCTACTTTAGAGTGTGTAATCTGCCAGCAGTAAAGATAAACTGTGAGCTTGTGACCTCTCACATTCTGGGGGAGTGGTCAGTGATAGGCTGATCACACTGAATTCTTTCTTGTGCAAAGAGTGGAGACACGTCTTCAGTTGAATAAATACTTCATCTGGATAAGCCTGTGCTCGCCTTTTTATCACTGTCCATAGATATCTGGGACCTTCTGTGTATCATCAGGGTCCATTGAAGTTTCTTCCTTGAGTAGTTCCAACCATTATTTCATGGCTTTATTTTTTTTCTTAAGAGCTTCCAAAGAACAAAGAGAAGTTTTATTTATTTTGAAAGATAGAAGGGGCACCTGGATAGATGAGCTGGATGAGCATCTGAGCCTCGGTTTCTGTTCAGGTCATGATCTCAGGGTCTTGAGATTAAGCCCCATGTCAGACTCCACACTCAGTGGGGAGTCTGCTTAAAGATTCTCTCCCTCTGCCACTCTTCTTTCATGGTCTCTCTCTCTATAATAAATAAATCTTAAAAAAGAAAAGATAGACTAAAACTCATTCTACCCTACAATTACCATATGGGTCCTCTGGATCCTTTTATAAATCTAAAATACAGTATGGGAATATAGTCATTTGATTTTTCTTACATTATGAAACATGTTATTCTTTTATCATCCTAGGAATCATTTTATATTTTTTCTCATAAATTATTCCCAACTAGGCCAAAAAAAAAAAGAAAAAAAGAAAGAAAAAAAGAAAAACTAATATAATAAATCAGTAGAAAGAATCACCTAGAAGGATGATACAATGGTGAAAGAAATTGTCATCTTTCATTTTTATTTAGTTTTTAGTTTTTCAAAGAATTGCACCCTCTTCCAAGAAGAAATAAAATACACTGGAGATACCAACTTTATAGTCCATTTATAACTTTTATTGAACATAGTCGATAACCCAGAATTGCTCATTTTTGCCACCAATGAATGTCAAAATATAAAGGGTCCAAGACTTTACTACATTTTTGAGCTACCAAGTTGACTTACCAGCATTGCATGGCTGCTGGCAGAAGACGTGAAACTCCAAAGTCCACTCAGCACAAGCTTCATGCTTGCGTTGGTTCCTCTAGCTCCTCGCATCTCACAGGAAAGATGTAGAAGACCTCACCTAGCTGGACACTGCTCCAGCAGGGCATTTGCAACAGGATTTAGGAAGCCCAAGCTTTGGGAAACCAAATCTTTTATAACAGGCTCTATAAGCAAACCCACCTTTGGCCCCAGAGTGAAACATTACCTTTCTCACCTGGGACAGCAAAGAAACCTGCCTTTTTTTTTTTTTTTTTTTTTTGAGAGAAAAGGGTATCTCTGTCTTTCAAGGTCATTCACTATAAACATCTCTTTGAAAAAATTAGACCGAAGGGAAGACAGGCAGTGTCTTTGCTCACAAGCCTTAAAGAAATCTGACAGATCCATGGCATTTTCTTCCATTGATGGCAAAGAAAAACAATTGGTGAAGAAGACATTTCAAAATCTTTAAGCAAAGCAGCAAATGAGTGCAACACACAGGCAGCAGCACCCCTCATCGCAGCTGTCAGCAGTGCTCCTGCCATGGGGAAAATGCTGCCTACCAGCCCCGCCCCTGCAGTAGCATCAGCCACCCAGAGCTGGGACACTTCACATTTGGTGAATGTGACCAAGGAAATGACTTTGTATTGCATTTACTTTTACATAATTTAAATTTGAAGAGCCATGTATCAGTAGGGGCCACAGCTTTAGATTCTAACGTTGATTATTAAGTGGATTATAGAAGTGAAATCTCATAGTAGGGGGTTTTAAAGGGAGAGATGATATCGTTAACAAATTATTTGCCAACGGGAGGGCTTTCCTCACTCTAGATTGTGCACCAAGAACCTGGGCCACCTCACTTTATCAAACAGACATGGGACAGTATTCTTTCTTGTTTATGATATTTGTGTGTCAAAATTTATCTGGAAAAAGAAAGGCAGGTCATGTTTAAATTCTTATTAAAATTTCTAGTAAGATTGGTTTTTCCCCATCTCTGTATTCTTACTTCTGTGAACTCTTCTTTCTGACTTAAAGATAATATATATTTATTTAAAGTTCTGTTGAGGGGCACCTGGGTGGCTCAGTTGGTTGGGTGTGGGACTCTTGATATCAGCTTGGGTCTGGATCTCAGAGTCATGCATTCAGGGCCCATGTCAGCCTCCACACCCAAATTAAAAAAAAAAAAATCCATTGGGCTCAGATGGCAAATGATAATGACTATTTTTCCTGGTGTATAAAGTGTTTCACACCATCCTGGTAGGCTACATGACCTATCTTTAACCAAAAATATATATATATACTCCAGGGACACCTGGGTTGGTCAGTGGGTTAAGCTTCTGCCTTTGGCTCAGGTCATGATCCCAGGGTCCTGGGATCCAGCCCCACATTGGGCTCCCTACTCAGCAAGGAGTTTGCTTCTCCCTCTGCCCATTACCCTCTGCTCATGTTCTCATTCTCTCTCTCTCTCTCTCTCACTCTCTCTCTCTCTCAAATAAATAAAATCATTAAAAAAAAAATGTACTCCCTAGTGAGAGACAAAGCAATGGGTTGATGCTCATCAGGTTCACCAGCATTATTACCACATCCCCCATTCCCAGGAGCGGTTGCTCTATCAAACCAGAATGAATTGTTGAAGTTGCAAACCTGTGAGGTTGGAGAGAGGCCCCGACACAAGCAACATAGCCTCTTCTCCCAGTGCATATGGTTCTAGAAACCTGGGAGGGGCGGCCCTTCATTCACAAGCTCAGTGGTCAACTCACAATGTTTGATTCCTCACTCTGCGACTCTAGGTTCTGCTGAGTTCAGGATTTTAGTACCCAAAGGAGGGATGTTTCCACAAGGAGCAACAGTGATAGCTGGAATGAATTTTTCGCCAGGTCACTTAGGCCTCCTTGTAATGCCGGATGAAGCAGCCCCAATCCGCCAGCGCTGTGTTGGCTGAATGTTTGATTCAGACTATCGATCCAGCATTCTTTCCGTGGACTCCTTTTCTGCTTCTGTCAGGTAGGGCTGTTCTCTGCTGCTTTTAGCTAGGGACTGCGACTGATGTAATCTTCTAAATAAAACTCCCCGCATTTCCCTCGTCTGGTGCTGCCTGGCAAGACAAACTAGAAACAACAATGAAAATATGTATGCATTTCCAATATAGTATATCCTACATGTCTGTTGAAAGCATGTCTTTTTAAAAACCTAAACTCTACTCTGAATTTTGCATTTTCCGTGTTTATTTTACTCCAAGAATCCAAGTCCATATTTATCTGTCTCCAAGGAAAGGCATGAAATGCTTTTCTCCTGCTTTACTTCTCGGCCCTTTCCTTGTGCTGGTACCTTTCCAATCAATCTCTCTAATCAATTGATTATATAAACAGAGTTTTAAATTCTCCCTGTGTATATTGATTTAGTTTTTTCAATCTCCCACCTATTGATCAAACCATTTGATCAATTGAATAAAGTAACAGCATCATCTGGCATATTCCACACTTGGGCACTTCTGTTTGAAGGAAAAGAATGCAGATGTTTGTTTTTATTCTCTAAATGATTACAACCTTAAATGCCGCATTGGATATGCACATCGATAAACCTTATGAAAGCATTCCTGTCTCTTCTCTTGGCTGTCTCCAGGGCTCTGAGGCCCAACCAGCCTGAAAACCAAATGAAAATAGTTTGCTATTTACACAGAGCCTTTCATTTTCTAAGTAACAGGCTCAATCTTTAACCTTTTATCTGCCTGTACAGCTCCTATCACGCTGTGCTCTGCACTTGGCTCTTCTATCCCATGCCATCACGAGCTCTTTAAGATGTACAATGTATGGTGTGTGGAGTGAGTGGTGTATAAAGAGGAGAGGAAGAATAATGGGGGGAGGAAGTATGGGGAGAGGAAGGAATTTATCATAAGAAATACATGGCATCTATACTGATCAGTCACATCTAAGAGCATGGGAGAGCTCTTAAATGCTATTTAAATGTGAGCTCTTACCCTTTGATTTTAATGCTTTCATTAATGCTACCGTGCCCTTCTTCCACATAGCACTCCCCTAGAAAATACTGGACAAATATTAAGAGAATATTTGTTAAAGAGGATTCCTATTATTAGCACACATCTCATTCTAGTCCTGGCTCCAGTTTCTCAAAAGAATGTGGGTCAAGAATTTGCTGGAATCTAAAATGGCCATTACTAATGCCTGTCAAATAGTATTGCTACTTGGAAGGCAGAGTTGGTTGAGACCCATGGAGGCCTCTTCCCTGTAACTCTCAGAGTTCCTCCAACAAGACGAATCTTAAATCCCAAGATGCCTCTATAGTGTCTGGAAATTCTTGGGTTGAATCTCAAATGCTCAGTGTATGGATGAATGCCTAAGAGTCAACAGTCAGTATTCCAGAAAAAAAAAAAAATTGATTATCTTCTTCCTTCATTTACCCAGCAAATATTAACTGAGCCCCTAGTATATTCTAAGCACCAGAAAGGAGAAAAAAAAAAAAAAGACATTAAAATCTCTGACTTCTCGGGATCCCTGGGTGGCGCAGCGGTTTGGCGCCTGCCTTTGGCCCAGGGCGCGATCCTGGAGACCCGGGATCGAATCCCACGTCGGGCTTCCGGTGCATGGAGCCTGCTTCTCTCTCTGCCTGTGTCTCTGCCCGCCCCCCGCCTCTCTCTCTCTGACTATCATGAATAAATAAATAAAATCTTTAAAAAAAAAAAAAAATCTCTGACTTCTCAAAGCTTATATTCTATGGGAAAAGACAGTCAATAAAGAAGAGTAAATAAAGTATACATAATATTAGATGTTGATCATTTCTATAGAGTAAAGCAGAGAAGGGTTTCAGGAAGGGTGAGGTTACTGTGTTAAGGAGGGAGGTTTGAATGGAGTAGGAGACCAATGCACCTTCCGTGTTGTATTCTGTGAAAGACCGCCACCCTTCTCACAGCCCAGAGAGGAGGCTCCACATTCACTCACTCAGTGAAGATGTGTTGAGTCCCTGTCATGTTGCACAACTGGGCCAGGCCTGGGATATAGTAAAAAGAATAAAGTCCAGGCTTTGCTCTGAAGGAAGTCAGTCTCTTGAGAGGAAAGACGTGCACATGGACCAGATGGTGCACAACGCTCGCTGCGGAGATCTGTACTGGGGACAAGGGGTAAGAGGAGGAGCCCCTGACAACGTCTGCAAGTTCTGCTCATCTTCAGGGTGGATGGAGATGTCTCTAGGCTACCATAAGGACTCGGAGGCTTCTGAGTTATTCTAGGGCAGTCTTTTCGAAACCTCAGGCCTTGATTCAGTGGGCCACGAAATCGGCTTACTGAGTTATCGCCAGCATTCTTGCAAAATAAAATAAAATAGAGTACAACAGAAAAAAATACAAGAAGCAGAAGATATCAGAGTGGGCCCGAGGATTGTGTGCATACGTGGGAAAGCCTGGTTTGCATCTGTGTACTATGGGTTAACCTGTCACAGTTTTCTTACTCTGGGTCCCCAACAAAATGAGTTTATGTAGCAGATCGCAAACTTAAAAAATTGCAAGGAGGCAAACAGAACATCCAAAAGGCACTCAGTCTCCATGAGACCTGTTGCCCAAGCCTCAGAACGGGTGAGCAAACGATTGATCCCACTGGAGTTGTGTAGAAGGTCCTCACCCTTTTTGGCTTCTCCAGGGCCTGTTCCCTGGTGTGGAACAGTGTGGTGTGGCTGGGTGCACAGGGCACCACTTCACCCCGGAGACCCCTCAATGCTGGCCTTGCGGGCGTCCCTCACCCTGGGAAGAGCTCTTTGTCACTGGGACATCTCAGTTGGGACAAAGCTTGTCTATCAGAATGACCTTAGGGTTTTTCTGCTAGAGACAAGCTACAAAGCGAAGAGGGATGGATCCTGATACCCAGAGGGATGGCATCCGTCACCTTGTTAACCACCAATGCTCCCTGCAGGTTGGAGGCCCTGTGAACACTGGAGAACACCCCGAGTACTAGTTACTTAACCTAGTCTGAAACTCTGCTCCCCTCTCTGGAGCTCGTTTGGCTTTGAGCAAAGTACTCAGTGCTCAGGCTCTCCAGGCCCCAATCATTTCATCTTGTGATGTGGTTAATGATAACTAGCTCCTAAGATCTTTATGAAGATTTTATTTTTTTTTTTTTTTTTTTTTTTTTATTTTTTTTTTATTTTTTTTTTTATTTTTTTTTTTTTTATTTTTTTTTTTTTTATTTTTTTTTTTTTTTTTTTTTTTTTTTTTTTTTTTTTTATGAAGATTTTAAAAGATAACGTCTACAAATCTCTTGATACGGTGTCTTGCAAAGCGTGGGCATACTAATTTAAGTCTCCATGGAGTTATTTCGGGTGCATTTTCTTACCAAAATAGTAATAGTTGGAGTCTTGCAAAAACTCAGATTTGAGATAAAAGGGAGCCAGGACACCAACTGTTCAGGACAAAGATCCTCAATACTATTCAACATGAAGGTGACAGGGCACAGAGAACCCTCAGCTGGAGTTAATTGATTTGAACAAGTCAAGTCCAGCAGGCAAACCTGCCCGGGACGACTGGCAGAGATCGCCTTCACCACCATGTCCGAACGGCTGTGATGTCAGGAGGAGAGGCGCAGGCCCCACACCAGCCCACTGTGGATGTTCTGTGCGGAGGTAAGTGCCTTTCCTGTTACTTCTTGTTACTTGGGCTTCACAGCAGGAAGTATTTAGCTCACATTCAGGCAACGGCATCTTGTGCTGTGGTTACTGTCACTGGACGGGGGCTGGCCCCAGCATCCCAGGCTATGAGAGGCTATGAGAGTCCTCACACTGCACCTGGTACCAGACAAGGGGCTTGTGTTGGTTACCCCACTGCAACATCACGGCCCATCTTCCCCGGGGCCAGAAGCCCAAGAGGGACAGGTTGGGGGGAGGTGGGAGACACGAGGAAAGGATAGTCAGCCACTCTCAAGGGACTTGCCCAAGGACACATAGCATGTAGGTGTCAGAGCAGGATGTGAATCGCTTCCCAATGTCTAGCCAGGGCTTCCCAGGTGAAGCTCTTAAGAGACCCAGACAAAAATTAAGGTCGCAAATCCTTTTGGGGTTCTCTCTTTTGTTGTCATCGTTGGCAAAATAATAGGGTCTCCAGCAAAATCAAAGAAGTTGGCATTTCCTGGACATGTTATACTGTGCTCTTGCCCTATTTCCTTTTCGTGATCAGCCCCTTTCCTGAAAGGCTTCTTTCACCCACCTTGTCCTGGGGGGCTGCTCCTCTTCTCTCCTCCTCAGGATCCAGGTTGCTACTTCTCGTCCCTAGGAAGTCTGCCTTCTTCCTCCCTATGGACCGGGTGCTCATCCTTTGTGCTGGAAGAGACATCTCTCTCCATCCGGTCATTTGCTCTCGGGGCTCTGTTTCTGTGGTGTGGCCTGCCTTCCCCAGTGCACTCAGTGATCTCCCCGAGGACGGGCCCACATCCCGTTCCCCAGTTCCCTACTGCCTGACTGCTGTGCCAAGCACATAGTAGGCAGTGAATAAATGCTTGTCGAGGAAATGAATCTGTGTTCTTCCATCTGTGAGCATATTTAATACACAACTCAAAGAAAATCAAATCATTTGAGGTGCACTGAAAGCAAAGAGAAACAGAACTGCTTTTCCCAATATTGTGTGTCATCTTGACCTAGAAAAACTCTAAAATGTATTCTGAATCTGTGGCTCTCTGACTTCCAGCAGAGGGAGAGACTAGCCTTCCCAGTTATTTAATGTGATGGAATTGGGTTTCTCACCATTTTTAAAAGAACCAAAGACTCTCTAGACTTTATTAGCTTACTGAGTTGGTCACAACATTATAAATTATGGAAACACAAGGCAAGCAATTTGTTCCCCAGTGACATAAATTATATAATATTGTCTATAATGCACACTTCTGAAATTTCAAAACATTGCATTTTTGTACTTTTTAATATACACTATCACATGCACAAAAATACATATATTACATATTACTTAGGTACAACAGGAAATGCAAACACTTGAGAAATAGCCAACACGAAGTCTGAGAAAAGAAATGCAACCAATAATTTTGAAGCATCCAGTTGCCACTTCCCAGTGACAAACACCATCTTCCCAATGGATTGTATTTTAAATCCCCTGCTTTCCTTCATAAATTTATTATCTATCATCTATCTGCCTAGCTGATATATTGTTTAAATTTACATTTTCGTAAGTTGATTATACTGTTTATGTTACTCTGCAACTTACCTTTTTCACTAGATATTGTTTTTGAGCTTCATTCATGTTGATGTACGTAGCAGAGTTCTGGTCAGATTGACTGATGTACACGGTATATCTATTTTGTGACTATCTCACAACGCATTTATGCAATATTCTATCAGTGCTTGTGTAAAGATCTCTGTTCGTGTTTTTTTGGCTCATGAACAAGTATTTCTGAGGCAGATCCCTAGACTAGGAGTTGCCTCGTTTAACTTTCTAGACAGTTCTAGAAAGCCTTCTAGCATGATTATATCAGTGCACATCCTACCACCTGATGGAGATGCCACTGCTTCATAGCCTCCCTGATACTCGATTTTGTTAGAACTGCTTTATTTCCACCATGGTTTTAATTTTCACTCACTGTACCACCAGCGGATGAGTCCAGCCCACTGTCAGGTCGTGGAACAGGAATGGACCCCAGACATGTCGATGGCCATGGGCCTGAGGAACTAGGTGTCCTTTTCCCACTGACTTTTTATAGATGAGGAGATATGTGTTTGAATGAGGTGGGCATGAGTTTGCCAGCTCTGGCTCTCACTAGAAATGCAATCTTGGCACAGCCTCATCTTCTTCCTAAGCATGAGAAGCTAGAAAATGAGAATAATAATCCCTACCCTGTGAGATTGTTTTGAGGACAATCAAAATGAAATGCTGTGTGTAGAGCATATGATAATTGCTGTTTCTAGATGTCACAATATTTTGTATGTCCCTCATCTTTTACTCCACTCCCCTAATTCAGAAGCAGTCTTGTCTGATGGATGGTGCTTGGATGTCCAGGACAGATGTTAAAATGTTTTAACATCTACCAAAATTTCCCCATTTAGATCTTGGGTAGCTCAGCCTCAAGCTTGGAACTTGCCATGAGTTAACTAACCTTTCTTGGCCAAGGGAATCTTAAGTAGCTGCCAGTGTCTCATCT
This sequence comes from Canis lupus dingo, assembly GCF_003254725.2. Classification (NCBI taxonomy): domain Eukaryota; kingdom Metazoa; phylum Chordata; class Mammalia; order Carnivora; family Canidae; genus Canis; species Canis lupus. The sequence continues at coordinate 3,676,595 of NC_064259.1, read as the reverse complement.
AACTGTCAGGGTACAGAGCAGAGATTCATGGAAAGAAGGGAAGGGCTAGTAACTCAGGAGGAAGAATTGTACCCAAGACCTTGTTTTCTGGAGACACAAGCAAGGTCCCCCTGACAGTTGGTCCTGATGCAAGAAAAGCAAAGGTGAAGACAGGAGTGGGCAAGGCCAAGCATCATGGCAGGTGTGGATGAATGTCAAAACCTAGTAAATTAAACTAAAATGAAGGCAGAGGTGGGCAGGGGTCAGATGTGAAGTCAATACAACAGAGACAGCAAATCTGTCATGGGACAGGCTCAAGAATCTGACACCATGAAAACTGCCAGTCACAGTCAGCAGAGGCTGACCAGGGGCAGGACAGAGAGTCAGCCAGGAAATAGTCTTCGAATCCCAACTGTGTGTCAAGTGTCTTCCTGGGGCCTGAGAATATGAAAACACTCTCGATCCTACTTTCTAGGACTTAGGGAAGTAAAAATCAAATGCCAACCAAACAACAGCAGAGAGTAGAGCGTAGATGCCTAGCCACATAAAATGGTCAGAAGACACTAGAGGATTCTAGAAGAGTGTTGAAGAGAAGTGTTCCAAATAGTGTAGCCCCTTGTAAGGATGGACAGGAAGAAGCCACATATCAAGGAACATTCCAGGGAGCAGCCCATGGACAGTAGGCATGATAAGAGAACTGAAAGCAATCAAGTTTGAATAGAGACAAGACAGCAAACGGGAGCCTAATGTTCGAGAAGACTGAGAGGAAGCTAAAGCCACATTGCACTGCACCCTGTGGGCAAGTACAAAAGGCCGGGCTTTGTTCCAAGGAGATGGAAAGCACGGGGGATTTTGAAGTTGAGAAGTCTCATACTGTGGCCGATGTGTCTGCTAAAGTCCAGGGAGACCCTTTGAAAGGCTGAGGTAGCTATACAAGGGATTCCGGGTGGCAGCCTGAAGTGTGATGGAAACCTGTGGTGAAACTATGTTAACATTTCAGGTAGGTCACAGAAGGTCTTATGAATGCAATTGTGCGATGTTGTTACTGAGCCATTGGTTTATTGTTGTACCTTTAAGTTGAGGGAACTAGGATTACTAATGTTTATATGTTTTCATCCAATCTTCTATAACTGTAAACATATATGGCTAAACATTGGGAAGCAGAGTGGAGAAGAAGGGAGCATTGGTCTGGTACCGAGGATCAAACGTTTTGATCCTAAATCCACCATTTCTTTTCTGTATCATTTCACTTATTTAACGTGCTGTGACCCTGACTCTTCTTTGTGAAATGATGGTTTTCACAAAGTTTTGCTTTGTTTTTTTGTTTGTTCAAATTCTTTGCAAATGTAAAATTAAAAACGGACTCAGAAATTGTGCTTGTTCTGACATAAGGAATCATTGAAGTAGATGTTTTCTATGTTCAACCAGAATTATTCAAGGTTATTCTAAAATCAGGAAATCAGTAAAACCAAGACATAGATGGCTCCATTTATGAGTTTGTTTGATCGTAGAGTCTGGGTGAAATGTGAAGGTCATCTAATTGTTTTCAATAGGGTAGGAAAAGAAGAGAATTTTTCTCCTAATGATATAGGCCACAATCAAAATACTTGTCAACATTCAGTCCCATCACTCACTCACAGCTGGGTCCCCACAAGTAGCTCACTTCTAGACCTCAACCACCTCAGCATCCAGGTGCATGGATGCAGGACACGATGCTCCACCTATTTCAGGAGGAGCAGATACAGTCCTGCCATTTTGTGGAGAAGCCCTCCGAGCTTCAGCATGAGGAGGTTATTTAGCTTTCTTGCGTTTGAGGAGATTGTAAGAGGTGGAGAAATGGATCTGTGTCTAGGGCTCTTTGTATTTATCACATGCTTTGATGGTTGAGTTGGCAAAGAAGGAATACAACCCCATCCTTAGAAAAATAAACCTCACTCAGGCATATGCACACACTTCTATGGACTGAATGTGCCTCTGCCCAGATTCATATGTCTACTCTCTGCCCCATCCCCAGTGTGATAGTGTTCGGAGATGATGATGGAGTCATGGAGTGGAGCCCCACGAATGGGATTTGTGCCTTTATAAGGAGAGGCGTAAGAGAGAGTCTTTTCCCCCACCCCCCATGTGAGGATAAAGCGAGAAGATGGCTAACTGTCTCCACCAGAACCCCACCGGGCTGGTATTCTGACCTCGGACTTCTAGTCTTCAAACTTGTGACAGAGATATGTTATTTATTTAGGCTACACCCAGTCTGTGGTGTTTGTTATAGCAGCCTGAACACACACACACACACACACACACACACACACACACCCTGAAACTTGACAATAAATGTAGGCAATTTTCTTTGAATCCACCTTAAGCTTTGAAAGTCGAAGTGTTTTAGTGGTTCCAGGGATGAGTCTCTATGAAAGAAATATTCCGGATCTCAACTTGAACTGACAATATCCTTTGATTATCTCTGTCACTGGCATAGACTCCTAAGGCATCTGTGGAACCTCTGCATTCAGAAGGCTCCACCTAAAATCTCAGTCATGCTAGATTCCAGACATTTGGCCTTTAATGACAGACATTGCACATGGCTGCAAACAATTGCAGAGAAAGCCTGAGTACTCAGTGTTTATGGCCTGAAGGCAAAGCAGAGTGAGAAAGACAGACTGAGGTTCTTTGGGACCAACTGGAGCAGAGGTGCCCTTGGGACCAGGATGCTGGTGGCACATATGAGGTCGGGGGAGCAGGTGGAGGCAAAATAGGATTAAATCAGGAGACATTGATTAGAAAGAGTAACAGGTGAGCGATGACAGGAAACGGGAAGAACATGAGCTGCTGGCGGCCAAAGCTGGTTCTTGTAGAAATTAAGGAAGTGCTAGCATACATAAATAATGAGTAAGACAGAAACACATGGAAATAGAAAGAATTATGCTAAATAGATCTGATCAAATATAAGGAAACTGTTGCAGTAGTGACATGTTGGTGCCTCTGGCCATGTGGTTGGTGGCCCCCCACCCAGGAGGCAGGAGTGGAGAGAAGGAGAGGGATGGATGCCAGGACAAGGCCAGGCTTCCTGGGTCTGTGTGCACAGGAGGTCCACACTGGGCCTCTCAGGCTCTATGGAGGGCAATTCTAATGGTAATTGGAGTTCCAACAATTCTCAGGGGTGCAAGAGAAATATGTTTTCCAGCTCTTGTTTTGACTGTCCGGGCAGAAATGGGTATTAAATCCCTATGCTATTTTGGCACCCGGTTTTTCTGTCATGATTTTGTAAGCCTGAGGCCTGTTGTTCAGGCAGCCCATTCATATTTTATCCATTGAGACTAATCGCTTTAGCTCAGTTACAGTGCCCCCATCATCTGAGCGCCACTCTTGGCTCCTTTCTCAGCCGAGCTGAAGCTCTGTGTTGATAAAACACCCAGGAGCTGGTGAAGCTCAAATGCATGTGATCTATGCCTTCTACAAAGAGGAAGTTCCTGTTGTCTGTTTTCTTTCTGACTCATCCTCACTGTTGTCAGATCTACTCATGGGGGATTATTTCGCATTTCTTCTTGGTCTTCTTTGGAGCAGGCTAATAAATACCTTCCTTTCTCATATCTAACTTCCTAACCAGGCTGAAATGTTTAGGATTTCCTCCATAGACCAGGCCTCCTTTCTCTTTGTTCGTGTACCCTATGCACCAGGCTCGTAATTCAAGCTCTCTTTTGCTTGGTTATCCTGGCTCCCAGGAATACATCATGACTGTCTTCTCCTCTTCCTTCCACTGAACTGATGCTTCCATACGTTCCCTCACCATATCTTTATAAAATATTTTATTCTTTCACTTAATCTTTCACTCACTCATCCATTTTAGCATATATTCATTGAGCACCCAGCGATGCTGGATTGTCAATGTGATTAAAAAATATGTTCAGTCCTACCTCTCATGGATTCCACAGTGCATATTTATTAAGCACTTACTAAGTGTCAGACATTGTCCTCACCTACAGAGAAATAATGGTCAATAAACATTCTGCTTTCATTAACTGCTGACAAGAGATATGTGATGATTTCTCATATAGATAGATACTCTAAAGAAAAATAAATTTTCTGTGAGATCTTATTACTAGTAAACTCAGAAGTCAAGGAAGTTCTCTCTGAGAAGACAACCTTTGAGCTGTTGTCTGAAGTTTTCGAAAAGCAGGGTTAACTAGACAAAGTAGTTGAATAAGAGTCTCCTAAAATGTGGGGACAGCATGTTCAAAGGCCCTGTGGTGAGAAGGAACTAGCACATTTCCATACCTGAAAGAAGCTCAGGATGACCAGACCAAAAGCAAAGAAAGTGGAAAGCATGAGATCCGGAAAGGGAAGCAGGTGACAGTCAGCAGAGCCAGGTTGACTCTTAAGGAATCTGATTTTTTATCTTAAAAGTGGTAGAAAGACATCAAAGTTTTCTTGCTACAGGAGAAAAAAAAGTCAACCAGAGGGAACCATAAGATGCTGGTAAACTAGTTACAATTGAATGTAGGTGAGAAAGGAGGAGAGCTTACACTGGGAGGTTGGCAGTAGAGAAGGATACTTAGTGAATGGTCAAATTTGGAACATTTGTTTATGGATATGATATGAAAGAATAACAAATGGGAGTATTTCAAAGATCATTACTAGTCTCCCAGTTTATGCAGCTGGGGGATACTGCCTTTGCCATGAAGACGGGAAGACAGAGGAGAGCAGGTTTACAGAAGATTACAAGGACAATATCAGATGCGTTGAGTTTGAGATGTCCTTGAGATATCCAAGTGTTGACTTTTGTTAACACTCAGCAAAGGAAGTGGAGGTTTAATTCTGTTCATATTGAATCAGGCCACATAGTGGTTAGGAAGTCCACGGTCTATTAAAAATAAAGTTCATTTATTCTTATTGAAGTAATCAGCAAGTGCTGGTTTCATCTTGAAGAGCTTCAGGGAAAACCAACCAGTTCCATGGATCCTTAAAAACAACTAGTTTTATGTTTTGTTTTGTTTTTTTTCTTTAAAGTTCATCTGTCACTAAAGAACAGTAATTCAGTATTGGTTTCAGGATTGGTTCAATATAACAGAAATAGAGAGAGAAAGAGGGTGCTGCTAGAAGGGATCATCACCTCTTTTCCTGATTCTAATCATGAGTTTGCTCCACATGGGTCATCGAGTAATTGCTGATTTGAGAGGCTCCTGGGCAGCTCAGTAGGTTAAGCGTCTGACTCTTGATTTCAGCTCAGATTGTGAACTCGGGGTCATGGGATGGAGCCCTGGGATGGATTATCTTTCTCTCCTTTCCCTCTGCCTCTGCCCCTACTCTCATGCTCTCTCTCTCTCTTACTTTCTCTCAAATAAATGTTTCTTTAAAAAAATTTGCTGATTTGTTCCATCTCTCTCTCATCACTGCTACTAATGCACTCTGTACTTAGTTATCTACAAGTTGCATTAATTAACAAGTAGAAAGTCAGGGACTCCTGGGTGGCTCAGCAGTTGAATGTCTGCCTTTGGCTCAGGACATAAACCTGGACTCCCAGGATCAAGTCCCATATCGAGCTTCCTGCATGGAGCCTGACTCTCCTTCTGTTTATGTCTCTGCCTCTCTCTCTTTGTGTCTCTCATGAATAAATAAATAAAATATTTTTTTTAAAAGTAGAAAGTCAGATGGGATACAAGGAAAAGTCTCTGAATCAGGTTTGGATTTCAATCCAACTCACTTCTTACTGACTGAGCATTCTGGATACATTCCTTTAAATTCCCTTTACCTCTGATCTTCTACATGCAATAAAACAAACAAACAACAAACAAAATGAGCTTGCAGAGGACTAGATATATTATATATAGGTCAGCCACGGCAGCATTTGACCTACTATGGTAATTCAATAACTGATAGCCGTTTTTACTATGCCTCTCAAGGATCAGGCTTCTGAGAAATTGCTACCTTAGAGTATGTCATTTTTCTCCTCCAGGACTTCCATAGCTGAAGCTGTTTCAAGCAAATGTTATCATTGCTTTTGTAGTAGGAATCTGGATAAAAGGCAAAAAAAAAAAAAAAAAAAAGATTATTACTTGGAAGTAAAAACGGTGGATTGACCACATGCCTATCAATTTTTGCTTCTTCCTTTTCCTCTTCTAAAATGACATTGAAAGTATTTTCTAAAAAGACATAGATCCCCAAAATAGGGGGAATAGGAGAGGAGACAACTCCACATTTTGGTAGCTGGAAGGCAAATAGATGAGGAATAACTGACATAGCAAATCCAACAAAGTGAATCTTAGAACTGTAGTGGAAAAAGAGAAAAACTAACTTCATTGACTGCAAGAATCCTCAGAAGGCTTCATAACTCACAGCACCAGGCACTCCCCCTCCCCACACCCTAAACTGCTGTCCTTCTTCTCCCGTGGAGACTGGGGGATTTTACTCTCTGAAGAGGGTACCAGAGGATTTGGGGTGCCAGAGGCACCCTTCCAACAAGAGTAATGAGTGGACATCAGCCTATAGAGGACTGCAGTCTCAGAGTCCCAGCTCTCTCATCTCTGTAGCCCTATAACAGCCTCTCTTCCCTCTCCAGGCAGAAGATTCTAAGTCTTCTTTAAAACCCCAGTCAGACTAAGAAGAAAAACCTAGAAATACTGACATCAGGAGGTTTCCAAGAAATGGCCCACTCAGGCCCACCCTGTTGACAAACCTTGCCCAAGCACCCAGTATCTCCACTTAGCTTCTGAATACTCTGTTTTAAATTATGTGCAGATAGTGCCCACTTCGGCAGCACATATACTACAATTATGTGCAGATGACCAAGGATTCTTGAAAGAATCCTCTAGCGTGAAAGAGACCAAAACACATAGAAAGCACAACTTAGAAGAAACAGATACTATGCAGAAAGAAAAATTAAAACAACAAACAAAACTATATTATATCTTCCAAAAAAGTAAGAGAAGCATTCAAGAACAAAAGTAGAGCTCTTGAAGAATAACATATGTATATAATGTATATGTATATACATACTTATGGACATAAAATAATAAATGTGTGCATATATGTACATGATTAAAGAAATGGAAAAGGCTTTTGATGGAAGAGCTGGAAGATAAAAGTGATTAGAAAAGTAGAAAAAGAATTGAAGAGTTGTAACAATAGGAAGGAAGAGAACGCAAGATCAAGAGGTAACGTGCTGGGAAAATAGGGATTCTAGAAATCAAGAATAAATAATATCAAGGGGAGGAAATTATGAATAAAATTATTCAAAAAAACTGCTCAAAAGTGAAAGACATGAGTTTCTCCACTGAAATGGCCTGTCATTACCCATTCACTGGATGAAGCTATATCCCCACGGTGAGTGATAGTAGTAGTATCCATTCTTCTTCCCTTTCTTACCCAGCCTTGCATCACTGTAGGCAGAGAAACTTCCTTGCTCTATTGACTTTGAGTTTGGTCATGTGACTTGCATTGGACAATGAAATATAACTGAATTTAACAAATTCCATATCTGAGCAATGACTTTAGACATGCGTGTGTCATTTGACTTGACTCCTTTTACTCCTACTTTGGGCCCTAAGGAGATTATGTGTCAGCAAGCTGATATTCCTTCAGCCTGGGTCCCAAGTGAAAACCACAGTACCTGAATTTTACCCATAAACATACACAGTACCACAGATAGTTGACTTGCAGACCCATGGTTGAGACAAAGTCCTTGATATGAGGAGCTATTTGTAATGCAACATTATTGCAACAAAAATAATCTAAAATACCTACCAAGAGGCATTATCAGGAGCAGTACGAACAACAACAACAAAAAAACTCTAAAAGAATTCACAGAGAAAAAACAATTTGTTTATAAATAATTTAAAAACCAGAATGAGTTCAGATTTCTTGAAAGAAAGCTAAGACTTTAAAAAAATAGAATAATGTCTTCAAATTTCTGAAGGACATTCATTTCCAGCCTAGATTATATACAATGAAAGACATTTTCAGACATGCTAGGTCTCAGAAAATTTACTTCTCACATTCACGTCCTCATAAAATTGATGAGAAAAGCAAAACAAGGGAATAAAACAATAAGAAGGAAGACATGGGATACAAAAAAGAGGAAATCCAACATAAAAGAAGAAAAATGGTTTTCTAGGATGATGGTAAAGGAAGACCCCAGATAACAACTGGCCAGTGGAAGAGACAGACCAACTGAGGATGTTGTCACTATGCCTTTTACATTAACACAACAAAAGATAGGAGACAGGAAAAGAAGAAGAGGAAGAAGAAGAAGGAAGAAGAAGAAGAAAGAAGAAGAAGAAAGAAGAAGAAGAAGAAGAAGAAGAAGAAGAAGAAGAAGAAGAAGAAAGAAGAAGAAGAAGAAGAAGAAGAAGAAGAAGAAGAAGAAGAAGAAGAAGAAGAAGAAGAAGAAAAAGAAGAAGAAGGAGAAGAAGACAAGGACATAAGACGCAGAATGCAGGAATCCAGAATCAGAGCTATGCAGGTATTCTAGAGAGCATCCAGTACTGAAGGAAGAGAACAAGGTCTCCCAGAGTGTCTCCAAGAAAAAAAATATGACCTGACAAATTACTTGATGTGACTAACTTTGCAGAAAATGCTATAAAGAGGAAAACATTGCAAGAATGAGTGAGGAGTACAAAAATCCAAAGAAATAAAGAGCAAGGATTAACTTCAAGAAAAACATAATGGAAATATAATCATAATACACTACAATGCTCAGCTATGAATATTTGCATAGCCGAATAATAAAAACATTAAATATTGGTCTAACCAAAATTTTCAAAATTACAATTTGGATGGCCTGGGGAGTGAAAAGAAGAGAATGATTGTATAGGAGAACTAAATTCTCATCCACTATAATAGAAATTAGATAGATAAATATCTAAAATTGATTAGTCAAAGGATAGAAGGCATATAAATATTTTTAAAGACTCAGAAAAATCTAAAAAAATTGAAACTTTTGCTCCTGAGGAGAAAATGAGGTAAAATTAGGAACAGTAGAATAAGGAACAGTTGTATTTTATCATAAAACCTTTATTAATATTCAGTAAAATATTATTTAATCATAAAACTTTTTAAAAAGTCTCACAGATCCCAGCTCTGTAGTTCAAAGGCACATATGACATAGTGTAATGAATCAAAATTTCAGTCTAGAAATTTTGTGTAGGCTACAGACGCTGAGTTAGTTGTCAAGTTTGTTTGTTTGTTTTAATTTACTGATCATCTCAGAGCTAAGTAAACAATGAAATTGGTCCCAGAATCCCCTCAGTCTCCACAGCACAGGTGGGGTCTCCTGCCATGTTGTTACAACACGGAGTTGATGGAAATGAATGACTAGCACAGGGCCAGGCCTGAGAGCGGGCATATTCCGTGTGGGTTTTGAAATGGTTAGCGAGGACACAGGGTCATGTTTTTCACCTATGGATTGAGCCCTGCAGCTCCATGGGGCCTCAAAAATTCCCACTAATCCCAAACAGCTGCCTTGCAAATGTATCATGAGTTCTTTATTAATTCTCTCATGCAACAAGTAGTTATTTAGCACCTGCTACTTTTCAGGCACTTTTACTATGGGTTGGGAGTTTCAAAAGGAGAAATGATTTGGTTGCAGAGAAAAGGGGGCTTTGGGGGAGGGAGTGACTTGGGTGGGGGGGTGGGCAGTGGGAAATGGTTCTCTATGAGAATGGGAGAAATATCTTGAAATTTATAATGTAACAAATGGCTTTTACATTTACTATTTCATCTGATTCTCACCAAAAATACCCAACCTATATCATATATATTTGCAACTCTCCTTTGACAGATATGAGATCCAAGTCTCCGGGAGATAAAGTAACTGTTAAGTTCACAGAGATCACATAGGACAAATATCTGGCTTTGAATCCATCTTCTCTGAGGCCAGGTCCGGGAGTCTTTAAATGACACAACGCTGCCTTTGGAAATGACTCACCCACCTTCCTCAGTCAACACAACACAGAATAGCTATAGCTCGTCCCACAATTGGCAAGGGAAACTGAGTCTAGCTGTTTAATGACTGCAACACAGCTCCCTTGATTGCTATTAGCTGTGCCCATTGGTTGGTCCCTTCAGTGGCTTCCCAAGATTAACCATGAGTGGTGAAACGGGATCTTAAATGCCTTCCCAGTCTGCTGTGCCACTCCCCAGTGATTTTTCCTCAAGTTAGGATACGATGACAGCATTGGTTTTCACTTTAAGCAACCCCATTCTTCCTGGAGAAAGCATGGCTAAATAGGCAAATCTTGACCCAAACTGGTAAACTGATGTAATTGGAGTGACACCTGTTCTGTGGATGGGCTTTCTGAATTCAAAGGGAAGTACGACTCAGTCCTTATGGTGGCCCAGGGAGTTCAGGATGCGGAATGAAGGACAGACGGGTCACTTCAGTACAGTGTGATGGCACTGTGCTAGAGATGAGGAAACGACCTCATGTATACCTAAAGATCGACAGCATGCAGATAAAGGAGCAAAAAGGGGGAAATAGATGCTCATCTTCTCTAGTCAATTCCTGTTTGTTTGAAATCTGCAACTGGAGACTGGCACATTCATTTTTAGCGTCTGCCATTCTAAGTACAAACACTATCCCTTCATAGCACTTAGCAGAAACTTAGTTTCTATATAATTTGTGCTTATCTAGTTAACATCTTTCTTTCATACTAAATAGAAAGCTGCATGAGGGCAAGAATTGGGTCTGTTTTTATTACCCTCTGTATATAACTCCAAGGCTTGCTCGGTGCCAGGCATGAGAGTTTGATGCTCGATAAATATCTGTTTGGTGAGTGGACGGATGCCTAAGAGTGACTATGTGTGTTTCTTCTGTCTTGTGAAAATGTACCTTTTCAAGCTTCGGGATTTTGAACCTAATTATTAGGATTACGAGTTAAATATTTCAACCACACAGAATTACTTTTTTAGAAGACAATCCCAGGGGTGCCCGGGTGGCTCAGTTGGTTAAGTGTCTGCCCTCAGCTCAGGTCATAAACTCAGGGTCCTGGGATCAAGTCCCATATCAGGCCCCTGCTCAGTGAGAAATCTACTTCTCCCTCTCTCTCTGCTCCTTCCCCTGCTCATACTCTGTCTTTCTCGATATGCTCTCTTTCTCTCTCTCTGAAATTAATTAATTACTTAATTAATTAATTAAAATATTTAAATATTTAAAAATTAAAAAAAGAGACAATCGCAATAGATAATTCATGGTACAACAAACTTTACAAGCCTCCAAATATTGTTTCCAATGAATTAAAAGCCTAATTCCATCTCCTCATGCAGGAGATCATCATGCACATCGTCAGCTGCATGAGATTGCCATCATATCTGTCTGCACTGCTGAAATCCTTCTGGGCTTAGGGTGAATTAAAACATTTGGTGAAAACAGTAAAATCACATCCCCTGAGGTGACTTTCTTGACCTTCCCTGTACATGTACTGGTTTTGCCATTTACTTAATTATCATGACTATTTCAAAGGCACACATGGCTTGCCCAGATCCAGGAGGATGAAGGACTCATCTAATAGCTCCAAAGTTCCCTTGCGCACCTACTCAACAATCTTCAGAAATAAAACAGAAAATTGCATCAAACTGGCCTCATTAAATCCCAGGTTTCACAGATTAACACAAGAATGAGACAATGCCTCAGGAAGCTGTAGTAACCCTAGAACCTTGGATAGATATCTCACAATGAAATCCAGGTTGCTGTGCAGTGGACGATCTCCTTTAGCAGGAATTCCTCTGGGGCCTGTTCCTGGACTGGTTCCCCACCAGCCACACCTCTCTACCAGACTGGTGACAGGAGGGAGGTGCTAATGATTGGTGAGCATGAGCTCAGCCCCCAGCGCCCCACAGTTTCTCTCATCCTTCCCAGTATGGGCAGTTAATCTGCTCAGGGCCTAGGTCTGGCTCAGGTGGGCTGCAATAGGAATATGGTTGAAGCCAAGTCTCTCTTCCAAGACCTGGAAAACCCAGAAAGAAAAGAGGCTGAAGATGGAAAGGTTTTCAAGGAGATGGGGAATCTAATTCTAACTCTGAAAGATCATCTATTTAAGCTAAAGCCTCGAGACTTCTGGTCTACCTAAATTCAACAAATACTTGAGATGTCAGCTATGAAGAAGGAAACTTCTGGAAGGAAGGGACACTGATTCTGTTAAGAGCGGCTCTGGCTCCCCTGGAGCACCAGCCTAGGGAAGGGTGTGGCACTCTGGAAAACCAAAGCAGCCAGTGATGAATGCTAAGTAGAGGGATGAACTAGGCTGAGAACACAGGGGGACACAAGGCTGACAGGAATCAGGATCAGGGGGTCTGGTCAGATAAAGCACCACGGAAAAGCCTCATTCATATTAACATAGATGCTGAGCACCCTTCCAAGCCCTGACTGAGACAGTGCAGAGAATGAGAACAGATAGTAGGATCAGCAGTGAGTGCTCATCGTGGGTGTTGGGTATCAAATGGTGGAAGAAAAGCAAGGAAAGGTTCAAAGTTGGCAAGTAGGCATAGATGCTGGCCCCTAGGAAAGTCATAGGAATGTAGCGAGTCCGTGTCCTGCTCTCCCAATGGAGCAGTTTCCATTTCTACTTAACTGAAAGAAATGCACGCAGATTGTTGAAAGCATTGCCCAGGTGGAAGGCAAGCCCACGGAGAGTGGCTGCCCAGGGACTGAGCTGTGCATGCCCTCTACACCGGCCCCACAGCCTCCTGGGCCAGCCTATGCAGCCCCAGAGCGCACATGCTCCACCACATTGAACCGTCCCTCTTGGGACATGCTCCTACCCCATCCTTCCAATGAGGAAATGGACACTCGGGGTCATTAGGTAAAAATTCCAATGTCACACACACATGTGGTGACAGAAATAGAACACAAATCCATGATTTCATGGTGCCAAATCTTACGGTTTTTAATTAATTATTTTTCCCACTAAGACCATGCAACTAGTACATCGGTCTTCGAAATGTTACTGGCCCTAAGAATTATTCAAAAGTATTCTGTCCCCTTAGTGGTCATTGGGGGTTTTGTTCTTTTATAATATTAACTTTTTAGCTCTGAAATTAAAAAATGATGAAAATAATGATTAAAAATACTTGTTCTCAGTTTTTCTGAGAGACAATACTATACTAATTCATAAACGCAAATCTGGAAACCTACTTGAAGTCATTGAAAGTCGAGTACTTGAAATCAATGAAACAGACCACAGGATACAAAAGGGAATTTTAATAGGAAAATCGGGTTTTACCACATTTGAGCAGCTGGAATCTGAAGATTATGTGACCTCCCTGTGGCAGTGAGAATGTTTGGCTAGTATGTCTCCCTTTGCACATTGTCTTTACTTTGTTCATAATTTGCTCTTCTGCAGGAAAAAGAGACATCTACTAAATGCCAATCCCAACTTGGCCAAAGAGAAAACATGCTATTTAATGCTCGTTCACTTCAAAAGTTTCCTGCGGAAATGACCAGCACCATTAATATTAATTTAAAATGTTTTCAAATAAATAAATAAATAAATCTCACACAAGGCTTGAAAATCTATAATTCCCTACTTGACATGATAACATACAATGTATTTCATGGGACTAAGCATTCCGGTTTAGGGCAGTGAAATAGCATTTGGTAAATTACTCTGATCTCTGTGGACAAAATCTTACCTTAGCATATTCAAAACGGTGAATTCATGTCAGTAGTGGAAAAACAGCCTCATGTTTAGATATCTCAACAGACAATGCTTCCGGGGGAGCAGCCAAATGTTTAAGTGTGAGGTTACAAACTCACCTGCAAATATGTCATGTTGAGCTCATATCGTTATTGGCATTATTGCTTTGTATTTGAATCAGTTGCCAACACTGGAAATCAGGCTCAGCTTGAAACCTAAAACGGTCTGGCTGCACTGCTCTGACATCCCTCCTTTGTAGCAACTGGCTGTCCCTTTAGAAGGAACTTGTGATCCTTGGTTGTTCTCGATCTCTGCTCCTCTCTGTCACCTTGTAGTTGGACTACATCACCATTTATCTGACCTAAGTGGCCCTGGGAAATGCCAAAGTCTGTCACCCCTGGGGTAGGATCCACCACCCTAGGAAGAGCCGCACCGTATGGGTGTTCTGAGGTGACAACAGTCAGGAGGTGGTACAAATTCACAGGAGAAGACTGGTTCCTGAGTATGTGAAGCATATCCCAAAACATTTTATATAGGAATGAGCAATCATGGGATAAACTGTATGGATGAGGGTGCTGGTGAACAGGTAGGAGGCAAGAGCCCGTGAAGTTTACAGCACGCAAGTATTTCCTGAGAACCTAACATATGATCAGCTGTGTGCTGGGTATGTCCTGAGAAGGAATTTTCTATCCTCTGCTTGAACACCTCCAGCAACAAGAAACTCACCACCTGTCAAAGCCCCCTTTTTCCATTTATGAACATTTATTGTTGCAAAAAAGAAAAAATGCATGTCATTCCTGAGTATGTGCTAAGCTAAGAATTTAAACATATGACCTAATCTAAATATTCAGAGTTATAATATACAGTAAATGTTTTCTTCTTCATTTTATAGGGAAAAACCGGGGAGATGGAGAGAGGTTTAGTGATGTGGCCAAGAACACAGCAGGGAAGCAAGAAAACAAGCACTTCGTGGTTATCTGACCCCAAAGCCTCTATGTTATTGGTCTGAAATCCATGGACTCATAATTACACCAGAGATTTACTAGGCTACCAGTGTGTTAATTCCTAACAGACCAATTCACATTAGAACGATAACAAGTGCATGGTTTATTGGGTCACTCGCAGAGGGATTGACATGGCAGGAGGCCTCCTGGATTCCCTGAGCTTTAAGCACAAAGAAATGTTTCTCCAAGAACAGGGTTTCAGGCACTGGGGTCCATGCTTGACTAAGACGTGCAAACCCATAGAACTTCATTCTCTTTGGTCGCTAACTGACATGTGTCCTGGTAAAATAGGCCTCCTCTCTCAGGGTCCAGGTTTCTTCTTTGTGTTAAACTAGAAAATCGTATTTGATTATCTCAGGAAGACTTTCAACTCAGAGTCTATGAAACCACAAGATCCTATTCATGAGGGTTCACCTTCTTTGATCCCCTTCCCATGATGACAGCCGAGATATCCAGAGGGTCGAGTGGATGAATGAATGAATAAAAGGGCGAGTTGGTGAATATTTGGTGAGAGGTTCAGGTCATGGATCTCAGGTTCAGAAGTATGAGTTTTTTCACATTGTATATAGGTTCCATTTTGTCTGAGAGCAATAGTGTGTCCATGAAACCACCACCGTCTTGCCTTGGCTCCATGCATTCAAGACCCTTACTCTGGGCAAGAGATCACATCCTTAATCCGTAAGGTGCTGCCTGATTTTAGAGTTGGCTTCATGCACTGGAGACAAGATGGGCTCTGGAGTAAAACTGGCCAGCTTGAACCAGGACACCAGTCGTGTCCTTATAAACTTCATGACGGAGCATAACCCCGCGAAGCCTTAGTTTTCGTCATGTAATAACTATGCATTTTCAGAACTGTTGTGATCATCTAATTTGCTTTGTAAATAATGGAAACAGTAAATGCAGAGTATGTTATACAATAGAATGTACGTCTGAGGCAGTATTTGATGAAATTCAGAGAAATAGTCATATTTTTAAAGAGATTTATTTTATTTATTTTAAAGAAACAGGGACAGACAGAAAGACCTGAGCTGAAGGAGGGGCAGAGGAAAAGGGAGAGGGGAGTCTGCTTAGCATGGAGTCTGATGTGGGACTGGATCTCATGACCTTGAGGTCATCACCTGAGCTGAAACCAAGAGTCAGGTTCTCAACTGACTAATCCACTCTAGTGACCCAGAAGTAGCTATCATTTGAATGAAAAGAATGAACAGCAGTTAAGAAAGGCAACTAACACTATTTTATGAGATCACATATACGATATTGTTCTATTCCAGGTGCCCACTAAATGTTAATGGAGACTCATGTATGTGCTTGCATTATATTTTATTCTCCCAATGATTACTGTTGCATTTATAAAATGCAAATTCAATATTTTTCTCAGTAGGTACCCAGTGAGTGACTCAAAGTCCCCATCCCTCTGAAAAACAAGACAAAGGTCTTAGAAAGCTTGATTAACCATCTACCTTCCATGTGGCTATAATCTTAACCTTTTTATTTAATCTTAGAAATCACACCTCCAAATAAGTTGGTTAAGCCAAAACTTATTTACACCTTCCAACGTGTGCACATGTACTGCTGTGATTCTTGCCATTGCTTTGCATTCACACTTTGCACTCAGTTACTGCTCGCTGAAGCGGATCCTTCAGTAGTAACTTCACCAGGGTTTTGTGAATGGACTATAAACTGTCTAAGGCTCGGGCTGTTTTAAGCTGCTTTCACCCACTATTAGCTGACAGTTTGGCTAGTTATACAATTTTGACTTGGCTTTGTTTTTTTTTGCTGTTCCAATCTTGAAACCATGATGCAATTTTCTTCTTGCATCTCTTGTCCCTGATAGAAATGCTGTTGCTGCTTTGAGGATAATCTGTTTTACCTCTTTCATGTTTTTTTAAATATCTCTCTCTTAACTATGATGGTTTTATGTTTACCATAGTGAACTAGACATGTGACTTATTTTTTTATTTAGCCTATTTGGGACCAGTGGTAGTCTTTGCAGCCTGAAGGACTTTCCTCCAATTCAGGAAAATTCTTAGCCATTGTGTTTATTAATGTTATCTCTCTAGCAAAGACTCCATTCTTTCCTGCTGTTAATGGCCCACCTCTCCTTTGGCAACCAACAGTTTGTTTTCTGTATTGAAGAGTCTGGTTTTCTGTTTGTTGGTTTGTTTGGGTTTGGTTTTTAGATTCCACATAGAAGTGAAATGACAGGTATTTATCTTTCTCTGTCTGACTTATTACACTTAGCATAAAATCCTTTAATTCCACTCATTTGGAACAGCAGCACCAAATGGCAAGATTTCACGCTTTCATTCACTCGATCCAGTAAGTCTTTCTTCAGCTGGGTTTGGTCAGCTGTTTACTCCATCCTTTGAACATTTTTATTTTAAATTCATGTCAATAACTATGTTTTTCATTTATGAAATTTCTGCTTAGGTGTTTTGCAAGTGTGCATTTTTATAATATCCTCTTCTCCTTTTTTTTATGAATTCTTTTGCTTCCTTTACCTGCTAACTTTTTTAACACACCTTTAAAAAAATTAGATGATATTATTTATTTATAGTTTATTTATTTTTTTATTTATCCTTTCTGGGGAACCCTATGGCAGTGAAATAAAGGCAGCCACAAATGTATTTTGAATCCTATCACTAAGAGATGGGATCTAATCCCTCTTCCCTGAATCCAAATTGCTTCCTGACTTAATTTGACTAATGAAATGTGTCAGAATTGATAATGGACCAGTTTCAGACCTACCTTAAAGAGTCCTGGCAGTTTTAACTTTTCTTCAAAGCTGCCTTTAACTTTGCTTTAAAGCTTCCTTGCTTTATATATGCTCTCACTGGACTGAATGGCCTCGCTTTAGAGGAACAGGGAGAAAATGGTCCTGGAAGATTAGAGACCATCTGGGCATCCAGTCCCTATTGATCCTCAGATGAATGCAGTCTCATACAACACTTCAGCCATATCAGGGAGAGCAAAAACCACCCAGCTGAGCCCAGTCAACCCACAGATCTGTGATAAATAATAAATCATTATTATTTTAAGCAACTCAGCTTTAGGATATTATCTTATACAATAATAGATGACTGAGACGCCAGGGCTTGACCACCTATCACTGTCGTGGCTTCAGGTTTCCGCTATTTTCCCTTTTTCCTCTAAGTATTTATTAAACTTTATACAGTGTGTTGTTCATCTTGTATTTCTATGGATTGAAGTGGTTTTGTATAGGAGGTCAGTTGGTGTATAGTTCACATTTGTTCAGTTCTCAATTATGAACAAATTCCATCACCTATCAGACTTAGAAAATAATCCATACCTTAGAAGCCATGCCTTGGCTTCTAAATCTTAAGTCTGTGGGGTGATGTCTGCCTGACTTTTGAACATCATTATTTACTATTCCTGTACTTTCTCATCTCTTAAACCTTTTAATTACTGCAAGATACCTTGGTTGCTTTTGCTGCAAGACCACTGTACATCCTGTTCCCTACCAAAATGCTCCCCAACCCAGCAAATAATCTGTCAATCTCTTTAATCCCTCAGTTTAAATTCTTCCTTGCCATTTTCTTAATAAAATTTGCCCAATCCTTCCCACAAATAGGTCCCTCTTTTATTATTTTTCTCAGAGACCCACTAGATTCCTTCAGAGCACTGGCATTTTTAATTATTTCTATTTATTGTCACTACTTTCTTTATTAGACTGCAAGCTCCTTGGCGGTAAGCATCTTGTTCAGCCTGCACTCCCAGGGCCCAGCAAGTGGAGTGTGGCCCATGACAAAGAGTTGTTGAATTAACTAAAGATGCATACAGTTAACCAATTCAAGGCAGAAGGACAGGAGTATTATAAATGTCAGAAAAGAGTAATTCATGGGAGTTCACAGAAAACTAGTAACTGGTAAGTGGATGGTCCAGGAAGCTTGTCTGAGAAAGCAGACTTCATTTTGGACTGGGAAGAAAAAGAACAATGCAAATGGTGGAGCTGGAGAAGAGGAATGTAAAGACATAAAAGCTCTGGTGTGGTGTGTAGGCTTGCACCCTGGCTAGGACACCGTTCGTGAGGATGCAAAGACATGCATTTGAAATGGTTAGTATGGCATGAGAGAGGCAGCCAAACGTGTGGATTTGGGCTAGAGAGCCAAAGGTCTAATCCAAGCAGAGTGTTACACCCTGACACCTGTTTGGCATGGCTCCCAGATGAGGCACCCTTCCCCATCCCCACCCCCCAAAGTAGGAAGCAAATTTGCACCTACTCTTACCTGTAATTTCTGTCATTTTAGATATCAGCTGGTGGCATCTGAGCAGAGAGCAGATATACTTGATGGAGGTAAATACACACAGAGAAATGCACACATGCACCCCGCAAACCCAGCCCACAGCTCATTATCCACAAGGCGCTTTATGGGATTTTTTACAGAGTAAGTAGTAGATGAGGTGGCAAAGTGTGTCCAAGGGATGTCACAGAAATAATTGGGACAAGAGCTGGCAGTTGGGAAGCCAGACGTGTTATTTAACTAGGCTCTGCCACCCGGGAACTGCCTGATGAACCCCACTTCCATCCAATGCCCTGCCTGCACCTCGAATGTCGGCAGAGAGCCAGCTCTCCCCAGACGCAGGAGCTGGAGGACCTGTTAGAGCCTAATGACCCCTGAGGCCCTGCTGTGCTGCTGTCACACAAGGAGGGTTATAGCAAATATTTAAGCAAGGAGCCGGGCCACACTCCCCGAGGAGGGTCTGAACCGTGGCCTTGAACTTCAGCAGCCTGACTGGCTGCGTACTTACCAACAGATCTTCTTCTATCTTTCATAGGCAGGCTTTTAGAAGTGTTTCAACTTAAATTTTCCTTCCAAAATATGAGTTCTTCTTTCAAAAATTATGTTTTGGAGAAAACTTCTTGGTTATTATCCCCCCCAACTCTTTTCTCATCTTTTGCTAAGAAGACTGCTGGCCAGGCATTCACTACCACCTCAGATATTTTTTAAAGTACACAATTTAAGAGGTGCCTGGGTGGCTCAGGGGGTCATGTGTCTGCCTTCAGCTCAGGTCATGATCCCAGGGTCCTGGGATGGAGCCCACATCTGCCTCCCTGCTCGGCGGGAAGTCTGCTTCTCCTTCCCTCTGCTCCTCCCACCACTTGTGCTCTCATTTGTGCTCGGTCTCAAATAAAATAAAACCTTTTTTAAAAAGTAAACAACTTAATATCATGAAAACCTGTGTATCTTATATTCCAACTAAGAAATACGGTGTTGTAAATAGTGTTGGTGGCTCCTGCCTGACTGTTCCTGATTCTGTGTCTCTCCCCAGTTTCTTGCCATGGGCTGCTGGTGTGCTGAATTCGATGCTGACCTTTGCCATGCATTCCAGTGTATTTGAATTACGTATATGTCTGTTAACACACATGCACACACACACACACACACACACACACCACTACCAGCCTACTTATCTTCTTATTTATTTTTTCTTGACACACACACACACACACACATTTTATGAATTGATTTGTGCCCTCCCCAAAATTCAATATTGAAGCCCCGATCCCCAGCACATCAGAATATGACTATTTGGAGACAGGGCCTTCAAAGAGATGATTAAGTTAGAATGAGGCCATTAGGATGGGCTCTCATCCAATATGACTGGTGTCTTATTAAAAAGAGGAAGAGATTCCAGGAGCATGCGTGCAGAGGGAAGGCTGCTGAGGACACGGGAGAAGGCGGACATCTGCAAGCCAAGGAGAGAGGTCTCCAGAAACCAACCCTGCACACACCTTCATAACAGATTTCTAGCTCCCAGAACCCTGAGAAAACGCATTTCTGTTGTTGAAAGCCCCCAGCCTGTGGTGTCTTGCTATGGTAGCCCCAGCAAACTAATGCAATTCACCAACTAGGTATTGTCTTACTTTCAGATTTTAGCATGTGGATGTTTAATTAAAAGCACAGCATTTGCATCAATACCCTCAAATTAAATATTTATTAGTTAAAGAGGAATATTTTAACTTTACAGTGGAGGAAACTAGCAGACACCACCTTAATCAAGTGATCATGGTTAGTAACACCAGTAGTGGGTCATACTGGCATCACGGACCCCTGACACGGTGCATCATCTCTGGGGTATATTCTCCGATAAAACACAATCTAATTACTAGAAAATAGCAAGCAAACCTAAATGAGAGACATCCTATAACATATCTATCTGGAACTCTTCGAAAGTGTTAATGAAGGTCATGAGAGACAAGGATAGACAAGGGACTGTCACAGAGTAGCAGAGATTAAGGACGCATCACAACTCAGGAAGATGTGGAATCCTGGAACGGCTGTTGGAACACGAACCTGACATTAGTGGGATACACAAATAAAGCCCGAAGTTCAGCAAAAGCTTCTGCACCAATGTTCTCCCTCGGCGTGATCGCTGTGCTCTGGTGATGGACAGGCTGCCTTTAGGAGAAGCTGGGGGAGGGGCATAGGGAGACTCTCCGTACGATTTTTGCACGACATCTCTAAGTGTACAATTATCTCTTAAAGAGTCCAGAAAACAAAAGCAAACAAACCTAATTTACTGGCACTTGCCACCTCATGTTTGAGTTTTCTGAGGGTGATAGAGCAGCCTATAAGCATCGCAGTCAGAGAGCACTGGGTTCCCAACTTGGCTCCCCTCCCACCTCACTGATTCCTGTGTAAACTGAAGGCATCTTCGATTATGAAATGGGACCTCCAATACTGGCCTCACAGGCCCTCACATGAGGGAAATAGTGAGTGTGTTTGCCAGAAAAGACACGTGAAAGCTCCTAAAAGTGTCCATTGTGTTCCCCACCCATGTCCTCTCATATTTACATTCAAGTGACTGAATGACCACACTTCCCCCATAAGACAGGAGAGGATGATTGCATTAGGACAGATGTTATGACAACCCTGGCAAATGATGTCAACCAAACAAAAGCAGTACAGTTGACAGAAGACCTACCAGTAGTGCTCTGGGCCTGTCCCCAGCCTGCTCAGGACCTTGCAGTCTGTGTCCTGATCCGCCAGGGCCCCCTGCCCTCAGGTTTCAGGGGGGCTCAGCCAACATGAGATGCAGAAAGTCCAGGGGTCTGGGGGAGTGAGAAGTCAGTGTACGTTCTCTGCCTTCTCCCTCTGGGTCCCAACCCACCGGTTGGGTGGTCCTTCGTAAAGCTCTCATCTGGGTTCTGAGAACCGCCCACCTGTGGGCCTGGACAAGGCTGCTCCTCCTTGACACCCACCTTAACCTTGACGGCCACAGTCAGCGAATCACCCCGAGAGAAGTCTTGCCAAAAAAGTCAACTTATCCCCTCTCATTGCTATATTTTCAGCATCTTCCCCAATCTCTGGCTGTTTTCTCCTCCTGGTAAACTTCATAATGGCATCTTGAAATGGCTGTACTGCCCATGTGAAGCTGGTTTTTCCAGTGGGAGAAAAGGTATTCATAGCTCTCTCAAGTGTTGAACAATGGCTCCCCATTTTAGGCATGTGCTGCATGAGGTTTTGTGTCAAGAATACTAGATGCTTTCCGTACAGTATGCCCTTCAGCACCACCCAGGAAAGTAGAGATAAATGTATTCCCTGATTCTAGGATACACTTAGTCCTTGTTGCCGTCACATATGAATTTTGCCAACTTAAAAAGTAAATTATTCAACCAATTATTATTTCAGTTCTAGTATTTCCACTGATAGAAACAGACCAATTTTAACTTAAATTTGAAACTTTAAATGTCACTTGAAATATCATTAAAATATCATACCTTGTTCTTGTGGTGGTTATAGAAAGGCGTTGTACCCATGGAATATCGCATGTCACATGCAATCAAAGGTGGTGGAAATGGCCCAGTGGTTCAGAATAAGTCATAGAATTTTCGAAGGCAGGGGAACTTGATGTGGCACTCAAACACCAGATAACCCTCTTTGATAACGGTCCCTATAACTATTTGCTTTCTGCATTGGAAGGGGTGTGGACATAGTTGTCTTGAAAATTTTCAATGTTTCTCATTGAAGTTATTGATCAATATGTTTTAGAATTTCCAGTGGACTAATTAATGATAAATTTTTGTACATGCCCCTTAGTGTTTAGAACAAATAAGTATACACTGTTTATAGAGTATTCATTTCTCTACTTTTTAATCTCTTTATCCATATTCATGTCAGATTTACATCCATATAAACTCACCTTCCATATATATTCAAATGTGTATTGAATTAACATGGATTAAAAACTCAAGATCATTAATTGTGTTAATTAAATCTCCTGCAGCTGCAATGAGTCATTATCTATTTTGTGCATTTCTGAGCTATATTATATGTACAGTGATTTGCTATCTGTATTTTGAAGCTACGTTGTTCATAATATAAAGTTGATATCTATTTTAACTTTCCAAATAAGTTGTCTTCTTTGTTCCATTCAATGATTTTTGCACTGAATTTTCTTTTGGTGCTACTGCCTAGACTGGGTGTATTTTTATTAGCACATAAATAGTATGTATTTTTCTCTATTCCCTAATTTTCAGCCTTCTTGAAATTTTGTTGCAAACATTTCTCTTTGACTTTAATCCTTTCAGAGTTAGCATGGTTCTGATTTATTAGGACTCATTTATGAGTTGTGCTTTCTATTTACCATGATTGCTTATTTTTTTCTACATCCTTTGGTCTGCTCAAGTTTTCTTTTTTTCCATTTTCTCCTCCTTTATGGATTTGAATGCAATGTCCTCCATTTCTTCTTATTTTTCTAGTTGTTACACATAACTGTTTGCCATGAACACTGTACCTGATATTTTAAAAATCAATTTAGTGGCCATGATCCCCACCTTACCACTACTACAAGCATGCCAGCACCAACTTATAAAAACCTAGAATGATTTATTCCCCTCTAATAGTTCCCTAGTGGGATTTTTTTCTCATAAGTGTCTATTTTTGTTTTATTTCTTCCAATTCTTCTTTCTTGCATATCTCTTTATTTCTCTCATGATCTGAACTTTACTTCCTTTTATGTAATTTTTAGATTTATCTTTTGTTTGAATTCTTTCATGTATGGAGGACTTTCTCCCTTTAATGGTGTTGGCTTTCCTCATACTGCTTCTGTGGATCTGGGACACAAGAGGGAAATTGCAACTCCTGCTCATTTTACCATGTTGAGTCTGGAAGTCTCTTCTAGCTGTCTTTTAGAAGCTATTTGTTCATAATCCATAATCTCATTAAGAGGAAAATTTAGTTAAAGTGTACGTGTAAAAGAAATGTAGGGAAAATCCTGG
The DNA here is from genome assembly GCF_003254725.2 of Canis lupus dingo. Classification (NCBI taxonomy): domain Eukaryota; kingdom Metazoa; phylum Chordata; class Mammalia; order Carnivora; family Canidae; genus Canis; species Canis lupus. The sequence continues at coordinate 3,652,743 of NC_064259.1, read as the reverse complement.
TATTCAACCTACCTCAAAAATAAATTATCAACACAAAAGTGTTAAAGAAAAGAATATCATGAGTATGAATTATAAAAATCCATCATGATATGATGTGCAACTTCCTATAATAAAAATAATCCGGGATCCCTGGGTGGCGCAGCGGTTTGGCGCCTGCCTTTGGCCCAGGGCACGATCCTGGAGACCCGGGATCGAATCCCACATCGGGCTCCCGGTGCATGGAGCCTGCTTCTCCCTCTGCCTGTGTCTCTGCCTCTCTCTCTCTCTGTGACTATCATGAATAAATAATAAATAAAATCTTTAAAAAAAAAAAAATAAATAAATAAATAAATAAAAATAATCCTGAAAATCCTATCACTGAATATAAAGAAAGATAAGATTCATATTTTGATTCTGATGCTGTTGGAGGAAATGATATGGAATGTTATAGATATATTACTGTTTGCTGAAAGTGTGTGGGTGTTATAACATATTCCTTTATTCTGACAAACTATTATTAAATTTATAACATCTCTTATAATTAGTGGCTTTTTCTCATCAAAAAAAAAAAAATGCGGTGCCATCCCAATTTTACAGATGTGGATACTGAAGCACAAACAGGTTAATTAGTTTGGTCAAGGTCACAATGAGGGCAACAGAATTTGAAATAAAGATATCTGACTAGATGGACACTTGGGAGGCATAGTCAGTTAAGTATCTGACTCTTGATTTTGACTCAGGTCATGATCTCAGATTCATGGGATCAAGCCCTGCGTTGGGCTCCACACTCATTAGGGCATCGGCTTCTCTCCCTTTTTCTATGTCCCTCTCCCTGCTCACACTTGAATACTCATTGGCTCTCTATCTCTCTCTCAAAATGAATAAATATTTTTTAAAAAGATACCTGACTACAATTTTTTTTTCTTTTCTCCATATGGGAGGTCATTCAACCTTTGCACGGAAGGTCAACATGCTTAATTTCTTTGCAGTAGAGAAAGAGAAAACATCTTGGGGTGTGAATGTGGAGATTTTCATTTCACTTTCCTGATCACCAAAGACTCTCTAAAGTTTCCAAAATACCCCATTTTCTCTTCTAAAGTTTCCAAAATACCCCATTTTTCACTTTCATAGCTCTTCCTAAACAAACAAACAAGTAATAACAAAAAAAAAAAAAAAACCCATATGGTTGTTGCCTATTTGTTCGTCTTTTTTTTTGTTGTTGTTCTATCACCTTACTGGAGTCTGAATTCATTTTTGTGCCTCCAGTACCCCATACAAAACCTGATATATCACAGAAGCTTGTCAGATAACTCTGGAATGAATGGATAGCATCATTAACACAGTGCAAATACACATATTAACCAAAAGTTTGGAAATGAAATAGCAGTATTATGAGTGCCTTTTTTTCTCTCTAGATCTCAGAAAATTTTAGTATGAGATTTCAATACACTGAAGAGTGAAATTGGGGAAGCAGAAGCATAAAGATGGCTGGAGTCAGAAACCGGGGTCCTGGAACCAGATCATCTACCAACCTAGCAAAGTTTATATTCTGGAGCTTAAGTAAAAAGTAAATTCAGGAGCTTAGATAAGATGGTCTCTAAAGTCCCTTCTAGCTATCACAAGCAATATTAAAGATCATATCCCCCCCACGTTTTGGATAAAATTAGAAATCTTTCTTCTCCCGAAAGGTTTCTTCTAATATCTGACAGTGAGAGAACGGCTGCCAGAAAAATAGCAAGAACAAACTTCAGGATTATTTACTCTGTTCCCTTCATAAACATTAATAAAAACTACAGATGAAATTGAAACCACCATTGGACCTAAGCATATCAATAGAATATCACAAAAATAACCGTCAAAGTGTCTAGGTATAGAATTAGCACAAGCTTGGTGAGTAACTCAACCCTCGAGGACCCCTTCAGAAGTAGATCTGACTGTATTTACAACATGGTGATTCTCACATTGAAGGGACAAACTCCTGATGATTTTTAGACACATCCAGTGAAGGGTCCTTTTGAGGTCATGCAATCCATTTGCTGGCTTCCAGGCACGATTTGGGAAGGTTATTAATTTTCTGTTGAAGTATTTACAGGGTTCTCTTTTGTGCTCTGCCTAACACACTTAATTGTTACCTTACAGAACATAATAAGCCTCTTAGGGGCAAACATACTACAGGAAAGATGCTTAACTACTTGGATTTCAGATTTTTTTTTAATGACTGGAAAGAGTAAACAGGGAAAATGAAATCACGTATGAGGATAAAGAACAGCCAAAGAAAGCTCAGGTTGCCCCTACAAAGAAAAATTATCCAAACACTGGAATGGATCCACTGTAGCTGTAGCAGTTTTATGATGCTCAGGTTGGAACCTCATGGGTGTGAATGTCATTTTGCCTGGAAGATAAGCTATAAAACAGGAAAATCTTGCTTAACCAGAAATGTAGCTAATTGGAAACCCCAGATAAGCTATTAGGGGATAGTTCGCTATTTTAGAAAAGGAAGTGACTCATAAGAAAAAAAGCAATATATATATTATGGGTCAGCTCTGTAGAGCAGAAGCCCATTTCCTGGCCCTTTCATATATGCACAGGGCTCTGTCCTGATACTGTTCTTTATAAAGATGTTCTGAGACCTTTTAAGATCCTCTGTGTCTGGTCCAAAGATTTAGCTGTGATTTTTAGATCCAACATATCCAGTGAGGAATATAGACTATGTAGAGAATCTTTCTTCTAGGGTCAAAGCATATAATTCTTTCTGGCAAATCCTTAATTAATCAGAAAATCACGTGCCCCAGGATCCTCTTCTTTTCCCAAGCACTTTAATTTTAACCCCAGATGTACGGAAAGTAGAAGGAAATAAAGACAAAAACAATGACATTAGTGGTTAGCAAATGATGTGTTAATTATGAAGATATATGTGACCCAGTTCTTGTATTAAAAATTGATGTTTGGAATTCCTACAGCTCAGTAGTAAGAAAACAACAACAACAACAACAGTGAAAAACAATAATCCAATTTTAAAATGGTCTACAGACTTAAAAAGACATTTCTCTAAAGAAGACATACAAATGGCCAGCAGGTATATGAAAAACACACTCAATGTCACTAATCAGGGAAATGTAAATGCAAACCACAATGAGCTGTCACCTCCCACCTGTCAAGATGGCTGTGACCAAAGAAGGAAAGACAACAGGTGTTGGAGGGCCTAGAGAAATTGGAACCCTTGTGCATGGTTGGTGGGGATTTACGTAAAATGCTGCAGCCACTATGGGAAACAGGATGGAAGTTCCTCAAAACATTAAAAATAGAACTATCTTGTGATCCAGCAAACCCACTTTCCATATTTATCCAAAAGAACTGAAAGCTAGATCTCCAAGAGGCACTAGCATTCCTATGTTCACTGCAGCACTCACTATTCAAAATAGTCAAGATGTGGAAACAAACTACATGTCCACCAACAGATGAACAGGTAAGGAAAACATGATGCGTACATGCAACGGAATGTTATTCAGCCTTAGAATATAAGGAACCTCTACCATACACAGCAACCCAATGAGCATAGAGGACATTCTGCTAAGTGACATAAGCCGGTCACAGAAAGATAAACACATTTTACCTTGACTCCACTTATTTGAGGTATCTAAAATAGTCAAATGTAGGGGAACAAAGAATGGAATATCAGTTGCCAGGGGCAGGGTGGAAGAGGAAATGGGGAGTCGCTAGTCAACCAGCCCGAAGTTTCAGACAAGCAAGAAGACTCATCTCTAGAGCTAGAGGGGTATGGTATAGCACAACGTGTCATTAATGGTACTGTACATTTTATTAAGGGAGTAGATCTTGTGCTAAGAGTTCTTACCAAAATAAAATAAAATAAAACAAAATAAATAAAATACAACGGTTGATGTTTGATGCCAGGATTAAGTGAGAAAATGCATATGAACTGTGGATTCCTACTGAAATTTCAAATGGGGATTTTCTGTAGACTGTGTTCCCCCAAATTCATATATTGAGATCTAGCCCCCAATGTGATGGTATTTGGACTGGATGTGGGGCCTTTGGGATGTGATTAGGTCATGAGGATGGGGTCCTCATGAATGGGATTGGGGGCCTTACAAGAGTGACCCCAAAAAGTTCCCTTGTCCCTTCCACCATATGAGCCAGATCTTGAGCTCACACCAAAATCCAACTTTGCTGGCACTCTGATCTTGAACTTCCAGTCTCCAGATCTGTGAGAAATAATGTCTGTTGTTTATAAGGCACCCAGTCTGTGCTAGTCTTAGAGCAGCCTAATCAACTAACCAAGAGACAAAGGAAAATCTATGGGCCTCAATTTGCTGACTAGTAATATAGGGATAATGACACCTATCTTATGTCAGAGAACAATTTGAATCAAATTTGCTCTGTACAAGCATTCATTTAATACAAATAGAGAAGTGCCATATAGATATTGAAAATCATCATTATTAGAAGCATACTAGACTTTCTTAAATGTTAGGGTCTTTGTAATAAAAATGAGGGCAAATAATCTACATTGGTATAACAAGGCTCTGTGGCTAAGTGGCTCGGAGTCGAGCATCATTCACACTCAGAAAGAGGTTGTTTGCATTGCCAGGGTCAGGCAAGAACACCCAGAATGCCCCAGGGCAGACACATAGCTTGGAGGACTATGACCCAATCTGCAATGATGAATGATATGGATCCAATGATGTGGATGTAGGAAGGGATTAAGACACAGATGCCATGTGGAGTGGCCCTCAGCTGTGCCCCACGGCACCGCAGTTCACAATGGGCTCAGCACACCAGCAGCGGGCAGTGGCCAGGAGCTCCTTGGGAAGGCAGGATGGCCAGTCGTCCCACAGATCTGCTGATTCTGGATGTCTCTGGTGGGGGCCAGAAAGTCGCGGGAGCCTGGGCAGGTTCCTTCACTCGAGTTAGAGAAACACTGATCAGTGAAATTACAGGGTTTCTGAGTAGAGCCGGGACAGGCTGCTGGGCCTAGAAATGTGAGCGGTAATGGTGGGCTCTGGGGGCAGCCCCCTTGATGTCTTCTTCAGGAAGAACAGCTCTACTTTCTCTGGAACAAAGGGATCCCTCACTAACAGAAGCTCCAAGCACAAGGATAAGAGAGCAAGGCATCCAGAAAATTATAGAACTGTCCTGTCATGCGCCTACTCAACAGCAGAGTCAAGAAGAGGACCCAGACTTTCCAATTCCCACTTCTGGATACTTTCTACTACACTGGACCTCCTCAAGATCAGCTCCAAAAAACTACCTGTCACGGAGGGCCCCAGGGAAAGGCATTAATGTTGCAGGATGGACTCTGTCTGGATTCAGGATCTTCTACCAGCAGCCAAGGGCTCAGCCTCTTAACCGCCTGAGCTGCCTCTCCCCTATCTGAGGGGGGGTGACCTTGGCGGCACCCAGATCGCAGAAACTAAGGTAGGTGACCACTCTAGAGAATGCCATGTAAATGTGTTTTTTATACAAAGCAGAGTGTTATCTTGAAAAGACAGTGCTGAATCAGCAGAGCCAGACGGGAGTCCTGGCTCCATGGACGCGCTCTTCCTGCCCATCACACCTGCTCCTTGAGCCTCAGTTTCTCTTCTTCCACAAAAGCATACTTCATGCTCTGCTTCTCTCAGAGAACAAAACCAGGTATGTGAGATTACATGAGATTAAATGAAAACACATAAACATAAGAAGAGTTTAGCAAACCATGAATCGACTTTCAGAGTCCAGCTGTTGCTCTGTTGTTAACAGTTTTATAAAATGCATAGGGAAGGGAACAGGAAAAGAAGGGGTATGAGTTTCACACCACAGAAGACCTTGCCTGTTAGGAAAAGTAAACAATTAGATGGGATCACAATGGGAAGACCGAGAAGCTTATCATTAAGCCAATCAAATGCTAGATAAAACATGGTTGTTAGTTCGAGAATGAAGTGCTAATGGAGGCCAAGGCTAGTTTGAGTCTAATTAACCCAAGGGTTAGTGAGGCAGCCAGTGGGATGCATTTCTCATCCAGAAACTCAGGAAGGAGTTGGGGGAGGTGGAGGCAGCCAGCCCTGCTCTCCCTGGCTGGGTCACGCCTGGGGGTCCACCCTGGGTGCTGCCCACCCACCCGGACCTCAAAGGAGGAGCAGGAGGTGATCTGAGAGCATCCCAGACACAACTTCTCTCTCTTAACCCCTTTCTGCATGCTCTCATGAGGTCCTGCAGCGGATGATAAATCAGCTTGGGGACATGGAGGCGACCCTGTACAGTGATTCTTCTATTCTTTGAGAACTACGAGAACACTATGGGTCTCTCCCCAGAAAAATATGAATAAGGATACGACATCATAGCCCACGATTTCAGAGGATGCACAAACCATCGGAGCATTCCCAGCAATCAGCTGGAAATTCCTGACAGAGCAGACGCTCATCTTGTCTATCAACTCCGAGAAGCTGTGGCAATCCCTCTCAAATCTGTGAATCTCCATGGCAGGCTCTGTAAGATGTTGACTGTCAGACCTTAATGTCTGAATATGCATGACACTTCAAGAGTCCTTGTTACCTTCAAAACTGTGGCAATTTGGGAAGTCAGTTGTGTACATATTGTGGTTAAACAAGAAAAGGAAAATGTAAGTTACTGCAGTATCATAATGATCACGTATTCCAGTAGGCTCTCTACAAGCAGAGAGTCTCACAAATTTCTAAATATGTGTACATCGCTTTAGAATATCCTTTCTCCCATAAAATACAATGAGCAATGAGGAAAGAGAATTGTTACTTCCTGATACCTTCAATTACTCTCTTTGCAGGATGATGAGAATTTGTAAAGGTGTTTCAGTAAGTCATGTCCTATGTCTACGTATATGTCATAGTGTATACACTGTACACTGGTATCTTAGAACAATTGACCACAGTTTAGCTAAAAAAAGAAACAAAAAATTGCATGTGAACCCAAGGTTTTATAGGTGCTGTAAATATTCAGATTTCCAATTCATGCTGTTTAGTGTCCTGGGCCCCTGCCCATGACCATGAAGTGGAAGCACCAGCCTACTTTGTCCACCAACATCTCTGACATTCGTTTCCTCCCTTGATATGTGTTTTTAGTAGAAGTTTCTTCTTCCAATAAAGGGCTGGTAATAGCCAGCAGCTCAGCCTGGGAGGAAGCTCTTTCATGGCAATGACTGCAGCTCCTGCCATGTTCCCAAATTCACATTTTCAAAAGCAAAACCACACAAGTGTCCAAGAAGCCTGTCTCAGGGCCACACATGCCCACCCATGCATATGGTAGATGGAAGCGTGTGGCCCCAGGTCTCTCCTGAATCTCCTTTCTGTCCACAGTGGTCCACATCAGAGAATTCCCTCTCACCGAGAGTTAATCACTCAACTTCAGGTTTACCTCCCATAGAGAAGCAGTTACACTGATGGGAGCAAATTTGAAAAGATTTGAAAATGGCTTTTTCTTATTTCCAGTTGAGCATATGTCACAAGCCTGGTAGGGTTGTCAAGTTTGACGTTCCACACTTAATATGCCCATAAACTTTCTGTTTCTGAAATTAAGAACTTTCATTTCTCAGATCACCTCTCCACTGTCGCTTCATTTCTATTGTCAAGACAAGCCTTTTTCTCCTGTGCAGTACCTTTCATAAAGAAACACTGTTTTGATCACTTGATGAGAGTTTTTTTGGACACGTTCAAGCCCAGATGCTCAGCAGATGGCCAGGCTCACTCACTAGCTAAGTGACGTTTTTCTGGAGCTAGATTTCTAGAGAAAGATTCAGATTTATGTAGGAGGAAAAGATCAATATTAATTCATTGAAGAAATCGGTATCAAGCACCTACTGTATCTTGGGAAAAGTAAAAATGACAAATTTCTACATTTGAAGAACTATTGACCTCCCTTGGAGGTAATTGATAATGAAAGTATTAAAAGTGACCATCTTACCTTTGCATCATATTCCAACATCTCAATTTGCTTGTCAACTACCAATGTTTCTAAAAGGAAGATTTTCTATGATCCAAGGAGAGATTAAATAATTTGTTCTACTGTTAAATTAGGGCTAAATATCAATCCACACATTTGCATCTTTCTACAATATTACAGATAAATATTACCAAACACACATTGTTTGCTCTTGTCTCCCAGTCTTCTCAGGCACTCATCTTCCCTGAAACTGGATCACAGCCTCCAGAAGAATGAAGCTCTATCTCCTAATTCCAGGACCATTGTCCAGGCCACCGTCTTCCCATACCTACCTTTCCCCATGCCCGGCACACCCAGCTTCTCCATGACCAAGGAAACAGGGTGAGTAAGTCACAGGAATTGGATTCAGGAAAATCTAGAATTAGATCCTAGTTCCCAAGGAACCTCACATCTCTAAGTCTTGGCTTTCCCAAAACATGAAATGGGGATTAAAAAAATAGCCGATCGTATGAGTTTTTATCTATATGTATATGGCGGAAGTGCTGGGTGCAGGTAAGCACTGCTCAAGTGCCAGCTTTACACTCCCTCACTGAGTCCTCATGTTTTGTGGATATCTCCTGATCTAGCTCCCCTTTGAAGGGAAGTCAAGAGTGCATGACCCAGCAAGGCCCAGGCACTGGGGGCCGGTGAGATTTCCAAAGAGCTGTGGCATGCAGAGATGGGGTCTCCACTCAGATTACACCACTTTCAGATGAAATAAAATAAATTAAAATTAATGCCATTTGAGTCAACCGACAAGCCCCTCAAGACACCCTCTGACCTTTGTAGGGGAAGGATTATCCAAGAGAAAACATTCCATGGAGGAATCCCCACTATGGAAGCACCCTAAAAGGTGGGACTCAAGCCTACTTCTCCTCAAAAATGGTCTGAGAAGAAAAATGCTACTATTAGGTTTCATGAAATATATCTGTAACAGCAAGAAGGGCTTATTCTTGTATCATAATTATCATCAACTAGTAGTTGAATTGGTACCCTCATGGAAAAGGGATTTTAGATGTGTTTTGGGTGGCTCCAGAGAATAGACGGTAGGCTAGGGGTCAAAATTTGGATATATAGGCGTATTTTAGCCTGATGAAAAGACAATCAGATAAAAGTGTCTGTCAGACACTTTTTTTGTTCTATCACCTATTTGGATTTATTGAGAATTCTTTCCCAGAGTCTTAAGAAATGAAACCCACATTCCTACAGGTTAGGAGAAGCATTTGGAAGTTGCCCATCCAAGGATGAGGTCTTTGAGGTGCCTAGAGGCTGGCTTCCTTGGCTGATAGAGCAAGAGAGACACACATGTTGGTGGAGATAAAAGGGAGCAATAGATCCCAGTCCTCACTGCTGTCATGGATCTCATCACATAGTGTCCAAAGAGAGATGGAATCCAGGTGCAGTTCTTCAGAGCTGATGCTGAGGTCCTGGGTCACTTCTACTTGGATCAGCAGAGGCTGCTCAGGAGAAATCGGGAACACATCACACAAAGACAGTGATGCCCAGTAGGAGTGTGGTACATGCTGGGAAAGCCTGGAAGGAGATGCTTCCTTTTCCTGCCAAGTAATTCAGAGAGACTGCTGGAATCAGTGAGTCGTACAGCTGTAAGAAGTAATGTGATCCCTACACGCAGAGTCTGTGCAATGGATGACTTCCGGTGAACGATGCTACAGAAGAGATTCCTAAAGCCAGTGATAAGATCCACTTTCTACAATTATTTTCCATAACTGCATATGGCATTTATTATCTCCAAAGATATTATCATAAAAAGAATTTGCATTTATGTGATTTTTACTATTGTTGTCATTATTGTGGTTGATGTTTTTAAATAGTAATTATTATTTAAGTTAATGATAATTATGGACATAGCAGCTCCAGCTCCCTGGCCTTCCGAGGAGAGCTGAATGTAGCTCAGGTGTGCGATTGTGCAAAGAGTCTTTGACCTTGTATCCCCTCTCTGGTTCCTGGTGGAGAATAAGCACCCACGTTTCTTTCTCTGGGAAAATGCAAAAGCCATTCTGTTGGTCCAAATGAAACTGAAGTGAAACAGGGAGAAGGAAACAGGGCTTTCTTGTTTTCATCATCTCAGCCATTTACTCATTTATAGTCATTTGCCTATTTTCAAAAGTTTCCTGAAAAACATTTACACTTTTGTCCCATTTCCCACCTACATGATTTTTTTTAAATTGCCTTTTGAAGTAAACTGAGTCTAGTAGAGGCTTCTCTACGGTGGACCTGCGTTGCAATCCCCAAGATAAATAAAAGGTGACTTAGGAGCCCTAGCAGGAGAGCAGGAGAGCTGGTGGCTTCGGGTCTCCTCAATGCTCACCACCCTGCCTTGATTCCTAAACCCCTAAATCCCCACCTTCCTTCATGCCCCCCAGACCTTGGCTACCAAAAATCCTCACACTGTCCAGATCAGCTGCTCTGAGGCTCCCTGAGCAGCCATCCCTTCGCTTCTCTCTCTGCCCTCATTGTCTCCCCTGCAACCATGCTTCATTCATACAAACTCACCAACGTCACCAACAACTCCGACTTCTCAGTCCCTCAGACCCTTCCTGGGTCTTTCTGCCCTTGACACTGTTGAGTATCCCCTCCTTCCAGATCTCCTTCCTTTGGCTTTTCCTGTAGCATTTTGTGGGTTCCTCTCTTCCTCTGGTATGTACATAGGAGTATTTGATGGTTTCCATCCATATCCCTCTCTTTTCACACATTCTTTACGTCGACAACATTTAAATGTTTGTAGTTTGCCAGTCCCACTGCCCTCACTCAGCTGAGCCCCATGAGCCTACTCATCTTCTCCAGCAGTATGCCCCTTAAACACCCCAATCTCAACCTCACTGGTTATCATTTAAACTCCCATCTCATACAAGCTCTCATACAAAGACCTTCTTTCCACCTCCCCTTGACCACACAAGTTCTGACTTCCTTCCTGTGGTTCAACTTCGTGTCTCTTCCCAATCAAAGCTTCCATACTACACACTCCCAAGGCACTCGAGACATCTCACACGTACTTCTGTCCCATTTGTTAATCCCCTTGGCTACCTGTCACGTCTGAGAGATGAGCTCCTGGAGGGCAGGAGACACGTGTCAAGGACCATAAGAGCCAGCACATTGCTTGGCAATTTGGGTCTGAAAAATATTTCAAAAAGAACTTAGAGGAATTCCAAACTTGCACATCAGAGGGTTCAGCTAGCAGCTTTTGTTAAAGCTCCTGCCAAATTCTTGTTACAATCTCCATGTAAAAACGCAGGGGACAAGAGGGGCCGAAGAATTCCAATAACAAGGAAGATAAATGACAATCATTAGGCAAAGATATCTATAATTTGAATGACATTTCTTCCAACTTTAAGACCAATAGGACTTATGAGAGAGACAGAGACAGAGACAGAGACAGAGACAGAGAGGTTTCCCTTATGTCTTGTGAAACAGATCCTTCCTACCTTTCTAAAAAAATCAGGAAGACACTTCATCCATCCTCCAAATTTTGCTTTCTGAGTCAGACATTTGAACCAAGGAGGAAAACTTTTAGCCATTTCTTTATTGAACATTCATGCTATTTTTAAGCAGCTGACACTTTGAACAATAACGCACACATCAATAGTACACACCTTTTTTTTCTTTTCTTTTTTTATGTTCACTCAGAAACTACAAGCAAAGTCAAAAGCTAGAAGATGCTGTGGAGGTATAATGCCCGCTGGCATGATGGACTTCACATGGATGTTTGGTTAGAGAAAAAGAAAAGAAGAAAAAAAAAAATAAAGCAACACCAGGACACCAAAAGGTTAACCTGGGTTCTCTATGGGTAGTGAGATCATTTTTCTCTTTATTCATCGTATTTTTTAATGGTTTTCCTTAATGAGCTTCGTAGTACTTTACAACCTGGGAAAATGCATTTTAAAATTTTATAAATAAGCAGAAAACTGATGAAGAGACAAAAATGAGAATGCTGATATTCAAATCTGAAACTTCGAAGCCAAAATCTTTTCAATAGAAAATAGCGTTTAAATATGATGTATGGAAACTTCCTCTGGCCCCAAGCCCTAGTTCTCCCTCCCACAAAAGAGCAATGCTGCCCGTAGCTGCCTATCTTCCCAAGGAGATAAGATTTACTGTCAGGGTGGGGGTGGGAAGGAAAAATGTTAGCAGATATTGATTGCAATTAACTTTGCCACTGATTGGTGTGTGACTCCAGGTGAGCCCTGCTATTTAGTAAATGGGGTAAGACTCTCAAAGATTAATGGAGGTTGTCAATAGGGTGGTGGGCTTGGGCCCAGAGGGTCACATAACTCCATTTTTCCCACTTTGAAAGTGAAATTATCAGAGAAACATGGGCAGACATTATGAGAATGAAGAAAGTGATCAATGCCGCTCATCATATTCCTGTCCCTAATCACCACGACGGAGCCCAGAAAAAAACAAAGCTCCTTTTATTGATGTTCTAAAGTGCATGGCCTGGATGCCTTCTGCAATTAAATATAATTGCGCGATTCTTGTTTGCTTCCTGCCTGATGCTCTCATTCCTGGCTCCCCTTGACCGAGCGCGGGCCGCGCCCCTTCACAACGCTCCCCACACTAAGTGCTTTGTGCGGATCTCATGGGACAGGAGACACATATGCCCCCGTCACAGAGCCAAGGGCACCTGGGAGGGTGCTCCCGCACCCCCTCACCTCACACTGGGTGTGTGGCTGGGAATATAGATTAGTCCCATTAGGATCAATGGAGTGGAAGTAAGTCATCTCTCCTGGGCATCAGAACTGAATCAAGAGCTGGGAGAGAACTTCGTGTGCTTCTCCACGTTCCCTCCTCACTGAGCAGCACATATCTGTCTCCCTATCGATTGGCTCACGTGAAGTGCTCCCGAGGCAACTGTCATAATTCTTGGAGCTCATTAGAGAACGCAAGACATCAGGATGGGTGGCGGTGACGTAGAAAAGCTCAGATTCCAGAGGTGCGGCCCGTGCAACAGAAGACCTCAGGAAATCCAGTTTTTGGCGGGTTGATGAATTCAACTTCACTCCAGTCCCATCGTCCAGACATCCCTTAACAGGGCCTTTGCAGCAGGGAATGCAAGTTCCCCTCAATCAATATGTTTTCTCGGGGACTCCAGTGCCCCCATAAATCATCATTTGCACTACGTATTTGTACTAATAAATCTACCTTGAAGAGAGGGAGGGAGAGGAAAGTGGTTAACAATAAACCACAGTTCTAAGCCATGGGGAGAATAACATAAAACCCGAGTTTCTATGGGCGTGCAAATTTGTGTGGCTGCAGTCAAATTAAATGAGTTTTGTCCCCTGGGTGCCTGTGGGCACAGGTCAGCGTGGAAGCATCTGGAGGAATGTGCCTTCCCTTTGGGAGAGGAGGCTGAGAGCTAGCTACTCCTGGACAGGAAGACAACCAGGAAGCAAAGCCATCAGAGAGCCAGTTGTAAGTTCATTTGTCTTGGATCCCTTTCAATTACTTTTCCTAAAAGGACAAAAATGGAGCAAGTTTATTTAGTGGTTTGGATAGAGAAGGACGAAATGGATTACTCAACAAAGTAAACATTCCCTCTGGAGCCCCGGTGAAGGCTCAGCAACCGGGAACATTCCTAGCAAGTTAGGGAGAAGCCAGATGTGCTGATGACTTGGTGATGACATTGGAAACATCTTCATAGATCCCCAACCCTAGTGTTGTTCTCTAGGACAACAGTTCTGGCCTTTTCTGCAAAGTGTTTCACATCAAGCGTAGAGAATTCTTGAAAACGATAATGAGAATGTATGGGCTGTGGGGCCGGACAGGTTTGAATTAGAATTCTTATCCCATCATCTCTTCTGCATGAGATCGGTCTCCTGCCCTCTGTGGAGAGGGGTGGTAACGCACATGTTGGGGGGTGGTAAGGATGAATTGACATAGTATTGTGTTATTTTTTAAAAGTGAACCAGTGACAACACAGAGCTCAGAACCAGAGACATACGACATGTTCAACGTTTATCTGTTTGTCTTTTTCCATTTTTAATGAAATGATGTTCATTGTTCTTTTCATTTGAAATCAGAAATCACAGCACTGGAAGTGATGTGAGAATGTGCCTATCCCATCACTGCTCGTTCCGCATTGTACTTAGACTTCCTCAGAGACTTCGTGGAAGTCTTCGTGTTCTTTGTTCCAGAGAACACACCGGTTAACGGCACTGGAGAGTAGGACACAGAACTCTGAATTTCCAGTTCAAGCTCTGCCCACAATAAGCCATTCTTTCAAAAAGGGGTTGTTGATTTATTGTTTCTGCTTACCCAAATAAAACTTGTTTATAGCTGGACATTTGAAAATGTTTAAAAATTAAAACTTATAAAAATAAAAAAAATCACCATAACACCTGCATCCAGAGATAAATGCTGCCCATGCTTCTGTGTGGGAAATTTAGGATCGCCCACCTGGGTTTCTAACCATGCACACGGGAGAGAAGCAGTCCTCTTCACATGCAGCCAAAGAACCAAACAAAAGTCCTTTTTCCTTTTCAGATGAGGGGTGTTCTGTCTTAGATCTCATCCTTTTCTGACAAACCATCTCTGAAACACCACTACCTTTTTTCACATGTGAAAATAAAAGCAGCTGTTTCTGCCATCTTCTCTTCCCTCTAGCCAGCCAGAGAGCAAAGGCCACCATGGGCCAAACGTTCACTAGCCAGACTCTACTCAATTTGGAATTAATAAAGTTTTCAACCGAACTATTATTTTATTACATGGTGGAAAATATGCACTGATCCCATTGCCCAAATGTTTAAATTGTTTGGCGTCACGAAAAGCCAAGTTTAAAATAAAAATGCTTGGCAAGAAGGACTCTCCTGATAAAAAGCATGTGTCGAAAGAAAACAAAAACATAGTGAGAGTACATGCTTTCACTCTGGGCTGGTGGACTAATCATTTATCTTGATCTGTATTATAAATTAAGCCCCTATATTGCAATGTTTACTTAAAGAATAATGCAGCCTGATTTTAGAAAATTATAGGATTAGGTCATACAATTGCATATAATCACATCTTTGTATGTGAACGCGTGTGCTTGACCGCGCACCCAAGCATGTGTGTCTGCAGACACAGATAGGGGTATAAATGTGTGTGTGGATGCTGGGTGTGTGTTTGTGTGTGTCAAGATGAGACAGGCAGAGGGAGATTGCTAGTGGATGAAAATCTGGCATTGAGACCTGGTCTGAAGCACATCTGGAGTTAGAAGGGATCAAGGAAGATGATGACTCCCAAAACTGTTTATCATTTGCCTCACACCATGCTCTGTCCTTTATCTGCACAAAAATCCTTGGTCTCATTCACTTCATTTTGCAAGAGGGGAAGCAAGTTTAAAAAGAAAATCTAACACAGTGTCCCACAACTGGAATTAAACCCAGCTCCACATAAATTCAAATATTCTCTTTCTTCAGCGCTTTTGTTCTTCACTCTTTCGCCTGTTGGAGAATGGGAGAGATTTAAATAGCAGGGAAAGAAGCTGTCTCCAACAGGTAAAGAATCAGCAAAGGCATTTTGTCTGAAGGGGCCTGGGGAGTGAAGAGAATCTACTGAATCCTCGGCAGGTGATCTGAGAAGTCCATACCTGTGGGCCCTTCCTGGAATAAAAATTTCAAGCCAGAGTTGGCAGGAAAGTCACCTTCTTTTACCTTCTTGTTTTGCCCAACGGTGGGTGGCCCAGCATACTCAATACCCGGGAAGGATCATTTTTAACACCTCTCTCCTCGATGAGGCAAAAATATTCTCTGTGTTAATCATGTTAATAATCAGTAATGATCAGTATTTTCTTGATTCATTCTTTGCTTTTAAATGGAACAGTGAGGGGTGCCTGGCTGGCTTAGTCCGTAGAGCATATGACTCTTGATCTTGGGGTCATGGTTTCAAGCCCCATGTCAGGTGTAGAACCTACTAAAAAAAATTAATAAAACAATGATTTAAGTAAAAGAATACATTTTAATTTTAAGGATGTAAAAAACTCAGTAAACAATTTTGTGTACGGATTACAATCTGTATTTATCAGCAAAACTATTCTAGCTCGCAGTTGGTACATCATCTGGTTGTTTTAAATGTTATACACTAGTAAGAACCCCAGATACTTATGTTGAAGGACAAAATTGAGAGAATTTAAATTCTACTTCTTCTGTCTAATCACTGTAATAAATCCAAAATTTAGTCTAAGGCTACTGTTATAACAGGAATATATAGCACTCCAGTGTGGGGGACAGCAGTGCACCTGGAGTGAGCCTGCCTGCTTCCAAACCTCTGCAAATGGAAGCATGGAGCTGAGCTCAGTCCACATGTGTGGACAAAGCCAAGAGCAGCACCTCAAGGCTCCAGCCTAGGCTGACAACTGTTATACTTTCTCACTCCCAACTCAGCTCTATTATTATTGCTGTGGTTATTATGGCTGTTGTTATAGTTCATCATCATCATCATCATCATCATCATCATCATTTTTGGTCTTATTTTTCTAGACCTCCACAAAACACAAAGAGGAAAAAGTGTTTGTACACAATTTATACCTAGTCATTCTCGATCTTCTGTGAGATGCCAAGCCTCTTGATACACTTGGGCTCTCACACTGGAGGAGGTGATGAGACATGCCCCAGGCATCAGGGTGTGTATGGGGGGCAAGTTAGAGGCCTGGGGCCTCTAACTCCAAAGCCTGTGTACTTTGCCCCATAGGACCCCTGCAGGCACATATGAGGACACAGACTGGAATATAGAGGACACAACCACACCCTGAAGAGGCTGAGTGTTTGACTCATCAGACTTTCTCATCCAGCAGGTGACAGGGCAGCAGAGGGGTGGGCGTGATATCACTGCAGATCCTTCCAAATAAGGACAAGGTATGAAGAGATGAACTGATGGGTGGTGTTGACCATTGCACAGCAAAGTGAATGTGCTTAAATGCACCAAATTATACACTTGAAAACAGTTAAAAATGGTAAGTTTTTGATTAGGTGTATTTTTCCACAATTAAAAAAAATAAAAAGAATAAGAATTAAACCAAAAGTGGGAAAGAGTATGAAATGGAAGGGAAAACCACAGTAGGGAGACCAAATAACCTTTTATGAGATTTTTTTTAATGTAGATATTATTCTACTTTAAAAAAAATAAGGATATGACTTCAATAGTTAGGTATTACTTTGGGCAACCAAAGACGTTATTATATGCCTTCCATTTGATGTTGGATTTTTACTCGTGGCTGACTTTCTGTGATTTACTGGGCCTTCCAAGGAAAGCAATAAAGTCAATTAGACTCTTGTTTGCTGAAAAATAAATGCCTATCTGTTATGCTGTGTGTTTTTACTTGAACTAACATTCCAAAAACCTCTCTTTCTAGCTAGAGTGGGCATCCTCCCAGCTTTACCAGAAAGACATAGCTGTGCATGTTTCACGAGTCCTTCTGGGGCAGCCATATTGCCAATGTGGACTCTACATTTGGAATGGTGCTTCCTACACTGTTTTATGCTGATTATTTTTCATTTCTACGTGCTCTGTATTTGCCAAAAGGCTTCTTTGCTTAATTAGGGAAACAGGTTTGGGGAATAAAATTGCATGAACCAACAGAAAATAATTGCATCTCAGATGTGGGGTTTTAGGAAAATTGTCTTCTCATCCTTCTCTTTGGCTTCTTACCTCCATCAGCCCCCTGCCAATATGTGTCCGCTGGGAAGAATATTCTAAAAGACAGCAGGTAATTAAGATGTTTTTGGCATTGAGTAAAAGTTCCACATGATTTTTCATAGTGCAATGGGTTTGAAAGCATTCCCATGTGGTATCGAGAACATCCACAACTGTCAAGTAAACTTGAAAATCAAGTTAAAATTGAAAAAAAAAAAACCCACACAGAGAGAAAAATAGCATTTTAAAGTAGGAAATAACACTAACAATTTAGTATAATCCCCTCATTTTACAGTTGAGCAAACTGAGGCATGAGGAGGTTAACTAACTTGCCACAAAACTAGACAGAGCCAGAGTGGAGAGAACCCAGATGCCCTGCATCCTGTGTGTGGGTATTATTCTATTTTATTGAAGAAGAACGAAATCTGCCTGTATTTTATTTCATAGTTGTTTTCTATATATGTTCAATATATATAATCAAAATGTAGTTAGATTTGTTTGAGAAAAAAGCATTTCAGTTATGAGCATAATTATACTTATAAAGCCACCACAGTATAATATCATAATATTAACATAATACTAAGCTAGTCCAACAATTAGGAAAAAAAAAGGCAACTTAAATTTGGGGAACCAAACTGAAGAAGTAATGAGATATGGAATTATTTCATTCATTCATGTATGAATTTATTCCACAAGCACAGCCCTTCAGTTTGTTGACAACAGATGAGGGTGAATAGACCATTTTCAACCCACAATGTAGCCAGAGAAACAGAACACGGAGCCAAAAACGTAGGACATGAGTGGCAGTGTCGCCGGAGTGCTGCAGCGATGGGGACACGCCTCTGGCGTGGAGCTCTTTATGCTTGTGCTTCAGTTCAGACCCGATCCAAACCTTCCTGGGGCACCTACGAGGGGGAGGTGAAGTGAACCCAGCCACTGCCCTGGGCAAGGGGGTGTCTGCAGTCTAATTGGACAGAAAGAGACTGGAAGATGATGTTTCTGTTAGATGTCACCCCAGAAGAGGCATTGTGTAGGGTCACATGATGGAGAGTTCCAGAAACACCTTATGGTCAAAAGCAGCCCCTCTCCACAAGTCAAGAACATGAAGGAGTGAACTGGGGCCTGTGTGTTTCTTCTAGAGGAAGAATGAAAAGCAAAGAGAGTACAAGCTTTCAGAAACTCTGAGAAACAAAGACCATGAGCAACCAGGGATCCTCCTGCGGACGGTGAGGAGATGAGGAGCCACAGAGGGTTCTGGGGACACAGAAGACTTTCCACCTCCACACGATCACTCTGCCAGTGAGAGGAGGCTGGGACAAGATGACACTGGAGAAGTTCAAACAAGACATGGCCAGACCATGAGCCAGAGCAGCATCCCTGGACAGGGAGAGGAAGGAGGAGATGTCAACAAAGAGGAACGTGGCGGCTTGGACGGGACATGGAGGACCCAGGAAGCTCTGCTGTCGCTCTCACCTCAGTGATTGGCTGGATGTGCGTGTCATCAGCTGAGATGACAAAACCGTAGATTTGGAGTCAAGAGAAAGGCTGTTAGTGATTAAATCAAGCTATAGGACAACATTCATGATTGAATGCGATGCATGTAAAAAGATGTGTCGTGTAAAAGGTTCTGTTCATTTATGTAAGGAATGGTTACGTTATTACCAACAGCGGCAAGATTAATAATTAATTTCCATTAACTACTAAGTTAAATAAAACATTTTCCTGAGCAGTCTCCTGTAAAGGCCTAGCCTCACTGCAGAGGGATGCTATCCCAACTAGCTTACGAAGTAACTTAAGCAAAGGTCATAATTGGATGAGAGAAGTCCTAACCCAGAATCCCAAGTTCTTTCCAGGTCCGTGTGCTATAATATCATGTGTTGTAGTGTGAACTGGATATCTGTGAGCTGTATGATAGACCTGTGTGATGACTCGTGGAAGCCCCATCAAAGTTCCCATCAGTCCCACCCCAGGAGCTGTGGGTCCCATAATTGGGAGGGGTACAGAAGGGCCCTCCTGCCACTCCCCCAGCCCTCTAAGGACCTCTAGGCTCCAAATCTCATGAGGTCCCCAACACAGTGTCCCGTGTAGTTCCCAAGCACACCTGCTCCCCATGGCAGCGGCCATCCTCTCCTCCCCTGGCTCCCCTGGCTCCTGGCCAGAGCTTCCGCCAGCCTCAGCCAGCCTGGACAGCTGCCACGGTCCTAGGAAACTGCTTCCAGGGGGCTGAGCCTGCCCCCGGTGCCAGGTCACCCAGGCATCCCCCGGGAGCTCCTGCATCACAGGCTCACTGTCTGCCTGTTGAGGCCCAGAGAACCACAGCCAGGTGTCACCGATATTTGACAGAGGAGCCATCCTGCCTGCTTCCCGTGCACGCCCAACCCCACTCAGCCAGGTTCACGACGACTATGAGCTGACCTTTGGCTTAAGTCACATGACGTGCCTGCCTCCCCTTCACTTAGAGCGAGCCCTTTCCCGTGTGTGTCCTTGGTCTTCAAGCAGCCAGACAGCCAGGCAGCTGCCCACCGCCACCCTCATTCTCTTACCTTCCTGAATTTCCCACCAACTGAGGACCGTGGGACTGCTGCAGGTATGGGCTCACTGAGCACCTCGGAAGCCTGGAAGCCTCTCTCCTCACTCCTGGCTGGTCTCTAGTTTTTTCTAGACTCTGTTTCCCTGTTTCTGGAAGCACCTCCTCACATTTTTCTGTACATGTAAAGCTCTGTTTGTGGAATGCCTTCTCTTGTTGGGGTGCAAGCTCCGCGCAGGCACGGTTTTTTGCGTGTTTTGTTCAGAACCCACTAGAGTGCTGCAAATAGCAGGCGCTCGATAAGCATTTGTCAGTTTATGGCACAAACGCACAGGCAATGATGGTGCTGAGCCCTCGGTGACAAATACCTGAAATTCATAGAGAGCATTTCAGAGCTCGCGGTGGACCTTCAAGTGCATGGTCTTCTTGACCCCATGGGAACCCTGGTGGGTAGTCAGGCTCTCTTCACCCCACGAGGATCAAGACAGTTAGAAAGGTTCACGGGCCTACCCCAGGGTCACGGCTCTGGAGGATACTTGGCAGACCCACGACTCGAGTTCAGGTCTTCTGGCTCCTGTCCAGGATTCACTCACTTCCAACAGTCCTGCCCTGAATGACTTTGCAAAGTTCACAGAGCTAATTCAATCAGTGGTTAATGCTGATGCCCTGCCTGCAGGCCGGTGTGAAGGGCTCCATCAGCCCAGACTGCTTCCCAAGAGGACTCAGTACACCGTGACTCAAAACCATTGGAAATACGTCGAATATTCCAGAAAAAAAAAAAAAAACCTACCCAAACACTCAAGAAACATGAGCTAAAAGGAGGCAGTATTTGAAATAAAGAACTGTTGTAATAGCATCCCAGTTGTCTGTGTCATCATCTAAAATATCATTTATTGCTAATCGGTAACATCAAAATCTGGCAGCGAGGAAGCTGGTAGCGCACAGAGACTGCTAAGACGTACTGCTGTTTTTTATTTTTTTTTTAAATCTCCTAAATCAGTCCTCAGTTCTAGAATTTGGCTTGCCTGACTCTGCTCCTGACCCGGGGCAGCTTCCCTGACCGGTTCTTGCCAAAATACCTTTCACACCCGGCTCTCCATCCAAGCGAATGTGGGTGGCAAGTTATTTATTTTTATTTTTTTAAAGACCTTAACACCATTAGTTTCCCTTTGCTGACTTCACATCAATCGCCTCCGTCCTTTGGGAGAAGGAGGGTATGTCTCTGGCGCTGGCTAAGATGACAGTACTTACCGTAGATGATTTTGCATTTTAATTTACGGGGTGAGTGATGGCGACGGAAGGATGCGGCTTCCTGCCTGGGCTTCCCTCATCCTGGGACGAGCTCGGATACAAGTCATTCCATCTCAATCGGATTCTCCTCCTAAAACTCGTTAATAAATTTTTTTTTAAAGTCGTGTTATATAGGCTTGTATGATCTTTTTATAGTTTGCTGTAAATGATTTTAGTTGCCTCTTCAATCTTTGTCTTTCCATTTCTAATTTCAGGGTTTAAAAGTGACTTTTGAGAGCCGAAGGAAAACACAGTTAAGTTGGGGATAAAAAAGAAGGAGAGCTATGGCACTGCAAATAGGAACGATGTCCCGCTTAAGTCGGACAGAGCCGTTCTCCTGTCCCTGCGGTTTACAGCCCCGCGGAATAAAGACGCTGCAGCTCCCGGCCGCTCGCGCTTTTATGGGGCCCTTTCATCCCGAGCATGGAAATGTTGCCAGCTTTCTCAGGGAGCCTTGCCTGTGTCCCTCGGGCTCCGGGGGGGACGGGGAGGAGCCCCGAGGGAAGAGCAGGGCTGAGCTCGTGAAGCTGCTCCAGGCTGCTCTGCCCGTCTGTCCAGCAGGTGCACAGATGACGCGGACGGACAAGCAGCCACAGAGAAGACGCCGCCGGCGACAGGGACAGCCCCCCGGCCGTGTCCTGTCTGCCGGGCTCCGAGGGCGCTCTGCGAGGAGGGGACCCCAGAGAAGCCATTCGGGGGGTGTGGGGACAGGAGCTCCGGCCTCCCTCGGAAATGGTGCCCCATGACCTACCTGTAACGCTCTACCTGGCGAGCGCGACCAGCTTCCAGGTGGCCCAGGCGAGGGTCTCTGGATCCCAGGGCTGGCCCAGGGGGACGCACGCTGTGCCGTCAGGCTGCTGTCTGGTCAGCGCTGCGTGAGTCCACGACCTGCCCACTTCACAGATGGGCACGGAGGAGACGCGCCACGCCGTGCGGACCGTGTGGAGAGAAGAGCGCAGCAGTGACATCTGAGCAGGGCCATTGCAAGAACTGGGTGTTGTGATTCCCCGTCGCCATGTGTATGCAGGGTCAGAGACCTTTGACAAGTTCTTCTTTCTTTTTTTTTTAATATTTTATTTATTTATTCATGAGACACAGGCAGAGTCAGAGACCCAGGCAGAGGGAGAAGCAGGGCTCCCTGCAGGGAGCCCGATGTGGGACTCGATCCCGGGACCCCGGGGTCACGCCCTGAGCCCAAGGCAGACGCTCAACCGCTGAGCCCTCCAGGCGTCCCCGCCTTTAACGAGTTCATAGTGAACCTGACGACATCCTTCTCATTTCCTGGATAAAGAAATGGACTCTGAAGCCAGATGGTCTGAAATGGCGCAGCTGCTCAATTGGGGACGTGACAGCTGACCCCAGACACCTGCCTCGCGTCACAGTGAATGATTTCTTAGATGTCTTTGTCTGCACCACACACCGGAGCCTGCACACAGCAGGTGCTCAATAAATGCTCAGCGAATAAATAATGAATACGGATGAGCAGAGGGATGCAGGGGTAAATGAGGACTCACTGTCACTGTAAGTGGTACGCGGTCTTAAAACCCGGAGGCTTATAATTCAGCAAAAACGTTTCTTAGGTAAAAGAACACCTGGGCCAGAGGACCTCCCTTCCGTCCCCCACCGCGCGCCCCAAACAGGAAGGGCGCCACAATAGACTCCCCAGTTCCCCAGTCCGTGAAGGATGTGGTCGCAGGCGCCTCCGCAGGACACGCGTGCCTCGGTGGGAGCAACAGGAGCTTGGGCGCCCTGAATGACTGCAGGTGCAGCCCACCCACACCCACCCCCACCCCCGCCGCCCGCCAGGCACCTGTCAAGGGCAATCGAGCCGTGAGGTCAATGAGCCGGGTTGCCAGCCGCCGGCCGTGAGCTTGCACTTCAGAAGCGCCCTCGAGGCCCTCCTCTCCTGTCCTTGCCACTGCCTGTGCCTGCGTCGGGCTGGCCCCCCCTCCTAGAACGCAAGGTGCAGCTCATAACCTGAGTTTCTCTGCCCCATGCATCTTCACCCCGGCTTCCAGAATGGCCCTCCTAGAACACTCCGTGATCCTGTCTCGCTCCTACGGAGAACCCTTCTGCCCTCATCTATAGAGGCACAAAGACACTTCGGGACATGTGCGGGGAGCATGAATTGCAAGAAATGCCCCAAGTTGCTTTTCTGTTTTGTGTGGTTTTACACCAGACGTGATACATCTCAGATGAACGTATAGACCGTGCAGCCAGACGTCCTGGTGCCGAGTCT
This sequence comes from Canis lupus dingo, assembly GCF_003254725.2. Taxonomy (NCBI): domain Eukaryota; kingdom Metazoa; phylum Chordata; class Mammalia; order Carnivora; family Canidae; genus Canis; species Canis lupus. The sequence continues at coordinate 3,629,134 of NC_064259.1, read as the reverse complement.
TGGTTCTGCGGCTTAAGAGCCTCGTGGCCTTGGGAAGGTCATGTGCTCTCACCTGGAGAAGGGGTACTAAGCACACGTACGCCGTCGGTCACAGGGAGGATGAAGTGGGTCAGGGCGGCCCAAGGGCTTCAGAGGGCACAGGCCCAGCTCCGGGGTAGTGTTCACGCCGGAGCCGCCGCAGTCATCATGGCAGAGAAAGTCCCGTCTGCCGGGCACACAGAAAGGAGCCCCCGGGTGTTGCTGGAGCTCCCTGCCGCAGCCCCGCATTTCCTGAAGATCCTGGGGTGGGCACCTAAGGGAGGGATGGGCTCCCGGGCTCAGGGCTGCAGGGAGGCGTCTATGTGCCCAGAGACCTGGCTGCCTGGCTGCCTGCCTACGCCCGGGCCCCTCGACCTGGCCGGGATCCTCCCCGACTGTCCCCCCAGCAGTTTCTCTCCCTTGGTCACCCTTCCACACCATCCCACCACTCAGCCCACGCTGAGGCTTAGCTTCTTCCCTGGGAGGCTTTTTTTTTTAATAGTAATCACTTTTATTTAAAATATATATTTTTTTAATTTAGCAAAGCTCATTTTACACGAGTTTCCAACTAATTATTAGAGTCAGAAACAAAGAAAATAAAACCAGAAAAAATCCCCTGTAAAAAAAAAATACACAAGGAACATTTCTATAGGTGAAAAAACAAGTAGTCTGAGACGCCTGGGTGGCTCAGTGGTTGAGCATCTACCTTCAGCCCAGGGCCTGATCCTGGAGACCCGAGATCGAGTCCCGCATCGGGCTCCCCGCATGGAATCTGCTTCTCCCTCTGCCTGGGTCTCTGCCTCTCTCTGTGTGTCTCTCATGAATAAATAAATAAAATAAAAAAAAAAAAGAAAGAAAGAAAGAAAGAAAGAAAGAAAGAAAAGAAAAAAACAGTAGTCTTAACATCTGAACATCCAAGTCTAAGTCTAGTTCCACCTCTCCTAGTGAAGACCACGATCAACCTTGAGATCTGATTTGTTCCTGTCATTCTTCACTGAGTAGATGAAATGTGTTAAGGTGTCTTTTTAAATCTCCTAAATTAGTCCTCAGTTCTAGAATTTGGCTTACCTGACTCTGCTGGAATAGACCTAAAGCGGCAACCAACTATCTCAACAAGTTGTGCTTTTTTAAGACCTGGTCTGGTTGATAGGTTGAAGTGTCTTTTCTATCTCTGAAGTGTATTAACTTGTAATTGGAATAAACCAACCTCTGGAGCATCCATACCTTGAACAGGTGAATCTCCTCCATCATCATCACTCCCTTTTCTCTTTCCTCTGTTTCGAACACTCTGCATTAAGTTTTTGTGACAATCACAAATGTGAAGATGCCTTGCGCTCTTCTCCAGCTCGATGTTCACCTTCTCGAGGGACAGGCCTCACCCCTCTGCCTCTGCCCCTTGCCCTGGAGTTAGGACCCGATGTTGCTCAACACCTTTTTGACTCAAAGACCAAGTTGTCCTTTGAGAAACTCTGGTACCAAATGGGAGGCGAAGAAGAAGTTCTCTCATCTCAGAATCTTCTACGGCAATGACAACAAAAATACAAAGTGGTCGCTCCATCAACTCTGGTCCTGCAGAAACATCTTGCTTGGGCCCCTGCCGCCCCCCTGCAGGGTGGGTCACCCACCACCTCCCAGTGCCCACCCCACCACCCACCTGCCTTTCCTGAACATCAAGGACCTGCACCATCATACCAGGGATGCTCTTTGCCTCCCCTTTTCCAACCACAGTAGCCACCTCCTGTTTATCCTTCAAAGCCCATATCCAATGTCCCCCATCTTCTGGAATCTCTCCCCATAGAAAGTTCCTTCCCCTAGACTTACCTCCAAGGTTATTGGCCGTCAGAGCAAAAGGAAAGATCCAGAAGTTGCCCAGGTTGCACAACAAACAAAAAAGCCAGGGAGCATCAGAGAGGACTACCCTCATGTCTGCAGGGAGCCAAGCTTCCCAGATACCTCTGCCCAGGACTGGCTGGAGCAAGAGCCGGGTCTGCTCCCTTCGTACATGGTTTTTCCGTGACAAAAATCACACCCCTGGCCTCGTGATGCAGCTAAAAGATGACTCTTTTCCTTTGGTTACTGCAAACAGCCAGTTCTGAACATTTAACTTTCACAGTGGTGAGATTTGGAGGTTGGAAATGTCTCCCCTCCTGGTGCGGTGGATGGGGTCACACGTTCTGGAATCTGATTCCCAGATCCTTCTGAGCCTCTGTCTCCACACTGGATGCTGGGCACTGGGCTACTGGGGAGGCAGAGAGGAAGTGCGGGATGGATGCTATGTCCTTCCTGCCCTCTGGCCAAATAGAGCACTTGCTCCATTACCATTCCCGCCCCACCCCCACCCCATTGCTCTATTGTTGCTGGTATTCAGGCAAGGGTGGCTTTGTCTTTTGACAGCCCTAATAAAGAGGACCAAGTGCAGGCGGGATTGATGGGGGGATTTTTGCCCTCAAGGATACCCTGGTGTTCCTTTCCCAAATGGGCTTGTTTTGGCTGCACGGGAGCTGCCTCGACTTGAAAGCTACTTGATAACTTGATGGCTTTTTCTTACCCCCCCCCCCCCCCCCCCCCCCCCGGCTCTCATTCCAGCTACCGGGCAGCCAGACTTCAGGAAAACCAGTAACAGGGTGAAACAAAAGCGTCTTCTTTCCCAGAATATTTGTACCCGAAGGTCTAGCAAATAAATTGTGTTTCTGTTATTAGACGAAGAATGATCGCCCTGCATTTTCATTCAGAGCATAGCAGCTCACAGGACACGCTCACCTCTACTCTCCCACTGAATTCCCACAATGATCCCGTGAGTCAGGCAGGGGGAAAATGTCCCCATTTCAGAGCAGAGAAATCCGAGGCCCCAAGAAGCAGGTGGCTTGTTCAGGTGACACATGCTAATGGAATAGCTGGCAGGAAAAGGAAGTCTAATAGGTTCTGATTTTCTAAAAATTACACCCTGCCGAAATGAAAATAATTGTCTTCCCCATTTAAGGAAAATCACTTTCTGAAAATGTGTTATAATGGTGATAGTCACTATCCTGGAAGCGCCTACGACCAACCGTACACTTTATTTACATCCGTGTACTTCTCAGAAACATTGTAGAAAGCGGGTGTTAGACCCCGTAGGCCGCTGAAGCTCAGAGCAGTCAAGCCACTTGCTGAGAGGCATGGAGCTAGCAAAGGAGAGATGCTGGGGTTCCAGCGCGGGGTGCCCAGGGCGACTCCAGGGGACTCTGGAGGCCAGCGGGGAGCACAGCGGCCACAGGCCCGTGCAGGACATCCTGCTCAGAGAATTAAGTCAGACACAAGTGTAGGCGCTGGGACTGGGCTCCCCGGAGCTCCCTGGGGCCGTGGATCCCAGACGACAGCCAGCGGGGCGCCGGGGCTGGGCCCGGGCCTGTGGGATTTGGTCTACGGAGCACGGGGTCTCGGTTTTGTGAGGCGAGCTGAGCGCAGGCCGTGGCTGGCGGGACGGTTGCACGACCGTGGGAGCCGACTGTGTCCCCTGACTGAGCTGCACGTGGAAATGGGAGGACTGGCCACGTGCGCGTCGTGCATTCACCACGGGGAAAAATGGGTTCAACTCTTAGAGCGACTCAGACCAGCTCGTCTGCTCCCTGGGCGTGTTCACGCTGTCCCTGCTGCCGGGAGGCCCCGCTCGGCCCCCGCGGGCCCAGGCTCACAGCCAGCAGACGTGTGACAGCCTCCCCAACTCTTTCCCAACCCCTAGAAAGTGCCGTCTCTTTCTAACTCGAGTTATTCAGGTGGCGTCTTCCCGGACCAGCCACACCGCTGTGGCCCTCAGTTTCTAAAGTCACCTCCTTTGCGGGTGAACTCCAAGTGAGCTATGGTTAGCCTCCAGCAGCGAGCACGGAAACTCCCTCGTAGAACGTGCTGGAGGCTGACAGTGAGCGAATGCATGAGCACATGTCATGCTTCCCCGCATCTTCTTGATGCATTAAGACTTTTCAAGTGCCAACAGGAAGTGCACAGTTCAGAAGAGACTCTCCACAGGAGGACCAAGCCCCGAGGTGGTGGCAATCGCGATGCAGAAGCCAGATCCGAAAGTTAGAACCAACCGCTCACGGAGCAGCTGTTTCCAGAAGGGCCCTTGGCATGTTCCACTTGCTTGCTGCATCATACCTGCTTCGTGAAGCATCACTGCTATCCCCGCGGACATCACGGGTCTCATCCAAAGGCCAAGTACAAGGCAAAGGCAGAGCTGGGATCTGAATCAGGCGGATGGGACGCCTGTGTATACGGGTAACCACTCTCTCGTCTGTCTATCCTGCTTTAGGTACATCACCCATGACACGACATCTACCTGTTGGCCATACGGTTGGCGTCAGCCTCACCTCCACTGCTGTCTTTGGAATACGAGGTCAGACTTAGGGCAGAGGAACACGTGGAGCGTGTTCCGGTATATTCAACTCCAAGGTGATAAGCACTTCTTGTGCAAGTTGTACTGGCATCTCCTTTGGTGGGGCGTGGGGGGTGGGGTGGGGCGACATGGAAAGAATCACTTCATTAAGTTAATCCTTTAAGTTAATCCTTTCACAAGGATATTGAGTAAAAGTTAAGGTAATCTAAATAAAGTATGGACTTCGGTTAACAATATAATGATATAAGTTATTTATGACAGATGTACCATACTGAGATAAAAGTTTTATCCCCTATACCTCATACCCAATTTCCCCTGTTATTAACTTTTATCATATAGAATTTCATATCCTATATGAAAAATAATTAATTTTAGGCTCTTATTTTGTGAAAACGGCAGATATTTTAAAACAGGTTTCCTGCAATGTTTATAAAATGCTAACATGAACTATAATAAATTATAAATATAATATTTAAAACCCCAAGGAGTCAAAAATCTCAAAATAGCCTGGTGGCAAAGGAACAAAGCCTGACATCTCTGAGGTTCATCAAAAATTAGAATGGGCTCCAAGGAGTGAAGAAGGGTAGAGCTTCTGATCTTCACACACACTCAAGGGTGAGCTCATTTACACTCTTGGCCACTTTGTTGATACCTGTGGCGTCCCCGTAACACTCAGCTCATAACAGACGTTGAAAATCTCTCTCGAGTGTACAGTTGCTAAAATGGAACTGGTGGACAAAGCATCCAGCCAAGAGCAAGAGACTGTGGTTTCATCCCACATCTGGCCCTCCAGGGCTGTGCTGCCTCAGTCTACCTGGCGTCTCTGAGTTTATCTGGCAGCTGAGAATGCTAATCGAAGGTGATTAGCATCTCTGTCCACCCAGGACTGTCTTGGGTTTAGCTCTCCAAGTCCCGGGAAACCCTTCAGCTGGTCACGCTTCTGAAGAACAGCAGAGAAAGGTCTGGAGGAGGGTAGAGACCCACAACCTCAGATGCCCTCGCTGTGGCTGTGACCTGGTTACCGTGTGCCAGGCCCCCCTCTCTGGCACGAGTCCTCCCAGAGCACCCTAGGAGACTCCCAGGAGCTCCCCGGCCTTGCTGCAGGCCCAGCACCTCCTCTGCTCCTGGTGGAGGGTAGAGGGTGGACGGTGCAGCTCTGGGGCATTAGAGAAATCTGGAAATCAACAGGGTGACTTTACCCTAAAGCCCCCATGTGTCCAGTTACAGGACAGTCCTCTGCTCAAAGATTACGTCCTTCCACTTTTCAGGATGAAATCTTCCTTTCTTTTGTGAAGAAGTGATAGTTTCTTAACTCCCTGTTTGGCAAAAGGAGGAGTTGTCGCCCACATTTCAGTGTCCCCTCCTCGTTTGGAGACGGCCCTTTTCTGTGAGATCCTGAAGGAGGGAAGCCCTGCAGACCTCCACCTGCTCCACACAGCTCAGCCTCCCTTCCCAGCTACCCCTGGCCAGCCCTTGACCTCCCCAGCGTCCTCCTGACGCACGTGGCCAAGGTCAGGCTACTTCCATGAAAATACCTGTTTCTTTGAAATTCTCTTTACACTCAGATCCCACAAGAGCACAGTCACTGGCCTGCAGAGGATGCCTTCAGAGCTGGCCCTTTGTACTTTGCCTTTTGGTTTTTGTTTTTGAGGGTTGTTTTTGGTTGCTTTTTTTTTCCCCCTCAGGTAGGTTAGAATTTTGTTAAGTTAATCAAAAATAGTCTAATTTCCTGCATTGAAATAACTCTTAGTTTGGCCTAAGGTGAGGAGCACTCAGAATCCCACTGGAACCCTCCCTCTTGGGAAAACAAAGTCCCCTCTCCTCACCCACCTTCAGGGACAAGAGAAAAACCAAAGAAAATCCCCAAACTCTAGAAGGTTTACTGAGGACCAGTTTATACTCAATCTTCCACTTGATTTTGGGGTTGGACGAGTAAGCGAGGGATTTTTAGTCTCACTGTAGAGAAGGTTGGAAAGTGTAAGTAACTGGCTCTAGGTCCCAAGGCTAGTAACCAGCTGAGATTTGACCCCAGTGAAATAAAACTTACGGGGGCAGGTGTGTGTGGGGGTGCTTCCCAGTGACCCGAAGCATCCATGCAATGGCTTTCCTGTTTCCCAGGCATTTCAGGGTGTTTCACCCATTTGTTTCACTCTCTAAGTGAATGGGGTGCCACACGCTCTGCGGGTGATACCTTTCCTCCTTGAAGACTCCCTTCGGTTTCGGGGTCCAGAACCCCAGGAGGGGTTTCCCACCCTCCCGGCCTTCACCACGTGCTGGCTCCAGACCCCGTGACCTGCCCAGGTGTGAGGTCTCCAAAGAAAGGGCTTCAGGGAGGTTCAGTCTAAGTTAGTTTACAGGCCTCACAGCCAGTTACTGGAGAACACTTTCCACGGGGCGGGGACTCTCCTGGTGAGAAGCTCCCTGGGGCGGGGGTCCCACGTCATGACAAGCTAGCCTGGATAGATCCTAAAGAAGGAGTCAAGGCTCTGTCTCCCTGTTTCCTTTACCCTCATGTCCGCCCACCTCCAGCTACGCTCTGGCTCCTGAGCCCGTCGTGTCCCGGAGGCAGCTGTTGGCCCAGCTTGACCTCCTCACCCACGAAGACCCTCGTTCCCACCCCACCAGCCCACAGAGGCCGACCGCCTCCACCAGCTCTGTGCCTCATGCTGTTCCAGGCATCACCTGGGGTAGCCCTTGCTCTAAGCCTGAGCGAAGACAACAACTATGCAGCACATTTTACAGACAAGGAAACCAAGGCACAGAAAAGTTGGCCGAAGTACCCAGTGGCTTCCAGCCTGGACCTCCAGGCCCCAGAGCCCAGTGCAACCAACCACTGGGCTGCTCGCCTGACAGGCTTCTCGTTCTCGGGTGCTCTGATGGCCTCGCTCTGGGGCAGGCCCAGCCTGTGGCCACCCCAGGTCTGTCACCCCATACCCACGTCCTGAAGCATGGGTGTCCCTCCCCACTGCCTTCTCTGTTCCCCCTCCTTCCTGACTTCATCCCTTGGCTGTGGCTTCTGCATGACTCCAACCCAAACTTCTTCCCACCTCTCAGAGGCCCTGTCGGCCTCTCCTGCAGCCTCCTCTTCCCTGATGGGATTCTTTCCAGAAGCTTGATCTTGGCTCTTGCCACGGTGATAAGCATTTCTTATGAGACCTCCCAAGGGCACAAGGGAGCTGGCTCAAGGGACAGAGAAAGACGGCAGGGGCACCGAGAGATCTAGAGAGAGATTTGTCCCCATTGAAGCTGAAGAAGCACCCCCTGTAGCCTTACTCATCTGCATGGGGAGCAGTTGAGGCATGGGTGTGCATCTGCTGGGGTGTTAGGCCAGGGGCTGGGCTGCAGGGCAGGGGCTGGGCCACAGGGCAGGGTCTCAGCATCCTGTGGCTCCCTCCTGTCCTCACCGAGGGCCCTGGGGCCAGGAGGCCGGTTTGCACCAAAAGCAGGCCAGGGAAGCCCAAGCAGGCAGTGGACACATCACACCTTCTGAAACGCTCAGACTCCCCAAGAGTGTTGCAAACAGCAGATCAGAAGGACCGAAGGTTGAACAGGTATCTGCAGCAGGTAGTCCTCAGGCGGGCTTCATAAGAGAGAGCTGGTTTCGGAGGAGCCCGGGATCGGGAGACACACCACCAGGGCCTCGTTTCCTTATCCCCAGTGTGTTCAACAGCACCCTGTCCTCAAGTCCGGCGTGAGGTGAGGGTGTTTGCAAAGTCCCGTCCCCCCCCCCCCCCCCGTGAGCAGCCTGACCTGGAGGCGTCCTCACGCCCCGCCATCCAAAGCCTGAGAGGCATCTGGTGCTCCGCAGCGGGTACCATTGTGGCTCAGTTTAAAACTCTGAACAGTTATTTATTTTTGCTAATAATGCGATGCGACATCCAAGCGTAAGTGTGTCTCTCTTTGAGAAATAAAATGGGAACGTCTGTTAGAGGAAAGAAACAAAGCTTTGTGTTATATTGACAATGATGGAAATGAAAGGCAGCGTGTTGCCAAAAAACCTCGTATACTCGAGCAGCCAGGCCAGGGGCACAACGTCACATGAAGAATGGGCTTCCCTGGGTGTGTTCACATACCGAGGGTCTAACCGCCAAAGGAGCGTTGCCCTGTCAGAGACGAAGAAAAATCCCTCATCTTGTTTTGGCTTGTGCGACCGGGAGGGTTGGATTTTGGAAAGAAAGCCTGTATTTATTCACAACCTTCGGTTGATTTACTGCCTCTGACAAGGCAGCCTGAACGGGGGGGGCCTGTCTCCCGGGCTCCCCACCTCGCCTCTCCTGCTTTGCAAGGACTAGAAAGCACGACCTGTCAGACGCCTTCCAAGTGCGACCTCAACTGCTCTCACGAGGAGCAAGTGGGGAAGGAGCCACCGAGGCTTCAGAAGCGTTGAGGATGCAGGGTTCACGGTGCTCCGTGGCGGGGGTGTGTGGGGGGAGCCCACCAACCGCAGCTGGCCCGCAGGGTAGCCCGCGGATGCGTTGAAGCTGGAAGGTGCCCGCGAGGTGGCCCTGGGCGGTAACCGTGCTCCAGGTGATGACCACTCGTCACTCGCCATCTCCAGAAGGGAATCGTGTTGTGGGGACCTGAGGATGTCTCTGCGCCTCCCTCTCCCGGTCCTACGGGCCCACGGTGTCAGGACCTGGCCGCAGGACCCGATGGGGGACCAAGGAGTGGCGTTCCCGACTTTGGTCTCCTGGCTCTCTTATGGGGTCAGGGCCTTCCCGGTTCCTAGAAGTGAGGGTCTTGCTCCCCTGCTGTTCATTTCAGTGGACATTCAGCGGTTCCCCAGATGGCTGACGTGAGACACAGTTCCTGGGCCAGGCTGGACACCCGGTGCGGGGCACTTGTCACGAACCACGGCCGTGACCTGCTTCTCCAAGCTGTAGCTTGATTCCAGGAGGATTCCAGGAGGTGACCAACCCCGTGTCAACTGTGTGCCAAGGGAAAGGCCCACGTAAGAATAAAAGACAAGAGCAGGGTGCTACAGGAAGTCAGCACAGGAGCACCCAGCCCATGGGATGGGCAGGGGGTTGGGGGGACAAGGCAGGTGGGAGCCGATGGGAGAGTTTCTAAAGAAACAGACAAATAACCCAAGCCTCGGGCGACAAGGACACGCTGGGTGTTAGCCAGCTCGTCAACAAAGAGCAAATTCTCATCCTTGGCTTTCGAGTGACTGAAGAGGTTGGCTGGGTGGGAGCCAGGCTGCGTCACGGAGATGGAGCCGGAGCCAGGGCGCCCAATGCAAAGGCAGGAAGACTCCCGCAGACCTCGTGCAGGTGCATGGGCCAAGGGGAGTGGATGTTTGTGTCTGACGCTCACTCCGCAGGCCAGGGAATGGGGGGCAGGCGGGTGTTGTCATCCAGCAGACGGGAGGCACCTGTAACCTGCACACAGGAGGGGCTCAGTGGTAAAGAGAAGCAAAGGGAGCGAGTGCGTAGAGAGGCGGCCCCGGCAACAGGACATGGGAGAGAGGAGGCTGGCGATGAAGGGCTTCCAACCGCCCTGCCCCGCTGGGAGTCCTGGCCAGGCTGCTGGGGCGTCCTGGAGCAAGGGGAGCCCACCTGAGGACTTGGGGCGGACAGGGCAGGAGTGGCGTCCGTGTGAGCCCCCCCAGCAGACCTGGAGGTGTGGAGGCTGGTGGGCCCCGTGAAGCCCCCCAGGAGCAGGTTCTCTTGAAGGGAGACCCGGGTGGGAAGCTTGCTCCTGGGGACCCTCTGGGACTTAGGCTCCTGCCTTGGGCCGGGGCGAGGGGGTGGGGCAAGAGGTGGGGGTGCTGGAGGGGGCCAGGAGACGCGGTGACTTAATCAGAGCACAGAGAGCTCGATGGTGAGCTCGAGGTCGACCAGGGAGGCCTGAGGATGCCTCTGGAAACCCAAGAGGAGAGGCACCTCGAGGTTTGCGCCGGAACCCAGAGACATGAGGCCGGAGGAGAGGTGCACGCAGAGCAGGCTGGGCAAGGAGACGGCCCGGGCACGCGTGTGAGGAAAGCTGCTTGCAAACACCGAGCGGGGGCGCCGGGTGGCCCAGCTGGGGAGCGGCTGCCCCCGGGCCAGGCTGGGCCCGGCCCTCCCAGGCCTCCTCGGCCTGCCTCACCCTTTGCTTCGCCCACACTGCGCGGGGACGGGCTCTTGGGCCGCTCTGTTTCCCACCGTAGCTTCGCTGCTTCCGTGGACACCAGCCCACTTACAGCCCAGGCCTGGATACAGGAAGGAAGGAAGGAAGGAAGGAAGGAAGGAAGGAAGGAAGGAAGGAGGGAGGGAGGGAAGGAGGAAGGGAGGGAGAGAGGAACGAAGTTTTTGAAATCAAGTACACAAAATTCAGTAAGAATAAGGATTCGATAAGCGCTCTTTACAGAGAAGGGGTGAGCGGAGGTGGCTCTCCTGACCGTGGTTGACAAGCGCCATGGGGACCGACCCAGGGTTTCCTAGTGAGCCGGCCGGGACTCCGCGCTTCGGCCACAAGCCTCGAGCTCCCGGTCACCAGCAGCGGTGGCCTTAGAGGTCCGGCTGGTGTTACATAGTGAAATCGAGGAAGCGACGAGCCTCCTTCTAAGCCCCGAATCGTGCTGGTCATTTTGTGCAGCTTCAGCTTCCTCTTCTTGCTGGAAATCCACAGGCCCTGCTGTCTACGGCCGTCGGCCAATCGCGCAATGCCGAGGGGGTGCTCTCCGCGAACGTGGGTCATCAGCCTGAATAAGCCTCAAACTCTCCCCCTGAAAATAGCTCAAGAGGGCAACAATGGCATATCTGCTTTTAAAAGACGAGATTTAAAGACTGCCCCTTCCTTCTTATCTCTAAATTGGCCACCAGGGCAACACGGTGCCCCACGGACCCCATTTCTGCCACATGGGCTAGTCACCCCCCAGGGAGCAGGTGGGGACTCCGTTAGCTAGCCTGCATCTGGGGAGAGGCGGGGGGCGGGGGATGCAGCACAGAAACCTTGTTTTTTTTATTGCAATGATGTGTCACAGTTTCCACAAAAAAGCAAAGGAGGCATCCATGGTATTTGCAAAGTAGCCACTTTAACATGCGCAAAAGAAAAAAAGGAAGTCAGTGAATTCACTGGATGTTCCCTGGACCTTGGCCGGAGCCCTAGCAATCCAGGCAGGTAAGAGGGACAGCTTTTGAAGTAGGCCAGTTAAGACCCCGTGTGCCTGCGTGCGCACGCAGAAAATAAGTAAAAAGTATGTGTGCTGAGCCGTAGGTATTTTTTTGTCTAAAATATGTACAAGACGGAACCTGGGGGACTCAGGGGCTGAGCGTCTGCCTTTGGGTCAGGGCGTGACTCCGGAGTCCCAGGATCGAGTCCCGTGTCAGGCTCCCTGCAGGGAGCCTGCTTCTCCCTCTGCCTGTGTCTCTGCCTCTTTCTCTCTGTGTGTCTCTCATGAATAAATAAATAAAATCTTTTGAAAAATAAAAATAAAATAAAATAAAATGTGTACGAGAAAGTCACACTTTTGTTCCTCAAGAAAGGAACAAACAAATGAAAACCGGGTGAAAGCAAGCAAACGGGCACAGGACGGTGCAGGGAAGATAATCCGCTGCCCCCCAGACAAAGGCTGTGGGGGACCAGGCCGGGGGCAGCCGAAGACTTCCTTTACGGGGTCCCCCCGTGGGAACACGGAGAGCAGCCACGCGCTCCTCACATGTGGGGAGCCCCAGGCCTTCCCGCCAGCCTCCGCAGCTCCCCTGCCCTGGGGACAGCTGGACGAGTCCGGGTGCTGCGGTGAAGTGAATGCACTAAGGGCCGGACTCCCCAGCCCCTGATACGAGCCTCAACATCAGCCTACGTGGAGGATCGCTTGTCAGGAGAGGCCACGCGGTCAGCAGACAAGGGCCACACGCAGGCTGGCGAGGTGGGCCGTGACGACAGGGGGACGCCTAGACTTGTGATTTGGGTGGAAATCACCGCACCCTCGCTGTATCACTGATTCTTCAAGTGACCGGGACCGGCCCACCTGCAGCCAGACCCAGGACTCACAGGGAACTGCTAGTCCCAGAGCCAGGACCCTGCACGCCGCCACAGGCACCGTGTCCCACTCACCTTTGTAAGAGCCCAGTGGCAGCGGCCCCTGGGTGGCTCCATCGTGTTGAGCATCCAGCTCCTGGTTTCTGTTCAGGTCATGGTGTCAGGGTCGTGGGATTGGGATGCTCTGGGCTCGGTGCTCAGGGGGGAGTCTTCTCAGGATTCCTCCTCTCCCTCTCCTCTGTCCTTCCCAGTTGTGCTCACTCTCTCTCTAAAATAAATAAATCTTAAAAAGGAGAAAGAAGAAGAAAGAAAGAAAGAAAGAAAGAAAGAAAGAAAGAAAGAAAGAAAGAAAGAAAGAAAGAAAGAAAGAAGGAAAGAAAGAAAGAAAGAAAGAAAGAAAGAAAGAAAGAAGAAAGAAAGAAAAAAAGAAAGAAAGAAAGAAAGAAAGAAAGAAAGAAAGAAAGAAAAAGGAAAAAGAAAGAGAAAGAAAAAGAATGAAGGAAGGAAGAAAGGAAGAAAAAAGAAAAAGAAGGAAGGAAAGAAAGAAAGAAGGAAGGAAGGAAAAAAGGAGAAAGAAAGAAAAAGAAAGAAGAAGGAAGGAAGAAGGAAAAAGAAAAAGAAAGAAAAAGAATGAAGGAAGAAAGGAATAAAAAAGAAAAGGAAGGAAGGAAAGAAGGAAGGAAGGAAAAAAGAAGGAAAAAGAAAGAAGAAAGAAAGAAAGAAAGAAAGAAAGAAAGAGAAAAGGAAGAAGGAAAAAGAAAAAGAAAGGAAGAGAAAGAAGAAAAGAAAAGAAAGAAAGAAAGAAAGAAAGAAAGAAAGAAAGAAAGAAAGAGGAAAAAGAGAGAAAGAAGGAAAGAAGAAGGAAAAAGAAAGAGAAAGAAAGAAAAAGAATGAAGGAAGGAAGAAAGGAAGAAAAAAGAAAGAGAAGGAAGGAAGGAAAGAAGGAAGGAAGAAAAAAGGAGAAAGAAAGAGAAAGAAAGAAAGAAAAAAGGAAGAAGGAAAAAGGAAAAGAAAGGAAGAGAAAGAAGAAAAGAAAAGAAAAAGAAAGAAAGAAAGAAAGAAAGAAAGAAAGAAAGAAAGAAAGAAAGAAAGAAAGAAAGAAGAAAAAAAGAGGGAGGGAGGAGACCAGTTGCAGCCCGGGACCCTCCTCCTCCAGAGCCGGCAGGAAGAGCAGACCTGCCGGGCCCCAAGCCCACAGCCGGGTTTTGAGAAGCCCCGGGTATAGGCCAGGTATCCTGTGGGAACGGGGCAGCTCAACAGAAAAATAAGCCTCTCTGATTATTACGGAAGCACCAATATTCAGTCTCTTTGTGGATCAGCTTGCCTCTCGGGCTTCCTGGAACCCCTTCCCAGCCCCTCTCGTGTTCTTGGGCTCGGGGGAAGGCTTGCAGGGGCTTCTCTATTCTTACAGGAGCAGATGTCTTTCCCCTGATGTCTCCCAGATCAAGCCATTCCTGAATGCACCACAGTTCTGGCCCACCTTTGCAGGCTCATCCGCTGTTGCACCCCCCTTCCCGTTGAGCCGCACACAGGTCCTCCACCCTTCCTTTCCCTAGAGGACCCCTTGAGGACAGGACGCGACGTCCCTGTGTCAAGTTGCTGCAGGAACAAAGCACCCCAGACAGAGGACGAGAAGGGCAGAAATGTGTTGCGGCCGAGCGGGCGGTGGGTCAGGGCGCTTCGCTGCGGCTCAGAGGGAGGTGCTCTCCTGTGTCTGTCTCCCAGCTTCCGGGGTTTGCTGGAAATCTTCGCTCTTCTTTGTCTTGTGGAAGTGTCGCGCCCATCTCTGCCTCCGTGTTTGCATTCTCCCCCCGCGTGTGTCTGCACCCAAATTTCCCTATTTTTATAGGGACACCAGTCATAGTGGATTAGACCCCCCCCCACAAAGATCTCGTTCATCTTAGCCTGATATCTACAGAGACCCTGTTTCCAAATACGGTCACAGGTTGTGGAGTGTGAGGACGAATATATCTTTTTGGGGGGACACAGTCCATAGAGCCCCCCTTTCCTGCTTCTTGCCCTGCTCCATCCCAGCCAGGGCAGCCTGGCCCACCCTCCATGGGCTCCCAGGAGGCCGGTATCCCCCCTTCTGTTTCCTGCACCTGCTGCCCGTGCACCTGAGCTAGGGCCAGGGAGGGATTCTTTATGCGGGGTCCCCACAACACAGGGCCTCAGAGCAGGGGCAACGCGAAGACAAATGACTGTCCAACTGGCAAGGGGCTTTGAGTCCTCCTCATCTTCAAGCTGGTTAGTTACCTCCCTCGGGGGTCCGTAGAGTCCTCTGGGACGGTCCCCGTCCTTTGCTTCTTCCCTGTTTCCTAGGGCGCTGGCGAAGCCACAGGCACCTCAGGAAGGCAGAAAGGACCCCATCTGTCCCGTCGCCGGGCCCGCGAGCCTGCTGGTCCCACCTGCCAGCGTGCACGGAAGACCCCGCACAGGGGACAGGGTGGAGTGTCCCGTCTCAGGACCAGGACTGCGTCTTTCATGCAGAGACAGAGGCTGGATTTCTCCCAAAGTCCATTCGTTTCAGAGAAAAGAATTTTCCCTTCTGGAAGTTCTATTAAAGCACTCCGCATCTGAGAGCACCCCTTGGGCTTTTTCTAGACATATGTGGCTTGCTCATCTCTTGACCCTTGATGTGACTCTCTGAGCAAAGATTTCTAGCATTTATTTTTTTTTAAGATTTTATTTATTTATTCATGAGAGAGGCAGAGGCAGAGGCAGAGGCAGAGGCAGAGGGAGAAGCAGGCTCCATGCAGGAAGCCTGATGTGAGACTCGATCCCAGGACCCCGGGGTCACGCCCTGGGCCTAAGGCAGACGTTCAACCATTGAGCAGCCCAGGGGGCCCAGATTCCCAGCATTTAAACAAAAGTAGTGCGTGTCACTCATTTCAGGCCAACCCCGCGTTGTAAAGCCTGGCGAGTTTTTTGGGGGGAAAAAAAGTTTCCTGGCTTATGGGGTGAGTGGTCTGTTTCCAACAAGCTCTGGTCTCAAGTTTCCAGGTGTGCTCAGGAGCTTTAAAGGGCAAACATCCTGTGCTTTATCCTAAGGCTACACCTTCTAATTGATGTAGACTCAGCACAAAGGAGGCAAATGCCTTCGTTATCAGGCCGAGGGAGATGTGTCCTTCCCTCCGTGTACAAGCTTAATTGCAGGTGAAGGATCTTTCCCCCTGGTCCCAGCAGCCTGGCGTCCCCATCTACCGTGTTCAAGCCTTCCTCCTGCACAAACCTCCCGGAGGAAGACAGAACAGGCCCCAGGGAGGTGGAAAAGTGACTGGGCTTCAGGGCATTGTTGTCGTGCCTTTTAAATAACAGCTTTTTTTTTTTTGGTGGAATAATTAACATATCATAACACTCACGCTTTTGAAATCTACAATTGGGTGGTTTTCACGGAGTTGTGCAAACAACAGCACTGTCTGATGTTAGAGTGTTTTCATCCCCCAAAGAAACCCCGTCCCCATTAGCAGTCACCCCCCATCCCCGTCCCTGGCAACCACTAATCTACTTTCTGTTTCTGTGGATAAAGAGGAAGATTAGCTCGAGGGATCGGCTTGTATATTTAATGCTTTGCTCAGTAAACAAGCACAAAATACAAAGACTCAACAGTTTAATTTTCCAGGGGACTCATTCTATGCCACTGAAAGGAAAATGGTGACTTTTCTTTAGGACTGATGGATTTATCTAATTCCCACTCCTGAGGGACAGACCCCAGGGGAACGAGGTATCAGGAGACGTCGACACCCCCTCCTCCCACTCCCTGGGTGTGATGTGGCCTCCCTGAGCCCAAGGCTGGGATGCGGCCGGAAAAGCCAGGGAGCAAGTACTTAGGAGAGGACTGTGCTCCCCTGGTGCTGGCTACAGGTCTGTGGGGCTCCGGGTGCACAGGGCTCAGCTCCTCCACCAAACCTTCCGAGAGGTTCATTTCCTGGAGGTAGCAGCGTTTGGGTGGGCCAGCCCTCCCACTGAGCTGCAGGGCAGGACCCCAAGTTCTCCTTTCTTGGGGCCCTCGCTGCCCTGCTCTGTGCAGAATTAGATCAGTAACTGAATAAATACTTTCTGATGATAACATTGGCATATAAAAAAAAAAATCCTAATTCCCGGGTGGCTCAGCAGTTTAGGGCTGCCTTCAGCCCAGGGCGAGATCCTGGGATCTGGGATCGAGTCCTGCATTGGGCTCCCTGCATGGAGCCTGCTTCTCTGCACGCCCCCCTTCTCTCTCTGTCTGTCTTTCATGAATAGATAAATAAAATCTTTTTTAAAAAATCCAAATTCAAAGTGTTTTGGGGAGATGTACAGATGCTCACATAGCCATTCGTTTACTGGGCATATATTGAGCCCACCCTGGGAAAGACATTCCCCGGCAGATCTGGACACCGTCCTCGTCCTCCAGAGCTCACACTCACTTTCTTACTTTGGAAAGCATGCGGAAGGGGGGGAAGTCAAGGCACACCTTCAGCGACTGCAGTGTCAGAAGTACAGGGTGACGGGTCTAAGCCCTGCGGCCTGCGGAGAAGACGGTAGGCGCGGAGTCAGCCAGGCTGAGTCAGGCTCCACGAAGGTCCGCTGTCCCCACCCGTGTGTGCGAGCCCACAGCACAGAGAGTCTCCGGCCCTCTCACCATCCTCAGATGCCTGGCTCCTAGCGTCGTGTCTGTATTTCCCTAACGCCTTGCAATAACCCCAAATGCAGGAATACCATTATCCCCTTTTCACCCCCAAAGACGCTGAGAAATGTTAAATGCAGTGTAACCAGGAAAAGGAGAGTCTTGATTTTGAGCCTGGGTTTCACCCAGGAGGGCGAGCTGCCCGCTGACTGGCCCAGCAAGGGGCACGGGGGCAGCTGGGAGCGGAGGGAGCCTGGAGGGTGTGGGGGGGTTGGTGCTGGGAGGGGGGCCCATCCTGTGGCTGACCCAGAACCCCGGCTCCACTGGGCCCCACCAAAGCCTCTGTGCTCACCTCCCACTATGCCTCCTGAAGCTGCAGAAACTGTGAACGATTCTCATTTATCAGAGGGCTTTGCAGGATTCCGGGACTTGAAAGGCTTTGAGGGCCCAGCGCGGCCCAGCAGGGGGGACCAGCAGAGGCAGGAGCTAGTCCTCCCCTAGGGTGAGTGCACCCGGCCAGCACCTCTCCACACCCCGGGGCCGCAGGGAGTGGAACGGCTGCCTGCCCGGTCCCAGGGCCCCAGGCCCCCAGGCTCCGGGGAAAGGGGGAGAAGTGCCCCCGGTAGGAGGGTGGAGGCCCTGAGGAAAGCGGTAAGAGGCTCCTCCAGGAGAGAGAGACCACTCCCTGGGGGTAGCTGGGCTGCTGGTTGTTGCAGCCAGCTCGAGTCATTTCCAAAGAAGAAATAGAAATTAGTAGATCGCAGCACTTTAAACTACCCCAACATTGTGCTCAGCATCCTTGGAGTGCGCGGTGCGGGCAAAGGGGACAGGAGCTTTGATCTGTCCAGGCCCGGCCTGAGTCCTGCAGCTTTGGAAGAGCTAACTGGCCCCTCTGCGCTTCAGGGCTGTGAGCGGGGGCAGGGTGCCGGGGCGGAGGGAACCCTGGCAAAGGCTGAGGTCCTCTCCTCCCACCGGGGTGGGGGGATGCGGGGGGCACCAGACACTGTGAGGGCCTCAGAACAGAAAACCATTCCTGCAAAGTCGAGCGAAGGCAAGCGAAGGCTTACCTGGGAACCTCCCCAAACAGGGTGGTTATGAATCGTGGACAAGTGAGAGCCTGCGGAGTGGCACATGGGGACAAGCAAGCCGGGTCTGGAGACATCTTCCCAAAGGCCCGGCGCTGGAACGCCGCTTCCAAGGAGCTGGAGGCGCCCGAGCCGGGGCCAGTGCGCTGGGGAGGACCGCAGCGACCTGCGCCCTGGCATCCAGCACCAGCCCATTCGCTGACGTCAGAAACAAAGCTGAGGTTCTGATGCTCACGTGGGTTGGATGCCGTGGGTTATAAAGAAGGGCCCTCTGGCAGCCCGGGGGGCTCAGCAGTTTAGCGCCACCTTAGGCCCAGGTCGTGACCCCGGGGTCCTGGGATTGAGTCCCGCGTCGGGCTTCCTGCACGGAGCCTGCTTCTCCCTCTGCCTGTGTCTCTGTCTCTCTCTCTCTCTCTCTGTGTGTCTCTCATGAATAAATAAATAAAATCTTAAAAAAAAAAAAAGAAGGGCCCTCATGATTTGTTGTCTGAGCCACAGACGGTCTTATGGGGCATTATACATAATTATCAAGGTTAAAAGATTTAAAAGAACATGATTTATGAGACAAAATGACCACCTACCTACGGTGTGTTCTTCTCCCAAACGTTTCACTTGAGTCGTCTCAAGCCTTCAGTTAGCCACAGAGAAGCAGCGCCCACCCTGGACATCCTGCAGGACGGCTGACCGGTCCTCTGCCACCAGCAACTGCTGTTCGTGCAAGGAGACGTGGGGGCAAGTGGCTTCCGCTCCGGGATGCTACTTTGCACAAACCGTGAAGAACGTTGTGGAGACAAAACATGAGACCTTGGCAACAAGAGGTCAGTTGTTCTTCCTTTGAAAACTGTGGCTGTGCATTTCATGAACATGAAGAATGTATCTAAAAAAAATGGGACCTCCACAGTGTGGGTATCCGGAAAGCGAGGTGACCCTAGGGAAGGTGATGGGGGAGCCCGAACAGTCGAGGCTCAGGCTGGGCCTGGAAGGGCGAGTAGAACTCAGCGCTGCGCGGTGGGCCTTTTCTGGACGAGGGGCCAAGGTTCACTTGAATGGAGCTCCACTGAGGCCACCTGAGCCCCGAATCGCATTTGCGTAAGACACTTGGTAAAGGGCCAGCCAAGAAGAACAGTGGAAAACGCTGACACTAATTCACCACCAAACCTATTGATTCCCATCAACCAAATCACTTCTCCAGAGAGAAAAGGGGCCGCGTAGCCTAGTGGATCATGCACACGCCCTGGATTCAGGAGGCCTGGTTTTGGATCTCTCCTCTGCTATTCGCTGGCTAAGCCACCTTGGATGAGCTACTGAACTTTGTGCCTCAGTTTACTCCTGTGAAAATGCAGGTGAGGAGAGCAGAACTTATGTCATCGGGTTGTTGTATGAAATGTCTGGCTTTGTGTGAAGCTCCGCACGGTCCCTGGCACGTAGTAAATACTAAGGCAATTTGTAAATGCCTTGGATTTAAAAACAACGAAGAGGGCCACATGCGATCGATGTCAGGTTCACTTAAATACTGGGAGGATGAACGATGCAGTGATGGTGGCTGACTCCGGACTGAGGATTACACACTAGTCTAACTTGCTTTAATGCTTATTTATGTTTTCTCAGTTTGCTGCACTACCCAAGTGGGACCTCTGCAAGGAGAACAAAGCAACACCAATCATACTAGGTCTTTGGCTGCAAGGAACGGTGTATTCCTTGTTTATATAGAGTTCAAAGTCTTAGGAAACATTTGGCGTATATTGCTTTATTTGGGCCTCAAGACACCCTGTCCTTATCCCCATGCGGACAGAGGAGGTGATGAGCAAAGTGTCTGATGAGTTGCATTGCTATCCCAAGATCTCAGCGTTGGTATGGAGGTCGATCTGTTTGACCCAAGATCTCCCTGTACGTCTTATTTGCAGTGAAAAACACAGAAATGCCATTTGCGGACACTTGGAGTGATATTTCAAAGCCTCTTGCAGGTACCTGCCAATATGCTAAAACGTCCACCAACCCCTGGAATTAAGCCTTCTCGAGATTAGTGTTTTGGAGGAAGTCAGCCCCAATGCCTTGCCCCATACCCTCCCGCTTTCTTATGTATGCCTGCTTGCTGAGTCTGAAAACCATGACAAAGCAGGAGGGCCTTGGCAGGCCAGGGGTCCTCGAGCCGATTCAAATGCCTCTGAGCCAGTTTTCAATTTCAGAATGCCTGCAAGATGCAGAGAAAGTGCCCGAGGCTACGTGGTGGCAAAGGCTCTGAGCGTGGACCGTGGACCTGAGGTCCTCCCCCCCCCCCCCAGAGCTGCGACAGGGTTTCTGGCTTCCCTGACATCTTGTCCGCCTCTAAAGCCTTCTTATTGTTCTGAGATCACTGCTCTCCCATCCGCCCCAGTCCTTTAGGAGAGCAGTCAGGAAAGGACCTGGTTAATGATTGGAAGCTGATCCATCAGGGGCCCTGACACCCAGGGCCGGGGAAACTGGAGCCGTCACCTCTGCTGACGGTGATAACGAAGCACAGCTTTGCTCAGGGGCCCACTCACCTCCCGGCTCCTTGCAGGGCCACTCTGTTGCCCGTTTCCCTTTGACTTTTTACTGATTTGATCATCCTTACTGCCCCCCCCCACCCCCCCCCCCCCCGTTGTTGCTTTACTTTCTGCCTTCTGTGCCTGAGCTGACCCATCCATGTCATGAGCAGTGAAATCCTCTGGATGCTTATGAAGGAAAAATGCTATATAACATATGCTAGGACTGAAAATCTTGGGGTGGAGGGACATGAGTTGTGAGACTTAAAAAAATATCAGCACAAAAGACTTTGCAATGAGGGTGTGTGTGTGAAAAGATGACCGATCTTGGAATCTCATTATTGGAATACTCTCTGTGGTCCTCTCTGGGGGCTGGTGAGTCAGTCCTGCCACGCTGGTCTTCTGGGGTGGGAAACCCGCCGTCCCCATCACTGAGGGACCACGGGCCCGCCGGCATGGAGCAAACACGGAGACCAGCTGGGAGATTCTTTCCATGTGCACGAAAGAATGGTTTCCTTTTAGGAACCATGTACACCTACATTACCTGGTGCCAGTGCTTCCACAAGTCCTGGGTCTGGGTCCGAGTAGTGAAGACAGTGGCAATGGGCCAAGGGTTCAGCTAAGTCAGCGCTATGGGTTCATCCCTTTGTTTAATCCTCCGGAGAACCTGTCGAGATGGAAACTATCATTCCCTTTTCACAGATAAGGAAACTGAGGCAGAGGGTGGCTAAGGAACCTGCCCAAGAGCTAAGTAGTGTAGCCAGAATGCAGATTCAGATTCATCCTTCTAGGCTCAGAGCCTGAGCTCCTAATCACTGCACTAGAATAACCATAGATAAGGGGGTAGGGGCCCAGGGCAGCTCTGTGATTAGCGGGAGACCGACTGCAGCGTGAGCTCCTGGTTGAGTAGGAGCAGAACCCATGCCTCCCAAACGTCAGGATAATACATTGCACATAGCACCAGATCCATTTCTTCACTGGACCAACTGGGTAAATAGCACTACATTAAAAAAAAAAAAAAAAAAAGTTTGTGCCATTTCTTAATGACCTTTAGCTACAACCAAAAGGACGACGAACTTAGATAGCCAAGCCGAGGGGCTTAACCCCGAGGGAAAGACACATGGATCCAATGTAATAAACATTTGCTGAGCGCCAACCCTCTGATAGGCCCGGGGTGAGGTGCAGGGAACACAGAGCTTGATGGAACGGGGCGGTGGGGCTGGGGGCTCTGGCCTCCCAAAAGCTGCATAAACAGAAGGGCCACGAACCCAGCAATCAGTGTAAGCAGTTGTATAAACACATAAACACGAGTGATAAATGCAGAGGGGCAAAGTCCAAGAGTTAACACTCCCTCCAAAGGGCAAACAGGTTGGTCACGGAGGTCAGCAGGAAACCCTCTGGGGTTGAGCTGTCACTACAGGACTCCCAGAGCACCCGGGAGGGGGTTTGCGCAAAAGCCCAGCGTGGAGAGCTTTGAGGGCCAAGAGCCCTTTGTGCCTAGACACAGGTGCCCTCAGGACAGAGCAGGAGCGGGGAGTTCCAATGAGCCCCAGGCAGCGCCACCCCCAGCCTGGCACCAGCCAGACACCATACTTCCCCTGCAACACACAGAATCTGATTTTAAGGCATTATTCTCAGTGTTGACCTAACTGGACGATGTCACTCATGGGTTTGTATTTAAGGATGCCTTCTAGGTGCTTCACCAACAGCTGTGTGGGCCAGGTGAGAATGCACTGTGGAAGAACCGAGGGCTTTGGGCCAGAGACACCTGTTACGCTGATGTCGCTGACCAGCTGAACTTCCCCCAGCTGGTTACTTAACCTGTCTGTGCCTTGGTTTACTTATCAGTAAGATGGGACTCTCCCCCCATCACACCCCCATCCTGGAGTCATATGAGATAATCTACATAAAGAATTTCATGGAATGACTAGCCTATTTGAGACACATTCCAATATAATATAATAGACATCTTCTAGTTAATATACCTAATAAATATATATTTTTCTCACTACAAATATAATGACATAGTTAAGTCATTAGAGTCTAAAATTCATTAGATTTTAAAGAACAATTTATTTTAAAGTGATAATTGTCCATCTCTTAACTAGTGAAGTCACCTTTAATATATTTTTTTCCTTTTTGGGACCTTCAAATTCTATGGGAATTTTATGAGATGTCACCATGCGGGGCGTTGGACAATTACATTGTAATGTTTTATAAAAGCGATTTGGCTCGGTATAGCCCTAAATGTAAAATCACCTTCTCCATCTGGTTTCAAATATGTTCTGTGTACCCCGTGATTAAAAAATATATAATAGAAAATTTCATACATACATAAAAATAGAACACAATGAACCCATGTTTCCTTTATCCCATTTTGATAATCAGTAATTCATGGCCATTGTGTTTTGTTAATAACTCATGTACTGGCTTTTTTTTTTTTTAAGCAAATCCAAGGCCAATAATTTTCTGTATATATGACTATGCTAATACAGAAAACTTTTGTAGCCAGTGATTTTCCTGAATTAATCCATGTTACATTTCATTGGTAAAGCACAGATTAGATAAAGCTCAATTTTCCATCCTTCCGTGGATTTGGATCACCAGTAGAGCCTCCATTACTCAGTAATGAACTTATTAATAGTAGTGATGAGGACTTTGATTTATTGAGTATCTCTTCTATGCCAACACTGGTCTACACCAAATACCTTTGAGGAAAATAAGGCTTACACAGGTGAACTCTTTTGCCCAATCTGAAGCAACTGGTAAGTAGCGAGGTAGAGATTTGATCTTAGGTCTGTAGAAATTCCAGAGTTTGCCATTATCACTTTGGAAAAAACATCTATTGAGATGACGCTTTTACCTGAACAATTCCACATGTGTGTCCTGGCAATACTTTTCAAAGGCTCATCAGTGCATGGATACAATGCCTTTGGGCCTCGCCCCACGTGCCTTCACTGCTCAGAGTAGAGTTGCTACGAAAAAGAAATGTGAAAAAGAGCATAAGCAGCCACTTCTTGGCTTTTCGGCATAAAGCCTAGATCTGTGGGATGCGTGCTGAGTTACTGTACACCACTGCCAGCCGACCTAAGCCACTCCCTCCCTCCCTGCTCATTCCCCAGACCCCTCGCCCCATCAACCAGGCTGAGAGTCAGCAAGCACAGCATGCCTTGCAAAAAAACCCAGTGAGGCATGAGGGCCACAGAGAAGCGGTGCCGGGCAGACCGGCGACATCACCGCCAGCATTCTGGAGGTAAGCTCCCAGTCGGTCCAAGTGAGAAGGCAACGGGCTTCCCTTTGCACGGGGCCGAGAACGATGCCTGACTGATGAGGAGGGCTCCTACATTCCAGCAGTGGCCTCCAGTGTAGACCCAAGACCTCCGGCCAGTGAGGACGGTGCACATTTCAGGAAATAACCACCTGGTCTGGTATAGCTTCCTGAGGAAATCGTGTCCCTTGGCCATGGAAGCCAATTCCCCGCTGTCGTCTATGCAAAACCCTGAAACATCTGCTTGACTAAATGGACCCATTTGTCTAATAGCAAGTTTCTGCTGCTGGGCCGAGTAGAGGCTTGCTAGAGGAGGTGCGTTCTGTTTGGGGGGGAAGAAAAAAAGAGAGAGAAAATGATCACGCTTGCGTGGAAACAAATGGCCTATATAATCTTACCTGCTTATTAGTGTTACACGATGTAGGTTTTAATCACCACTTTTCATTTTATGAAGTAGAAATTATCTAAACAATGTATTAATTGTGTATGTTTCATAGCAGATCTGTGCAGCTTGGGACCTCCCGGGGAGAGACTCGCACCTGTCGAGGCTCCATGGGCACCTGGGACCATGTGACCAGTGTCAGCCAGTGACGTGCAGGGAGATGTGACCTCCCAGTCCCCAAGCCAGAGCATGGGACTGTTGCTGCTCCAGACTTTCAGGAGCTCTTTCCCTCTTCCTACCAACCAGCAATGCCTGGGTCCCCCAGTGGGGTGTGCGGCGGTGGTCCTGGCTGATGTGACTGTCCCCATTGAGCTCCCACAGAACAATCCCCAATGAACCTTTGCTGTTTTCAGTCGCTGAGAATCTGGGCCTTTTGCTTGTTTTGTTTTGCTTGTTTCTCCTGTTTTTTGTTTTGTCATCACACCAGGACTTAGGTTATCCTGACCATCTTGGTGATTATCCTTAGGAAAGGAAACAAAGCCCTTCCTTCGTTGGCTATCTCCCGAACATTCTGTGCTACGGATTTGGGATTTGAAAATGCATATCCAAAGGAAATGGAGAGCTGCTTCTTTCAGTCACTCCACCTAACGTTGTAGAAAAAGGTAGAAACCTTTGACAGGACCTTAAACAGAATCGTGTGCTGTAGGACCTGCCGCCGTCATCTCCACAGGAAAGACAAGCACCTCCGGCCCTGCTGGTTCGGGGAGTACGGCGGGTACTGTACCATCGGGGATGCGGCTCCACTTTGTGAGAAGGTGTGTTTGTGGTGAAGATCCTGCTCTCCCTGGATGATGCCAAGCTTGGGGTGGAGGCAGTAATGGGAGGACAGGGTCCCCACCGAGTCACCGCCACCCCACAGGGGTGCATTTTCCAGCCGGAGTGTGTACAGATGGTGCCTGCAGACACCCCAGCAGCCGCTGAGAGCGACCTCCCCCCCGCCCCCGGGTCCTGGGTGCAGCCAGGGCACGCAGGTGCAGGTGGCAGAAAGGGCCCCCTTTCCAACCCTGGCTCACGCTGTCACCAGCCTCTGGGTCCTACACCACTTCCCGCATAGGACAGGCAAAGTTATTTGACGTCGTGCACACACGGCTCATCTCTACATGGCAGATCTTCCAGCTTTTCTGAGGCTGGAAACGACTCGCAGGAAAACACCAGGTCTGGGGCTGGCGAGGAGGCCCTCGTACGGGGGACTCGTAGGTGTGCCCTGGGGTGCAGCCTCCCCCCCTACTGCTGAGTCACAAAATGGATCCTTTGTGGGTCACTAAAACTGTGGTTTTCTAAAAAAAAAAAAAAAGTCTCCGGCCCACGAAAGCATCTTCTCGCAACGTTGCTAGCATGACCATGGACATTTTCCCTACGTGCACGTTAGGGGTGACTCCATGGGACTCGGGAGGAAGAGGAGGTGCGGCATTGGACATGGCGAGCTGGAAGCGTGCCGTGTCCAATACCAATGACACACACCCTTGTGCACACACCAGTGGTGGTGGTGGGGGGTGTGCTACACAATAAAAATTCATCATCTGTGGTTCTGGAGGCCAGAAGTGCAAGGTGAAGGTTGTTAGCAGGGTTGGCTCCTTCGGGGATGGGGATGGAGAGTCTGTTCCAGCCTTTCTCATGGTTTTGGGCGGCTTGCTGGCAGTCCTTGTCTTTTCTTCTCAGGGCCCTCAATCTGTGCCTGGGTCTGTGTCCAAATCTCCCCTTTTTATGAAGACATCAGTCAGATTGGATTAGGGGTTCGACCTACGCCGGTATAACCCCATCGTAACTAATTACATCTGCAACGACCCTATTTCAAAATGAGGTCCTGTGCTGAGGTACTTCCTACAGGTTAATCCTACAGGTTAGGATTTCAACGTATTAGTCAGGGGGTGGGACACAGTTCAACCTGTAATACATACCAGTTGCTTATGTCAGAAATTATGATTTAGGTAATGCTATTAGGGGTCTCATACATCTGTATGTCATCACCATACGTCACTTAGTAGGAAAATGATAAACTTTACTCTTTTCCAATATTTTTTTTTCTTTTCATCACTTGATGTTATGGTTTGATTACAGACTAAATCTTAACCCAACCCAGAGGGGCGGCCCTGGGCTAGTGATTATGGAGTAGGTCGTCCACGGGCAGACCTCCTGGAAACAGGGAATGACATGAATCGGGAGGGGGAGGAAATGGGATCGAGGGAAGAGTGGGGTAATGACAACACCAGGGACAGAGCAAAATCTAATGTGAAACACACACATCCTTGCACACTTGCCTGCAGGAAGCGGGATGTGCCCAGGGTGCGCTAGAGACGCTTCGGGTGTGATGTGTACACTCGAGGCTCGCTGGGGAAGTGCAGGACCCTCCGAGTCTGACAAAGTGGGATGCTGATTCTAGCTCGGGTTGACCTCATCGGTGTGTTTTATTGAAAATCAAATAAAGTAACATACAGGGACGCCTGGGTGGCTCAGCGGTTGAGCATCTGCCTTGGGCTCAGGGTGTGACCCTGGGGTCCTGGGATCGAGTCCCACGTCCGGGTCCCTGCATGGAGCCTACTTCTCCCTCTGCCTGTGTCTCTGCCTGTGTGTGTGTGTGTGTGTGTCTCTCACGAATAAATAAATAAAATCCTTTTAAAAAATAAAATGAAATAAAATAAAATAAAATAAAATAACTTAGGAAAGTGTTGCCTAAGTCCTCACACATGACAGGGTTGGGGTCACATCCAACCTCGAACAAGGACCAGGACACACCGACTCTGTCCCCCACATTTTGCACTCATGCAGGTGTTCAGATGGTGAACATAACAAATGAATGAGTGCTTTTGGAGAAATTGTTAAGACAGTTACGGGAACAAGATTTATGTGTCTATTGGCGTCATTACCTAGAACAACTTCTATCTCCCGCAATCCGTAGCTGGGGGTATATTGGAAGTCACCCCTCTTAGCCTTCACCACCTCCTTTGGTGCATACTAGGGTATAAATGCGATTATAGATGCAGGCAGCTTTCTGAATGGAGGCCACTCTAAAGCTCGATGGCCTTGACCAACCACCGTTGACCTAGCCCTTGGCTGAGCAGGTCAGCAGTTCAGCCCGGGCTCAGCTCGATGGTTTTTCTTATCTCTGCTGGGCTCCTTCACAGATCTGCAAGGGTTCCGGGTCAGCAGTGAGTCAACTCCGGGGATCCTGGCGGGGCTCTGGCCTGCGTGGGGCCTCAGACGGGACAATGGGGCTGGTGCACGTGCAGTAACAGCCCCGCGAGTTCTGGCCGTGCTCCTGTTGCCACACGGAGCCCTGGAGGCCAGGCTCCAGGCACAGTAGTGTCTCCACTGCATTCCATCTCCCAAAGCAAGGCATTGATCAGCCCTGGTAATGGGGTGGGAGAAAATAGCCTCCATCTCTTGGAGGGAGGAGCTGCCAAGTTGCACACAAAAAGCCTCCATCAAAGAGGGCAAGTCATTCCCCCAGGCACTGACCAGGTCTTGGCTCCACCCTCAACCCCTCCCTCCAACTCACTGCACTTGAACTGCCAGGCCTCCTTCTCTCCAGGAAACAAAGGGACCCTGGGTGCAGGGGCAGGGTGGAGTTGCCTGACCCTGGGAGGGAACCCAGGCAAGTTCCAAAGGCCAACTGATCTGGAGCTCCGTAAGGGGCAGAAATGTAATCACACTGTTGACTATTTAGCGTGCGTTTTATCAGTTTGCGGACACTGCTCAGAAATCATTAATTACTAATGAAGTCCTCTTATTAAGGAGCTTATAAATCTTTAATCTTATACGCAGTAAACAGAGCAGAGAAGTACATAAAGAAAAAAATCAGAGGTGCAAAAATAACTTGGTAAAAAATCAATTAAAACTGGAGGCTTTGAGGGGCGCCTGGGTGGCTCCGCTGTTGAGCAGATATCTGCCTTGGGCTCAGGGCGTGACCCCCGGGGGTCCTGGGATCGAGTCCCACATCGGGCTCCCTGCAGGGAGCCTGCTTCTCCCTCTGCCTGTGTCTCTGCCTCTCTCTCTCTGTGTCTCTCATGAATAAATAAGTTTAAAAAATCTTTTAAAAAATCATTAAAATGCTACGTCTTCATTGGTTTATGTGCATACTTATCTGTATGCATGTACAAATGCACCTCTTGAGGCGGCCTGGTTGGGAATAATCATTCATGTCAGTGAATCTTCCAGAAATTTAAGATTACCGTGCTTGCCTTAAGGAGTTTAGAAAGAAGGGGAGCCATTTGGGATGGAGAGGGTTCTCCGACCCCTAAAGCTTCCCGGTTCCCGTGACCCGTGCCCACCGAGCTCCGCGTGCCCCTCTCCAGCCAGCCCGCAGGCTCTGTGCGCGGGGCGGGGGGCTCCTCCTGTGTGTCCCCCGATGCCCAGGGTCGCGTCTGATGTGTAGTGAAGATGAGTCCATGCTTCAGGGATTGAAGCGGACGGAGGCCTGAGGATAAACTCCTATTAGCATCTCAGCTTCAGCTGCAAACACCACCGATGCACCTCTAGGGTGCCATCAAGGGAACCCTTCGGGGTTGTCCTCGCTCCCCCTCACGGACTCCCCGCCCCAGTGCCTCCCCAGCCTGGGTGGCCCGCATCCTCCATCCTCCTCAGACCTGCTCCTCCCTCTGACCCGACCCTCCGTGCCCCCAACTTAAACGTCCCTCCTGGTTCATAGACATTGGTTTGTTGCCCTGAGTTTCCAGTCTGCTGGGTCCACGGGAAACTGCTGTTTTCCAGAACCTGGTTCGGGCCTGGCTGCCTGGCGGCCCCGGGGAACACTGTGTCAGCGGGGGGACGCGATCAGATTCAGACACCCTTCCCCAGATGCCGGTGAACACTAGCCAGGCCCAAGGAAGTCGTCTGGGAGTCGGAGGACGAGGGACAGCACCGGGCGTCGGCCCTGCGAGGCGGCGGCAAGCAGGGGCCAGGGCCCCGGGCCCTCCCTCCGTCCCGTCCCGGCTGCGCTCCCGCAGCGCTGGGTAGAGAAAGAACTTTCCGGGAAGAGGAGCGTGAGTGGGTGCAGTTATCAGAAGAAACCCACCTTTTAGTCTGAGTCTGTTTAGTGGTTTAGAGGCACTTCAGTCCCTCGAGATGTTGAAAAACACGTGTTTTTGACTAATGGACATGCAGCCAATTATTTCCCGTGTCTGCAGAGGTCACCTTTGTGGTTCCTGACTCTTCATGGACTGGCGGTCCCCAGGGGTTGTACCCTGACAGCACAGCCTGAGGGACTGTACCCCGGGGCTGGCAATCGGGGCCAGCACCCCAGGATGGGTGCACGCGGCCCTCACCCCGGGCAGGCTGTTCTCGTAGGGTCACAAACAGGGCCTTTTTCAGCGCCTGCTTTTCTACAGAGAAGATGTCAACAACCCAGAGACACACAGGGTCTTATCAGGGGGTTGTCAGGGGGCAGAACTGAGATATAGGGGCAGCCCTGGTGGCTCAGCGGTTTAGCACCACCTATGGCCCAGGGCCTGATCCTGGAGACCCGGGATCGAGTCCCATGTCGGGATCCCTGCATGGAGCCTGCTTCTCCCTCTCCCTGTGTCTCTGCCTCTCTCCTCTCTGTGTATTCTCATGAATAAATAAATTAAATCTTAAAAAAAAAGAACTGAGATATAAAACTCTGGCACACTTGGGTCTGATCCCACCCCGGAGGAGTGCTAACCGGGTTCTAGACGCAGTGAACCTCCCTGGTGCTCACTCGAGTTACACTTGTGTGCCCCACCTCAAACTTTCTCACCTAGAGGTAACCCACAGATTATTTTTGGAGCCTCATATAAACTGCACTTTTTAAAATTTATCCTTTTTTATCACTCTTTTCCTCCTGATGTGGTTAAGAACTAAATTGATGATTTGATCAGTTATACATGAAACAGAATGCACACGGGGCAAGTACGAAGTGTAGGAGCGACCTGGAGCGAGCCCCACTGCCGGTGACAGGGAGCACAGGTGCCTTCCAGGGCCGGCGGATGCAGACTCCCCAGGATGAACATCATCAAATCATTCTGAGAGAATCTCACAGAGGAGAAACATTTTAAGAGACCTCTCTGGGGGCGCCTGGGTGGCACAGTTGGTTAAGCATCTGATTCGTGGTTTTGGCTCGGGTCATGATCTCAGGGTCCTGGGATCGAGCCCTGCATGGGCTCCATGCTCAACCTGGCGTCTGCTTGAGATTCTCTCTCCCTCTCCCTTCACCCCTACCCACACCGTGCATGCTCTCTCTCATGCATGTGTTCTCTCTCTCTCTCCCTCTCTCTCAAATAAATACATCTTTTTAAAATAAATAAATAAACAAAAAAATACTTCTCAGTAAAATCTAAGTGAACATGTCTAGCAACAGGGAAAAGGTTAATGAAATCATAGTATAAACATATTATGTTAATCTTTTGAAATCATTCTTGAAAAAACTAATATCACCAAAAGCCTTCACTACAATATTAGGTGAGAAGAAGCAATAGATACCAGCTGGTATTTAGCATGCTGTGAGTTTTGTAAAATACAACGTCCACGTGCGTGGGGGTGCATTTGCGTGCATATGGAACATGGGACTCTACCCGAATTTAGCAGGGGCTGATACTGAGAGTCTTCTGTTTTCTATTTTATGAGTTCCTGTATTTCAAAATCTCTATAACATATGCACACCAAAGATACCAAATGTATTTTAATTCTATTTCCCTCCTTTCGAGCCACCTCAAGTAATGCAAGGGTTTCATGGGAGGTTTCTGGTGCCAGTTCAAACCTTTCTAGATGCCACAGAAAGAAGAGCTCCCAAGCTCTTTTTACAGAATCAGAATAAAACTGGCACAATAGCCTGGCAAGTGACAGCCTGTGGGTACACACACACAAACGTATGGATGTGACATTTCTCTAACGGTCCTTTCTATTTCTTCCTGCATCAGGATCCTCTTCCCTTCTTACCAAGTTCCCCACTGGATACGTGTCACTGCCTCTCATTGCCGAAGCTAAAAAAGACCAGGACACATGCTCCCAGCCACCTTGATGCACCTCTTCTGAACTTGGAATCAGAAATGTGGAGAAATCCCCATGGTGGCAGCGACATAGCATTTCTGGGGGAGTCACAGTCGTGGGGACAGTGTATTAGTGTCCCTGACGGAGTGCTGACAGAGACGATGGGGCTGTGAAAACTCATGTTTCCCTGAAGCAGCCCCGAAGGCCCCACGCAGTGGCTTCTGTGGAGTGGCTTTGGGGCAAGGTGCTGACTGGCACTTAGCCTTCCTTGTTTCTATTTCCAGGCCGGGTTCTGCAGCCTTCCAGAAGATTCTATTTTCAATCCCTCCTATTTGTTAACCAGGGCTGATTCTTACTGCTTGCACCTAAGAGCCCCGGCTGCCCGGGATGTTTGGCACATGACAGTGCATATGGTTTAGTACCAAATGTGACCTTGAAAAGCACATGAGCTTATAGCTCAGAAAATATTACAGAGACATCGTACAGGAGGGCTACTGGTTTAGATGCTAAAGAAATATATATATATATATACACACACACACACATATATATCCGTTTAGGAAGCCTGAGTCCATTAGTGAACTCCACTAATAGGTCAAGAAAAGTAATAGCTAGTAAATATTTTATTAGCATTTTTTGAATCTTGCTAATGGGAAAACCAACTATTTCAAAAGTAGTAAGAATCACATTTGGCGTCAGGCCATTACTCAATGCTTAGTATCTGCTATTTCTTATGACTTCTTGTGGAATAATTAGGGAAGTTCTGATGGAATTATGTGGGCAACCATGAACATTTTTATTTTTCTGTTGTAGACCCTCATATTTTCTTACCTACATTATTTACCTACATTACGTATTCAATACTAATTTTCTATCTATGGCATGGTAAATTTATGGCTATGTTAATATGTGAATATTTCTCCATCTAGCAAATGAAATAAATGATTTTTACATGTTTTGTTTTTAAAATATTAACTACAAAAACGTATTAGATATTATAATAATAAGACTCATTACATGGTATCTTTCATCCTGAAGATTATTAGAGGCCTTTGCAAACCCAAAGAAAAATAACCAACAAAAAAAGAAAAAGAAAAAACCCCAAAGCTAATAGAACCTCCATCCATCACTGAAATAGAGCCATAATTGTTTTCTTTTCTCAGCCTGTTTGAAGTCTTATTTCTCAGGAAAAAAAAAAAAAATCAAGATTAAACTACTAAAAAAAAATCAAATTTTTTCTTAATAATTAATATGATTTGCTGATTCTCTTCCAAGTAATGTATTTTACATAGTTTGGCATTTTCAAGAATTGAATTATTTGGAAGTAAGAGAAAAGTCATTCAGGATATTGAAGGTTTAGAAATAGGAATGGGGGTCTTCATTAGTCAGGGCTGTCCAGAGAAGCAAAGCTAACAGGATCTATAAAGATGCATAGAAGGAGATTTAATAGGGGAATTGGCTTAGGTAGTTATGGCAGCTCAGAATGTCATGATCTGCCATCTACAAGCTGGAGCACCAGGAAAGCTGATGGCTTCATTCATTCCAAAGCAGAAGACTTGAGAACCTGGAAGTCACTGGTGTCAGCTCCCAACCCCCACCCCATTCAAAGACCCAAGAACCAGGAGCTCCAATGGCCTAGGGCAAGAGACGATGGATATCCTGGCTCAAGGGGTCAGGCAGAGAGGAATCCATCTTTTTCCCACCCCTTTATTCTAGAGGGACCCTCAAAACCTTGGTGCTGGTGATCTTCTCTACTAGGTCTACTGATTCAAATGCTAATCTCTTCCAGAAACATCCCTCCACACACACCAAGAAAACTTTTACTGGCCATCTGGGCATCTGTTTATGAAGTCAAGTGGACATAAAATTAACCATCCCAGGGTCCCCAATATTGCCTGAAGGTGCTCAACTGACCTCTCCTATAAAATAAAGTGCCATGGTTGACAGTTGTCAGCGTAATTAATAATCACACCCCCAAAAGCATACATGACTT
The DNA here is from genome assembly GCF_003254725.2 of Canis lupus dingo. Classification (NCBI taxonomy): domain Eukaryota; kingdom Metazoa; phylum Chordata; class Mammalia; order Carnivora; family Canidae; genus Canis; species Canis lupus. Next base: position 3,595,942 of record NC_064259.1, on the reverse strand, counting down.
AGCAGTCTGACAGGCCACTCAATAGCAGCTCCTCTCTGACACCAAACCCTCTTTATCCTGGGGATTTACTTCCCTGCAAATAAGGGGGCAGGGGATCCAGCATTTCTCAACTCATCCACATAGTCTACAAATGCTTGCCAATACCTTAAGTCACAAGGGCAGAAAAGTACAATAGCCACAGAAAGTTTTAAAGAAGAAAGTAACCTACTTACAGCAGCTAGGTTATTGATAAGGGCACAGGAGACAGGTACACACTCTCCACGGAGAGGTTATGGCCTTGGGTCCTGGAGCTGCCACCTGATTATCTGAGCTGCCTTGGGCAAGGCAGGTGATGAAGCTTCTTCTATAAAATTAAGTAATACCAGTTTTGCAAAGGTGGGGAGACTTTTTTAAAAGGGGAGAGGGAGGGATCCCTGGGTGGCGCAGTGGTTTGGCGCCTGCCTTTGGCCCAGGGCGCGATCCTGGAGACCCGGGATCGAATCCCACATCGGGCTCCTGGTGCATGGAGCCTGCTTCTCCCTCTGCCTGTGTCTCTGCCTCTCTCTCTCTGTGTGACTATCATAAATAAATAAATAAAAAAGGATAATTATTAAAAAAAAAAAAAGGGGAGAGGGATAGTATATATATATATATATATATATATATATATATATATATATATATATATTATTTGGCACATAAAAGATAGTTAATATATTGTAGCTATTATGGGTGGTGGCAAACCTGACCCAAGACAGTTCTGGATGGTTGGAGACTGCATTTCTAAGATTCTGCTAGAACAACGGTTGACGTATTTATCTTACCCCCCAGTCACCCCCAAATCCTTGTGGTTGGATTGAATGAATAAGGTTCTGTACTGCCAATGGGGATCAGATTATTCTGGCTTGCCTGGGGCTTTCTGGGGTTTAAACTCATCAGTCCTATGTCCCAGGAAACTCCTCAGTTGCAGACAAACGAGGATATTAGGACACCTGGGATTATCTAAATTCCAAAACTGCATATCAAGGCCCTTGCTATCCTGTTCCTCTTTCATTGCTACCCCAGATACGTTTCAGTAAAGACAGTGTGATTATGTTATGTGATCCCCAAAAGCATTCTTAGAACCCTTAGGAAAGCACTACTTGTATAGATTCCTGGAAGATATCAGAAACCCTAGCTTATAATCTGGATGAAGAAATGAGGCATGAATCTGAAAGGAAACATCTAATATCTTACCATGAATGGTAAGTGCCAGACATATGACTATGTCAAGTTTGCAATGAGTTGCATAGTTCGCAGTGCTCTAAGAGAAAAGGGAGATCACAAGAGAACCTCCTGGAATGTTCTAATGGAATGCAAACCCAGCTTCAGTTGGCTGAACCTCGAGCTAGACTTCCAGATGTCAACAGGCCTTCAGGTCCGTTTGTCCTTGAGTCCTAAGAACATCAACATATACTTGAGATTTTCTGCTTCGCCTCTTATGACATCATGTTTAGCTTCAGTCTGGCTTTCCCTCTGACGGCCAGATGGGTACAGCCACTCTAACCTCCAAAACTCTTTACATTACCATCCAGAAGGGGCCAGCAAGCCTCTTTCTTTGGGCTGAGTAGGACCTTCTGCCCATGTATGACCAGTGCTATAGCAAGCAGATGGTGTTATGTTGATAATACTGCTAAGAGCCAAATCCCAGCCCTACGATGTGTGGAGGGAAGGGGTGAGGGTCCAGCGGTCAGAATTACCTGGCGGAGGGGGAGGGGATGTTGAGAACGTAACGAAGCCCATCATGGAGAGCTTCATGCAAAAGACAGACCTCGGAATCTTGGATAATCCAACTCTCCGCATTATCAATGTGAAGGGTGACTTCTTGTCCAAATTGATGGGAAGGTTGAGACGGAGACAGATACCCCTTCAGTAGAAACCAGACTGTATGGGTCCAACCCCACCCAGCTTTGTCATTTACTGGCGGTGAGAGCAGCAGCAAATGACTGAGTCATCATCTGAAGGATGGGAACAGTGAGGGCCACCTGCTTTATGGGATGGCTGTACCCATCTGGTTTGTGACCAGGTAACAGAGTCCTTGAACGTCAGGTTGGGCGGTCTATGCTTTATGAAAGGCTTAACTAATCATCCATAGCGTTGCTCAGGTTGTTACAGCCTGTCCAAAAAATACCTGGGGGTATTTCCATAGCACTGACTACCTGGGAGAGGCTGACTACCACACTCGGAAAAGGCAAAGACCCTTCACCTTCTTATTCTTATCCAAATAGGGAGCCTCTGCTCTTACCTTCCCTGATGTGTCAGCTGGGCGGGGCCAAGATCCCCTGATGTTTGGTCAAACATAATCTTGCATACTTCTGAGAGCTTGTTTTTTGGATGAGACTAATATTTACGTTGATGGACTTCGAATAAAGGAGATTACTCACCACAGTTGTATGTGGGCCTAGTCTAGTCAGGTGAAGACATTAACTAAACAAAAAGACTGACGTCTTTTGAGTAAGGGGGGGATTCATTATCATGCTGTCTTCACACTTCCTGCTACATCAGCCTTCCTGAACCTTCAGAGTGGAACTAAAGCTCCTCCTGAGTCTCCGGCCAGCTGGTCTACCCTGTTAGGTTTTTTTTGTTTGTTTGTTTGTTTGTTTGTGTGGTTGGTTGGTTGGTTAGTTGGTTGGTTGGTTTGGTTTGGACTTTCTAAACCATCATAATCACCTGAAGCAATTCCTTATAATAAATCTTTTTCTTTGTATGTATACAACCCATGGTTCCACTTCCCTGGAGAATCCTGGCTCATATACTTTAATCGAGCTGCCTTGAAAGAGTAATGTCCTAGGTGATATTGGACTGGGGTAATGGGGGCCCCTACTCATGCTAAGGTGCTTCCATGACCTTCATGTAATTTTTCCAGGAGTCTGGTTTGTCATCCTCCCAGATCGCTTTCTCTCAACTGTGCAACACCTGCCAGCATAGGCTCCATGCAGGAACCAGTTTTACCAAGTGGGCGGCCAACACTGGAAGGGTCTTGCCACTGGTGGGTTTGTGTGAGGCAAGGGCTAACTGTCTTCCTGTGCCTGGCCAATTTCTCACGTGCTTTCTGCTCTACATGATTTCCCACCACCCTCCAACCCTAGCATGAGCGACCTGCCCTTTCTTTCTCCTTAAGCCCCCATGAGCCCTTGCTCAGGTCTGGTCTCATCAAGGGGGAACAGCCTCCCATTGTACCTGCATTGTGCTTTCCATTCCTCTCTCTCTCTCTCTCTGGACTATGTCAACACCACTTAACACTGTCAAATTCTATTTCCCTGGTGTGATAAATCCCTCTGATGTACACAACCATCGCCTCTTGTCCTTCCTAGCCCCTGTACGTCCTGCACAGATATCCTGCTTCTGAGACTTCTTCCATCAACCATTTGTTGTGTTCAGGAGGTACAATTCCCCTCCGTCACATAGGGGCTAGTTTTTCTTTTTCTTTATCTGTTTCCTGAAATTATGCAGGAAATGTCCCCATTTGATTCTTTATTATGTCTTGCAAAACATCTTCATCTTCTGTTTAATTTCATATGTTAAGGCATATAACAAATCTGGTCTGCCCCAGACCAGATTTCTCCTTTTCTTCTCTCTGACCTAGTGCCCAGTTCCTGAGCTTCCTACCATCAGAGGTTAGTTTGGATGCCAAGTCATTTAAGCCAGTACGTCTCAGAGAGCTTTGCAAAGTCAATTAAACAATAAAACACCCTTAGGAAGCAAAGACCATGATCTTTATTTTCCAGGCAGATAGAAATCCGAACACACAAAGTTTGAGTGATATTATTTTTTGGCCATTGTTTAAAAACTGTCATCACTTTTATTGCCATGCCTTATGATGCTCATGTCAGTGCTCCTGCCCTACTTTTCAGACGAGAAGATCCACGAGAGGTGAGGTCAGCATCGGGACTTTGGTAAATATTCACAAGGCTGCATATTTACAGGGCTCTAGGTTTTCCCCCTTTTATTTTCCCAATTCCACCAACCCTCCTCCCACTCCTCCCATGGCAATGTCACTCAATGAGGAAGCAATGGAAAAATCCAGGTGTCGATTTTGTACGGTGGGGTGTATACCAACTCTCAGGCCACATGTTTGAAATATGCATCTCAGGTCTCCAAAGTGGGCAAGAAGCACAGAACGAGTGAGGAGGCATAAAGAGGTTTAAAAATCGGGAAATCAACCCCAAACCCAAGTGCCCCATCCCAGAACAAAAGCAAAGATTTAACCAGCATGTATTTCCCACTCCCCAGGGCTACTCCCCACTACTCCTGCACATGGTATCTCCAGAGACAGGGCTTGGCTTTCAGTTCCGGGGCCATGGGCACGCTTTCCAGCTCCCTGCGTACACCCTGCCCAGAAAGCCCACCTCTGCTCTTGTTCCAGACAGTTCCCAGGCAGGTCTCACCCCTCAGCTTCCTTGTCTCCTCCAGTCGGGACCCACGAAGGCCCTAAAGGGAAAGCACAACCATGCATCTGTGTAAGCCCAATGCTCAACACGCAACAGAACTTCACAGAAGGAAGCACGGCTGTGCAAGAAAGGTGGTATGAGAAAGGGGTGTTTATGAATAGAAATCTCATTGCTTGACCCGAGATGCTATTTCTGGACAAAACAATTTTCATTTCTTGCGTTCCTCTCACTGATTTCAGGGCCATGGGTCTCAGAAGCTGGTCTGCGGCCCAAGAGCCTCAGAATCATCTGGCTACAGCGGTTAAAAGTAGAGATTCTCGTTCTCATTCCAAACACACTGAATCAGTACTTCGGGAAGTGGGCCCAGGGGTCTGTATTTTTGAGGATGTGATTTTGAGGTTTGTTTGCTACGTTCAGAAACCAGATGTGCCCTTCATGCAACGTTGTGTCATCTGCATTAATATTCCGTGTATATCCTCTCAGTTAAAGAACTGTGTCAATTGAGATAGCAATGTAAGTTTTCTTTTCTTTTCTTTTCTGAAGAATTACATCGAACCTGATTTTAAGTATTTGCTGGACTGGAAAATAATTCTAAATTCTTGTAAAAATTGTAAAAGTAATGATAAAGTTCAAACACAGAAGTTCTCTCTTGGAACGGAGTAACCAGGTCTTCAGACTATCCCCCAAACAATAAAACAAGATGCGGGGGCCAATGGCTATTTAGTTTGGCCCCCTGGGTGTTTGAAACGTTCTCAACGTGGACAAGGTGGGTTTGCACAGGCCTTTCCCAGCCCTCACCTATTGCAGAGCATTGGGCCGTCTGGCCCTAGCCCCTCACGCCACCACCTGCCAGCTCTGCAAGCATGAGTTTGTAGCGATGCCTCCAAGCAGGTGAGCGTTGATAAGTAGAAACTAACTGTATTATTTGTTAGACCTGAAAGAAACCTCAGGTACGATGTAGTTCGGCCACCACTTTATGTGTGAAAAAACAGAACCAGAGAGGCTGACAGGTAGGCAGGTACCCCCTGCGAGCAGCTGGACTGAAGACCCAGCGGCATCAGAAGTCACTCTCAATTCTCCGTCTCCAGCCCTGCATGCTAACACGCCACCTCTTCTCTTTTCCAGAACAGAGGCCTCTGACTTGTCCCATCATGCAATTCTAGCCGCTACCCTTTTTGAGCAGCCATCTCCAAGATGGATATGATTTTCAAAATTATATGCATGTGCTACGGTTAATCCAATTATTAAATGTTAGTAGGGGAAAAAAACCTTAATTTTTGTAAGCTAGAAAATAAATAGGAATAAAGCCCTATTACTTCCCTGTTCCCCCATCGCTCAGAGGATCCTGCACGATTCCAGGCCTGCTGAGCGGCCTCTCTCCTGGAGACTGTTGCACTAGCGCACAATTTCTCTGTGTGGACTGGGTCGTGCAGTCAGCCATGAGAGCTCGCACAAGTGATTGCTAACTAACACTTGCTGGCATACCACAGTTTGGAGTCTGCTGATTTATCTTTAAAAATCACAATGTCTCCAAAAAATCTTTGCCTTCCCGTGTGTTCCCTTGAGGGATGCAGAGCTGCGGCCTGCCCTACATCCAGAGCAAGCCGAGGATGCGCCGTTCCCCATGTGGTCTTGCTAGTTGGGGTCATTACGAAGGACAGTAGTAATTGCGAGAGCTCGTCCCACTATGTAAGTTGTTTCCCACTACATCCTTAAGAGGTCCCTTCTATCATCCGCGTGAGTGACATCCGCCAAGTGGGTCAGAGCAGGACAGTATGGTCGACACGTCTGCTCCCGAAGGCATCTCCCGGCACATCAATAAAGGGCTACACCTCGTCTTGTCCTAGGGAGACGAGGATCCTGGGGAGAAAGGCATGGGTGCCAATCTCTTCTCTGCCCATCGTTTCTTTGCAAGAACTAAACAAGCTTCTGCTCTGAAACCCCGCGTCTTCACCGATGGGTGGGGGAGCCTTCTTCACTCACAAGGCTTGGCCCTCGACGTCCCCTCTAGAGGCTCCTCCGGGACCCCACACAAGAGCTTTCCAACTCACATTTCACGTCTGGTCAGTCGTTCAGTGAGCTTTCTAGGAAGCTGCCACCAGGTTCTGGGGACCTGGGGCCCAACGAAGCAGAAGGTCCCCGCTTTTTTGCTGAGGATGGCAGCCCTCAGGCAATATTTTTTATTTACTGGGTTCTTTTTGTGACCCCAGGATCTCATGTACTCCCCACACCAACGTACACTTAGGCTGTCATGTAACACCCAGAGGACGCGGGAGCACAGTGCGATTGAACTACTTCTCGAGGGACACTTGGCAGAAAGGAGGAGACTCAGGCATGGAAGCCAGGTCACTCATGCTGCTGAGCCTAGGCTCCCCAGTCATGCTGACCCCTTGGCTCGGCCTCACTTAGAGAGGGGGAGCCGACCCCATCCCCTCGGCCCTGCTCAGAGATGGGGAGCCGACCCCTTCCCTTTGGCCCTGCTCAGAGAAGGGGTAGCGTGGAACCCACCATCCAGATGGACCCAGTGCAGGGCAGGAGGGGTCCGAGCTCCAAGGCCAGCCCACAGGTGTAAATGGGGTCACCCCAGCTGACTCTGCTCCAAGGACATTTCTCCACAGATGCTTTTTCTGATGACTAAACTATCAAAGGTCATAAAAAGAGTTCTTATGATCTCGCTCAAGCAGCCCCTTGCCCTCCTCCTCTGTTCCCATTAATGTCACATCGATGAAGTGAAAACTCAGATTTACAGATTTTACCGCTCTTTTTTTCCTGTCTTTTCTTTACCTTAATCTGAGCAGGACAAACTTCTGTCTCCACATCCCAATTCTGTATCGGTCCTCCCGCTCCTGGTTCCCAGGACACCTGTGCTTGGCTAGCTGCTCCCACACAGCTCGAGGTCGCTGGCCAGGGCATGCCAGGTGGCCCCCTGCTTTGTCGCAGTGACTGGCCAGCTCGTCGGGCTGGCAGGCTTCACCCCCATGTCTCTCCCACTTGCTTCTGGCTGCACTTGCTCTCTCTCTCTCTGCCGCCCAAGCCCTCCGGCTCCTGCATGACTCTTGTCTCTGTTCTCAAAAAGCTTCTGTAACTGATCTCACCTGCCTCTATTCAGCTCCTTGTTACCCAGACTGGGCCTGAGTCGAGGGATCTGAGTCCCGTGTGCTGGTGGCTCTCGTGCCAAGGGCCCTCCCGTCCACCTAGCTGCAATGTTCTATTTTGCCTCTTTGGCTTGTGGGCCTCCCTAAACAGGAAGTTTCACTTGTACTATCTCCCAGTAGCTCTTGGAACAAAAATACTTTTTTTTTTTTTTTTGTAAAGCACTAGAAGTGAAGAGAGTTTAGGCAAAAGTGACTCTTCTGGAACTTTTTGGTTTCATTTATAATTACATGGAGTAGAAATATTGAAAACTTCTTACCTCCTTGCCTTGCTAAAATGTCCAAAATAAACATGACCGAAGCTTTTCTGGATGGCCTCGCATCAGCATTACAAACATTGATTCCTGTAATATGTTGCTGCAATACATTTGTTGCTTGTGACATTCTATGAGCTAGAAAGTCAGCATTCTGACCATGAGGCACAAATAAGAATCCATGGTATTTGAGAACCTCTTCCTTCTGAGATGCCATATACTGAGTCAGAAGGGATGTCTGACCCAATCTGGCGGTGAGAAAGGTCGCATGTGGAGGGACAACGCTCCCAGGGGAGCTACTTCTTGGCAAAGGAGTCACGACACACTCGAGATATGAAGACAAATGAGGTAGACATGGTATCATCCTGAAGAGTTGAGAAGCTCCACAGATGTAAAGCCACTCTCGAGTCCTTGATATAAATATAAATATTTCCTAACAATCATCCAAAAACTTCTGTGGTTAAATCTGATACCCTGCTGTGACTCTGAAAACTCTTGCTATTTCTTTCTCTTTACTCTTTTTTTCTTAAACTTTCTTTCAACTTTAGTTTTCCTAAACTCTAGCTACTTCTCAACATTGAGCACATCATCCCAACTCTTTGGCTATTCAAACTGTTTTTAGTTTTGCTCATTGGGTTAAAAGAAACACAGATCAGTGCAAATAATCCCAAGGAAATAGGAGTGTATTATGGTTTGGGTTTGGCCACATTTACGAGAAAATCTGAGTAACTGTGACTTACACACAGGCAGTAGTTGGCGATGGTTTGGCGGCTGGTTAAGGATTCGGGGATCCCTCCCCCCTTCTGCTCATGCTCACACTTCTTGCAGCTCCAGCTGACGCGAATATACCCTGCTGGAAGAAGCAATAGCAGAATGGTACGTGCCCACTATGTAGGCCTTCCTGCAGTGGTGTTTTCCTGGAGGTCTCACTGAACAATTCTCACTAGCATCACCTTGATCAGAACCGTGTCACAGGTCACCTCTCCCTGCAAGGAAGGTCGTGTTTTGGTTGGTCGTATTGGCACTCAAACGGAAATAATTTTGTATTAGTAAATAGAAATGGCCAAATAACTCTTGGGTTGGTCATCAGCAGCCATGATTTATCATATAAAGCCCTGAACTGGGACCAATAAGCCACCAGGAACCTGGTCCCCTCCCTAGACACACAGGAGCACTTCCTCCAGGAGACACATGATTCTCCCTCATGATTTCTCTCTCTCCCATTTCTGTCTTCCAGTTTTCCTTTTGGCTTTGACCTCATTTCAGATGGGAATGGCTACTCCTGTCCGAAGGTCCCCTCATGACCTCTCAAATCATATCGTGCAGAGAACTAGGTCAATCTGCATTTTCAACCCAAACCGGGGAAGGAGTCTGATTATTAGTTCAGTTTCACTCTTGAGAGACAAATGAGTTTCAGGTTATGAGCAAGCCTATCGTCCACATGCTACCTTTTGGTTGGTGTGGTCACCACCCAGCCATTGGCCCCGGTCGGGGCAAAGGGTGGCAGCGGGGAAGGGGGTCAGTTTGTCCAGCTGGAAAGGGGACTGTGAGACAGGAAGGTCAGCAAACGATGGGATGGGCACCTGTAATACAGAAGCTCAAGCTAGATGTGCATTGGTGAGTATTTCATGGAAAGTCAAATCTGAAGGGTGACTCCCATTTCTCTGAATTTTTCTAGATCTACATACATGCTATCTATTGCAGTTAGGTCCAGTTTTCATTTTGATCAAGATGACAACATTTATATCTCTGTAATTCAGTCTTAAGTGATGATACAATATAAAGAGGGAGCGAGTCTTCTGCTGGGGCCTCTCTCCACCTTCATCATGCTCAAAACATCAAAATGCACCCCATTTTAATGAAGTCCCATGTACTTCCGCCAATGCCCAAATCGGGAATTCATGATTTTGCATTCGCCAAGCTATAGATGTCCTAACGATATTTACTTTCAAGTAGAACCGATGTACCTTGTGACAAGATTATCATGCACATTTGGGTCAAGACATTCGGTCCAGGCATACAATTCTTGTGGTGCCTTATAGATAAGCAGTCCCTGGAGTAAGTGTACATCACCTCCTTTCACTCCCAGGTTTACTGGGAGAAAAGTAAAATCAAACTTTTCCTGTGTTATATGTCCTGCCGGGGACACTTTAGCTGAAGTTGTCCCTTCCATAAACTTAACTATTGAATTAAAGAATAATTTCTACTTTTAAAAAACCCACCGCATTGAAAGGAAAGGAGTGTAATCAATAAATAGTATAAGGAGTCCCGATGAGGAATCTGGAAACATGTCCAGGATCCTTTACTGCTAATTGCAAGGAATTTTTTACTAGATAAAACTTATATAGGATGTATTCTTTGTGTCCTTCAAACTTAAAAAATAAAACCCTACCAAGATGAAAGGCATCCCTAAAATATTCAGGAATAAAGTTAAAACATTGATTGCATAATGATTCGACAGTGCTGCCATAGATAGCTTTGGTACTCGTTCTATGGTCTGTAAGAGAAAATCAGTCTATCTAAAAACCTAAGAGTGGTTGTGTTAATTGTGCACTTGGAGATTTGTTACAATACAACACAAATGTTTCTACAAAACCAAATTTAATATACAACAAACACTCACCATGTAAACACATCTTTAAAAAAATCTGATAATAATTCCAAGGATCACTTACAGGCATCCATAAAAGCATTTTATATCCAGAATCTCAATACAGAATGATTTCTATGTCAAAATACATTTACACTGTAAATTGTTGATAGGAAAAAACAAAAACAAAAACAAAACAAAACAAAAACAAAAGGACACAGAGAAATGGGAGTTTGCTGGCACTGAATTTAACAGCATCAACTGGCCCTGAATAAGTTCCCTTCATTTTCTACCTCAAGCATTTCTGACCGAGCATGTTCATCTGCCTTGTTATACTTTGCTTATGCTTTTACCCACTCGATTGGCCAGTTAAAAATCTCGAGACCTTATTATCATGCTCATTCCCATTATCAGCAGCTCTCAAACCTGCCCAGAGCATTCCTGTGGGGTCTACTCCTGTCCAGGCTGACATCCAGGACTCTGCAAGCCTGTCTGGGACGATCAGGAATCATACGGTAGTTATCAAATGCAAAACCGTAAAAGAGTCACATAAAAACCACAAGTGCAGATCGATCACACAATTTTATTAGAGTCTTTTGAACAAATGTATTCCTCTGTGAAAAACTCTTGCAAAGAGACATTGGGGTATACTATTTTCAACCCTGAGCAATAACACTGCATACCAAGGAGGGTGGGTCACGAAGCTGGTTCCATTGGAGCACGAGCACAAGCCACTGATATTCTCTATGTGATCAGGTTTTTACAAAAAAATACATAGTTTTCAATAAATAATGCTTAATTTTACAACTTTGATACAGCAATGTCATACACTGTTCTAACACACTAAACTCTGCATGCTAGATAGTCTACAAGAAGACGAAACTTTGCCATGCATTTTCTTTTCCCCCTAGTGCTACCAAACACTTCATCCTCCAGCGCACCGCCTCGGGGAGCTTCACCCTCTCTCTGTTTCACAGCATCAGGGCGTGCGCTGGCATGCAAACTCTAAAAAAGGTTCCCCCCCAACAAACCACTCAGACTCCTAAACAAAAGGGTTTTCAGCTTTTCTGCTCCCAAACCTGGAGTGGCTATGAAAGTTAAGTTTCATGTGGCCTTGGAAAATACAGACTTGGCAACAGTGTCATGCTGAAAACTGCTCTCACTCATCAGGTGGCCCTGTCCTGGTGGCCACCATGAAGCATTGCAGGATGCCGTGACCACTAGGAGCCCCAGACCGGAAAAGTAGGCCTCCAGTTTTGAAACAGTCCATTCAAAAAAAGGTGTCACAAACAAATGCAAAAGACTCTTAAACCCACAACATATGTACAAGAGTAAAAAGTAGACAAAATGGGAAATTAATGGTAATGGTATATAACGTTTCTCCCTATGTGATTCAAGGGATGGGGCATTGTGTTCTTGAACATAAGCTGGATGAAGAAAAATGTGTTAGAGGGCCCTTTGTCAATATCTATTTGATCAAAATTCTTTCTATGGTATCATCTTATTATTTCCAGTCGCTCTTTCTTTTCTCAAAGAGGGAATGTAATCCATCTAATAAAATAACATAAACATCAACGTCCCTTCAAGGACCCTAGAGTAAATATTTCCTACGCATTTTCAGACTTTTTGTCATATTGCTTTGTCATTTTTCACAGCACAGAAAACCCACGTCTATGTGACTACATAAAAGAAGTTTGATCAAACCGTGACAAGGAAGCCTCCACGTACGCACCTCCAGGGTGTTTCAATTCCTCAACTGCTCATGTGAAACCACGTGGTCAACTCCGTCCTATTGCTTTCAGCGGTTTGTTTTCTCGACGGAGAGATTCTCTGTTTGCAACCACAGGCAACCAGAAGTTTCCAAGTCATTTAGAACAGTCCTATCTGTGCACTGGCAGAGGTATTGAATCTTTTAAGAGTATCTCTACCCAATAAAATTATTACTTTTATACATGGAACAGTATGAACTTATGTTTCCCTTTGTAAGCCATTTTATACTTTCTGCACTTTTGTGCTTTTATTGAGTATAAAAATAGGTCTCCTTTAAAATTCTGTTTAAGTTCACTAAAAAACTACTTGTTTGTGAAATTCTCTTATAAACTCACTGCATCCACATGGAATAGATAAAACTAATTAGGCAGCTAATGGATATAGGTAGTGTTAAAAAAAAGAAAGAAAAGAAAAGAAAAGAAAAGAAAAGCCTCAATGGAAAAATAAAAATAAAGCTTCAATGGGGGGAAAAAAAAGGTATGTTAAGATTCAAGAAAAAAGAAAAGCCAGCAGCAAAGTAAAATGCAAAAAGAGTGGAGTTTAGAAAATTTTGTTTAATCTTTATTGTGAATGAAAAAAAAAAAAAAAAAAAAACAACAACATGGGCTCGGCACAAGGGGGCAAAAACCAAAAGCCAAAACCGACAGACCAAAAAACCCAAACCAAGCGAAAAACAACTGAGTTCTTATCAAAGAGCAGAATTTGCCGGATCATCAAATAAAAGGGGATATGGCAGAAAGAGTGAAATAAATGAACAGTGAGAAAGAAGCAATAATTAAAAGAAGCCCAATCTCTGAGAAGCATGTGCAAGAATCATTGCATGGAGACAGTTACTTTGGGAACTCATGAACTCCTGTGTTGGGTTACATAAGGCTCAGACTCGGTACCCTCACAGGCCTAGGCTATACAAAGGGTATTTGAAACTGACATTCCTAATGGAAATTTTATAAAATTTGGCCCTTAGAATAACTGAGAAATATCCTGAAAAAATCTTCCCTGAAACTGTAATAAAGAAGGTTTCTTATCTACTGATAAAATCGACAACTCAGTAAACTATTTTTTGCTGGTCATCCTACATTTAAAAAAAAAAAAAAGCACAAATATATTTGCCTCAGAAATCTGTTAAAAGCAGGGGACCACGCGGTAAAAGAGTATAAAGATTCTATAAATGGGGAGAGTCCAAGAAAACCTCTCTCCAAAGTGTCCACAAGGATACATATGCCCATTGGAAGAAAAAGTAAGAATATACATATTATTAATCATCCAGAGAATAAAAAAGTTAAGATTGATATAATATATTTATATTGAATGACTACTTTAAAATAGAGCAACTTATTTGCTTTATTTCTCAGATTCCTTAGGCAAAAGTCACTTAAGTTCTGAAGTGAAAAAGAAATGTGCATTTGTTTTACTGGACCGATAACCGATAGCAAATGAGGATGGTTTCAACTCCCAGAGAAGAGAAAGGTTAAAAGTTTTGCCTTTCGAGCCTTTCTCTTTTTCAAAAATTAAAAATAAAATAACATAAAAACAACTAAATCCTCCTGACTGCTATATGCATGCATATTTAAATCACTTCCCCTCGATTAACATTACAAAGAAACATCTCTGCCCAAAAGGGTTGTAATGATTTTCTTCTAGCTAAAGGATAATCATTCTACAAATAATTTGCCCTGTGACTGTAGTCATTCATAACATACGTAATATTTGCAAAGCACAGTTTAAATACACTGCCTTTTATTAGCGTTATTTATTTTTTCTTAATAAAAGGGATGCATCTCGGAGTGTAAGAACTGGAAGATTATTTCCACAGTTTAAAGAATTAATAAGAGAATGCTGGTTTAGGTCTTAAAGTTGGAAATCTTACCAAAATGCCATCATCAAAGTCTGTGAACTAGTTATAAACAGCAGGATACCCACTGGCTAGGCTGTGGCGCTCTCAGCGCCCACCCCCCACCCCCATGTTACCATTTTAAGATATTCTGTCCATGTTTAGTTAAAAATAAGACTTACTTAAGAGACAAAAAAAAAAAATGCAATTAAACTTTTATTGAAGACTATCCAGTGGCAAGAATACCTGTGTATTATATTATGTTTTAGACATTCAATAAAGGATTCATTAAGAATGATTTTCACAATGCATTCATCAAAACAGCCTTAAATATGGTTAAAAGCGCATCCAAGCGCTGTCCTGAGTTCTAACAGATTTTTAATTTAGATCGCTGACCACCTATTTTTCCTGTATTTTACTCTCAAGAACTTAGCTACAGAGCCTTTTTAAAATCATCATCATCATCATTATTATTATCATTAAATCAAGACTATTTGTTTCCATTCCGAGGCCAATTATGTTACTAATTTACCTAAAGTTTCTACCTCACCACCACAAAAAAAAAAAAGCCCAAGATTCATCTATGATCAAAACATAAAATACATGCAAAGTTTTCAGATTTTCAAAATACATAGACTCAGTCTTAAAAATGGGTTTGTGTTTTCAACAAGTTTCAGAACTGCAGCAGAGGGCCGCCACGTACAACCACCAGCACAGAGAACTGTCAATTGTAAACCGCTGGTTCAATTATTCGTGGCTCAAATAAATGTCCGACCAATGACTACATTAGTCTATCATTTTGAAAGGAAAAAAAAACAAAAAACAAAAAAACAAAAACAAAACAAAAAAAGAAGGTAAACAACTTCAGAAATCCAGTTCCAAACTGAGAACCTTGTTAACACCATCAGCCCTTTCTTTTCCCAAGTGTACTACTGAAATCAGATGGTTCATCGAAAGGAAAAAGCCACAGAAATCCGTCCCTCTGTAGCAAAAGCTGGTTGGCTTCGCATCCCAGGGCTGGGGGCTGGGGTGGAGGCCGGGGGGAGGCGGGGGGAGGCCTGGGGAGGTAGGAAGGAGGCCGGGGGAGGTCCGGGGAGGCAGACGGGGGCAGGGGAGGCCGGAGAGAGGTCCGGGGGGAGGTCCGGGGAGGCAGGAGAAGGCAGGGGGAGGCCGGGGGAAGTAGGAAGGAGGCCAGGGGAGGCCGGGGGAGGCCGGGGGGAGGGCAGGGGAGGCCGGGGAGAGGTCCGGGGGGAGGTCCGGGGAGGCCGCAGCTCCAGCGCCCGGGAGGGCGAGCCCCGGGAGGCGGGAGGGGAGGCAGGGAGGGTGCGGGCCCCGTGGCCTGGCCGTTCCCGGAGGGCTGCGGCCGCCCGCACCGGGTCTCGCCAAATCTCGGGAAACATGGAGGCCGGGCCTCGGTAAATCAAGTCAGTAGGTCAGAAGAGGGGCGGTGGAGGCTCTGCTCGGAGTGTCAAGGAGCCGCCGAAAGCCGCCCCCCCCCCTCCGCCCCCGGGGCGCCGCAGCCGCAGCCGCAGCCGCAGCCGCAGCCCGGAGGTGGGGCCGCAGGGCGGGCGCGGCCCCGGGGCAGGAGGGGTCGGGCGCGCGGGGCGGGGGGGCCCGGGGAGATCGGGGGGCCCCACCCCGAGGCCGGGGAGCGCCCCGGGGAGGCGGCGGGGAAGGCGCAGAGCCGGAGGCCGAACCGCCTTCCCGGGGCCGAGTTCCGGGCCAACCGGGCGCCGGCGAGCACGAGGCCCCCCTCCCCGCGCCCCCCGGCGCCCCCCGGCGCCCCCCGGAGCCCCCCGGCGCGGCGCCCTGCCCCTCCCGTCGCCCCCGACCCCGGCCCTCTCGCCGCGCGGCCCCCGCGTCCACCTCGGCGCGCGCGGAGAAGCGGGGAGCGGGGTCCGGGGAAGGATGCGCCCCCGGAGCCGGCGCCCCCCCCCCCCCCAGGGCGAGCGGCGGGGTCGGCGCGCCCCGAGCGCAGGCTGCCCAGGGCGGTCACCGCGACGCGCAGCGGGGGCGCAGCCGGGCGCACGGAGCGCACCGCCCGCGGACCCCGGACCCCGACCCCTCGGCCCGGAGGGTGGGGAGGGACGGGGAGTGGTGGAGGAGGTGAGAGAGGAAACGGGGGGAGGGAGGGCGGAAAGCAAAGGATCCTCCTCCCTCCTTTTCCAGAAGTAGCCGCGGAAGGCGGAGGAGAAAGACCCGGGCCTGCCTCTGCGACGCTTCGCAGCCTGACCCCCGCCTCCCGCCCGCGCACACAACAGCCTCGCCACTGCGCTGCGACCCCAGGACCTCCAGTTTGACTTCTATAGAGACTATTGGCGATGCGAGTTTCTATCAGTTCCAGCTGATTTATTAAAATTGTCAAGATACAGACTTCCAGCACAAAAAAAAAAAAAAAAAAAAAAAAAAACAGGCAATGATGTCGACAGTGCATTGAGTCTGCTTTGCCACCATTTGCTACAAAATATGCAGATGGTCTGTACTTTATTTAGATTATATTGCACAAAATGAGAAACTTTTTAAACTATGTGCCTTTTTTTTTTTTTTTTCTTTTTTTTTTTGCTAAAAATCGAGAATCCAGTTTCAAACCTTCCATCTGGGGCCCCATCCACATATCACAGCGTATGAGATACATAAAGTCCTAGTATAGTACAGTACATATACAATCTTTAAACTAAGATAACAGCTCTGAGGTCTATATCACCATTTTCAATAAATCTTTACCTACAAATATTGAACAAATCTCTACTATAGCTGTACAAAAAAAAGTTTGCTTTTTTTTTTTTAAACCACAAGGCCTTTAGATGCAAGGATTATTTAAAAATTTTAATCCTTTTTAAACCAGGACATCACGTACCAACATACTTGCATGCTAAAAAAAACAGAGGAAAAAAAGAAATCAAAAGGGAAGAAGTGCCTGAAAGTCTTACTGAAAAAACACAGCAAGAATGTTCCCTTTTCACTGTACAAAAATACGCCTGAAAATATATTAATTTTTAAAAAAGACTGAGGTCTGTTATGTATCAAAAATGTTTCAATACCTTTTGTACTGAGGTCTAGGCTGTCTGGTATTCAATCAAGGAGGTATAAGGGAACAAGTTACAAAAAAAAAGTTGGCAAGTAGAAATCACATTTGTAAAACCATAAACAATTTGATCTGAAAAGTAAACTCTGATCTTAAGTCAGTTCACAGTTTTTTTTTTTTTTTTGTGAGCGTTTGTACAGTCTGCATTTTTTCAAGCTCCCTGCAGTTTTGTTAAGAATCGGATGCATAGAAGACATCAGTTTTCTCCCTCCAAAAAAATAAAATAAAATAAAAAAAGTTGCAATGGTCCCTTTTTTGTTTTTGTGTTTGTTTGTTTTTTTAAAAAAAATCACCAGTTCTTTAAGATCTCTTAAGGGAAAAAAAAAAAAAAAGGAATCTCCAACCAACTCCCTAGCGTAACGGTTGTGCTGCCAAAAGGTCCTCTGCAGACGTCTTCCAGACTTCAAAGACCGACAGGCTTCAAACAGCGCCTTCCGGAGCGGGTCCTCCCTCCCCTCCCCCGCCCTGTCCCCTCCGCCTTTGTTGCAATCACGAATTTCAGGAAAAAGAAATAGTAATTACAAAAACACATTTGGGGAGGGGTGGGGGGGTGGGGGGATGGGGAATCACAACTCCAGACTAGGTATGCAACTACCTTGAGACACGATAAGGGAAGGGAGGGGAGCAAAAAAAAAAGAAAAAAAGAAAAAAAAAAAAAAAAAAGGACAGGAAAAATGTTTTAAAACTACTCATTTCACTTTTAACTCCACCGAAATTTCCATCATCGTTTTCCAATTTCTTTGTGTCACGACATCATATCAAGATCAGCATCTTCTGGTCTCCCCTCCACCCTACCACCACCACCACCATCATCGACACCATCATCGACACCACCATCATCATCATCATCATCATCATCATCATCATCGCCACCACCACGACTTCCTCCCGAGGAGCCCCGCTCTGCACCCCGCGGAGAGAAGGAGCGAGAAGCCGGGGGCGGCCCCGCTCAATACGTGAACACCAGGTCGGAGAAGTTCGCCTCCAGCCAGTCCCCCGCGATCATCTCGCTGAGCTCGGGCGTGCAGTAGTCGGGGAACTCGAAGTGGGAGCCCAGGCTGCCCTCGCTGAACGAATCCAAATCCTTATCCACCAGAGACAGGGACAGGTTCCCGGCCGCCGCGCCGCCCCCCAGCTGCTGCTCGCCCGCGCTGTGCGCGCCCTGGGAGAAATTCAAGCTCAGGTCGAACATGAGGTCGTCGGCGTCCTCGCCGCCGCTGCTGCTGCTGCTGCTGCTGCCGCCGCCGCCGCCGCCGCCGCCTCCGCTGCTGCCCGGGCCGCCGCCGCCGCCGCCGCCGCCGCCGCCGGACGAGGACGACGACGACGAGGTGGACACGGAGCGCGAGGACGCGGGCGACAGCGCGGGCTGCGCGAGCGGCGGCGGGTGCTGCTTGGTGATGTTCTTGAAGCTGTAGTAGAGGCGGCTGCCGCCCCCCGCGCCCGCGCCCGCGCCCCCCGCCGCGCCGGCCCGCACCTCGTCGTACAGGCTCGCGCCCTCGGGGGACTCGGCGGCGCTGCTCAGCGTGGGGCTGGCCGGCACCTTGGCGACGTTGTAGCGTCTGAGCAGCGGCGGCGCCTGCTGGCCCGGCGGCTGCAGGAGCTGCTGGTGCGGCGGCTCGTCGTCGTCCTCGTCCGCCTCCTGCTTGATGCGCAGCTGCAGCTCGTCGTCGTCCTCGTCGTCCTCGTCGTCCTCGTCCAGGAACACGCACTTGACCGTCTTGCCCGCGCCCCCGCCGCCCGCGCCGCCCACGCGCAGGGCGCCCAGCACGTACTCGTCGGCCGCGCCGCCCAGCTCCCCGGGCTGCGCCGCCTTGCCCGCGCCCGCGCCCGCGCCCGCGCCCGCGCCCGCCTTGGCGCCGCCGGCCGCGGGGGCCGCGGGGGCCGCGGGGGCCTTGGGCTTGCCGCACTTCTTGCCGGAGCCCTTGGAGGTCTTGGCGCCGCCCGCGCCGCCGCCGCCGCCCGCGCCCGCGCCCGCGCCGCCCCCGCCGCCGCCGCCGCCGCCGCCGCCGCCGCCGCCGCCGCCCGCTGCGCTCTTCTCGGGGCTCTGGCCGGCGCTGGGCTTCGCCGACGGGTCCATCTTGGGCTTTTTCCGGGGCCGGTACTTGTAGTCGGGGTAGTCGGCCATGTGCTTGAGCCGCAGCCGCTCCGCCTCCCGGATGAACGGGATCTTCTCGCTGTCCTTGAGCATTTTCCACCGCTTGCCCAGCCTCTTGGAGATCTCGGCGTTGTGCATGTCCGGGGACTGCTCCATGATCTTCCTGCGCTCGATCTTGGACCACACCATGAACGCGTTCATCGGCCGCTTGATGTGGCCCGACGCCGTCTTGCACCAGTCCGGGTCGCTCTCGTCCAGGGCCACCGGGCTGCAAGCCATGAATTCGCCCTCCTCCGTGTCCAGCGCCTCCCGGGGCAGGTTGCTCTCCGCTTCCAAGCTCTCCGCCTGCTGCACCATGATCCGCCGCGGGGCTGGGCGCTCCAACCCGGGCCGCTCGGTCTCGTGCGGAGGTCCCCCTCCCCCTCTCGCCCCTCCACCTTCCCGGGCAAGTTGCAAAGTCCTCGGTACCCCGCGTCCGCGGCTCCCCCCCTCCCCCCCGCCCCCCCTTCCAGGCTGCACACAGCGGCTGCGGCGGCGGCGGCGGCGGCGGCGGCGGCGGCGGCGGCGGCCGCCCGCGCGCGGGAAGCTGCGGCCGCGACCGGAGAGGCGGCGGCGGCGGCGGCGGCGGCGGCGGTCGGAGCAGCCCGGGACCCCTCTGTGTGTGTCTCTCTCTCTCTTTCTCTCTCTCTCTCCCTCTCTGCTCGGCTGGTGGCTCCCGCCGCAAGCGCCGGACCCCGAGCACTCCCAGGCGCGCGCGCTCCTTCTGCAAAAAGTTGAGGGCTCTCTCCCAACTAGTTATCAGGGTGTCATATGGGTGACATCACTCCCCGGGCCAGCCAATGGCTGCGGGCCGGCTCCGCCCATCTCCCTTTATTAACTCCTCGGCCACGCCCCCTACCCCCCCGCCCTCGGGGCTGCTTTGCAAAGATGGGGGGTGGGGGAGAAGGGGGAGGCACGTCTGGAGATATGTTATTTAAAAAAAAAAAAAAAAAAACAAAAAAAAAAACACCCGCGTGCGTGCACAGATGCGCCTCTCCCCGGGATGCTCGCGAGCCGCGGCGAACCGGGCCAGTCCGGGCCGGGGCCCGCACCCCCTTTGTGCCGGGGTCCCCCGGAGCCGCGGACCTGGCGCGCTCGCTGTCCGGGTGCACAGGCTCAGGCTCGGGCTCGGGCTCGGGCGCGCGCGGCGGGGCGGGCGGGGCGGGCGGGTGCGGGCGGGTGCGGCCCGGCGCGCCCCCGGTGGGTGCAGCTGCTTCCCGGAGCCGCGCGCGCCCGAGCCCGCCCGGGGAGCCCGCCGCGCCCGGGTCGACGGAAGGTGGCGCTTTAACACAACGCCTCCCGGGCACGTGGGCTCGCTCCTCGCTCTCCCCCTCGGTCTCTCCTCCTTTTCCCTTTCTCCCTTTTTTTCTAAGGCAAAGAAAGCCATATAAAGCCCGCGCGGCTTCCTTCTCCCCCCGCCCCCGCCCCCGCCCCCACCCCCCGTCTGCATTTTCTGTTTTGTCCCCTTTGCTCCGCAGGTTTTCCATCCTCGGAGGCGCCGGGGCCGCGCGCGTCCCGCCCCAGGCGGAGGCCGGAGTAACGGTCTGGGGGTTTGGCTGGGGCCGGGTCCTCGCGTTCAATCTGGCCACTCCGGAGGCAGGTTCTAAACCGGGTCCCGGGCCCCGCGAGCTCCGGCGCGGCCCCGCCCCCGCGCCCGCCCCGCGCCCTCCCCCTCCCCTCCCCTCCCCTCCCCCCGCGCCCCGCGTCCCCCTCTTTGTCCCCTCCCCCTCTCTCGGTCCCCGGCGTCCTCCCTCCCGACCCTCTAGCGAGGAGCCCGCACGCCTCCCGGGGCGCGCGCTGTTTTAAGCGAAACGACCCGGACGGAAGAGAAAACGAGGCGCATCCCAACTTCGGAGCCGAGGGGCGCCCGCGTGCGTGCAGAGGTGGGACCGGCCGCTCCGGGACGGCGACCCCCAGGTCGGGCCCGCTTCTGTAAAGCAGCCCCCAAACCCCGGTCGGTCCTGCTGGGCTACTTGGAAACCCGTTTTTGTTTTTGTTTTTGCTTTTGTTTTTGTTTTCTTTGTGTTTCTTTATTTAGTCGCTCTTCCCCCATCCGCGGATATTATGGGTGGGGGGGGGAATGAAAAAGCAACCCGCCGCTTCCTATGCATTGTCTGTCGTCATCACTGGCTTCACACCCTCCAGCGCCGGGGAGCTGGCAACTTTGAGCGATTCCCAAGATAACTGCCCAGAGTGTTTCACGAGAGGAGTCAGCCGCTTAGGACTAGTTACGGGACCCCAGCCCTCCTCCTTTCAGGTGCCCTCCCTGCAAATAATACTGCAGCACCCAAGCCTTGCAGTTTTCTGATGTCTTCAATAACGTGAAATGGTACCACGTTTTCGCATGTTTCACAGACCGTGGTATGTGTGATCCATACTCCACCATCGCGGTACCCTCCCCCTCCTTAAGCATCCTAAAGAAAAACACCGCATCCTGCACTTGTGATATTCAGGTCGGTCGTGCTGGCAATTTATTTATTATTATTATTATTATTATTATTATTATTATTTATTTTTTTTTTTTTAGAGCCCTCGGAACCAGAGGAATCTGCAGCCACGCATACCGGGTGACCTGAAGTCTGGAGAGGTATGAAACCAGAGGCGGTGTGTGACAATTCATATTGGCTCCCACAAGGCAAGCCCTGAATCGCGTTCCTGGCTCAGCTCACACATTTCCCGGCCATTCCGGCCCCTGGGCACGCCGCAGGGGAGTGGGTGGGTGGAATGGGTGGCTCCACGCTGCTCTTCCCCCAACACCCAGGGACAGATGCATACTCTAGCCAGAAGGCTTGAGAGAATTTAGCTCGGTTGCATTATTTTCATGCAAACTATGAGGGCATCTCGTATTTCAGACTTCGAGAGAGAATGCGTTTTTGAAAAAATCTACAGCCAATTCAATATTTATTTGCCTTTTTCACTCCGTAAGCAAAAAGTCACGTGTGACTTTAGAATGAGAATTAGGGGAGTGCAATATAAAGCTGGAAAAGAATGAGTTTCTTCTTCTAGTGCTATGATCTTCTGGGAGGAAATAGAAGTTAATATTTACCCTTTCAGATAAGAAGCGCAACTTCTGTTCTGAGAAAGATGGGTCATCTTTGGAGAAGAGAAAGCCAGCCAATCCGGGTTGTTTATTAGTTGTGAGGGGGCAGGCGGGGATGATGGGAGGTCACTGTGGCGACTCCAGGGGTCTTTCAGTCAACGCAGGGCAGGGACGGGAGGAGGTCGAGCAGGCATGGAGGCTTGTAAGGAATGTCCTGGAGCAGATTCCTCCTTGTATTCCATAGACAAGGTAAGAACTTTCAGAGAGGATTACCTAGATTGCTATTTTGTAACATGATCTTACCATACCTATTCCATGTTCCAGAATTTATTGAGGATTGGGAGGGGAGGTGGAGGGAAAAGACAACTAAATAACTCATCTGTATACTTTTTCTGTCTGTCTTTCTTTTCCTTTCTAAGGAAAAGTTTTAAAATAAGGAAGTGGGAGGAGGGGTGTTTGAGACCTGCAGGCTTCTCATGGGAACAGTATTAAAAAAAAAAATACATGTTTGCAACATCATTAGTAACCTAGTATTTAAAGGAGTTTTAGGCTAACAAATGGAAAATGTGGCCCTCGGAAAGGATACACATGCCTCCTGAAAGTCTAATTTAGTAAAACGGAAACTCATCTGCTATTTTTAAAACCACTGAATGTGTATCAGGGCTAGGCCTAGGGGTCATCTTTTTTTATAGCCAGTATACCTTTCATATATGTGTGAATACTTCTGTATTTGTAAGCAAGATACCTAATCGTAAACATTGTTGCAGATATAATTCATGCTCAGAGTCTGAAGATTTACATTTGGGCAGAGCCCCAGCTGACTATTTCTATGGTTATTATTGTCTCTTACCAATGATCTTTACAAAGAAGACCCTTCACTTAAAGAACTATTATGGAAGGAGGGTAAGATATTCTAGAAGTCTCTCAAAATTAGGAAAACACCGTCAGGATACATATGAAATGTTCCTTTCCCCTCTGAACAGGAAACGTTTTTGCTAAGCCAATAATGCACTAAAAATATCACGGGGTAAATACTTGACTCATTAAATTGAATTTACCAGTCTTGGATGAGCTCTGACCACACGCACTGCTCCGCGCCTGAGACGCTGGCCCGCAGGACGGTTCTTTCTCGTCTTCTCTCTTGGTCGGCTCTCCCGAAATGAGCGCCTCCACTCGCAGTCCGGCCGCCCCTCTCTGCCTACCTCCGCCTCAGACCTGGACCCGGGGTTTGATCTGTAGATCTCCTGCCTACCTGGGGTCCTCCTTCTCTGTATCTTCCCACGTGGTAACGGGTTTAAACTGAACGCACCTGACTCTCCAGATCCCACTTTACCCTGTTGTTCCCACAGTGCTTTAGGGCCTTGATGTTTTATTCTAGCCACCTAGAACTTTCTATCCTCCTGGTCTTTGCATATTGACCTCCTGCATTGCATTTAAACACAAGTGCAATACTGAGAGGGCTTACTAAGCACCTGCTGCTGCGCCTCCCCTCGACACACAGGCTGCCAACGACTGTCACTACCTGTTGGGTTCATCAGCGCGCGCTTTAAAGTTGCTAAAATAGTCTTGTTGATGTTGTCACTCGTTTATTCTCTCAATTGCCCGGCCAGAGGGTATGCTGCATTAATGCACAGCTGAGGGCCCAGGGCAGGGTCCCTGAAACTTTTATGTATGTATGTATTTATTTATTTGAGATAGAGAGAGAAAGAGGGGCAGAGACACAGGCAGAGGGAGAAGCAGGCTCCATACAGGGAGCCTGATGTGGGACTCGATCCCGGGTCTCCAGGATCACACCCCGGGCTGAAGGCAGGTGCTAAACTGCTGGGCCACCAGGGCTGCCCCTGACCCTGAAACTTTTAAAACATGATTTTAGGGATCCCTGGGTGGCGCAGCGGTTTGGCGCCTGCCTTTGGCCCAGGGCACGATCCTGGAGACCCGGGATCGAGTCCCCACGTCGGGCTCCTGGTGCATGGAGCCTGCTTCTCCCTCTGCCTGGGTCTCTGCCTCTCTCTCTCTGTGACTATTATAAATAAATAAAGATTTAAAAAATTTAAAATAAAAAAAATAAAACATGATTTTACATCATGATGAGCACGCAAGCAATACACATATGAAGCAGAAACCAAAGGTCACAAGTGAATATCTCTTCTTATTAAGTGTAATTCAGACTACTTTCTATTCCATTTCTTAAACAATGTTGGTTAAACCCCACTGATTTCGTCTATTAATGAGACATTATTGAAGTTTGAATAACAGAGGCTTGGGTGTTCTAAGACTCTGAAATAGTTTACCTTGGACTGAAAATGCCAATTCCGGTGTCCGTCCATCCATCCATCCATCCATCCATCCATCCATCCATCCATTCGTTTCCTTCCTTCCTTCCTTCCTTCCTTCCTTCCTTCCTTCCTTCCTTCCTTCCTTCTTTCTTTCCTTCCTTCCCATATTCTTTCTTTCCTCCCTCCCTCATATTTTTTAGTGGATCTCATCACGTAGCCCTTGACCTTTAATAAAAACAAAAGAATCACTCAAACCTACTGCCTCCAAAATTCATGTTTTGTCTCTGTTATTCACATGAGCTATGTATTTTTTTTAAAGACTTTATTTTTTACAGTAGTTTCAGGTACACAGCAAAATTGGGTGGAAAGTACAGAGAAGTCCCATAAATCCCCAGTCCCCATGCACGCACGGCCTGCCCCACTGTGGACACAACCTACCAGAATGCTAAATTAGTGAAAATTTGTGACCCTACATTGACTCATCATAATCACCCACAGCTTATAGTCTACACTGTGGCTCACTCTCGGTGTTGTACACTCCATGGGTTTTGACAAAGGGATAATGATACGCATTTACCATTATCACAAAATGCAGAAGAGTTGCACTGCTCTAAATATCATTTGTGCTCCCCCTAAAAATCACCCCTCCCTACTGCCCCCACCTCCAACAACCCCTGATCTTTCTATTGTCTCCATAGCTGTTATTATCTTGTCCAGGCTGCCTTATAGTTTGAGCCACGCAGTGTGTAGCCTTTTCAGATTAGCTTCGTTCACTTAGAAATATGTACTGAAGGTTCCTCGAGGTCTTTTCATGGCTTGACAGCTCACTTCTGTGCGTGTGCTGAGTAACATCCCTTTGGGCGGACCACAGCGTATTTATCCGCTCACCTACCAGAGGGCATCTTGGTTGCCTCCAAGTTTTGGCAATTATGAATAAAGCGGCGATAAATGACCATATGAATTTTTTCTCCTGCGAACCTAGGTGTTCAATTCCTTGGGTAAATACCAAGGAGCACAATTGCTGGATCCCATGGTACGAGTATATTTAATTTTGTAAGAAACCAAGGAACTCCCTTCCCATGTGGCGGCACCCCATTTTGCATTCCAGCAGCGATGCCCGAGAGCTGCCGGCACTCGGCGGCCTGGCCAGCACCTGCGCCCTCATCCTCCAGTGCTCAGAATGCCACCTGTACATCATGAGATGCCCACACATGGGATTGCTGTTGCTATTATTTTAACCTTTCTTTGTCCAACGCCTCTAGCAGTTCCTGGCACGCGGTAGGGAGCGGCTCCATAAATGTCCGGTGAGTGAATATGCCTATTTGTTCACACACCCCGGGGAGCTCCAGCAAGTCCCCCACCTGAGTCACCCCAGGATTCCCTGCTGGTTTCTACTATCGCTGCAGGTACTTAGGCTCTTCTCAAGACTATCAGAATTTTCACCACAGACCCTGAGCTGGTTTCCCAGGTCCTGTACCCCCATCAGACTCTTTGCCCCAGCGTGCAGCCTGGCTCTTCGGACTCTATGGGTTCATGTTCAAGGGAGCCCTTCACGCTGGAGCAAAATCCGCTGCCCTCTGCAATGTAGGCAAAGCATGCTTCTACGCTTTCTGCCTCTCCAGCTTTATCTCTCTCACAATTAATAAAAACACAAAGGGGCACAAGGGCTGTGCAGCACAGAGCAGTGGCTTTCAAACTTATGACCGTGACCTGCCATATGAAATACATTTTTACATCATGACCCTGGACGCGCACACTACACACAAGTGAAGCCCAGCTAGTTACAGGAGGGATATTTGTGGCTCCAGATAAAGCTGTTTCACATGTTCACACTGGTCCCATTAGCCCTGCGTTTGTTAGAAGGCAATTGCTTTTGCAATTGAAACAAAATTTATTTTTGTTACACTTACATTAATCAGCTTCAATCTTTTTTTTTTCCCCCCCTTTTCTTTTTGGTGAGAAGCTGCTCTAGAAAAGGCTTTTGTTTGTTGACCGGACACCCAGGGATTTATGATTATCATTATCCTCATTATTATTTATTAAAAAGGTAAATAACCGTTTCCTAAAGCCCCGGTTGGCCATCCTCCTAAGCAGCCCGCTGACTTTCTGCACAGTGCCACCTGCGGCCCCCCTACCTTGTGCCCCAGCGGAGGGGCAGCCAGTGAGGTGGGCTGGAGAGACGGTTCCTGCCTGTTACACATCAACCCTTTGCCATCTGAATGAATGAGAGACAGACATGCTCCAAAAAATGCTGTGTGCACTTCCTCAGCTGGCAGTGTGTAGGGAGGGCAGGGGATGACACCTGTCCTCCCTCCTCAGGGCTGAGGAGGCCACTTCCCCTGGAGGCTCTGCTCCTGTTTTCTATCAGTACCTTCATCTCACACAGTCAAGAAGAGGACGTGTGATTGTGAGCATATGTGTAAGCATGCTTATAAGAATGTAAAGTAGAAAGGAACTGATAGCCAGTTTCGGAAGTACAATGTAAAAATCCACCAAATCTGACTTCTCTACACATAGCTACTGATGTATCTTAATCTCTTCCTTTTTAAAAAGACTTATTTATTTGAGAGAGAGAGAGAGAGAGAGAGAGAGACAGCATGAGTGGGGTGGGGGGAGGAACAGAGGGCAAGCAAACTCGCTGCTGACTACAGAGCCTGATGCAGGGATCAATCCCAGGGCCCTGAGCTGAAACTGGCATTGTCCCTTGACAGACGGAGCCACCCCAGCCCCCCATCTTAATTTCTTCTTAGAGAAAACATGTTCATCCAGGGTAATGACAGCATCATTACTTTTGGTGATATCCCCCAAGGTGAGGCACCCAGGAGCGTGTGGGTGTCCTGTAGATTTGGGGGGTGAGGTTGGTACAACTGCAGGGGGAAGGTGCCTACGGATGAGCCTGGCCAAGAAGGTGGTCCCCAGAGATGTCAGATGTAGCTCCCCTTCCCCTCAGCCTGCGATGAGGCAACGTCCTAGGAAGGACTCCTTCTGACTCAGCCATGAGCTGTGGCCGGGGCTGCTTCTCTACCTTTCCTACATGAGCCCCGCGCTCCCCCAAGGCTTTCCTCCATTGACGCCTGAGCTTCAGAACCTGCTGCTCTTTTCTTCTGGGGCCCATGCTGGACCCAGCCCCCCTTTGTTCTCCCTCTCCCCACCCCCCAGCTCCCTCCCTCTCTCCCCTCTCTCTCCTCCTCTCTCCTTCTCCCCCCCCCCCCCCCAATCTCACTATTTCCCTCTCTCTGTCTCTGTTGCATCTTCTTATGGTCAAAGTAGTACAGATCTTCACTGCTTTTTGCCAAGACAGTTTTATTAGCCGGACCGCCCTTTCAGTACAGGCAGAGCTGTGTGCAGCACCAGCAGTTCCTAAATTCTAAATAACCAAGCAGGGACAAGAAATAGCATGAGCAGAAGCAAACGTGCACAGGGGCAAGTCCACAGCCCCCCTTCCTGTAGAGGGCTTCAGCCTTCCTCTCCAGTCCTGAGTGCCCGTTCTGCTCAGGAGTGAGCGCACTTCCAGCCTTCTCCCTCCAAGTCCTCTGATTCCTAGAAATTCCTGGAGCTCCCGCCGGAGGAGGTTCTGGGAGCACCCGGCCCACTCACTCTGCTGGGCAGCCCAGGAAGGCCGGGCCTGGCTTCTCCAGGTGGGAGCCAGGTGCCTCAGCCTCTGGCAGGCTGAGACCCCGCAGCTCGGGGTTGGGAGCCTTTGCTCCTAGATGGGGTGAAGTCTGGTGAAGGGAAGATGAAGGTGCTGCCTCAGTTGGCCCAAGGGCAGAGCATCAAGCCCGAGAGGACTGTTGTCCAGCCTTAAACTGAACAGAATTGGTCCTATGTTTCCAACCCTGACCCCTTCTTCCCTTCGGATTTCTCCCCTCCAGAGTGGGAGAAGGTCTGTCCTTGCCTGTCCCATCATCGTACTGTGGAAGCAGATAACTTGTCTAGTTTCATGGGTTTGCAACTGGAAAGGAGTTTGCCTCGAATGTCACCCTTCCCTGATCTAGATGATATTTAGATAGGGTTTGGATTTACCGATGATGCTGGGGCAGGCTAGGACTTTGGAGATGTTGGGACAGGATGCGTGTGTTTTGCATAAAGGACATGAATTTTTAGGAGCCAGAAAACTGGAGTGTTGAGACTTGAATTGGGTTTGCCCCCAATTCACACATTTGTGTCCTAATCTCGAGGACTTCAAGATGAGTCTGTATTTGGAGATGAGGACTTTGAGAAAGGAGACAGTTGCTCTGGTGGGTTCTACTTTGAGTTGACTGATGTGATGCTCTTATAAGAAAGGGAAGTTTGGAACAGAGACAGACACACAGGAGAAAAGGTGAAGTGGGGGAAGCTCAGGGTGCAGGTGGAAATGGACGAGCCAGGTAGAGAGACTGGAAAGGACTGTGCCTCCCAGTCCTCAGAGGGACCCGACCTTGTGACACTTGGATTTCTGGACCCGACCCTGTGACACTTTAATTTCTGGCTTCTGGTCTCCAGACTGAAATCATTGTTTACATCAGCCAGTTGTGTGCTACTCTGACACCTGAGCCCCAGAAACCTAACACAGAGGGGGACCAAGAACCATAAAGCCTGCTTCTCTTACACAGCTTCTGAAGAATTTCCCCCATCCGTTGGTTTCTGGACTTTTATTGCACTTCGGCGGTAACGGCAGATAAGGAAAGGTCTCATTGGCCACCGTGTAGCTGGACTTTGTTGCTCTGTTTGTCATAGCTTGGACATCTTATCCCTTTTCAGCTTTGGGGTCTCAGCAAAATTATGAGAACGGGAGAAGACCCATTTAAATTTGTACTCAGGCCAAAGGGCATCCCTTAATTTTTTTTTTTTTAAGATTTTATTTATCTATTCATGAGAGACACAGAGAGAGAGGCAGAGACACAGGCAGAGGAAGAAACAGGCTCCACGCAGGGAGCCTGACATGGGACTCGATCCCAGGTCTCCAGGATCAGGCCCTGAAGGCGGCGCTAAACCGCTGAGCCACCCGGGCTGCCCCGGACACAACGGTTTTTAATCATGTTTCTTGACCACGCTGCCCATGGCCAGCAAAGCTGTCTTTCACCGCACCCCCCTGGCACTTTCTGCTCACCCCTAGGGCAGGACTTCTAGCATGTTCCCCCCTAATCTCCAGGGGGGACATGTCTCCCCAGGGACAGTGAGTTCTGTAAAGCAGGATGAATCTGCGTGCTTCGCTGGCCTATGGAAGACACTTGGGGGGACGGAGTCTAACAGAGAGGAAGGTCCTCTGGGCTATTTATAAAAACTGGTTTCAGTGCTAATCCTCTAGGATACAATGGAGTTACTCTAGCAGGTTTCCCTGGCGTATTTTAGAGACAGGAACAGCTGACAAGTACCAGAAAATTTATGCGAATTCTAGCTTACAAATGTCCTCACCATCACGGTGGGTGGTATAGATCCAATGATAAAAGTAGTATCGCGCCTGAAAGAGAAGACTCTCCTCCGGCTCCTAACTCTGGGAGATGAACAAGGGGTGGTGGAAAGGGAGGTGGGTGGGTGGTGGGGGTGACTGGGTGATGGGCACTGAGGGGGACACTGGATGGGATGAGCACTGGGTGTTATGCTATATGTTGGCAAAATGAACTCAAGTAAAAAAATAAAATAAAAATAAAATTAAAAGAAAGAAGACTCTCCTCCTTGACCGTGCGTTCTCTCAAAGGCAGAGGGTATTCGGTTCCAACATGGCCTGAGCCCCCCCAGCCAGCAGGCCTCCCGGCCCCTAGGAGGCATTCAGATGGACGAGCAAATGAAGAAATGAGGAAGAGGACTCAGAGGTCAGAGTTACTTTGAGAGAGTGGCCAGCGGAGGAAAGAAGAAATTCAAAGAAAGGAAACACTTCTCCTTGGCCAGCTCGTGGTTGGTTTTCTGCCTTACATGGCGACCTGCTCACAGCCCAGGCCACTGTCCTTCATATTTCTTTTTTTTTTTTTTTTTTTTTTTTTATTTTATGATAGTCACAGAGAGAGAGAGAGAGAGAGGCAGAGACACAGGCAGAGGGAGAAGCAGGCTCCATGCACTGGGAGCCTGATGTGGGATTCGATCCCGGGTCTCCAGGATCGCGCCCTGGGCCAAAGGCAGGCGCCAAACCGCTGCGCCACCCAGGGATCCCTGTCCTTCATATTTCAACAATATTCTTTACGTGGATCTTGTCTTTCACATTTTCATGCAATGCAGTTTGGTGCTTTCAATATCGTACCAATATGTTAGTGAATTCACTCTTAAACCACTTTTGTGTGTGTGTGTGCATGTGTGTGTTTTCTCTTGCCTATGTCTACAGGGATTGCCCTTGAGGTAAAGCCAGTGTAGGACAAGTGTATCATCTTCAGACACATTCTTGCTCTCCATTACTCACGCATTTTCTCGCAACAGAACTCTAACACTTTGGTTCCCTTTCCCTTTCTCCTTCTCCTATGAAACAAAATTCCTGGAGGCCTTGAAATCTGTGAAGATCTACACGAGCTTGTCCACTGCCACTTGTCATTATAGAATCTGAGGGTTTCTTAGACCTCAGGAGTGGGGAACTTGAGGACCTTTCAAAGGAAGCGTCCGTCACCGCATGCAACAGGTGTGCATCTCCAAGGTGAGTCTATAAAGAAGTGGGTCGCCTCAGTAGGGAAATGCAGGGGCCCATCACCCTCCCCACATGGTGCTCCATGGATCCAGGGAACAGGTCCACCCTTGATCTGATTCAGGGTGGAATTCCTATCTTAGAGAGGCCATAGTGATAATTCCACAGGTTTAAAATAGCTTTCTATGCCCCCCTCCCCCCCCCCCCAGCTAGATGCATGTGTTTTTTTCCTTCAGCTCCCTCAAGCTTTTTCTGGGAGCAATGACAAGTAGTCCACGTGTAGTTAGCACTTTTCCCAGGACGTAACTCTGCCGTTCCTCATACTGGGTGCTGTGCCTCTATTTACCCTCCTATAAGCAGAGAGCAATGAGAGATCTAATGGTATTCTGTGTGAATAAGTGACAGCATGGGTGAAATGTTGGTGTGTGTATTTTTGGTTCCAACAGTTGAAGAATAGGATCTGAGGCATAAAAGGAAAGATATTTATAGTATTTTCTGGTCGTGCATTCACTAGCATAGCTACCTCAGCTGTGGCTTGTGTATCGTGTTAAAGTTAATTACGGCAACACTATTATGCCCGGTACGAAAATGGTTAGCTATTCCGTAGTACATATTCCAATATATGGTAGATGTAAAAACTCCTACTCCACTGACATAAATCACATCTAAAGTTACTTTTATTTTCCAGAAGCGAAATATGAGAAACATGCAACTGCCCCTCCCCCCAAGCGATCCGCCTCAAATCCAAAGACAATGTATGGTGTCCAGATTGCCTACTTAAGAAAACACAGAGGACATATTCTCTCTACAAGGATATTCTTCAGTACCCAGTTGGAACTATGGATTCAAAATTTTGAGTGCTAAATATTTTGCAGTGTACTTCGAGGGTGTCCACACACTGCTTTCTGGGGGCTGCAGAAACAGCATTATGAGCACATCTCTATGCACATTACACCCTGGTGGACACGGAGTGTGCACTGAGAATACTCCGCACACGCAATTTTGATTGAGAAGTTCTGACTTTAAGGCTTGGAATCCCCATTTACTAAATTTATAAACTTAGATCAGACTCATGTACTTGCCCTGTAAGAACCATGGTCTGTCCTTGGGAAAATGGCTCAGTACGTCCCACCTGTCCCTGAAGTTCCTGGGAGGAGGAGCAGCCCTTTATGAAGCTCCTGCATGATTGTGAAGCTCGTGCACAAAAATGGGCCAAGACACTGCAGGAAAGAAAGTATTTTAGCCATCTCTTTCCAGAGACGTGGTATTTTGCCTTCAGAGTCTAGGAAGTCTTTGTCTGAATATCCTCTGGATCGGAGATGGAAAGGAGAGTGAGCAAAATTTAAATCCTGCTTGCCAGCATTACTCTGAGTTTTCTTCATAGGTTAGGGACCTTGCTGAAATTAGACATGAAATTTCCAGAGCACGGCCATCCAGTAGACATAATTGCACGTTTCAGGGTCCTGATGAGGCCGGGAGCAGCAGGGAACGGTATTGGCAAGGCTAACCAGGCTGTTAGTTCCATGGCAATGCGTGCTACTTGAGCCATGCCAACTTTGCTCTTCTGATCGCTCTTGCTATTTATAAAATTTTGCAATGTCAGCTATATTGGGAGTTGACTGCGCATAGGGGGTCATCAGTAAGTGATACAGTGCATGCTAGGATATCTCGTCGATGATTAATTCTGTTATTCAGGCTCTGTGATACCTTCTTCTCCCTTCAACTGAACTTGGGGTCTGAAAAGGAATGATACCAAACAGCATGGCACCTCAATCTCAGAAAAAAAAAAATACGCTTCTCTCTTCTCCACCCTCATGTGAGCTGAGAGAGTTCTACCATGAGTGACATTTGTAGGGGGCTCCACCAGGGTATATGATGGAAATTCTGTGTCAGTCCATAAAACCGAGCATGACAACACCCAACTAAAGCTCATGACTTTAGATCAGATACTCAGTCTGGTATTGGATTAACCGCTGTATATTTTATAGCCGGGGTGCTCAAGGCTGTGCTGCTATGAGGAAATCACAATTTGTGCTTAACGGATGCGGTGCCTACAAATTTGTGTCATCCCACTAGGAGCCAGTCCCGTTTGGGATGACTCGATCCTTGCTGATGGCACTCTGAACAAAGCAGGGGGTATTTGTTCGAGAGTCCTGGTTATTTCGCTGCAGAAAACGTATTTCACGCCAAACAAGTAAAGAGAACAATCTTTATGTTTAATATATCACAAATGGCTCATCTCCCATCACTTCATGTCCCTGCATTTTCTGTGAGGGGGTATCCATAGCCTTCAATCATTCATGTACATGCTTATATGTTTAATAGGTATTTATTGAGCACAACCGTGTCTGGCTACTGTGATCAGGCCATTCACAAAGGGCCTGTCTTCTCTCCCGGGCGTGTATTTAATGAGCACATATAACGTGCCCCATATTCCAGCACTAGGGATGAAGAGGGGAGGTGGAGATGCTCGTCCTTGCAGAACGCCTGTCCCGTGGGGAGAAAGAGACACGTGCAGGCCCCAGTACCACGTGTCAAGCAAGGAGATGCCTCGTGGAAATACAGTCAACTCTTTTTTAAATAACTTTCTTCTAAGAACCATGTTTGAATATTTTCCACTGCAGTGAGGTAGAGACACACACTCATTTTTAAAGGAAACGTGCTTGGCATTGGTTCCCTTCTGGAAATGTGGAGGTTGTTAAGGAGGGTGGGCAGCGCAGTCTGTCTGAAGGAACCCAGGCCTCGGAGTCCAGGAGACCACGTCCCCTTCCAGGGCCTACTTATTCTCCCCATCTGTCCCGACAGCCTGTGACCAAGGACCCGCAAGGAGTGACACACGTGTATGAGAAGCAAAGCACTCTTGAATCTTTACCTGGAGGGGGACCTGGGGAAGGTGACATATTTGCGTGGAGACTGTTTCCTTGTCCACATGTGGAAGCGAAAAAGTCTTCCTTGTCCACCTCCAGGATTGTTAATAGGCCCACGGCAGTATGGTAAAGTATACGACGACAGGGAAAGTGTCTCTTAATTTCCAGAGGACTCTTACTTATAGTATGTAATTAGCAAGCATGTATGTGTAGGTTTTGCTTTTTAAAAGATTTTATTTTATTTTAGAGAGAGAGCAAGGGAGGAATAGAAGGAGAGAATCTCCAACAGACTTTGCATTGAGTGCAAAGCCCAACATGGGGCTGGATCCCAGGACCCTGAGATCACGACCCTGGTCAAAACCAAGAGTCAGGGGCTTAAGTGACTGAGCCGCCCAGGCGCCCCTGTTTGTATATTTTTAAATGGGTTTCAAAAGAGTGAGGATCTGTGTGGGAAGGTGCACACATGATGCTGAGGACTTTTGCACTCTCCAGGCGTTTTTAACAGAAACATCCAAGCAGGGCCCAGCAGAGTTGTCCAGAGGACCCCCCCTGAGACAGGATAGAGCGGAGAAGGCTGGCGGGAGTCAGTGCAGGGACAGGATGCTGCTGTGTCACCCCATTCCCTGGACGTGTGTGTCCACATCATCCATCACCTGCCATGTCATCCGTCTGGCCTCCACCCGCAGAGGGGGACACCACACCCACCTGCAGGTTCACCCTGAAACCCATCACTCACGCATCTCAGGATGTCGACTGGCTCCCTAACTAAGAAAATTAAGCAAAATAGCTTTTCCTGGCTTTTGAGAATTTTTTTCTGTGAATGTGGACATTGCCTTCAAGAATTACCCTTGCCAGCATTTGCATGTTCGTGTGACTTTAAATCTCAGGCATGTCTTTTCTGAGAACCGAACAACCACAGGTTCCTACGAGGGGTGGATGACCCATGGGCTCCGAGGGAACAAGGTGGGGGGGAGGTAGCTGTCTGGCTTCGAACTCAAGAGTCCTCTCCACAGGATACACGACAGATATTTCATGTTTGGACAACTCCTGAGCGTAGACGTTCTAGTGTCGTAGACCAGGGCTGGGTAGGAAGATGGTGACCTGCCCGTGATGAAGCGGGCAGTGAGCCCGTGTAGGTCTCTAAGTCATCCACCCTGCACGTTACGACTCCAGCATAGAGATCTTGGTGCGAAGAATCCCGCATGTCATTCAGGATGACGCATTTTGCAGTGAAGGGTTTTAAAAATCCCCCCAGTCCCAGTGGCCTCCATGAAAAGAAGCATCCGGGTGAGACTCTCCCTGAAACAGGGAAGCTTCGTTTGTTAACAGCCCTTAACAAACCCCCTAAAACACAACCGTGTTCTCTATCTTCTGAAAGACCCACAGATTCCACGGCAGCTGCATGGTTAGTTGTGCTTGTTTCAAGGGCGGCGGGCGCACCTTCGTGGATGACACACATGCGGGGTCACCCTGTGCCAGCCTCGGCTCTTGCCCTGCCAGGCCCCACGCTGCGTGTTGGGCTCCAGCCCGGGCAGCCATCGTCCCTCCGAGATGCTGCATCCTGCATCTCCCCAGCCCTCCCCAGTCATCTGCCCGAGCTGCAGCCCTCCGGAGACGCCTCCTTTCTGAACGAGCCAGCTGCCGCCTCCCCAGACTCCCCGAGGGACCTCCTGTGCCGCAGCCCGGGCCACCCTGGGGCCGCGCTCCCGCCCTGGAGTCTCGCAGCCCCGCGCCTCCCTGGCAGCCGCCCTGGCGCGGGCAGGTGCTCGGCTATGGGCGCCGCAGGCACCGGTGGCACTGGTGGCGGGGAGCCAGGTGCTTCATGAGCCTTGGTGCCTCTGGATGCAGGAGGAGCCGGTGGGGAGGGATGCTGAATGGCAGAGCTGGTCTGTGGCCAGGGCTCCCGCGGCCCCTGACACCCACGCAGGGCAACCCTGGGTGCCTGGCCGCCGCGGGTGGTTATGGAGGGCAGGTGTGCCCTGGGCCCGACCCCACGCTGCTGACCCTGCCTCCCCACTCACGGTTTACAGCGTCTCTGTCTCCCCAGGCTGTGCTTTTGCTATTACAGTCTGGTCCCTGACAGCATCGGCACCACTTCTGGCAGCTTCGTGCACAGGTGGCCTCAGGCCTCACCTCAGAGCCCTGGACCTGGAAGCAGCACCCGGATAAGCTCCTGCGCCTCCCAGACTCAGGAGGTTTGTGGTTGTGGCCTTGCCCGAGACCTCTCCGAGGCCCCAACTGTCCCTTGAATCGAGGACAAAATCCTTCCTGTCAGACCAGGGCCTCTAGATTGAGGCCTTGACCTGCCTCTTCTGGCTGAGGCTTTACGGCCGCCCCTGCAGGTGGACCCGCCACCCAGGAATGGCTCCAGAGGGAAAGAAATGATCTTTTCAAATCCTTATCAACTTAGAAATGCACATAAAATAAGAGATTAAAATAAAAACGGGAGAAATTCTGGACAAAGAGGAAATAAGGGTAGAAACCGCCAATGGGGCCGTAGAGAAGCTGGTCCCTGCACTGCATTCCATGAGGCCCGCACGTTAGAGGAAGGGCAGGCATTTGGCTTTGAGTTAGTGAGTAGCCAAAGCCAGAAAGGGAACGTGATCCGTCACAGGATTCCTGGGGTCCAGAGCATAAAAACGAACCAGATGCTTTTCCAGAATGCGCTCTTCTGGGGACTGAGGCACGGGGAGAACTGTTCTCCTGAGATCGCATCATGGAGGACAGTTTTGTGCAGAGTGGCTTCCAGTTTTAGCAAAGCCAGTGTCTTCCTCCAGTGCCCTTCAGTGCGAGGTGTGGGCTCACCGTTTAACTCGTGCAGAAGAGTTAGACAAATCTGATAGGTCAGAACTGGGGGAACCAGGGGACTTGTCCCCAGCTAGGAGGAGCACAGACCATCTGAGCAGCACAGCTGGGTGTCCTCTTTGGAAGTCGCTTCTCTCACGACTCTGATGCCACCTGAGTTTCCACAGAGCTCCCCAGAAAAGGCCGGAAACGCAGGGACTGAGTATTGGTGGCCAGGGTCAGATCGCCCAAATCACTGTGAGCATGTCCCGAATTTCAAACCACGCTTGCCCATCCGATCTTCTCTTCTTGTTGAAATTTTCTGGACTTGATGGACGAAAATAGCAAGACACCAAAACACAACCCCTTCAAAAGACTGACACTTTGATTTCTTTAGGGTGTCAATGGATATTCAGACCTTCCTAAACTGTACAGTATGGGAATGAGAATAAAAGCAGAAAGAGAAATAGGAATTTTCTGGAAAAACATGGAAATAGCAGCCCTTCCACAGATGAATGATGTGGCACATTTAAGAAATGGAATATTATTTGGCCACGGGAAAGAAGGAAACCCTGCCACGTGCACCCATTGAATGGACTTTGGTGGAATTAGACTAAGTCAAATAAGCCAGCAGAGAAAGACAGACGTGCACGGATCATTTGCATGTGGAATCTAAATAGAAAGACTCATCACAACAGAGAGCAGAAACGTGATTGCAAGGGCTGGGGTTAGGGGAACGGGGAATGCTTGGTGAACGAGAGCACACGTTCAACTGTAGGACAAAGATCTGAGGAGCCCATGCCTACCCATCCGAGGCGACTCTAGCAAATCACACTGTAGTGTATCATTTAAATTTTGCTAAGAGCCCAGAATGTAAATGTTCCCCTGACACACAAGGATAAATACGTGAAGCGGTAGGTGTGTTAGGTGGACGCCAGACTCCTTTTACAACGTATGCTTAGATCACATCATCACAGCATCACCATGTGCCCACTTTTCAGATCACACAATTTTATGTTAATTGTATCCCCCAAAATGTGAAGTTAAAAAAAAAAAAAGAAAAAAAAAAGATGCTTGTGCCTACTACCTAGGAGGCTCTTTTTATTTACCTCCTTCAATCCTCATGGCAGACTGATACAGTAAGGACTAGGAGGTTGATTTTAAACACAAGGAAGCAGAGAGTCAGGGAAGCTAAGGGACCACGGCCAACAGCTGGTAGAGCCTAATGCTGACTCAGATCTTCCCGACTCCAGAGCCCATATCAAAATCCATTCTAACAAGAGTTGATGGAGTATCTGTGGTGTCTGTGATATTGTCTCATATACCAGAGACTCAGTGTCATTTAAAGGCTTGGTTTCTATCCTCAAAGATTTCACAATCCTGGGGGGTGGAGGGTGGGGGAGAGACTCAGGGAGGCAAATAGCTGAGCAGGTTTGTAGCAGGTGCCACGTCCATGGGCCGTGAACGGCGTGCATGGGGGGAGACCCAGTGGAGGGATCAAGGAACAGTTCAAAAAGCAAGTATTTGATCACGGCCCTGAAGGACGAGGAGGACTTCACGGATGGAGAAGGTGGGAAGGGTTATTGCTTTAAACTTGCAGGAGTTCCTGGGGCCTTGTTTATTTAGAAGTAGGGAGGGAGCGTCCGAGTTCAATTTTTACAAACCACAGGAGCCATGTTGCCAAATACCGGGGGAAATCCGACTTCGACGTAGTCGAGAACGAATTCTTGGAGGGTAGGGACCGTCCTGTTCAGTCCTGCCTCAGCAATGCCTGGTGGGTCCCTGATCAGCTTGCATTTATGGAATGTAGTTTTGCAACTGCAGCAATGAATGAAATGTGGGTTCCGGCACACCTAAAATTTAGACAGACCTGAACGGTCTTCTTATTACACACACTGTAGCTAAGAGTGACCTGTGTCGTTTTCTGTGATGCTAATTGTAGCAAGTGAAGGCACGTGTACATTCTTTTTGTTGCTAGTGATTGAGGGCAGCCGACGATCCCAAAGGTAGGGAATCCTGACACACACACCACCCCCCACCACCTTGGCACCTCCAGGATCTTAGTGCGGATGCAATTGTGCTATTGCCCCGAGGACAAGGTCCAATGAGCCTCGATGTTTGCCTTTTTTTAAGATCCCTGTGTTATGTTCCTTTTCTCACCAGGTCCCGGCAGGCACCCATTTCGTGGTCTTTCCTCCCTTCTGCATCAAGTGAGGTGCAGCATTCTTTCTCTTCAGAAACTGAATATGCTGGGAGAGAGGGCCTTCGTTCATGGAGGTGATGGGAGTGGCACTCCCCATTACACGTTATGGGATCTACACGTGCATTTTCTTCACTAGACCTCTATCCCTAAAGGTGAGCAGGTCAGAGTCTTG
The DNA here is from genome assembly GCF_003254725.2 of Canis lupus dingo. Lineage (NCBI taxonomy): Eukaryota > Metazoa > Chordata > Mammalia > Carnivora > Canidae > Canis > Canis lupus. The sequence goes on along the minus strand of NC_064259.1, from coordinate 3,556,789 downwards.
CTTAAATAACCTTGTGATGCTCTGCAGGCTGGGATGCTGGTGCCTGTGACTGCAGGAGGCCATCCACGCTGGACTTGCAGCCACAGGGAACTCGTTGCCATGTAGGGACATGCATGGAGGAGCGGCGAGGGCCTACGGGCGGATGTGCAGGGAGCTGGCTGCTGACAAAAGTAAACGCAAGCCGAAGATCTGCCAGCATGAGCCCAGCTCCCGGTGGGTGCACAGTGCCTGGGAGAGAAGCAGCTAAGTTCACGGATAAAGGTGGGCCAGTGGGCCAGGGGACGTGACCTTCAGAGCAAGAAAAGAAAGGCTCTCTTTTTTGTCTTCTCCAGCTCCTCCTTCCCTCTTTCCACCTCCTCTTCTCTGCCTTGGCTCTCTCTCTCTCTCTCTCTCTCCCCTCTTGGAATCTCCTTCCTCGTGGGTGATTGTGTGTCCTATTCATCAACAGCCTTTCTCCCACATCACTGGGGGGTTTGCTCTGCCTGGACCGTGGTCCTGGGGCTTCCCTCAGTCCCGCACAACCCAGAGAAGAGCCCTGTGGCCAACCAGGATTTCCACAGCTTGTCGGGAGGCTGATGCCATGTGATGATATTCAGGCCAGGGGGACCCGAGCAGCTGCCCTGCAGGTGGCACCCCAGAAACGCTGCCCAGTCCCCAGCAGGTAGCCAGGGGGGGAGGAGGGAGTTTAATTTGGTGAAGCAAATTTAATCATTTGCCTCTCTGTAAAAAGGGACACAGGAAGAAACAAAAAAAAGATTTTCTTGGTAGAGTTCTAATGTAAGCGGTATTTCTAGTACCACAAATGTCTGCATTTCTCTTTCATGGGATTCCCAAGATTGTGAAGACTTTCCAGTGGCTATCAGGGGTGTGAGTGCGTGTCCCGCCAAGGAGCCCAGCACCTCCAGCAGTACCTCTGATACTGTTCCCTGCATGGAGCTCTAGAAGCACGATATGTGCCTATTTATTTTTTTTTAATTTTTTTTATTATTTATTTATGATAGTCACACAGAGAGAGAGAGGGGCAGAGACACAGGCAGAGGGAGAAGCAGGCTCCATGCACTGGGAGCCCGACGTGGGATTCGATCCCGGGTCTCCAAACCGCTGCGCCACCCAGGGATCCCGATATGTGCCTATTTAAAGTGAAAGAAAGAAAAAAAAAAAAAAAAAGGAATTCAGATGGTTTTATCCAAGGCCCAAAATGTCCTTGCAACTTTTTTCCCTTTACTAATTAGAAGCAGCCCCAATGCATTACAAGTGGATGCATTTATAGATTTTCAATTTATGTCTACTTTTCGTTTCAGTAAAACATCTATAAATTAAATCTACAACAGAAAACCTGCCAACCCAAGAAACCCTTTAATACTAGTCATCACATGAGGGTAGAAAATGTGGAATGATCTCTCGTAATCACTAGTAAAATTTGTCTTGGGTTTCATGACAACACCAATAAGTAAATCATGCCGATATGCAGCTACCCTTAGGACTGCTTTCACCGTGCAGTTAGAATTTGTCGGGATTTTTTTTTAAATAAAGAAATAGTTTTTCTTTTATTTTTAAAGATGTTTAAATCATCAATTAAAATTCTCTACAAGTTAAAATGAGACTTTCCAGACATTGGTCATAGTCATTTTGGTCGTTTCTATTGTGATGAATTGATTTTCCTCTTTCGGTCGGTACGCTGGAGCTCAAGGTTACATACCTAAGTTTATTAGGTAAATTAGATTTACTGCACATAATCTATTTACCTCCTGGGTGAAAGGGTGACCATCTATGTCCAGGCCTCGGTGTGTTTATTCTAGTTAGTTCTTGAAACTTAGAAACAAATAGAGCTGAATAGGAACTAAATCTGTCTTTATTCTACATCACTGTCGTCATCATCGTTCTCATTAAAATTAAATTTCACAAGCATGTGCCCGGCTGGTGGCAGGTAGGTGCAGGTGATTACCATCCACGGGAAGACCTGGGGGATGTCACTGGCCAAGTAGGAGCACGAGCAGGCCCGGGTGTTTGGGGCACGTCCCCGTGGAAGGCAGGCCTTCCTGCAGCTGCTTCATGGGGGCCTGGGACCTGCACACCTCTCAGGGCTCACCTGGGGTCAGGGACTAGTGTGTGCGGGGCTCAGGGAGGAAGATTGGGGTTCCCCCACTGGGGGAGTCACTGAGTCCGGGAGAAGTGCAGCAAGAGAGGGGCACCCAGGGTCCATCCAGAGGCCAGGGCAGAGCAAGCACCGGCCATGGCTGCTGGACCGGGCAGCAGCAGGGGCCTGGCTCCCATTCTCCACATTGGGACAATGTATTCTACGTGTCAGCTTGGTTGGACTGTGGTGACCGGATGTGGAACTAAAAACCAGTGTAGATGCTACTTGGAGGGTCTACTCTAGATGAGACGAACATCTATAATCAGAATCTTGAGTAAAGCAAGATCATCCTCCCTGTTGTGGTGGGCCTCATCCAATCAGGTGAAAGCCTTGAGAGAAAAATAACAGGGAAGTCCCCTGAGAAAGAGGGAATTCAGCCTCCAGAAGGCCCTTGGACTGGAGCCACAGGGTCAGCTCTTCCTGCCTACTACCTGCCCTGCAGATTTCAGACTTGCCAGCCCTTCACAAACGTCCTAGCCGATTCCTGAAAATAAATTTTATATATACACATAATATGACCTTCATTCACATCAGCTGTGCCTACAAAATGGTTTTCAGGATGACGTCCCCTTCAAAGACTGTAATTCTATTCAAAGATGCTTCTGTTGTTTCTTTGCTTTTTTGATAGCTGCTTAAAGGGACAGATAGGACACGTAGCATCTTTTATGGGAGTGTTTATAGGAATTTTGGATGCCATTTTTAAAGTTTTGTGATGGAGAAAGGACTTAGAACTTTATAGGTTTTGAATTTCTTAGCATTTACCAATCAGGCGTAAAAGCTATATATCTCAGCCCAGAACTCAGAGGTTGCAAGAAAGAACAGTTTTCTTGTTGTTTTTCTGTAATGTAATAATTTTTGTTTGCAGTCTCCCATCAATGAGGCTGGTACAGGTCTCTGATAGTTAGGGATGCCCTGAGGATGGGGTCTTCCCACCTCTGTGTGTCTCCCTGACTGACCAGCATCTTGCCAGCCCTCTCTTCCCAGATCCACATGTGAATTATCACCTGTCTTGGGGTTGCTGCCTTGTTGGGGTTCCTGCTGGGAATCAGGGAGCAGGACCTCTGCCACCCACAGTGCCACCTCCACCCTTTTTCTTTCCTGTCTGGAAGTTTGGAGAGTCTTCATGACGATGCGGGTATGGGGATGGTCCTGAGGCCCACAGAAGCTCTCCTTATGCCTCCATTTCCTTAAAGATTTTGTCTGGAACCTCTTGTGTTGTCCTGAGGGTTTAGGGTTTTAGATCTCCATGCCAGGAGGAGCCGGACAGGTTGGTTCCTCATCCTGACCCTGATACCTCTCTTTTAGGAGGCCAAGAGCTCAGGGCATTCCATCTGTAGGAAGTGAGAGGTGGGGGTGGGTGAAGAAAGTGTAAAATATGGAGAAAAATGAAATTCAGTGACTAGGTTAGTGCCTATCCCACCACACAGCCGTGAGAAACCTACATTCCAACAATGTTTGGGAGTCCTAATATCTTAAGGCAGCCTTTAATAAAAAATATTGTGTTCAACTGTTAATATAACATGACAGTTTTATCCCATGCGTTAAGAGACACATCTTATTTATCTCTCTGTTTCCTTACCTCCTGCTTTTGCTTCTCTGGACCCAGGACAATGCCTGATACGCTGTACACACACATGATTATTTGTTAAGCAAGTGAGTGAATGATTTTAAGAGTCCTTAGGAAAAGAAAAAAAAAAATCATAAGGCAAAAAACCCCTCTCTGCTGAATTGTCCCCTGCGTATGTCTCTTTGTTTGGGCTTACTGATATAAAGCACAGACTTCAGTTGTTCTGACACATTACCACGGGCATCTGCGTCACAAAGATGCAGGCAAACAGATGCTAGCACGCCTGCCACAAATGGCTGTCTGCAAGGAGCGTGTGTAAATCAGACTGTTCAGTCTGGAATCCGTTCGGTACATGCATATTACACTATTGAAGATTTGCTGATTAAATCACCCAAGCCGAAAACAGTTACAGTAATTCCAGACTCCAATTGGATTCCAGTGTCAAGGCAAATCGTTCGTGAGCGCTGAGCTCATTTAAGCCTGGGAAGTAAACCTCGCAGGAGAGCTGTAGGCTTCGCATGCCCCCCATCACTCAGTCCTCGCGTTCATCATTGTGTCGGGCAAATCGCACATCAAAACGCCGTGAAATCACGTTGTGGAGTAGGCTTCCTCCCTCTGCACAATTGAGGATAATGTGACCTAATAGATTGTGTTAATGCTTCCATGGAAATTTACAGTCTCTGAAGAGTAGTCTCCAATTCCTTTTTATTTTTTCCCTTTATTTCAGGAGAGGTGGTGGCTGTGGATGGATGTGAAATATCGTTTCTAAGTGTGGAAGCCAATGGAAGTTCAAACTTGACCTGGTAGCCGACGGTAAAGAAGAAAGAAGACGCGTCTCTGGGGGCCCTGTTACTCGGAGGGAGAAAACAATGGATTTGGTGTCAAGAAAATGGGGTTCCAGTCCTGCCCCTGCCCCTGGACTCCTCTAGGATGTTGGACGATCCACTGAACTTATTTTTCCATGAGTATGAAGTGAGAGGTTTTATCTCTAGTTTCCGCGGCCTTATGACTAAAATGTGCTACATCATGGGCTTTTTTTTTTTTTCATATTTATTGACTTAATGGCTACTTAGCTGGGAATAAAAGCATATAATGAGGAATATCAACATGGAAAGGCTTCCAGCCTTTAGGGTTTTGTGGAAGATACTGGGAAGAGTCTGGGTTTTGTCAACAGGAAGAGTTGAGCTTGATTTCTGGGGCCGTCCTCTCTTAGCCTCTGTTAGCGGTATAAACCCAACATGGTCCCCGTGGCCTCTGCTCAGCTCTACATGTTGGGAGTAAGGTTACTAATGCGATGTGTTTGTGGTAAAGATTAGAGAAAACACAAATAAATCACAATGCAGAGTCTTCGTCCCGGGGAAGATTTTCTACAATTGTTGCATAATTTCATTATTGGCAGTGAGACCAAATTGTAGTGAACTAAGCAGGATCTTGAGGTTTTTAAAAGGAAGGGAATTCCTCAGAGCACCTTTCCACAGTTTCACCTGGTCCCAAATGTCCTGGCAGGTGGAAAGCCTGGGAATCATTCACGATAAGGAAGAGAGTATTCCTGGCATCTAGCTGAAAAAAAAAGGTAGATATTTGAGTCTCTTGGAATAATAACTCCAAATATCCCTTTTCAAATTAATGGCATTTATTTTTTAGAGCAGCTTAAAGTTCATAGAAAAATCAAGCAAGTAGTACAGAGAGTTCCCAGCCTCTGTCCTCAAGACATAGTTTCTCTACTATTTGCATCTTGCATTAGTGTGGACATTCCTCATGACTGAGAAGCTGATAACCATACATTAGCATTAACCACAGACCATGGGCTACATTAAGATTCATTCTTTCTGTTGTACATCCTATGGGGTTTTTAAAAAATTTATTTATTTATTTATTTATTTATTTATTTATTTATTTATTCACGAGAGACACACAGAGAGAGGCAAAGACATAGGCAGAGGGAGAAGCAGGCTCCATGCAAGGAGCCCAATGCAAGACTCGATCCCTGAGTGGAAGGCAGGCCCTAGACCCCTGAGCCACCCAGGCGTTCCCATCCTATGGGTTTTGACAACATGTCATGTCAGAAGTTTCACTACCCTAAAAGTCTTCAGTGATCCACCTCTTCATCCTTAGATATTGACCCAAATGGGTTGAATCCTTATGGCCACACAAAAGCCAGCACACAATTGTTTATAGCAGCTTTATTCATAACTGTCAAGACTTGGAAGTCACTAAGATGGTGTTCAGCAAGGCAATGGACAAATAGGCTGTGGCACACCCACAGAGTGAACTATTTTTCCCTGATAAAAAGCAACCAAACGTTGAGCCTGGAAGAAAACACAGCAGAAATGTAAAGGCATATAACCAAGTGAAAGCCAATCTGGAAAAGCTACATACCGGGTAATTCCAACTAAACGACCTTGTGGAAAGGGCAGTGGTTGCCGGGGTTTAGGAGGGCCGGAGGAATGAACAGTTTAGGGTCACGAGACTGTTCTGTAGGACCCCGTAGAGCTGGGCACGGGCCTTTACGCATTTGTCCAAACCCACAGAATGGACGACACCAGAACTGACTCCTAATGCTAACTGTGAACTTTAATTAATAATAATGTATTAACATTGGTTCATTGATCATAACAAATATACCACACTAACGCAAAATGTTAGTAATACGAGAAACTGTGCAGAAGAAAAAAGATACAAGAACTTTCCGTGAAATTCTTTTTATAAACTTAAAATGGCTCCAAAAATAAAGTCTATTTTAAAAAATAGTGTAAAATACCATAAATGTACTGTTCTGGAAGTTTGCAAAAATATTTTGTTAGAAGAGAAATCAATATGTAGAACAGTGTATATGAGACAAAATACTATGATTTTACAGCACTTCTATATAATTCTATAATCTGCAATTTGTACTTTTGACTATGTATGTGTGTGTGTGTTTTTACGTGCATAAAATATCTGTGGAAAGATATGCGTGAATCTGACAACCTGGGTGATAGGGTACAGAGATAAAAGCCAGGTTTACATTTATTATATGTTATTTTGTGACACAAGTACTTCTTATCTATTCAAATGTCATGAAATAAATAGATGAAATTAGCTAATAATATATCAGAGAGAAATAGCAATAAATTGGTATAGAATAATAAAATATAATGACAATAAAAGAGCAGAATCAAATAATCGTATGTTAGACAATTCTGAACGCTGAAATATAAACATATAATGACATAAAAAATTACACAACATAATAGTTACAGCAATAAAAATGATCATTTAAACAAGAAAAAGGCGAAAAAATAGCAAAACAATGTATTTGGATAGGTATGTGCTACTAAGTGAAACAATAGCAGGAGAATTAATCGACGTACAATTGGCGACGGAAGAAATGCACGAATGGTTACGTAGCAGTGCCTCACAGAAGCCCAGACGCCGACTCCTATAGAAACTCCCCTCACTGGCATCTCTGGGTCTCGCCCACCGAGGGGCATTGCTGAGGTCTGACAGCACACAGGCACTGCGTCATTTGGGTGCCCAGAGGGAAAAGCTGCCCGATTGTGCATCTGCACGTCCGTGTGTGGACATAGGCTGGCATGACCCCCACGTCTCCGTGAAGTGTAAGCTCCCCCGCAGCCTCTCCCCAGGCGTGAAGTTCCCCACCTCTGTCATTCTCTTGCTGGTTCTCCACGGTGACAGGTACCCCTGACCCATGGCCAGCTGCACGGTCTCCGCAGGGGACGGGATTCGATTCTTCCGGCTGGGGAGGCTTTCGGAGAGCCACATGATGCAGTGGAAGCCGTAACCCGAGTGGGTGAAGCAGGACGGAACGAGGTGCTTAAAGCGGTGGGAGGCCACCAAGCCCTTCCAGGCAGGAGGTGATGAAGGCCCTGCGGGTAAGACAAGAGAGGTGGGGGACAGGGAGGTGCAGAGAAGGAAGGAGGAAAGGCAATGAGGTTCTGAACACCAGGCCCTGAGAAAGTGGGGGGTGCTGTACAGAGGGGGGGGTGGGGAAGGGGGGAGGCAGACAACTGGGTATTTACATGATTTTTTTTTTAAATCTTCAGGAAGCCTCCGCCGTACATCCTTGGCCTGACTCTCATCACGGTACGTCCTTGGCCTGACTCTCATCACAGCGAGGAGAGCCTGCCCGGCCCGCGATATCAGGAGCCCTCAGCGTACTTGGTGCTTTACATTGCGGAGCATATTCATCAAGGAAGGTGTTGTTTCGGGTGCAAAAAACACCTGTTTTTGTTTTGTGGCAAACAAGCGACAGGGTCCGTCGGTGGTCGGTAATGAAATCAGGAGTCGGACGCTTACGAGGAATGGGAGTAGCTTCTAAGCCGTGCTCACAACCAGAGCCGGCCGGCGGACTGTAAGGCGGAAAGACGTTTTGTGGTTATAGAAGTGCTGGCTTGGAAGCCTTTCCTCTGCCCTGGAAAAGCAAGTTAGGATAAACTGCCCGGTTTTAATCCCAGCAGCCTACCGGTTGCATGTTTCCTTGCGAAACGAAAATAAGAAGGGGTGAGGGAAGGTCCTTATGTATTAGGAACTTTTGGGGGCCCCTGAAGGGTTAATGTGGCTGCCTCGAAGTCAGGACAGCTGGATCCTTCTCCCCCTTTTCCTGAATATCCCGGGCTTTTGCTCTGCTGCTGTGTCCTCTACTATAGACCTTCTCCCTGGGACAGCTGCTCGCATGCAAGACATGTCTCTGTTCCAGGAAGATGGGGCCGGAGAGCATCTGGAGGGGGTTGTGGGTATAGAAGGATGACATCTTCTCAGATCTTCCCCAGATTACAGCAAATATAGCTTTATTTATTTATTTATTTATTTATTTATTTATTTATTTATATTATTTTTTTATTCATGAGAGACACAGATTGAGAGAGAGAGGCAGAGACCCAGGCAGTGGGAGAAGCAGGCTCCATGCAGGGAGCCCGATGTAGGATGCAATCCCAGGTCTCCAGGATCATGCCCTGGGCTGAAGGCAGGGGCTCAACCACTGAGCCACCTGGGCTGCCCAACTATTTATATTTATATACATTTTTCATATATTTATATGAATTTATATAAATTCATATAATTATATAAATATATGGCCACCTGGAAGATGGTCACCTGGAAGATTTTTGTGTTATTTTTTTTTCTGAGGAAGAAATGGTTCCTGATCCATGTAGCTACGGGCTAGTTCCTGCTGCCCAGGGTAGGGGCGTTATATACGGGAGGTGGGCAGTTGGTGAGATGGGCAGGAGGGTTTGGGCCATTTTCCCAAAGAACAAAAGATGAGGTTGGATGCATTGATTTCATGATAGTTTTAGGGGTGCTTAGAGGCTATTGTGACTTTAGTTTTATCTTTTTTTTTTTTTTTCAATTTATTTGACATATTTAATGATGCCACATGAGCGACCGCCGGGAAATGGTGCTATAAATATCCAGGATTGTAGTAAGGCGTGGCCACACGGAGGCTTCAGGGGGAGGAAGGGCAGAAAGGAGTGATTCAGTCTGCCAGGTGCAGGGCCCAGGGAGGCCGGCAGAGAAGAGAAGCCCTGTGTGCTGGACCGGGACTCGGGGCTGGAGGTAATAAAAGGCCTGAGGGAGCAGGTGGGGGGGCTCTGCAGAGCAGCCCAGGTTAGAGAACCGCAGCTCCCCGCGCTGGAATCTGCTCGGGAGGACAGAGGGACTCTGTCACATGTCCACAAAAATCTTCCTGTAGCCTAACCTGGTTTGAAAAGGTTTCCTCCAATGGCTGGGATTTGGCATATGGACGAGAGATGGCTTCGTGGAGCAAAGGAAGCCTGTAATTATGGCTGGTAATATTTCATGCTTAAGGATATTTAATTTTTCTTATAAACGCCCTATTTTTTTTTTTTTTTTATTTTTAGCACGCATGTGGTTTTGGAATTGGAGAGACATAATCCCGATTCCACCTTCATGTGACCTTGGACTCACTCGGGGGCTTAGATTCCTCATCGGTGAATTAGGGAAGTGGATGTTGGGCTCATAAAGCTGGTGTCCAGGCCAGGGAGCCGCGCTGGGGGGCTGCACAAAGCCGGGGTTTCTCCACGCGTCTCCTGAGCGCCCTGACAGGTTCCGCCTGTGGACACCGGTTACCGGTTTCACTGTGAACAGAGCTTAGTTTTGAATTTTGTCTTTGAGTTTATGCGGACGGTGTTCTAAGCCTGTTTCCGGAGATACGACGGTCCCTCTTCTTCGTGTGACCCTCAGCTCCTGACTCTTTGAGGTTAAGATGTCTTGGAAGAGGCTCCTTGATTACATGTGGGGTGGCGCTTGGGCATTTCTGAAACCCAATACGCCAGCAATAAAAAAGTACTCATATTTGAAATTCCTATTGCAACGCAATGTGGCCTCTGTGCTGGTGAGGAGGTTACAAGTGAATGATTTCTGGGTTCCTAAATACCACGGAGCTCACACCCATCCTCCCACGGGGAGTAGATATAGCCCAGCGGTGCCCTGACCAGAAATAGCTCCGGGGTCTAAATTCCTTCATGATATTTAGAAACAACAGTTGTGGGTAGAAAGGTCCATGGTCATGGTAATAATGCTTAATTGATATTTTAGTTTTTCCTTCTATGATGCTCATTTCAAAATATATAAGTTTATTATTTGAAAAATATATGTATTTTTTAAATATAGATGTTTATTTTTTTCTGATTAAACAAGCGGTGGAATTCAGACAGAAAAACATCAACATTTAGATTAAAAACTAAACACAGAAGTACAATAATAAAAATCCCCCAGTGTCGCACCGTTCACATTCTGGCTTTCCTGGATCTTTTCTTTTTTTGGGGGGGGGTGCATACAAATCCTTAAAAACCAAAGAAAATTAGAGCCACAGAGCATAGCCAGGGTGCCCTGCGTGTTATTCCTGGGCCACAAGGTCATGTTTATATGTGCATAGTATTCCAGCGGGCAGGTGTGGAGCAGCTGGCGGTTCCACCTGCTGCGGTTCCTCACGGGCTGTCCCTAACTTCTGAGCACCCCAAACACTTGGGCCACGGGCTCTGGAAACACTGTGGTTCCTTCAGAACACGTCACCGATTTTACAGAGAGCTGCTCGTGGCCGGGGCTCAGCAGTTCTCCCACCACCCTCTACCGTGCAGGTCGGTGGGCAGGGGCAGCGGATGCAGGTGTGAACACGTGGGAACCCGCGGAGAGCTCTGGACTCCAGCTCATTTGCTGACAGACTCGGTGTTCGAGGCTGAATTTCCCTGTGGCCCAGAAGCAGCGTGAAGCTCTAGGAATGAACAACACATGGACCCTGGGGTCCCGGGCTTCGGGAACCCCATGTCAGGAGGCCAGGGCGAGGCCCAGGATGCCTAAGATGACGTGGGGGCCTGCGGTGGGTGTGGGCAGAGAGATATGGGAAGATTTCCCAGCCAAGGACATTCTTGAAAGATGGGCAGTGTCAGCAAAGAGGGGGGGCGAGGGGTGGGGGAGCTGAGTGAGGAGGAGGCTCCAGGTCGGGGGGTTGTGTGCAGGCCTGAGGGGCTCAGGGGGCCCAGGTGCAGGCAGCAGCCCACAAGGCCTGGGGTTGGGGGCTCAAGAGCAGGATGGAATGGGGTGGGGAGAGGCAGACCCCGGCAGGAAGGAGGAAGGCCCCTCGCCTTGGGGCCCCAAGTCTTTGATGAAGCAAGGCTTCCACAGCTGGCCAGGGAGCCCGTGTCCTGCAGCCCAGCTGTTAGGTGACCGTCCCCGGGGCGGCATTAAGATGCCCTGACCCCCTACTTCCGTGGTTGTGTGAAGGTCAGGGGGGCCTGCGGGCCTGGGCGCTGCCTGGGGGAAGCCCCGAGGGGCCAGCCTGGGGCCTGTGGCATGCAGGGCGGGCAGCCCCGGGCCGGGCAGGAAGGAGGTGCCTCCCCGAGCCCCCCAGGGCCCCACGGGCGCCTTCCCACAGGCGGCTCCGTAGGTCCTCCGTCCCGAGGTGAACGAGGCGGTGCTCCGGCCTGGGCTGCCCCGAGCCCACCACACGGGGCGGGCGGCTCCTACCCAAGTGCAGATGCCTCCTTCCTGCTCTGAGGGGGACATTTCTAGGGAGCTGGAAAGGGAGCTTAGAGCCTTGAGGGAGACTTTTTTATCCACTTGCTAAAGAAAAAATACATTAAAGTATTTAGTGTATGTGTTGGATGGGGCCCGGCCCTCCCGAGCTATGCGTCTCGGGGTGGGAGGGGGCATCACCTTCAGGCCGTGTCCACATGCAGGGGCCCCCCCCTGACGGCCGCGGGGCAGGCCTTTGCTTCCCCTAGAAGAGCCCTGGAGCGCGTCTCCGGGCCTGCACGTGCTGGAGAAAGCGGCGGGGCCCGCACGTCGGTCCTGCTTTGGCCTGGCGCTGAGCGGGGCCGTCCAGGGCTCGCGGCCCGGCCACGGGGTGCTCAGCTTCTTCCAGCCAGCGGGGCTCTGCCTGCGTCTTGTCTTCAGTCTGAGAGGCAATGGACGTTTGTCCCTCGCGGGTCCCATCTCCACCCAAGGTTCGCGGGCTGGCCTGGAGCCGTCAGCCACCGGCCGGGCGCGGGGTCAGAAAGCCCGGGCCTCGGGGTCTGCGAAGAGCCCTTGGAGGACGAAGGAGGCCGCCGTGGGGCGTGAGTCGGGAGCCTGCGGTCTGTGTGAAGTCACCAAGGGAGGGAGAGAGGCCACCGCCGGCTCCGAGACAGGCGGGCCCAGTACCGGTGCGGACGGCCGGGCGCCCGGGGTGAGCCGCCGAGGGCCGCTGCTGGGAAGGACGCTGGCACAGGAGCTCCCGGGCAGGGCCATTGGGGACGGGTGAGCGCCGTCGCTGCGCGCTAAGGCAGGCCCACGGGGCGGCTCTCCTCGGAACTTCACTGGTCGCGCCAACTTCACCTTCTGGCGACTGGACCGGAGATTGAGGCAGCTGGAGCCGAGCCGACTCCTCCAGGACAGCAGGTGGCTGGCCCGAGCGTCCTGGGGTGTGAGGCGCCGCCGGGTAGGCCTGGTGCTGCTCAGAGGGCGCTGACCTGGCCTCAGGGTGCAGGGTGGCCCTCTTCTGACCCGCTGGCAGTGAAACCACCATCCCCTGTTGAGGCTGATTTCCCCTATGGTTCCACCCCACCCACCGAGTCAGGACCCCAGCGTCAAGCGTAGGAAGCAGAGCATGGGGTTTCCCAGATGGTGATGAGGATGGCTGCATGATAAAACACAAAACAGAACAGAACACGCAAATAATGGATTTAACGTATTAAACAAGTTACCCCACACATCAGAATCTCAGAATTCCATGAGCCTTGTTGCAAAGAGTAAAGAGACATTTTCTAGAAAGTACATGGGTTTAGAAACAATGAAAATAGGTATGACTTGAATGTGGCTTTTTTTGGAGAGAGAGGTTATCTTCTCATTGCAATCTTTTCTGAATCCCTACTATCTAAACACTTTGTGGCTATTCTTTTTTTTTTTTTTTTGGTAGGTCCTTTGAAAATCAATAAATACATATTTAGCTTTTCAAAGTATACATTTCATTCGAAATTTTATCCATCTCCTGGAAAATCAGTACCTTTGAAGATTCTAACTCCGTTTCTACCTTCTTCCAATTCCTACGCTACTCATGTATTTGGCACTTGGCTTCTTTCTCTTCACCTTTCGGATTATTTCTCTTATGTCTACATATTTACTGCTTTCTTCTTCTTTTTAATTTTTTTTATTTACCATTTTCTTAATCTTCGCCTTCCACTGCCTTAATTGTATCCGTTAATGAGAATCCGCTCTTGATACACTCTCTTCGTTTGGTTTGTCTAAAAACGTCTTTGTCTGGCCCTGTTCTTGGGAGGCATTTCCTTGGAGGTTCTAGGAAGGTATTTATTTTACTTTAGCACCTGGGAGCTGAGATTCCACTGGTGTCCGTCCTCTAGTGCTACTGCTGACAAGTCAGTGGTCAGCATCACTCTTGAAGGAAAGCTGTTTTGCTCAGGGTCCTGGGTGTGCGTGTGTGTGCACGTGGTGTGTTTAGATGTCCCGTCTCCGATTTTTACAGTACGCGATGCCATGTTCAAGTACTGCGTTTTTTTTTTTTTTTTTTTTTTTTTTTTGTGGGTCCTGCTACACATTTGGAGAGCTCTTTGTGTGCTGGCTGGGGACATCCTCAGCCACAACCTTAGCCTATTTCCCAGCAGGGTCACCCTTGCTCCATGCTCTTTCTCCTCCCCTGCGGGGACCCAGGGGGGTGCATGTGGACGCTTCCCCCGTGTTGTCCGAGTTGCTAAGTTCTTTACTGATCTCCACGTCTTTGCGCACCTGTGATGCCTGCCGCATCACTTCTTCGGCCAACTTCCTGGCCACCACCCCGGACTCGAGCTGTTTCAGGGCCAAGTTCAAGAGCCGTGAATTTTACATCGGTTACTGGTGTCGTTCAGTATGAGGCGTTTCATTGTTTCCTTTTTCACACACACTCTTCCTTTTTTCACACATGCTCTCTCCCGACGTATTTCCAAGCCTGTTACAATCGTGCGCTGTGAGACGGGTTGTTTTACAAACCTTTTCCTGATTACTCTTACATCTGGAGCCTTCGTAGAACCGTTCTCTGTTGTTTCTGCTGGCATTCTTTAATGATGCTTTCTTTCTCAATTTGGCCGATTGTTTTTACCGCGAATGGTTATTTTCCTTGGAATAGTGTTGCGAGAATTCTTTCAGAAATAGGAGGAGCTGGGATTTTTTTTTTCTTTTTTCTTTTCTTTTCTTTTTTTTTTTTTTTTTTTCAGGCACTATGGACTCGATCGTCTGAAACTGAATTTGTGGCTTGAGTGTTTCAGGTTGTGAGTTTATGCAAGAGCCGCGTTTCCTGCAGGCCCTGCTGGGCCCCGTGAAATCTCCTGTTGACATGTGGAGGTGTGGGGAGTGGGGATCAACTTTTAGTACGTCCTTACCCTGGAGTTACAGCTCCCCCAGGGTTGCGTTTCACAGGGGGGGAGGTCTTATACTAGTGTACACATGTTGGTTGGGTCCTGAGCTTTAGCTCCTTCTTCTGTTACTTCACAAAACCTTAAAAAGTGCAGTTCACATTCTCAGCCTTGACAAATTCTCTAAGGGCAAAGGAGCCTTAGCATTCTGCTTGCTTTGTTAGGATCCTGATTTCACTTAGATTTTGGTCTGGAAATCCCTTACTATGTTGTAAGCTTCTGATGCTGTTACTATATATATATATATATTTTTTTTTTTCCTGTCTTATCCAGAATTTCTCAGTTGTTTTCAGCAGTGTCAGCGTGATTGACTTACTTTTTATTGGAAAGTACAATTATTCACTTTCTGCCCCCTCCTAATTACCCGAAGGATCTGGACATGACTGATTTCTCTTTAGTCTAAGGCTCAAATCTATTCCAAAAATATTTATTTTTTAATAAAACTATCCAAAGTTAAAAGAGATTAAATGCATAAATTTGAATATTTATTCAGGATATTCAGGAAACTGAATATCCTCCAGTGTGATTAGGACCTTGCAATCACCCCCGGTCCTCCAATAGACCCCGATCCTCCAATAGGCCCGTGATCACTAATGAGGTTAACAAATCAGGGTGCTTTAAATGAACAGTTTGAATCTTTGATGCGCCCTAACTGTGTTTATAAAGCGCTGTGGCTTACTTCAGGCGCTCTAGTTCAGTGGAAGCTGGGCTCTAAGTGGATGCTCCATTATTCCACAGCCAGTTGATTGGATATGAACCCGATCCCTCTGCATGTTAGTCTTCTCATTCGTAGCTTAGAGCAAATTGTACTTGACTGGGTCTCTCGAAGCAGTTGGGGGAGTGTCAGAGAAGATAGACCACACATGCGTTTGTAAACCATTTCCATACGTGAATAAATATGTTCTAAGAACCAGTAAGGGACAGAATGAACAAGGGGAGTAAAATCCCATTTTTATGTTTCTCTTTCATGGATTCCAGGAAAATTAAACTTTATAGGAGTCTCTCTGAAGCAGCTCAATAGAATGCCATTGGCTGGGTTTGTTACTATTTTATACAAAAACAATTATTTGCAAAGAGAAGGCTCAGGCACCCAAAGCCACCTTTCATTTCATTGCTTAGCCTCTGATTTCAATACACACCTTGTGTTTCTCCAAAAATTCTTTTGAGTGATGTTGGCATGATTCTGTTGAAGAGATTTTGTTTTATTCTTTGAACTGTGAGTCACTGATACCAATGCTTATGCATTTAGGATCTAGCTTGCAGGCTTTGTTCTTCTGGGAGAAGACCCCAGGAGGGTCTTAGCTGCCCCTTGAGGCAGCAGGCTTCCTTTGGTTCCTGCAGTTACCTTGACTAGGTCACGTGATGACACAGACCTGGGCACAGATGCCTGTGTCCTGATGCCCCAGACTTTTCCATTTCTAAGGGCGGGACACTGGGCAAGTGACTGCACATTTTAGAACTGATTTTCCTCACTGAAAAACAGGAAGGGAAAACGTGTCCTCTTAATAGGATTTGAGGGAGAAGCAAATAGAGCATTTTATTTGATATTCCTTTATAAATTGTAAAGCAAAGTTCAAAATTTCAAATGCATTCATTATATCTATCTGTTTTAGCTTGTCCTAAACTATTTACTATCTATGTGATTTAAGCAAGTATATATATATATAAATATATGAAATTTATGTAGATGAAATTTATTTATATAAATATGTGAAATATATATATATAAATTTATGAAAGAGAATTTGTTAAATCTAAGTGGGATATCATAGTGTATGAATAAGGCCGGCAAGCCGGTCTCCTTCCGTGATGGAACCTTTAAGAAGCAGCAGGTGTGATAACCACAGTATCGACTAAATCATGAGAGAGAGACCCTGGCGGGTCAGGACAGAGAGCAGTTGCTAGAACAGGGTCTGCAGGCTGCAGGGTCTTTCCTGCGGTTGCTGGGCTGCCAGGGGTTTCTGGAGAGGTCTTAGCAGGGGAGTGGACTGGAAGGGTTTGCACATCTCCACCTCTGGAATATGTGTGCCAGGTTATATGCAGTGAGTGTTAGCCCTTCTCACAGGCCTGAGAGTTTCCAAAGACTATGTTTTCTTATCTGCCTTTCCCTGCGGTGGGCTGCAAGCACTGTGTTCACATGCTTCCCTCTCACAAGACTAGGAGACAGAAGCTCACAGATGTACCATCAAAAAGGTAAGTGATGTCCAGGTCAGGAAGGAATGGACCCCTGGACTCAAGTCATACTACCACTCTCCTGGTTGCACAGCCATCAGCCTGCAGAGAGAGTGTGGGCGCTTGCCTCAGTCTCCTCCAATGCACAGATGCCTTCTGAGTCCATCCCATCACCCAGGGAGTGGTGGTCAAAGGCCTATTTGAAATTGGCCCATCTGAAAAGCATCTGTTAAAATTAAGTTTCTATGCAGTTAGAACAACAATAAAGGGAAGAAAAGAGAATCTGGTTGTTAGACCAAGTTCCTGGTGGCGTTTATATATAATTCAGGGTCTTTCCATTTTGCAAACAAAACAAATATTACAGAAGAATTTCTAAGAAGCTAAATCCATCAGTCTCAGGGAGAAAACATTAACTTCAGGATGTATTCCACGAATATGAGCCACGAAGCAGCCCTTATCTGATTGGTTAAATGTCTGTTGCCTGTAAGGAACATGCTTTCTAAAGAATATGTGACACATCACAAGAACCAGAGTTTGTTTGTTTGTTTGTGATGGTTATAAACATATAGCCATTCCTGTTAAAATAAGTATCAAATGTCTAGCTACGTTTTTTAAAACCTGAACAAAAGAGAGAGAGAAAAAAAAGCAAAATCAACCAAACAAAAAGCACTTTTTAATCTCATTAGATTCTTATGAGATTCTTTCAAATATCTAAATAAAATATTGCAAACTCGTGATGAATATTTTGCCAGAGAAATGAGTAAGGAATGAATGACCAGAAGAGAGCACTGAGGTATCAAGTTCAATAATAAGCTAGATCCTCAGTAGGAGGGACTTGGAACATGGTAAGAGAAACTAGAATATTACAAGGAATTAAAGAGCACATTTCTCGGCTTTTACCCTAGGCCCCAATTTGTCGGATCCTATGCATCTAATTTGTGAGCTTCAAACGCCATTCCTTTTTATTTTTTTTCTTTCTGTAATAGTTTGGTAGGAGGAAAGGAAACAGGCCTGGAGTACAAATCTAAAACTTTCACACTGTTCTCTGTAATTTGGTGAATTAGTTGTTCAACACAACGGTGTTGGCTTTCAGTCCGTTGGTTTATACTGATATAAACTTGGAGCCTATCTTTTCCCCAGTGGCATGCCTGCTTCTCCAGCACATTCCCTCTCTGGTAATGGCATCACTGGCTCCCTGGCCCATCAGCCTGCAAAACACGGAGCCCTGATCAAGTGTTCTCTGCCCTTCTGAGATCCATTGAACACCAAGTACTGTTGATTACATGGCCATCATGCCTCTCAAGTCTGTCTTCTCTCTCTGGCAGGTGGAACTGTCCAGTCTGGCTCCCCATTCACACCTGGGCTAGATGCCAGGACGCTGCAGGGAGAAAACAGGCAAGCATCCCCGACTCTAGGAAGTATGCACTGGTGGGGGAAGACAGATTCAGGAGATAAATGATGAGGGGATGTGGGATACTTGGAGGTTGCAAGTGTGGAACAAATAAAGAAGGAAATGGAGACAGGGATATCCTTCTAAAGGAGGATGTCAAGGTAGATGCCATTGAGATGTCAGCAAACTAAGTCAGTCGAGGGAGGTTGCCACCAAGCAGCTGGGGGAAGAGCGTCCACGGAGGGAAAGAGCCTTCGCTCCAGCAATTGCATAGAGTGTCTGCATGGGGTGGGAGCGCAGAGGCAAGGGGGTGGTACCCTGAGGGTGGAGACTGAGTGGTGACCATAGAGTGTAGATGGGGAGTCATGGGAGGGCCTTGAGCAGAGGAGTGGAAAGGACGTGATGCACATGATTCACGTTTTTATAGGAATGCCTTGCATGTTGTGAAGAGAATACACAAAGAGAGAGAATGAGGACAAAGGGGAAATAGGCCAATCAGGAGAAAAAGGAGCAGAGTAAGAGAGGTGGGGGCCTTGCCATCATCATAAGGTGACAGGGGGTCCAACTACCAATATGTTTTGAGGGTGGGGTTGAGAGGATTTCTTGATACATTTGGTGTGGGATGCATTTGGTATGGGGGGAGGAGGAGGGGAAAAGATTTAAGGTTTTGTGCAAGTGTTTTGGCTTGAGTAGCCTAAACAATGTGATCTCCACTAACTAGGATGGGAGAGGGGAATGTGGAACAAGGGTGCAGGAGTTTATTAGGAATTTGGTCTTAGGCATAGCACATTTAAGATGCCTATTAGATATCCAGGTAGAAATGTCATATAGTCCATTGGAAATATGGGCATTTTGCCTTATTGAGAACTTTCTTCCTACAGTTGTAAATATGTCAATCAAGTCCGTTTTCCAAGGTAGATAGAAGTCTTTTGAAGCTGATAAACTGACATCACTTTTAGATTAAGAAATCAGATAAGAGGAACATTTCCAAATGTTTTACACAATGCTCCCTTCATAGCATATGTTCTTTTGAGTTATACTTACTTTCTTACTCACTGTACTTCAAAGTTTAGATCAGCGGTGAGTGTGTGCTGCATATGTGTAAATGTGTGTTATGTAATGTGCCACTGTGAGCCACGTGTCATCACAAACAACTCAGCAACTCTTGTACACTCTTCTTTTTGTAAGAGAAAAACACAGTATTCATTTTTAAGTTTACAACTTTGTTTAATTTGTTAAGAGAAAACCAACAGTTGTCTGAAAAACATCATTTTCATAGTCATTCTCTGTCTCCCAATACACATTATTTTTTATTAAAAAGTATTCCATTATTACTCATTAACGTGTTTCTCTTTACACGTAATGAGTAATAATGAGAAACAATTATTTCTGTATTGATCCATTACTGAAGCAGAGTCTAGAAATTTCCACAAGCTGAGACCTGAAGGACACTTCACACTTTTCAACACTTTTCATTGTGTGATCTGTTTTAATATTAACTTCTTTACGTGATTCATAATATTTCCTATAGATCATGTAACAGTAGGAGACTACAAAAAACTCTATTTCAGTTTGTTAGCATATTGTTGTTTTATTTATTTAGTTCATTATATTTTTCCATATATTATTTCCTTTTTTTCCTTTTTTTTTTAAGATTTTATTTATTTATTTGAGAGAGAGAGAGAGAGAGCATGAGTAGGGGGAGGGGCAGAGGGAGAAGCAGACTCCTCCCCGCTGAGCAGGGAGCCTGACAAGGGACCCTACCCTGTCCCAGGATCCCGGGGTCATGGCCTGAGCCAAAAACAGACTCTTAACCAACTGAGCCACCCAGACACCCCTCCCATATATTATTTCTGCTGTTTTTATCAAAATAATAGGAAAAACAAGCTTTTCAGTTATTATGTAAAGTTTTCAACCAATAGGAGGCAGATTTTTGTCTTCTATTGTTAATATCTCTCAAAAAAGACTTTTAAATGTTGTCATTAGGTTTAATTAAATTTTGGAAGTAGATGTCTAAGTGTTCTTAAGCCTGTGTAATTCGATCCTACACATTTTCCAAATACGATCATCACCTTTAAGCCTCAAGTGAGAATATCCCCTTATGACAAGGGTCAATATTGAAGACTGTAGATACAACCTATATTTCAAGGTGCTTTCCTGATAATTTAGGTTTTTTTGTTTGTTTTTTGTTTTTTGTTTTTTTGGTCTGGCTTCTTGTCATTATTTTAAACCATTCTGGGGGCAGGAAGAGCATGTAGGACTAATTGAAGAAGTAAAGGTCTGATATTTCCCATTCACTTCAGCTTACATTAATTATCATGCTTAATTTGCTATTTCTTTGCAGGAAACTTTTGAAGCTGCTTAACCGTTTGGTAAGGTGGGTTTAGTTAAAAGTCGATGAGTTAAACCTGAAATTCACTTAAGGGGGCCCGATGAACTGCGCTCCCTAACGATTGGCTGTGAAGGAATGAGTGAGGTCCACGTGGGGTCCACTCCCTGGCCTGTGCAATGCCCATTTCTCTGTGGGAGCCCAGGGCGATCATTTGGTGTGCAAACCTCTGATGGAAGGAGTGACTGAGGATTGTGGAGTCGCTCTGCATGTTCAATATCACTAACACTTACGTATTTTTCCTATTTTAATAAAGATTCTGACATTTTCTTTCCAGAGCTAAACTGACTCATTTTTAGATCTACTCACATTCTACATGTGAGTCCAGTGGCTTCTTGGGTCTATCCTAGGGATTTGGTTCTCTTAGGATTCTGGAATGACATAAGCTCTATCACCCACCAACTGATGACCTAGAATGTGAACTTTGAAGCACTGTCAATATGAGTGACTGTGGAAATGGAAGGGCAGAGTCCACCCTGGCTTGTCGTGGACCAGACTGAGAAGGGATCTTTGGGGACTGGGATCATGTAGGAAGAAGTACTCGGGTATGGAGTCATATGCGTATTTTTCCATGATGATGGTTATACACAATGAACTATAAGAATAACCCTCCCTCCCCAACAAGGAATGAGATCTGCTTGAAAAATGCCAGAACACCATCCTGGAACCCAAGTGTATGATCATGACTCAAATATCAAAGCCTCATTTTTTTTCTTCCCTAAAATAGCTTTAAAAAAAATAAAGTATGGATCTGATTGTCTCTTATACAAAAGCAAGTTGGAATTTGTAACCTGTGTAAATGCTGTAATTAAAACCTTGTTTTTACATGGATTCATTATGTTAAATTTTCCACTAATTACTGACATTTTCTTTAATGTGTACATGCAGGGAACATGAGGATATGATTAGCTGGAGTTAAAAGTGTAAGCAGTAATGAGCATATTATGGGTTTCCCTTTGTCTTCCTTTGGGTACTTGAAGGTTCTTGACAATAGGTCTGCCTTTTTATAGGGTTAGTGCTCTGCACAATTTTCTGTAAACAAATACATGCATGAAAGTAAAACTGACAACATTCATATACACAAGTTGGATGTATTGCTTCCCTTTACGTTACCTTTCTAGTGACAGGCTCTTTTCTTGTGTAGATACAAGCACCCCATTAAAGGACAGGAGACTTCCCTGATGCAGGAATGGGGTTTCTGAAAGTCTCGGGCTGGGACATCCGCAGTCAAGAAACTGAAGACACAGGGGAAGGAGGAATGTAAGAGACCCTACAAGGCACGGCACGCTGCACAGCCCAGTTCACTGAGTTCCTTGACGCTTATGACCAACGAACATGTTTTACTGGAAAAATCTTCTCCAGATCTCCCTCTCCCACTGTTGCAACCAGATGTTTATCCGTTCATTTTGCTTCTTTGCAGATAATACACACACTGAGAGACGTATTTCCTTTGCTTTGTTTCTCCTGGGCCTGGCTTTTTGTTGAGCTGGTGGTTTGGAGGCCCGCCTGACAACTCTGATGGCCAATGAGCGAGGCCACAGGGACAGAGGTAGCCTCCCAGGGATCTGCCCTTGGCCCCAGTGATGCCTGTGTCACCCCCTCCTGAGGGGCAGGCGGGGGACTCAGACCCGTCTCTCTTGAAGCCTCATTGCAAGACCTCTGCCCAGCGCTGTCTGCCTCGTTGTTGGTTTTCTTGTCTTTCACTTCCTCTTTTTTCCTCTTTCTAACCCAGTTATTTCTTTTTCTGATTATATCCAACATGTGTAAGTTGAAAACACTGGAAAAAAGATCCCTATGGAATTAAGACCATGCTTACTAACATTTCACATAAGCAGAATTCACTGAAGGATTTCAGTAAGCCCACCTCAGACTCACGCGGGCAAAGGGGACGGAGGTTGCTCAGGGCCGTGGTGACACAAAGCCCATCATGCCTGGAGCCATGCCTGACATCTCAGGCCTATGAGACCAACTGCTGCTTTTCCCCTGTACTTTGGGCAATCGCTCTGACAATTCTGTGCTTGGCAAAATCCAAGATCATCGGATTTGAACGAGGATTTCTGCCCCCAGTTCATATTTCTAAAAGCCCTGAGTGGAGTTGTGAAGTTATCCCTCTTCTCTGCACTTCTGATCCCTGTCCTCTTCCTCCCTTCTACGTGTTTTGTGCCTCGTTGTTTCTGGCCCCAGAGCATTAGGTGTCGTTTCAGCTGCCTTTTCTGCTTACAAGACTTTTTCGATGCAGTATGCTCGGCTCCATAGCTATCTTTCTCTTCACTTTAAAATTTCCCAACCATTATATGAAACTAACCTTATCTAGCAGTCAAGATGTCAGTCTGATGGATATAATTCATTCTAGGTAAGGAACGATGGCTAGTTGCCTAGTAAATGGGTTTAAAATAAGGTAGTCACATTTTCAAGGAGTTATTTACTGAGTTATTTACCGGCCCCAAATCATAGCTTTGTCATTAGTGTATTTTAAGGTAGGAGGAGTTCTTTTCTTGGTGCTTCTCAAACTATATGATGTTTTGAATAATGACTAACATGCATCTAGTGCTTTGCAATGTGAGAAACACCTTTCATCCACGTAATCTCATTCCGTCTTCCAAAAAGGTCTATGCTATCAGAATCTCAGTTTTCCAGATGAACACACTGAAGATTAGAGCAATAAAGAACTTATCCCTGGTCTGACTTTAGGGTTTGTGCATTTAATATATCATTGGCTAGTAACTATAAAACTATATTTTGTACTTTAAAGAAACCTTGACAGAATAGCATTTATCTAGTGATAAAAATGTGAACTTTGCTGGCACACCAACCAGGGCTCAAATTCAGCTGTGTTTCTTTCTGCTGATATATTTCCTTGGGCAAATCAAATCACTTCTCTGAATCTTGTTTCCTAATCTGTTAAATGATCATGATGATCCTTGTAAAATACCTTGCCAGGTGTCTGGCACAATTAGTACTCAATAAATATTATTATTATTATTATTATTATTATTATTATTATTATTATTTTTGAATTGTTATTTGGAGGGGGACAGAATGGATGTTGACAAGACTAGCAATACAACGCAAGGCAGGAAGGAAGTACAATCCCTTCATGGCCATTTTTATGGCTACCATGTAAAGTATATTTGTCATTGCACTCAAAGACCATAAGCCAAAGGGACAGTTCGAAAACTGGTGGCAGAGATCAGATTCCCAGCTAGAAATGTTACAGAGGAAGAGCAAGAATAGTCGCTGAGACCCACTTCCCTCTTTTCCTCGGCTCTGCTATCATTCTGTCAACATCAGAGTCAATTAGCAAGAGCGGTGGCTGACTTTCCCATTCATCCAGACCTTCAGTGTTCTGAACACAACCACTAACACCTTATTTTATGCCAATGATTATATCTGGCAATGAAGTTACAACAAAAATTGGAGGAAATACAACCCTGCCTTTGGAGTCACAGCCCAGTGGAAGGCACCGTTCATTCACCCATGGAACATTTACTGAGAATGTAACATGCTCTGGGTAAAAGGCAAGCTATTTGAGGTAAAAACAAAAGTCATTGTTTTTGTTCTTAATGACATAGCAGCTATGGACGATAGAGAAATAAAGAGTTAGAGCTGAATAAAGAGTAATACATTTAGAGACACAGGGAAACCCTGAATGCAATTAAAAATGAGGGCCACCTGTCCTAGTAAGAGAAGGGAGGCAGAGAATTATGGTAAGAAAGGAAGCTACAGGATGGCTTGCTGGGACACACAAATTCGAGCCTAAATCAGAGTCAGGTGGATAAACAGTAGAGTAGAAGCTGCCATATTATAACTGTTCAACAAGCACCTGCAACGACGATTCACTGTCTGCTAGGATCCAATGCTGTTTGCCATTCCTCATATTCTGAGCTGGCTGTGAATACTCCTTTGCTCCCCAGCTCTGCACTCAGGACCATGTCCAGCAGTTACATATGTGCAATTGGAAAACCAGGACAGGACACAGAGAGAGGAAAATGTCACAAGAGGAAAAAAGCCTATTAGAGAAGCACAGAATGCCACAGAATTCTTTCAGAACGTATGGAACCAAGACAAACAATGGAGAAAAAACAATCTAAAGTAATGACAAACATATTTTCTAACCTAGAGTCCTCCGCCGAGCAAAATGAAGGGAAATTAAAGCCTTTTCTGGATACAGGAACGTGGAGTAAATTCTTCATGGATATACTGGGACTACAGAAATAGTAAAGGAAATCAGGCTAGTAAAAGTAAAGTGATACCAGAAGGAAACTTTGTTCTACAAAAAAAGGAAATTAACAGCACCGGAAATACATGAAAAATATAAAAGACTTGAAAAATTGTGTCATCTCTTTAAAAGATAATTGTTTAAAGCAAAACCAATCACAATATACTGCGGGATGTGTAGCACACATAAATGTATTTGAAGTAAAACTTATGACAATAGTGCAAAGAACAGGAGGAAAAAGCGAAATTCTTTGGATGTGTGCTTTTCACTCTACATAAACCTGCAAGTTAAAAATGTATATTGTAAACACTAGGACAACTGCTAAAAATCAAACAAAGAGGCATTGATAATAAGCAAATAGCAGAGATCTTAAGAGATAGAATCATAAAAAATACTGAATCCAAAGAGAGGCAGAAAAGGTGGGGAAAAGGGGGGAAAAAAGAGGACATGAGTAGAGAATGAATAGAAAGATGACAGTCACATGATAATTACATGAAAATTAAATCATCTGAACCTGCAGATTAGAAGTAGAATTGGCAGATTGGAAACAAGCAAAATCCATCCATCGGTTGTCCATAAGTGGCCGACTTTAAAGATAGATGTTCAAAGAAAAGAATATAAAGTGATATACCATGTAGTTAATAGACATAATTTTGTGTCATCATTTTTTTTACATTAACGCATAAACACAATGGCATTTTAGACATCATGACCTTTTGCCTAATCACTCCCATTTTATGGGATAAATCCTTTCTGTAGGTATGTAGAAACCTGTGGAAACGACTTTTCTCTTGTTCATCCCTTTACACTAGGCCACTACTTTCCCATCTGCTGGAAACCATTTTGTTAGTAATTATAAAGGTAAAGCCACGGAGTTCTCCAATGTCATATCAGACCAGTGTGAGGGGAACCCTGTAGTGCAGGGTGAAGGAACCAGAAGGCTATAGAAGCTCTAGAATACAAGAGCAGGGTATTTCGTTTCTTTTGTTCACTGGTAATAGAAATAACAAACATTGGTTCAATGACTAAATAAATGAGGTCATCAATGAACGAAATAAATGCAGAGCATTCTGGAATCATTCATAATGGTAGTGAGTAATCATCTAGGCCTCACTTGTAGAGACAACACTGTAAAAATTACTCCATTTAATGACATATATCCATAATGAGAAGACCACAATTATGCTATATTTAGAAAAGAAGCAAACCATGTAATACCACATAGAAAACAAAACAAAACAAAACACATAGGCATGATTGATACTAAGTTCTGGAATTTATAGAGATAAGCTTCATTTATTAGGGGAAAAAATCATACTGGATAGCACTTTATTCCCCAAAGAGTCTTAGTAATAAATAAGATGCTAAACTTTTTAAAATGAACCCTGTTGAAACAAAACAAAACAAAACAAGGGATCATTATTTTTAGGAGAATTGCAAAATAAAATAGGCCAGCAGCAACACGGCTAGTAATTGAGGTCATAAAAGCAATGGAGAGGGCTCCTGGGTGGCTCCGCGGTTGAGCATCTGCCTTTGGCTCAGGGTGTGATCCTGGGGTTCCAGGATCAAGTCCCACATCAGGGTCTCTGCAGGGAGTCTGCTTCTCCCTCTGCCTGTGTCTCTGCCTCTCTCTGTGTGTCTCTCAAGAATAAATAAATAAAATCTTAAAAAAAAAAAAAAACAGGGATCCCTGGGTGGCGCAGCGGTTTAGCGCCTGCCTTTGGCCCAGGGCGCGATCCTGGAGACCCAGGATCGAATCCCACGTCGGGCTCCCAGTGCATGGAGCCTGCTTCTCCCTCTGCCTGTGTCTCTGCCTCTCTCTCTCACTGTGTGCCTATCATAAATAAATAATTTAAAAAAATCTTAAAAAATAAAAATAAAAAAAAAAGAAAAAAAGAAAACAAAAAACAATGCAGAGAAGCTGAGCTTCCTTCAGGCCAGGCAGAGCCAGGCCCATTCTGTCCCACGCTCCCACTCTGCACTAAAGCCATTCGGGGGCCACCTCCCCAGCGCCAGGTGTCCCAGATCTCGACCTCAGCCTGCACGGCTCAGTAACTCCCACCCATCCCTAACCCAGCCGTCACAACCAAATCTCTGCCCGGAACCCTCTCGCTTCCACACTCATCTAGCTCCCAGGTCCCCCGACCGGGATGTCTCATGGCCCTTTGAATCTCACCGGCTTACCACGGATGTGACAGTCACCTGGGCGGGGAGCCTTCAGGACAGCCGGCCTCCACCTCTTAGTTGTGTGGACACCTCTTCAGTTCCTCGACCCTTCTGATTCTCAGCTCCTGCTTCTGTAAAATGGTAACAGGCCTCACAGGGCTGCGTCCAGAAGGTCATGGGATCAGGAGGTCGTCCCCCCGCGACCTCCAGCACACACCCAGGTGCCAGCCACGCCTGCTACCCGCTTCATTCTCCTCACGAGGCGGGGAACCTCCCAGTCATGTGCTGGCACCCGGGGGTGGGGGCCTTTCCGCCCTGCGCTGGTGCACACCCCCGCCTGGATGGCTTTTGAAGTAGCCACCTCTGATTTCTGCCCCCCACCCCCCCTCCGCCAGCTTTCCTACTTCCTGCCCTAAGTGCCTTTCTGCCTGGGGTCAATCCCTTTTCCACTCTGCCTTCCCCAGAACAATGTGCTCGGGAAGTGGGAAGGATCCCCCCCCACTTCCTGCCCCCTCAGCCTGCAGACCGGAGCTCCAGGACTTTGTTGAGAGTGGCCCTGCGCAGGGCACGGTCTACAGGCCACCTTGCTGGCCTCCCGGCCCCACTCCCCACTGTGCATCCGCACCTCCACGCCGCTTATATCCCACGGCCGCTCCCAGGCTTCTGGCTCCTTGGGCTGGAGAAGTCCTGGCCTCAGGTATCACCTCCTCCAGGAAGCCTTCCCTGACTGGCCTGTAGACAGGGGGTCCAAACTTGGTCTCAGGTCACTCAAATAGGAGGGAATGTGCCCGCGGGGAGGAGAACACACCGGCAGCCTCTCCCACTATGTGGATCTGCGGTCTGGTCTGTGGTCTGTCCTGAGGCACATCTTGCTGCAACCACAGGGCCCCCCTTCGTCCCGCCCGCCTTCAGCCCTGCCCCTTCACTTCTCTGCTCACCTTCCTTCTTGCCTTTCACTTTCTTGTTCTTAACTGGCCGATTCATAAATGCGTACAGATAACCAAAGTTAGACAATTGCGGCTACCTAAGAAAATTATGTTTCCAGGGAATTTGTGTGTTTGTGTGTGTGGGGGGAGAGATTCCGAATCTTCTACATGAATATGTTTGCTTAGGGAGTAGCAGCTGTTAAAATACAAATGTGGTTTTTGCCTTCAGACTAGAGCAGGAAATCATGCACAGTGTGGTCTGCGCGGGGCTCTTTCATCTGGGGGCTCTGTGCCTAACTCTGATTTAGGGACAGAGAGTAGGGCGGCTGGTGGAGTGGACTCCCCGGCCTGGCGGGGGTCGCAAAGCCCCCTCTCACCCTGCTCCTCCCTCCAGCCCCTGTCACTGGAAGTCGAGGCCCTTCACCAAGTGGAAAGATAATACCCGTCTCCCCCAGTCGGGTGCAGCATCGATGAAGGCGACGGGCCCACAGACCCGGGCTTGGCCAGGAGGTGTCTGGCCTCCACGAGAAGTGACAGCCCTTTGCCGGGTTTATCACCAAAAGGCGGGGAGGCTCATTTCCTTCCACGGTCAGGTCGGAGCATCCGGCGGGGTGTGCGGGCTCTGCAGCTCCAGCCCAGGGGGCCCAGGGCGCGGGCCTGACACGGTCCCCGCAGCAGCACCGGGTCCCCAAGGCCGAGCCCTCGCCTCTGGCTCCCCGCCCCACACCTCTCCTCCCGGGGTGGGGGGCTGCGGCCTGCCCGGCGAGCTGGGCGCTATTTTTACAAGCGTCCACGGAGTGACTGGGCCCCCGGAATGGTGTGCGAAGCCTGAGTCAGCCTGCGCGGGGACACTCCTCAAAGTGTCATTTCCTCTGCTGCCATAATCGGCGACATTCGCTTAACCCCTGCGCGGTGACGGCCCGGTGACAACAGCCACACCCGCCCGGCGACCCTGGAACCCCTGGCGCGCTGAGTGGGACAGCTGGCCCAGCCGGCCCTGTGGTCACTGCCAAAGAATCCCCTCCGGCCGCCGCGGCGACCCTGCAGCTGTCCCCGCGCATTCCGGGCGTGCCTCCCCGCCCGCGGCAACTGCGGGGCGTGGGCAGTGCGGCCCGCAGCCCCCCCAGCAGCCCCCTGCGCCCCGCGGACCTCCAGCCCCCCGCGCCCCCCGCGGCCCGCAGCCCCCCCAGCAGCCCCCTGCGCCCCGCGGACCTCCAGGCCCCGCGCCCCCCGCGGCCCGCAGCCCCCCCAGCAGCCCCCTGCGCCCCGCGGACCTCCAGCCCCCCGCGCCCCCCGCGGCCTGCAGCCCCCCCCAGCAGCCCCCTGCGCCCCGCGGACCTCCAGCCCCCCGCGCCCCCCGCGGCCCGCAGCCCCCCCAGCAGCCCCCTGCGCCCCGCGGACCTCCAGCCCCCCGCGCCCCCCGCGGCCCGCAGCCCCCCCCAGCAGCCCCCTGCGCCCCGCGGACCTCCAGCCCCCCGCGCCCCCCGCGGCCCGCAGCCCCCCCCAGCAGCCCCCTGCGCCCCGCGGACCTCCAGGCCCCCGCGCCCCCCGCGGCCCGCAGCCCCCCCCAGCAGCCCCCTGCGCCCCGCGGACCTCCAGCCCCCCGCGCCCCCCGCGGCCCGCAGCCCCCCCCAGCAGCCCCCTGCGCCCCGCGGACCTCCAGCCCCCCGCGCCCCCCGCGGCCCGCAGCCCCCCCCAGCAGCCCCCTGCGCCCCGCGGACCTCCAGCCCCCCGCGCCCCCCGCGGCCCGCAGCCCCCCCCAGCAGCCCCCTGCGCCCCGCGGACCTCCAGCCCCCCGCGCCCCCCGCGGCCCGCAGCCCCCCCCAGCAGCCCCCTGCGCCCCGCGGACCTCCAGCCCCCCGCGCCCCCCGCGGCCCGCAGCCCCCCCCAGCAGCCCCCTGCGCCCCGCGGACCTCCAGCCCCCCGCGCCCCCCGCGGCCCGCAGCCCCCCCCAGCAGCCCCCTGCGCCCCGCGGACCTCCAGCCCCCCGCGCCCCCCGCGGCCCGCAGCCCCCCCCAGCAGCCCCCTGCGCCCCGCGGACCTCCAGCCCCCGACACCCCCCGCGGCCCCCGCACCCCCAACAACCCCTTGCGCCCCGCGGACCTCCAGCCCCCCGCGCTCCCCAGCAACCCCTTAGGAGCCCCCTGCGCCTCTGCGGACCTTAAGCCCTCCACAGCCCCCCACGCCTTCATACACCCCCAGCCCCCCGCGCCCCCCAGCAGCCCCTTAGGAGCCCCCTACGCCCCTGCGGCCCTCCAGCCCCCAGCGCCCCCCAGCAACCCCCTGCACCCTCAACAACCCCCTGAGCCCCGCGAACCTCCAGCCCCTTGCGCCCCACCAGCAACCCCTTAGGAGCCCCCTGCGCCCTTGTGGACCTCCAGCTGCCCGTGCCCCTCAAGCAGCCCCCTGCGCCCCCGCAGACCGCCAGCTCTCCACAGCCCCCCAAGCCCCCTAGCAGCCCCCCATGCCCTCACAAACCCCCAGCCCCCCGCGCGCCCCCCAGCAGCCCCTTAGGAGCCTCCTGCACCCCCTGGGACCTCCAGGCCCCGCGCCCCCCAGCAGCCCCCTAGGACCCACATCCCTGCAGACCTCCAGCCCTCCGCAGCCCCCCATGCCCCTAGCAGCCCCCCGTGCCCTCGCAGACCCCCAGCCCCCCGCGCCCCCCAGCAGCCCCTTAGGAGCCCCCTGCACCCCCGCAGACCTCCAATCCCCCTGCGCCCCCCAGCAGCCTCCCAGACCCACAGCCCTCCACAGCCCCCTGTGCCCCCCGTGCCCTCCAGGAACCTCCCTAGGAGCCCCAGCAAGACCCTGCTCTGGCAGACCCTGCAGACACCCGCCCCCCAGTCCTGTCCCGCGTCCCCCCCTTCCGCATCCCCGCGTCCTTGAGTCCCCCGGCAGGCGGCCCCCGAACGTGCAGAAGAGAAGCAGAGGTTCCACTGGGGGAGCAGCCGGCCACTGTCTGTCACTGTGTCACTGTGGCTCCCGCAGCCGCAGCCTCCCCGGGCCTGCCTGGACCAGGGTTGCGGAGCGGGGCAGGCAGGGACCTGGGGCTTAGGTCCCCCCCGCCCCCGCAGGGCCCCGGGTGAGCCTCAGGCTGCTCATCCGAAGGGGGGACAGAGTGACAAGAGCCTCAGGTCCTGCGGGGACAGCCGAGATCTGCAGCAGGGCCCGCTCCCCGCGGGCTAGGATGCGGCATCTCCTCCTCCACCGTGTGGGAGCTGCTCCTGGTCCATTTAGTGAATGGAGGGAAGGGGAGTGTTTTGTGAAGCTTAGCACATTTAAGTCAAATTTTAGACCATTACCCCAATCTGTGTGTAGGCCGGAGTCCTGGAGGGAGCTCACTTTTAACACAGGCTGATTTTCATGAGCACACACCCAGCCAGTTTACTTTTTTAAAGATTTCCCTTTTTAAAATTTTTCCATTTCTTCAAATACCAATGAGAAGGGTAGTTTTTTTTTTTCCTATTTTAAAAAAAATCAGATAAAATACACATCATGTACAATTTACCATGTTAATCATTTTTAGATATACAGTTCAGTGGCATTAAGTATATTCACACTGTTGTGCAACCATCACCTCCGTCTGTTCTCAGACATCTTCTCATCTTGCAAAACTGAAACCCTATATGCATTAAACCGTAATTTCCCATCCCTTCCCCCACCGGCTCCTGATAACCACCCTCCTACTTTGCGTCTCTGTGAATGGGACAACTCTAGGTACCTTATATAAGTGGCATCATAGTACAGGTCCTTTTCGTAACTAACTTCTTTCACTTTGTATGTAGTCCTCAAGGTATAGCCCTGTGTTGGAATGACCTCATTACTGAGGCTGAGTCATGGGCCCCTGGATGTTCATACCACATTTTGTTTATCACCAGCTATTGTATGTTTAAACTTCTTTTTTTTTTTTTAAGATTTTATTTATTTAATTGAGAGAGAGAGAGAGCATGAGCGGGGGAAGAGAACAGAGGGAGAAGACTCCTTGATAAGCAGAGACCCTGGGATCCTGATCTCAGCTGAAGACAGACACTGAACTGACTGAGCCACCCAGGCACCCCAGCTTCTGTTCTTAGAGTACAAGAGAAAATGAAGCATACATCATCAGTGAGAGTGTGCAACACGAGCAGGTTTGTGAGATGAGATACGTGACAATGGGATCTTTGCAAAATAATTACTATTCCACTGTGCCAAGGCCAGTTTTACAAATTTTTTCCTATGATGTAAACATACAAATACGTAAACGTGTATGCACATACATGTTACTCCCATACTCCTTTTTGTATCTCCTTCTTGTCTTTCTCTATTCAGGACAAAGACAGATTTAGTTTGGGGTGAGAGCATGGCACTTTTGTCACGTAGAGCTATACATTTTAAAGTGATTTATATTTTATATTTGAAATTCAAGAAGTTTCTCTCTGCTGTGGGTTATAGGTAATTGTGGCCAGTTCAGCATTCTCTACCCGTGCTACTCTTGTCCTCAACATAGCCTGCCTCTGCCTCTCCCCCTTCTCATCCTGCCTATTTCTGTATTTCTTTCACTAATTCGTGGATCCTAACCATGTAACATCCTCAGGTACAATGCTAAATAATTTCCTTACATTTAAATCTAAAGCCTCTTAAAATATGGATATTCCTGTTCCTATTTCACAGATGAAGAAACTGAGGCACAGAGGGTTTATGTGACTATCTGGTGCCAAACATTTATCTGTGTCAGGGTCAAGATCTAGACCAAATGTATTTGAAGCCAAATCCCAGATGTTGCCCTACACAGAGTAAAGCAGTTATCACTTTCTTAAGTCTTCTTTTATTTCCTACTGGATTTGCATGTGGATTTTACCTTTGCAAAAAGAACTCCAGGATGCCAAGAACATAACTCAGGGCTCTACATCTAGTATTTTGTGCACAGTATTTGTAGTTTAATAAAAAGTTAATAAAATAGGGAAGATGTTTAAAATAAAAATATGAAGGGACGTCTGGGTGGGTGGCTCAGCAGTTGAGCGTTTGCTTTTGACTCAGGGCATGATCCTGGGGTCCAGGATGGAGGCTTGCATCAGGCCCCTTGCAGGGAGCTTGCTTCTCCCTCTGCCTGAATCTCTGCCTTTCTCTCTGTGTCTCTCATGAATAAATAACATCTTAAAAAATAAATAAAAATATGAAGAACAGCAAATTACATCCAAAGTAAGCAGAAGAAAGGTAATACCAAAAAAAAAAAAAAAAATTAGAGCAGAAATCAGTGAAATTGAAAAAGGAGATCAATAATGAAAATCAACAAAATCAACATCTGTTTCTTTGGAAAGATCAATAAAATTGACAAGTCTCTAGCTAAGCTAACTGAGAAAAATGAGAGAAAACACAAATTAAAAGCATCAGAAATGAAAGGCAGGCATCACTATAGATCCTATAGACAGTAAAAGGGTAATAAAGGAGTATTATGAACACCTGTAATGCCACAAATTTGATAACCTAGATGAAATGGACCAGTTCCTTGAAGATACAGTCTGCTAAAACACAAGAAGTAAACAGTCTACATCTGTTATATGAACTGAATCAATAGTTGTTATCTTCTGAAATAGAAAGCACCAGGCCCAGATGGGTTCACTGGTGATTCTATCGTACATTTAAGAAAGAAGTTATATCAATTCTCTATAGTGTTGCTTCTCTCTTTTGCCCTTGAGCTGTTGATGGGGAGTTTTATTTGAAGACTCATGGCCTTCTTCAGGCCTGAGAGATTTACATCTCATTCATCTATTTCATTTTCTCTACTTTTTTTCTAAAATTTTTACCAGTTTGGTGTTTGTCCTCTTGCACAGATCTTGCCTGTGTTTTCTTTGATATTTTTTATCTCATTCTAAGGTCCGGGAGATTCTTAAAACTATATTTTTTAATTATTTTATTGCAGATTAAATATGTATCAGTAGTCATATGCTCAGTCTCTGGGAGCAGCTGAATTTTGTTCACACGCCTTTCCCCCACTCTCAGCATCCTGTCTTCTGTGGGCTGCCTCCAGAAACAGAGACCTGCTCCTCCATGATAGCCAATGAGAAAATGGGGCTGTCAGTCCTACAATACAGGAAACTAAATCCTGCCAACAACCTCAATGGGCTGGGGACACTGAAGTAGGATGAGTGTCCAGTGGTGTGGTTGTCATTTGTACATTGTCAACTAACACTCCTGCTTTTAGTCCAACGTCTAAATACCAACCTCTGTGCCATTTACTAATTCTGAACCCACACCCTCTCTGAATTCCAACAGCTAGATTGTCTCCTTTTTAAAGCATCTGAGTCACTTATCTTTGTTTGTTTCATCTTTCCATCCTCTCCCACCTCCCTTCAGAAATTGGTGGAAATCTCTTAACTGTTGTTGATTATTACCAACCCTTAATTTACTCTTTTTTTTTTTCTTTCCTTCTTTTGAACTTCTAATCTTTTATTTCAGTGGAGGTCTTTGGAAGGTGAAGAACAAATGTGTATGTTTATTCGTCTATCCTGAACTGGAGCTGCCTGATTAGTCTTTTTAAGAAGCTGATTCCCAAACGGATAGGTTTTATAGTCACTCTTTCTTGTTCTTTTTGTTGGCATTTCTATAAAGGCAATGCCCTGAGACAAAAGACGAATTGTTTTTCTGCCCAGTAAATACAAAGACAGACCTTGCCAAGGAATAGTAATGAAGTAAGACCTTAAATGGGCTTTGGAAAAGCCTCATTAAATCGCATGTTATCTTAGGAGGTTCTTTGGGATATTGAAGAGAACACAGACTTTGTATGATATACCAGCTTTTCCACATAGCTTTGGGCAAATTATTTAACCTCTTAGCACCCAGGTTTGAGTGGATAAAGTATACCACTTTTCAAATTTTACAAGATGACTGTACAACATGCATGGTACCTAAGAAACGCTTAATACATCATTCTGCAAATATTCATAGTTACACTCTGTTGGTCACTGAATATGTAATGGGGGGTAACCACAGGTTAGATCTCTCTGGAAGGTACATTCGAGTGGATGCAAAGCATAAGTAAATAGTCAGTCTCGTGACGATGCCAGTTACCACTCCACTTGTTCCACCCCCATCATCCCTGTGATGCCACGTGCGGCCAAGGTGAGCTCCATGGGATGACGTGGAGACAGGTTGAAAGGACTCTGATAGAACATGAGGAAAAAGGAGAAAGAAAGAAGAGTAAAGGATGAAAATGAGGAAAGAGGAGTGAGAGAGATAGACCTTTGAATATCTAACTTAGAATGATTCAAAAAGAAAAGCTGAATCCATCCCTGTCCTAGTCTCTTCTGTTATAACAGAAGGCTACAGGATGGGTGGCTTATAAACAACAGACATTTATTTCTCACAGTCCTGGATGTTGGAAGTCTAAGATCAAGGCATCAACAGATTGGGTGTCTGGTGAGAGCCCACTTCTTGGTTCACAGATGGCCATCTTTTCCCAATGATCTCACATGGCAGAAGGGGCAAGAGACTTGGCTGGAGTCTCTCTATGAGGGAACTAATCCCATTCATGAGGGCTCCATTCTCATGACCTGACTGATCCCCAAAGGCTACACCTCCTTCTACTTTCACAGTGGGAGTTAGGATTTCAACATATGAATTGAGGGAACATAAACATTCAATCTCTAACAATCGCCAAATATGGAAGAGATAATTTGTATACAAAGGGAGAATGTTTTTAAAATATAAACAGTTCTTTATGATTATAACAGAAAGACCACTAGTCTGGGAGATTAGTGTCTCAGGGTCTAACATTAACTATTAACTAAGTTACTATTTAGTACTTTGGCTTTGAGAAACTTTCCTAGATATGTGGATCTGTTTCTACCATGAGGATTAGTGATCAAGTTCTCTTTTTAGATCCGACATGTTGTACGCCTCTTAAAAGATTATGACATCTTCAATTTTATGGAGTGAGAAATGAGGTATACATCTTACGTGAATAGTCACTGAGTACACTGAGACAATAAAGTATATGTAAGGCTTAAAAGGAGATGAGAGGAAGGCCAAGAATATGTTACAACATTCAATTTTAGAAAGGCAAGTACAGAAATTGATGAGACTCATACGATTCTGAGTAAGTTGAGCCCAAATTTGGAAAGAACTGCCAATTTATCAGTTCAATAATGTTCAAATCCATGCTTTTATAGAACTGGGCTTATGAGAAAATAATTATAATCCATTGAAAATAATGGTTCTGTTTCAACTTCACCGATCAGATTCACATTTTACAAGCATAAATACACCACCACAAATGTAGTATAAATATCTATTGTGATAATAAAAGATATTTATTAAAAATTCAGCTTAACATTTCTCATGAAATGTGAGACTATTCAAGTGCTTTGTACAAATTGACTCCATAGGGGTCTTGATAAAATAGCAAATGAGTTTTTTAATGTTACGAGCTTTTGAAAATAGTCTATGAAAAAGAGCTATATTGTTTTTCAGCAAAGTGATTGAATCAGATGCCCATCATTGATAGAGGCAGAAGAACTTATTTGGGACTAATCAGTTATTATTTTCAGAATTTCAGTAAAGCCATATGAGATTTTAACTTTATGTTTTAGCAAGTCTTGTTTCCCAATGCAGATCACTGGTCTGAGAACATTTTGGAAAGTGTGTACAATTGCGGGCCTATTCCAGAATGAGCTATCCTAGCAATGCTAGAGGAAACCTACTAGGCTGAAGTACCAGTACAGATAAGGCCAATTATCTTGCCTCATGCCTCATGCAGAGAAGGAGCTCAATAAGCATCTGTAGCCATGAAGCAAAGGGGGATAAGGGGGTTGGGCGTAAATTCAGAAGAATCTGAACTTGAGTTCAAAGATCTGTCTCTGTCCCTTAATAAAGCACACATCCTCAAGATGTAGGACCTCTTTGGGTCTCACAGTGAACTACCTGACTCAGGCTTGGTAAAAGGATAACTGCCATGATAATAATCCGTGGGGTTATCTGTGCTTCAAATCAAAACGGTGTTGCAGAGATCTGTAAACTTAGAAAGGATGAAGAGACATGAGCTTTGATGACCCTTCAGAATTCTTTGTTTCCTTCAGTTTATCTTCTCTATACTGTCCTTCTCTCTCTCTCTCTCTCTCTCTCTCTCTCTCTCTCAGAGTCTGTCTTGTTCCTTTTTACCCTGGAACTTTTGCCTGGAAATTGAAGCTTGTAGCTGTTACTGATGCTGACATTCAGGTTTCCAAGTCTGTGAAAATGAGCTATGCTTCCTTTCATAGCTTCCTTCATTTGTGCTCTTAACTCTGAGCAATTCTAAGCAAAATACTCTTCTGGGACTAACAGAGAAGTGGTACAAGGAAGGATATTGGCCAAGACATGCAGAGCTGTGAGCAGTGTTCCCACAGCAGACCCAATCTTCCAGTGAAGAATCCAATACAATGACAAAACTAGACCAGCTTAAAAAAAAAAAAAAAAAAGAGGCCAGTATTTCAAAGGATAAACAGGAGATTTCTTTCAGGAGACCACCTAGCCAGTCTTTTCCATCAGCTGCTATACAAGATCATTGAACCTACACTAGATTCTGAGAAAGGACTGAAAAATTTCATTATCAGCCAATACATCTGGACGTTCACAACAAAGTAGGATGATCAAATCAAAGGGACTGGACTCGTGATTATCCCCTCTCCTCCATACCCATCCTCACAGTATTGCCAAACTCTATCCTTAGATCAAACCAGCCCTGCTCCCCAGCTGCCAAACCCTGATGACTAAAGCCACACAGATGTGCTGATGAGATCCATGACAGATTTTTGAACTTCCAAACTCAGTTTGGCTGTGCTGGTTCCAGTAATCCATTAACTGATGTCTTGGTGGGTTCCCACTCCCTAGCGTGGCTATGCCAATGTTTCAAGACATTGAAATGTTACATTCTCGTGACATTAACTTAATCCCTGACCTTCACACCCTCAATACTATCTTTTCCTCATTCCATGGATATTAGAAGTCACAAAGGTAAACCCCCGTCCACATCTCCACTTGTTTTCCTTTATCCTATTTAGTAATAACTCCCGCCTCTATGATTCCTTCTCCCTTATCTCAGGGGTCATAGTGTTCCCACAAACCATAGGAATATAGGTTCCTAGTGAACAACAGTGCTGTGCCTATGTGTTGTTTGACCCCATTTATTTTCTCCTTCCCCTTTGAGATCTTCCTCCATGAAACATCCAGTTGGACAATTTCTAAGTTGGATATTCAGTTTCTTTCTCCTCACTCTCTCCTTATCCCAGAAATATACCCCACACTCCCATATGGTGCAAATCCCTTTGGAAACATACACTTGGACAGATACCTGGCAGTTTTCTAGTAAGAGGCAATAACATTTCTTGGGGGAGCAGTTATGGTTTCAATCATGTACAGAGTCTCCATATTGGGTAGAAGAGGTGCTGATCCTCCATCTTGGAAGGACTAAGTTTTCTTTTTTCTTTTCTTCTCCAATCTATGGCCATTTCTATTTTTTAAAAAATCAATTCATTTTTTTGCTGTATCTTGTTTGACTTTGGCCATGTTTTTGATCCTGTCTACTCCTGTAGATTCTGAGATGCCACCCTTCCGTTTCTCCGGTTTCCCTCAACGTTATTTCCAGAGTTTGACAATACTTTTCTTCCTTTCATTCCCCCCCAAATGGAATAGAGGACATGATTCTGTTTGCATCTCTGTGAAGAAAGGAAGTTCTTGGCCTCAGCGTGATTGATCAATAGTTCCTTATCTTGGGTGTGGAGGTCTGAGGTAGGGTAGCACTGTGACCCAGTACAGATGGTACCATTGTATGAAGAACACATGTTTTGCTTTTACATTGTCATTTGGATGGATATTTAGGTTGTTTCCAATGTTTTATTCTATTACAAAGAAAATATTATTTATGGAACTTGTTAAAGTTGGTAAAGTAGACCTCATTCAGGACCATCATGATAGGTAGAGGCATCACTACAACAGAATTTTACAGTGTGGGAAACATTGGGTTCACCTCCAAATACAACATGGGCAAGTGGATATTTATGACCAAGGAGCATGGTGGGGGTCAGTGGAGGAAAGACTAGTAAAAGGAAACAGGTGTGAGCAGGGTTCTGACTAACCTGACTTAGCAAGATTATTCCTGGAGACAGGCAGGGTGGGCAGACATCACCTGGGGGTGGGGAAGGGATAAGAACCTGATCGGATACCAAGGGTGATGAGATAGGAAGGGTGGAGGCCTCTTGCTAAATTCTAACTTAGCAGAATTTTTGCTAAAACTGGATTTTACAATGTAGAGCACAGATGCACCGAAGAGAAGGCTCAGGAGCCTGACTAAAATCTGGTCAACCAAAGAATTGTTGCCACTATTTCAGATGATGATGGGCAAACAGTGTCTCCATGTTTGACCATCCTGATGTGGATGTGTGTGGCCTTTTCTAGGTTGTATACAGACAGCGATGACATTTTTAGGTTATGGGTCTACATATATTTTGTTTTACTAGAATTATTTTCCAAATTAGTAGTACCAGTTTACCTTCCTAATAGTAACATTATTGCTGCAAATTTTCAATTATTGAAACCATCAGACCTTTGAAACGTCTGTCAATTTG
The DNA here is from genome assembly GCF_003254725.2 of Canis lupus dingo. Lineage (NCBI taxonomy): Eukaryota > Metazoa > Chordata > Mammalia > Carnivora > Canidae > Canis > Canis lupus. The sequence continues at coordinate 3,517,346 of NC_064259.1, read as the reverse complement.
GTAGTTTTGAAGTGACATCTCATTGCTTTACTTCATGTTTCTGTGACTCCTCAAAAAGTGGAGAATTTCTACGTAATCTTTCAATATTCGACATTCTCCTTCTGTTTGTGTTTTCCTGTTTTGGTTGTTTGTCTGACTGGTTTGTAGTAGCTCTTGATCTATGCTGGCTGCTAATTTCCTTCATGCTTTAAGTTGGAAATACCTTTGCTCTGTTTATGATTTGTCTTAAAATTTTGTTTATGACGTTTATTTCAATTTTTACGTATATAGTCAAACTTAACCTCCTTTTTCACTTATTGGTTGCATTTGTAAAGTCTCATTTAGGAAAGACTTCCAAATATATATCAAATCATTATGTTGAGACTAATATAATGTTGCACCTCAATTTACCTCAAAAAAAAAAAAAAAGAAAAAAGTGAAAGAGAAAAAAAGACTCCTATATCTCTGGAAACATATTCTTCTTGATTTAAGAACAAGTAAACAAACAAAAACATTTTAAAGTTTTGGTTTTGAACTTTAAAAATCAGGCATTTAGACGTTATTATTTTATATATGGCAAAATGACTATCCCAGTATCTCAGCTTCCTTCGGGGGTTTTAATTAATATATTCTCATTTGCCCTGTGCAGCGCTTCCCCTCTCAGATCTTAAGGATGCTCTTAAAGGTTCCAGACAGTTTTAATTCGTATTCTTTCTGTCTTTTCAGAGGGTTCTCCACCATCCTGATGGCTTAACAGAACTATGGCTCCAGGCATGTTTTTGGTATCTCTCCACAAGGACAGACTTAATAATTATATCAACCTCCCACTAGCTATTGTCATTAGGATCCCAACACATGGAAAACTATCTTTCCTCTGGAGTTTCTTCTCTCAGTTGTGATTTTCCAGGAAAAAGGTAGAGAGGAAAAAAGACAAACAATGAAGGTTATTATCCGTGTGACAGTCAACCGTGAGCCAATTCCCTAAATAACTCTGTTCCCCATTTTTTCTTATCTATGAAATGAGGATAATAGCGTACTTTCATCCTGGTGGAGGGTTCACAAAGTATATGAACTGTGTGTGTGTGTGTGTGTGTGTGTGTGTGTTGTGTTACCCTTTGGGCACATTGCCAGCACTATACAAGTGTTAGCTAATACAGTTCATTTTTTCTATTGTTTCCCAAGTAGGCTGTTCTTCAGCTGTTACCAAAATAGAATGAGAACAATTTACAAGCCAAGTGTAGGTAATACGGTCCTTGGGTTGGCAAGGCCCACTTTGAAAGGACAAAGGCCCACTTTGAAAGGACATCATCACTCCTTTCTGATAAAAACAAGGCTACATAATACTTGGAGGTTCGTCTTCTGGAATAATTGAGTCCCCTGAAAATACTGTCCCAGCGTGCATCCCATCTCATGGAAATCCTTACAGGAAGTGATTTTCCCCCCTGGAAACCGCTGCGACGGCCTGCCCCCCACATCCCCCTTGCTCTCCCTCAGGCCGAGATTCAGCGAGCTTCATGGTGGTGAGAATTACAGTAATCAGGCAACGTCGAAATACCCCTGAGCTTGCCAACTGAAGTGTGACCCAGAACTGTTTCTCAGGATGAGTGTTGTGATTGTTTCTCCAGCTGTTCCTATTAGGATAATTAATATAATTAACAATAAAGGCCTTAATTATGGATGTTTAATGAGAGGCATTTATAATTATCACCCAAACCTCATCAAGATACATAGGAAACTTTTATTGAGTGCTTACTAAGTACTTTGCATGTAGCCTCTTATTGAACCCTTACAATAATCTTTCAAAGGTAGATACCAAAATTAGGAACAATTTAATTTAAAATTTAAGAACCAGGATTGGCTGCAGTGTCCTGGGTTTACTGTAATGAAGAACCACAGATTGGGTGGCTCAAACAGCAGAAACTCCCTGTCTCACAATCCTGGAGGCTGGAAGTTTGAGATGTTGGAAGTTTGAGGGCAAGGTGTAGGCAGGATGGGTTTCTCCAGGGGACTAAGGAGGAAAGACCCAACCCAGGCCTTTCTCCTGGCTTTCAGTGCCAGTGGATGACCATCTTCTCCCTGTGTCTTCACATGGTGTTCCCTCTGTGGCTGTTTCTGTGTCCAAATTTCCCCTCTTAATAAGGACGCTAGATTCAGGTTGACCCTAATGATCTTATCTTAGCTTGATCACCTGCAAAGACTCTATTTCCAAATACAGTCACATTCTGAGGTATGGGAAGATAGCATTCAACATCTTTTTGGGGGACTCAATTTCACCCCTTCAGTTAGAAAGTGCCAGAGGTGGGACTTAAGCCATGTACATCTGAGCGTGCTGCTCTGACCTCTTCCCACCCCATTACCTGACATGTCCCCTGCCATCTTGGACTTGCTTCCTGCCCAAGTGAGGTTCTCCTTTCCTACCCTTCATAAGTCCTATTTTCTTCATTGGTGTCTTTATTTCTCTTCCTTGAGAGTCCCTCCCCTAGCCTCTAGGTCAGCACCTAACTATGCTCAGATCTACCTTATCTTAAAAAGCATATTATGATCCCAAGCCTAGTTTCTCCTTCAGCTACTAGCCCATCTCTCCTCTGTTTCTCAGTCCAGCCACTGAGCATTTCCATTGGTCTGCCATTCCCATCCCTTTCTTTCCATACACTCTGCAATTCCTCAGCGTGCCTTCCACCAACACTGTTTTCTCTTGGGTTGCCAGCAATTTCTATGTTGCTGAGGATCATGAACACTTTGACCCCATCATCCTATAGGATCCTTCAATAAATTTTATTTGCTAGATGATCCTGTCATCATCCAGCACTGAGGTGGCTTCTCTTGCGACACTGGCCTTTCTTGGCTTCCATTAAAACGAAGAAACTCTCATGAGCACCTTTAATATTTATGATAAGTTGGTTCCCTAAGTATTTCTATCTGCACAAATTACTTTAGTGACCTCTATTCTGATGACCTTCAGTGAATGCCTCTGAACAACAGTCTTCTCAGCTCTGACCTGAATATCTGACTGTTCCTTCAACATCCCCAACCACATGCCCCACAGGTACCTCAGAGTCACTGTGCGGGAAATAAACTCAAGATCCCCCAGGTCTCCTCTTCTTTCAATCTAGAAGCTTAGACAATGTCACTACCCTGTTTTTAAATTTTGAGGTAAAAACTGGAAAGTGGGTCCTGACTTGGTACTCTTACTCTCCTTCCTACCTCTAGCCCCACCAGCCCCCAAACCCTCTCAATGCCATCCACCTATAGCAGGGCAGTGGGTATGCAGCAGCCTGGAAAGTAGAGGTGGGGATTCTTGAAATACAACTCGTCTGTCCCAACTTTCCTTGGGGACTTGTGATGTTGTAATTTTAGCAATTCCTTAGTGCTTCAAAATGAGAAGCCCTAACAAACAGTTGTCCAAACAACTGTACCAAAGACACATTTGAGACACATTCATCAGCTTAGAATGAAAAATAAAAGGAAGTACCCAAAGTCTTTGGAGACAGCAAGTCTTTCTCCTATCTCTGCTCTCCTGACAAGGACTTAGAAACAGTTTATACTTTGTTTTGACCATGGCTTTGGGGGAGGCGGGGGGAAAGTTCATGGCTAATTTCTGCTTCTTAAAATTTAAAGCTGATTGAAGTTTTTGAGATACAGGAGCTTATATTTCACTAAAAAATTATGTTGATAGACACCAGATCCTCTTCTTATTTTGTAAGTTATAGAAGCACATCTAAATCATGATTATTTTGAATGAAGAAAGGGCCTCCAGGAGAATCCTCAGGTTCCTCATGGAAAGGCAGGGTGTGAGACAGGTTTCCTTATGTGGAGCAGGGTCTGCAAGTGGGAAGTTTGAAGCAGAAACTACCAGAGATGGAAACTGAGGATACAGAACCGCATTGTGAAAATGTAGACATGCTGCCTGCAGTCTTCCATAGAATTGACATCCTCAGCAAGTAGTGATAGCTCCAGACTTTCCTGCCCTTAACTGAGAACAGACCCAGCAACCTGGAGCCTGGAGTGGGGTGGGGAGGGATGGGGTGGAGGAGGGGGAGGCCTGAATGCACTGCTCACAGGCGGGATCCAGTCCCCAGATGAACAGTGAAGTGAGCCTGAGCATATTGGATTTTTTTCTGTTTGTTTGTAAAAAAAAAAAATAAGTTTTTGTTTTGTTTTGTTTTTTTGTTTGTTTGTTTTTTTGTTTTGTTTTGTTTTGTTTGTTTTTGGTCGGGGATTAGTCCAATTAATGAATAGTATTCCTTTTTCTTCGAAATGGAAAGATTTAAAAATAACCTATGACCCAATTTGCTCTTCTCAATTGCAATCATCATGACGAGTCTTGCAGGTTTTTAGGAGCTCCCCTTTCTTGTCTATCTGTTGAGCAGATTCAGAATGTGTTATGTTGGGAATATTCACATTTTTGCAAGAAGAATGATATGAAAGACGTGAGTGGGGAAGACCCCAGATGTTTGTTGGTGGTGTGTGTGTTGTACCAGGTAATTTACTCATTATGTAATCCTACAAGGTGGATGTGATCACCTTCGTTTTACGGCACAATAAACTGAGGTCCGGGGAGGTAGCATGTTCCATGTTCCACACCTAAAACTTGGATCTGTGGACTAATGTGGTTTTCAGAAGAGCAATTGCACACTGCTGGGATGGACACACTGCCCACCTGGAGGCCAGCTGGAGGGACAGGGTGCCCGGAAGCTGGCTAGCACCATCCCCATTCCATACAGATTCCCATGTCACTGGAGAATTAGTCCAGATTTGAATACAGGTGATGGCTCAACCCACCGACCTACCTGCCATGTCACACTGCAATCACTGTCCTTAGAGGTGACATGACCCCAGCACGGAATCTTAGCAGTAGTGCAAAGTCTAGAAGGAGAATGTGTTAGCGACCCAATGCATACAACACTCACTCAATCCAGAACCTGCCAGAGAAAAGCTCCACAAATATTGGTGGTTTCTGAATAGTATTTCCCTTACAGGATGCTTTTGATAAGTAGGATGAATCCTCGAAAAATCCAGGATGAGGTTTAAAGTCCGGTGTGAAGAGCCTCGCTCACGTCTGTCTAAGATCAGGCCCAGGCTCTGCTTCTGCCCTCCCCACTCCACCCCTACGCCTTCACCGGGCTCCTCCTCCACCTCCTCTGCCTACAGGGTCCAGGTCCCCAGTGCAGTCTGTCTCTTTGTCACATTGCAGAAGGAAAAGGGGCTTTGCTTGACCAGTAGCCCTTCATAGACCAGAGCATTTTTAAAATATTTTATTTATTTATTAATGAGAGACACACAGAGACAGACAGAGACACAGGCAGAAGGAGATCCACAGGGAGCCCAATGCAGGACTTGATCCCAGGTCCCTTGGATCATGACCTGAACCAAAGGCAGATGCTCAGCCCGTGAGCCACCCAGGCATTCTAGGACCAGAACACTTTTATTTTTATTTTTTAAGCTTTGAGGGGAAGATAGAAAGCAGGAAAGCCAATGAGAAGTAACTGGTCAGAGCCCCAGTCAAGGGAAGCAGGTGAGGTGAGGTTAAGGAGGCGGCGGGCTCTGGGGAATCATGGCTGGGAGGCACCTGAGGTCACGGTCCTGGGACTGTGAGCTGCTGGGGAAGGCTCCAGGTCCAACACGTGCCAGCAGGAGACTGGATGGTTTGCTCTGAATGGTCCCCTGACCGTCTGCGGCGCTAGCACCACGATCTGAAATCGCAGAGTCTCTGATGTTTTTACCTTGGAAATGCCAAATTGAAACAATTCATCTTCAGAATCAAGGAACCTCAAATTCCCCAAATGAGGCGGCACTCGATCTGTGTGTGTCATGAAAACATAAGATCTATATCTTTGCAGGCAGGAGTTCCTGCCTTGAGAAAATATTTGTTATTCTTTTGGGAAATGACATTTTTTTCTAATTATGCTTGGGAATGTCATGGCAACCTCAAGTACTCAAGGCTTTCCTTCTTCTGTGGACTGTTGCCTTCCTTCTGCTCTCCGTCCCTCTCTCCTCCTCCCTCCTCAGCTTCTCCTCCTCCCTCTTCTTTTACTATACTCTGTCTTATTATCTAAATCACTATTATTTCTGGTTTTAAGAGAAAAGTCTTCCATATGATCAAGGTCAAAATGTGGAGTTGTTTGCTTATTTTGCATCTGGAATTAAGAAAGCCATGGCCTTGGCCTCTCGCCCCCAGTGGAAGACATTTATTGTTGTGATGATAACGTTCAACACTAGAAGAGGGAGTGCTGTCATCAGGGTAAAAGCTTATGCACATCAGACTGGCCAGCTGAGTAGGGCTAAGCTGATTCCATGTGCTCTACTTTCCTCGCACGTTGTCTTAATACATAGGATTCCGGTTAAGAGATGTAAACAAAAAGTACATTCTGGCTCACCATTTGAACCTGAGAATTAAATCCCTCGTGAATTTTTCCCCCTAATTAAAATTTTATTTGCAGACTGTGTTGTTCGCCAACTAGCTGTGTGTCCATAAGCAAGTCGATCTACCTCTCTGGGTTTGAGTGTTTCTGCTACCCAATGTGAGGGCTAGAGAAGAGTTCTGACGACCCTCCCAATGTGATATCTATGATTTCACTCAAATAACCATGGTCTCGACTGTTACTTTTAAGTCTTTGAAAAAAACATATTGGGACGTCAACTCCTCCCCACACATACGACTTCCTGTAATGCTGGTGAGATCCTTCTGGAATAGAGCCACAAGGATGGCCTCAGAAGGAGATAGAGACTGTCTCGGGGTCACTCCCATTTCCCTTCCTCCCACATGTCCCATGATGGGTGCTCTCCCACTGCCTGTGTGCTGGGGCTTCCACCCAAGAGCATCAGCTCACGAGGCTGGCCTCCGCCTTGCTCACCATGGCCTCCTCCCCAACGCCCGTCCTCCCCAACTTTCGTTCTCTCTGTCCTCTGTCTTCTATCTCTTCAGAATTCAAACGAACCAGTATTTCCTTCTCTTGGGCTGTCGCCAGGAATCTCTACATTCAAGAAATGTTTAGCGGAAGGAGGTATGAGATATTTTATCCAAGGCCTTCAATTTATAATGGCTGGGGACACTGACTCAAGGCAGGGAAAGTGGCTTGACCACAGGGCTCCCCATTGACAGAGCCAAGAGCACAGCCTGAGTTTCTTGACTTTCCACTTTGCCCCACAGATACGTCACCATTGCCCAAACGCATTGCACATGTTGATGGAGCCTTAAATATCAGTGAGCAAGTACATGTACTAACTGCAGTAAACCCCAACATCACTGATTGCTCATAATCATTCACTGCATTTTACCAAGTTGATCCTAATGGGGGGAAAAGCCTTATTAAAAGTCAAGTTAACTCAAAGTCTAGAAAGTGGTTTTGCATAGGGCAGGGAAAATTCTATCACCAAGCGGGATGGCAAGACTAGCTATTGGGTGCAGGTGGAGAAGAGACCTTTCCAGGTATCATCCAGCTGGAACCACAGCTGCTAGGAATACAAAGATCAGCCCTGCAGCGAAGGTCAATCGCTTCTCAATATTTCCTTTTCTTTCTGGACAAACTGGTCTAATTCCCTCATCTTATTCCATCTGCATAACTGCACTGTGATTGTTATGTTTTTATTATGGTTGTTCTTTCTACAGGTACACAGAAAAGGGGGTTTTAATTTTCCCTACACTTACCTGTTACCAGATTTTTGAACATTTGGCCAAAATATCATACATGTTTTGTTTTGAGGTACTAGAAATTTGATTGGAAGGTCTCCCTATCCAGAATGTTGGCTGGAATTGGCAGATTTGGATTTGAATTTCTTTATAGTTTCCTAGACTTCTCCCTCTGGCCTCACTTTAATAGCCCTTATATTAGGACTTGACTCTCACCCCTGTAGGGGGGAGGGGGCCTGGCGTGACCTCAGCTCGAATATCCAGAGAAATTTCTGAGAAGCACCTGTCAAGCAAAATGTAAAAAGGCTCATATATGTCAGGTTTGATCACTGGTGGAATGGCTTGAGCTTCTAAGACAGGAAGACATATTTTCCTTGTCCTTAGGATGCTTCCTAAGGAAGGGATCCCACACTTCAGGAGTTCCTAACAAATAATGGATTCTGGAATCTGGATTTTCTCTCCAAGTTGCTACTTGTTGAGTTGTGCCAAAATGCCAGACATGGGGTTAGCTACATTGCTACACACATGGCAAACATAGGCTGTATCTCCCGAGTAGCTCTGCAGGGAGGTCATTATATCCAGCTGAAGATGTACAAACCAAGACACTAAGAGGGTAAGTGTCTTGCTCAAGATCAAAATTGGCAAGTAGGAAACCTGAGGTTAACACAAGATTTAAAGTTGTTTTTACAGTTGTTCTCTGGACACCGAATTAGAAAGCAGGCTATTTCAAACCTCGTTCATCCATGCTAGGAGTTCTTTCTCTGGTGGAACACTCCACAAGTCTCTCCCATCATGACTTTGAAGGAGGACGGTAGGAGTGCATGGGGACATCTCAGAGCCAGCACTAATACACGAGCAGTGTTTGGGATGTCCTGAGTTTGAGGCTCAGCCTGCTAGGCCACAGTTTTTACCTTCGTGGTCTGAAATTATTGGGATGTCACAGTGAGAGAACCTGGCTAAACATCAGTACATAAAGCAATGCACAGAACTTCTGTTAGCTCCTGGTGAGCAGAGCGACATTTAGGAATTGGGGCGGAGGATGGGCAGCAGATGTGCTCAGTGTGTGAACTGCATCCATTTGAGAAATTTGCAAGGAGTTACATAAGTTACAGAATAAATTTGTGAAATATGTCCAAGTATATCCTGGGGATTTAGGAGGTGCCTACTCAGTGCCGAGAGTAAAGGCCCGGACAAGACAAAGCCCGGACAAGAGGCCTTCTCACTGAGGGGTCATTGGAGTAGGGAATCCAGAAAAGCTTCACAGAAAGAGACAGAGATTTAAGGGTGGGCTCCACATGCAAACATCCTGTGGTAGACCAGACCAGGGGCAACATGCTTTTCTGGCAGAGGGAATGATGTGAGCTCAGGCCCAAGAAATCTCGAGATGAGGGGAAAGCTCAGAGACTTAGAAAGCATGGGGACACATGTGCCAGGAACTGATGGGAACCACAAGCCGTGGGAGAGCAAGCTCCATGCACAAGTGCGTGTCAGCCCTGCACAGGCACCCATCTTGCTGAATTCCCATTGGCTGAAGCAAGGCACATAGTAAGCTTGGAATTGAGTGGTGAAGAAATAGGCATCATCTCTCTGTAGAGTTCCTGCAGAATTACGTAATAAAAAAGGCCTCAAGAGAGAGAAGGCAAGAGCTCATGGCTATTTTTGCAATCAAGCATGGATGATGAAGACCAGCATTGTCCAGAACATTCTGCAATGATGGAAGTGCCGTCCAACACTGTAGCTCCAGCCACATGTGGCTACTGAGTGCGTGAAAAATGTTGAATTTAACTATGAATGTGAATTTTAATTGCATTTAATTATAATGAATTTAAATTTCAGTGGCTACATTGGCTAATGTTGACTGTATTGAAGGGTGAACAATACGTTCAGATATTTTTGATGGAGTCCAGCTTCTAAAGTTTTATTTTTAATCTTCCCAAGGTTAATATGAGCAGGAAGACAGTTTTCTTATGCATCATCAGCAAAAATTATCCCCTTTCCATGAAGTGTCAGTCATTCTGAAGTTTTCTATCCTGAAAATTGGCTTATGCTTCCTAGAAGCTTCTGGCAATGGCAGTAGTCTCTTGGGAGGCATAGTCTCATGTAGTCTCACGGTGTAGCAAAGTGATCTAGGGCACTGATGACTTCCCATTTCTAGCATCTCTTGCAAGGCTGACTTGGGGATCAATGCAAAGCCTTGGTGGGGGGGGTCTAGGCTAGGTGGAGGTGCAGGGGTGCTACACCCTGAAGGGAGCAACTGTCTACTGATGGGGCCAGAAATTAGCAGATAAATGCCCCTGTCTTCCATCATGTAGGGACAAGTCAGAGACTCAGTGTCTCTGGTTCTGTGGAGCATCCACAGGGCACCAGACTGCGGCTGGCTGTGATTGAATCAGCTCAAGGATGCCTGCCTTATTGTCTTTCTTCTGGTGCCCATTCTCTCTGACTGCTCCCTCCTGTCCGCTTCTGGGATCCACTCCCACATAAGTTGCCCATAACCAAGTTCTTGCCTAGGACACTGCTGAGGGGAAACCCAGTCTGAGATAGGAGGAGATGAAAAGAATGCCCTCTTATGACCCAGGTGATGGGAATAACAGTGACTCCGACGAGTCAGCACTCGTGGAGATGAAGAGCAGCAGACACGTTTGATGTGCATTTTAGAGACAGAGTTAAGGAAACATGAAAGTTGATCTTATGTATGCAGCAAGGCCTAAGAAAGTGTGCAGCAGGACTCTCCAGTGTGGACCCCTATGTAACTAGAAGTGTCTTGTACAGGCAGAGAGAGTGGCATCTGGAAAATTTCAGGTTTTGGGCAAAAGATCATGAGTTTGGTTTGGGGTAAGTCCAAACCAAGTTAAACACGTGAGAGCTATGCGTTGAATGGAGTAGGAGTCAAGTCGTCCATTCCCGTGCTCTGTAGTTGTCTTGTCTGCAAAAGGAAAGTCCTCACACCTGCTACACAGATATATAAGAAGTGTATGACATCTACCACGTGACAGTTAAAAAACTCAATGTTTTTGTGAGGGTAAAGTAACGCAATTTGCTTTATAGATAGGAAGATAAGTAACTTGCCCTTTCGATTTTATCACATGTTCCCCCTGCTCATGCAACTGAGGTGTGCTTAGCCCTCTTGGGAATGGCGACTTCCATTCCTCTTCTAAACTGTGTCTTCTGTGGCTTCGGATAACGCACTACGAAGGAAGCAGCAGCCTGTTTTAGGTGTGCGGATCATCGGTTTATCAAATAAGGAATTGCATTCAGTTTCTAAACTAATATTTTTGGACATTCTCTTATTTAATCACCCCTGGACTGTGTAATATATTCTACCATATTAAGCATGATGATAGATTAGTCTTCCCATGTTACCATGTCAAAAATTGATATTTTGAAAAGCTGTCCAAAATCATACACAAGGAGGTGGGAGAGGGAGGACGTGGACTCATGTCCTATGAATTTAAATCTTGCTGTCCACAAATTATATTGTACCTTCTAGAACCTTCCATATAAATTTTGTGTACAAAGCTTAGTTCAAAGGGATCTCAAAATTTGGAGAACTTTCCGTCCCAAATATTTAGTCTCTTTTGGCATTTTGATTTCCAAAGTGCTGAAATGAAACTTCTGTCTCTACCCCAAACAATTCCCTTGACTATTTACGAATGCCAGAAATCTTACAATTGCAGTTTAAAACTTTGGCTTCAGCCATTCACAGACCCTCCCCCACCATGTTGTACCAAAAATGTTCCTAGGGAGCTTCCAGATCAGGTCAGATAATTTACTTTTGTCTTAATGTGGCTAGCTCACCGTACACAAACCATAGACCATCAACACAGCCTTCTCATTGTCAGTTCTGCTTTTGTGGGGCTCCAATCCCTGACAGGAAGGGTTGCTCTCTTCCAGGCGCAGACTGGGACCAGCAGGAAGCGGCACGGCAGGACGGGTCCTGGTTCTTGAGCACCAGCTTTGTGCTAGAGACGGTGACCCAGGTTTCCCTCTGATTATCCACTTGATTCTTCCAACAACCTTCTGGATGGCTCTGCCATCCCAGCTTCTACGGATGAGAGCACCAGACTCAGCGATGGGTGACTGGCTGGCCATCACACAGCCCGTCAAGGGTTGAACCCATCTTCTCATTTTCTGCAATGCAAAATGCTTTATGAGAGACTCTGTTTGGAGAATCCTAGAAAGTCCAAAACTAAGACGTTCAGGCCTGGTCTATGAGGTTGACCAGACGAATTTCTGACAGTTCACCTTGTTTGACAAAAGCAGCAATTTCATATGGACCCGCCCAAGCCCTAGCACAGCAGTCCCTGCTGGGACTTGGTTTCCGATCTTACAAGTCAAGACCCCATTTTTCTAGGGTTCTGTGTGTGCTCAGGCTGCCCGCCCGCCTGCCACTCTGTCCCCATGTCAGCTGCTAATTAGAGAGGCCAATTTGGTGCTCTGGTTGAAACCCTTGGTTATTTCCCCAAAGTTTTCACAATGAATTATCATCTTTCATAAATGTCTTACAATAAGATGTTTCTTTACAAACTTAACTTGGCTTTGTCGTGATATTCTGGGTGTTTGCCCGCATGGGTGTCCCCTCCTTTCCTATCTTCCCCATCTTGCCCTTCCCACTTAGGGAAATGGTCATCGTGCACAGCCTTTACCTACTTCAACAGCATGTTGGAGAAAGTTAGTTTGGGCTTTGGAATCAGATAGGCTCAGCTGTGTTCTTTTAGGTTCCCTGAGGAACCAGCCTTGAAACAGAGTTTTGACTGTAAGGTTTATTTGGGAAGTGACTCTAGGTATGAGACAGGGATGGGAGGAGAGCCAATAAAGGGTTTGTTAGCAAACAAGTTACTACCACAGTTAACTCATTTTGATCCTTCTGGGGATGTTGAGAGCCCGTGCAGTGTAGACCACATGCCTCAGTGTTCATGTACCAGAGGATCAAGGGCATCGGGGCATCATATAGTCAGATGTCACGTGAGCCTCGGCTCAGGAGATGTTCATCCTCTGGTGCTTCCGCCCCACTTGTGGGCAGACAGAGTGGGCTTTGACAGCCAGAGAGAGCCCTCAGACAAAACCAGTGTGGACTCTGCCAATTAGAATTTGGCCAGCTTGCCCTGAAACGCTCCGGGATCGGGCATATACACTGGGTACTGACCCTGGTTTTAAATCCAAACTGTGGTGTTATGTGGCCCTGGGCAAATCTTTAACAAATACAAGCCTTCATTTTACCAATAAAACTTTAAAGCAGTGGGATTTCACTCTTGATAGCAGAGTTTAATTATTGCAGTTGTTCTGTATCAGAGATGCTCTATGTATGTAAAGTAACACATTTTATCCCACTGGGGCCATGCTTTGTTACAGAATTTTTCCCTCTGCCTGAATTCTATTCCTGGGGTCTATGAGCAAGAATCCTACATCCTACAGAGCTCTCTTATGTTTGAAGTTGTTAGCAGTTTCCATTTGGAAAGTATTTGCCCACCCTGGATAGGCAGGGAGATGGTAAGGTATCTTGTTCTTGTTTGGTTTTGGTTTCTGTTTTGAAGTTTCTTCCTGACATAAATTGTGGCTCCCCTAAGCAACTGGGTCTTTATAAAACTCTTGCATCTGGCTTTTGTTTGGGGATAATTGTGTTTCAAGAATATTTTGTGCTTTCTCAGAACTGACCTGAAATGTATATAACAAACAGAGATAGAAAAGGTCTTGGTGGGCTTAATTTAGGCAGTCACCAGGCTTGAATTCAGTCAGAATTGAGCCCTTAGTCCCCAGATGCGGAATGGAAATGATTGGGGGTAGGATGGAAGACAGTGATGAGGAAGTGGGTCAAATGGCCCTCCCTTCCCCAAAGAGAATCCCAGGGGCAGATGATCTGCACCTCTGGAGCAGCCCACAGCACCATCCACACCCATCTCTGGTGCACAAATTATGCAAAGGTCACAGACACAGTGGGTTACCAGCAGGAACAGTGAGTCCTGGCGGAAAGGGGGTTAGACTTAGAGTTTATTTGGTTTGATCCGGGTAGATTTAGCTTTTTGCAACTTCCAAGCAATTTGATCTTTGGATCTAGTCCAGACTTTGAAGTGAGGCAGACCTTTCGCGCAGATTCCAGCTCTGCCCCTCACAAGCTGAGCATGATAATGTATCTCTCTGTCTCCATTTTTTATATAAAACAAGAGCAAAATCACCTACTTTACAGGATTATTGGGAGGCTTAGAAATAAGTCTTGTAAAACTGTTGGCACAAAGACTCCACTCAATAGCTTACAGACGTTTCTGTGCCTTTCAGACATCCCTGGTTAGATGGCCCATTATCACTTTAAACTCAACATGTCAAATATCAAGTGTATGTACTTCTTCCCAAACAGATTTCTCTCTCTCTCTCTTTTTTTAAGAGATTTCTCTTCTGATTTTTCTTTTCCGCATACTTGTTTTTCACATTTTTTCCCTTCTTCCCTTCTGAGTGAATTTTGCTTTTTTTGCTTTCTTTTCAGCCCTTCCCATTCAGGGAGCTGCAAAGTCACCCAGCACAGGTCGCTGAGGGATACCTGCCCCCACTCACCTCCACCTCCACGCCGTTCTAGAGTAACTGCATCCAGTAATGGCTCTAGAGCATCACGTTTACCCACTGAGCAGTGGGCCTCCGCCCCTTCCCAGAGAAAGGTCAAAGGCCTGCACCTGATGTTCAGTGTTATTTTCAGGACTGATGAAACTCCGTGAAGTGAGCAAGGATTTACAGCGAGTGGACTTGGAGCAGCAGATGCCAGTGATGGAACAGAGTCGGGCAGCAGTTGGGGCAGAAATCCCCTCATGGGCAACAATGATCATTACAGAACAGGAATGTGACACAAGAGGCTCCTAACCTCTTGGATGCCAACACTTGAGTGGAGGCCACTAGAAAGAGGTTTTTTTCTCTACTTCTCCTAAGCCTTGGAGCATTGGAGGATGGAGTTTTTGCATAGAAACTGAGAGGGAACCCAACAGAGGGAGGCCAGCTCAGAGGTGAGGACACCCGGGCCCCGGCAATGCCCCCTAGCTCCTGGATCAAACGTACCTCGAGGTATAGACTCTGTTGCGCTCCAGCCGATGATTTGTTTCCTGTCACAATGAAAACAATCCCTCCGTGAAAGTGTGTGGTATCGGTGTATGAGGGTACTCAACACCCCACCTACACACCATCGGATTAAAAGCTGTGTGACCTTTGGATGCCCTCTTCAGGTCCACTTGCACGTGGGGTCTTGTGTGCAAGAAGGAAGCTACTCTCTTGCTGATCAGGCTGCACTCCTTGGTCAGAAAGGGTCACTCCTGGAATCGGTAGCAGGTGGACCATGTCCAGCTTTGAGGTCAGCCTTTGGCAGGTGCTGTTGTCCCACCTGCCCTGACTCCCCTCCCCTCCCAAAGCAGCCAACCCTTTACAGTTTAGGGTCACTGCTTCTTTTTATCAGTTTGGTAGAGTGGGATCTCTAGATAGTGCATTAAGTTTAGGTTTCTCTGAATTACTAAAACTTCTGTTCTGTATTCATCCCTCCCAGACTGTGACCCCCTGTGAGTGTCTGGGCTCCCCGGGCCCATCACAAGCTCCTGTGGAGCCTGGCCTGCGTGTGGCCTTTGGGTGGGTGAGGGTCAGGGCTCCGACCCAGAGGGGCCAGGCAGAATGTGTTTGCTCACGGGTGTACTGTGTGGCCCTAGCAAGGGATTATCTGACCTGCGATCATACAAGCTTTTTCTTTCTTTTTAAGCAATGTTTCTCACACTTTGGGGATCGACCAGTAGTTCTATCAGCAGTCTCTAGAGATGCGCCAGGAGAAATTACATTTTCCCAGTACCCCCTCCTTGTCATCGCCCTCAGCACGCACTCCCACATTCACACTCACGCCATGCTCAGATGGTTAGTTTATGAGGAACTTTTTCTTTATTTCTTAATTTTTTAAAAAGATTTTATTTATTTATTCATGAGAGACACAGAGAGACAGAGTGGCAGAGACACAGGCAGAGGGAGAAGCAGGCTCCATGCAGGGAGCCTGATGTGGGACTTGATCCCAGGGGATCATGCCTTGGGCCGAAAGCAGGCGCTAAACCATGGAGCCACCCAAGGATCCCCTTTTTTCTTTATTTTAAGGTTTGCTCCAATAAGTTTTTAGGCTTCGTTGCTAATGAATCCAATACATAACACAAATTTGAAGAGCTAACAAATAGTAATTAAGACACTCAAGACCAGATGATTAGACTCGGTTTACCTGGGGTTTTTTTGATGCATATCATCAGGACAGAAATACCACATTGCATGCATTTGAGATAGTCACGTTTTCTGTGGGAACCCTCTTCACATTTGTATAATAAGATGAAGTACGCATGAACACTCTCTGATGTCTTACAAAAAGTGCTATGACTTTTGAGTGCTCTACTACCCGAGTGAGCTTGAGAGCCCTTACTGTAGACTGAAGGAGCTTGACTTCGCAGTGGCGGTATGACGGCGCTGGGATGAGTTCACAGAACCATCTGTTGTACACAACGTGAAATCTGGATAGTTAAAAAGCAACTACTCGTGGTGGTGTAAACCAAATACATTACCTTATAGACTAATCTATGACGGAGACTCCATATTCTTAGTCTTTTTTGTTTTGAGCAAACTTATTTTCAAAGTCCGAAACATGACGATTTGAGACTGAGGTTGTTAAAAGGGCATCTTAGGCATTATTTTGGTGAGAAGTGCTTCTTTGGGGCAATAAGAGGAATCCTAGCAAAACTGCATTTCCTCTGAGCATTTCCCCATTTTCTATTCTGTTTTCACAAGTATCTGTATTAATAAACTTACATTTTCTGATGTTTCCTCGGGTTTTTAAAAAGTGAAGGCAATGTAACTTAATTGATTTCTTCAGACTACAGGGTATGGACTGAATGTGTCTACTCAACATTCATATGTGGAAACCTAATCCCTGGAAGGATTATATGAGGAGATAGACCTCTGGGAGTTGATTAGGTGGTGAGCGTGGAGCGCTCCTGAATGGGATTAGAGTCTTACAAAAGAGACCCCCAAAGCCCCCTAGTCCTCTTTCTGCCATGTGAGGACACAGCAAGAAGAGAAGAGGAACTTGGCCACTGTTGGCACCTTGATCTTGGACTCCCTGGTCTCCAGAACTATGAGAAATAACTGATTGCTGTTTGAGCTGCCTCGTCTGTAGTATTTCCATCATGGCAGCCTGAATGGACTAAGACGATGTGTGTCTATTCTTGGGTGCAAACATGTGTATGTGTGTGTGTGTGTGTGTGTGTGTGTGTGTGATGGAATCAAGTGGATTCAGACTTGTTGCAGAGCAGGAGACCCCCCAGCTGGGCCTGACCGTGACTATGGGTGAGCTGAAGTTGAGCTCATGGGGTTTCCCTAAGGGGAAGACAACATGCAGATCCTAAAGGGACCCAGTATCTCCAAGATGCATGTGTACACGGGAAATGATTGCGTGGAGTGGCCACGGTCCAGGATCTCTCTTTCACGTCACCCATCCTGTATCCACACTCCTGGGTGTGCACACAAGCTCTAGGAAACTTGGAGCTGTGTCTGGAGTGGAAACGTCCTAATTTCCTTTGAACAGTAGAAAAACACCGGGACTAAGAAAGTGTGTAATGTTGCTATTCCAATAACAATGGTTCAATCCTAGGTACGTAAAGCAGAGGCAGTTCACTTGGGAGAAAAGTCTTCTCTCCTATGGAAATACCAACACGAAGGGCTGCCAGTGAGGGAAAGAGTCCTTCTGGATCTCTCTTGGTTCGTCCTTTCGTCCCGCGGACGTTCTTGAAGGACCCATTTGGTTCATCGCAGCTATGATTCGGAGCAGGAGCTCAGTTGTGCAAACACGGAAACGCGTCAGCCAGGGTGGAAATGTGTTGTTTGGGGATATGTTTCTAGGTCTGCTCTCCGTAAGACATAGCAAGACGAACGCCTGAGAAAGCAATGGATTCCTATTATGAGTTTGGGGAAAGGAATCTCTTGATAGTATATTAAATCATTTTGTTCTTAATGAAACAGATGCTTAGAATACTTGTCTCACCCGAAGGGATTTTTTTTTTAATAGTATGCTTTTGCTTTTCGTTGTGTTTTAATTTTCAGGAGAGCCTTTGTTTGTTTTACTGGGTGGCTTGCCCACGGACATTCCTCGTTGTGTGCTTAAATGAATTCCAGCAGAATGTAAGGTTTGAACTGCTTCTTCTCTCCCCTTCTGTGGTTGCTCTTTATTAGTCCCTAGGCTTGTGTCATTCATTTAAAAGTCATTAGTTAAAATGAAAACAGAAACATTTTGGTTTGAAAGCACACAGAATTATTTCATGTAAAATTTTCAGCAACCTCCTTGGTTGCCTGCTGCCTGAGACAGAGCAGGCCTCGAGCTCCCAAGTAAAGCTTCTTTATAAATGTGACACATATTTTGGTTTCTCCCAGAAAAATCAGAGAGCTGAGCGGTCCTGCCTGTTTAGCGTTTCCGCAGGTACCGCAGTACGTCTCATCAGTCCAGAGGCGCTGAATATTGCAGTATTGACATTGTGGCCAACATGGGTTGGGATTCCAATAATTTCTTTTTTCAGAGAGGGAGGCTGGGAGGGGAGGGGGAGAGGGAGGAGAGAATCCCAAGTGGACTTCACGCTCAGCAAGGAGCCCAACACAGGGCTTGATCTCACGACCCTGAGATCAAGACCTGAGCTGAGATCAAGAGTTGGACACTGAGCCACCTTGGTGATGATTCTTCTTCTTCTTCTTCTTCTTCTTCTTCTTCTTCTTCTTCTTCTTCTTCTTCTTCTTCGTCTTCTCCTTCTCCTTCTCCTTCTTCTTCAATCACTTTTCATAGCACATTCTTGTCCATTTGCTATTTGACTAAAAACCAATGATGGTAGTAACTCCTGTGTCATCATCCAGTGTCCCCATTTTATATGAGGAAATGGACACATGGAGAAGTCAAATCTATTGTGGCCATAGTGAAAAATGTTAGCAAGGGACAGATGGGTCTTGAGACCGCATCCGCACTCAGAACTGTGCGCTCTCTCTCGGTGCCCGTCCTGCACAGCGCAGAGTGTGTCTCCTACATGGTGGGGGAAGGAACCCACATGGTTTGGGAACAACCCCGCCCGTGGGCACAGATTACCCTTCCCTGCGTTTCCACCTCTGGGCCTTGTTGGGATGCTCGTGAGCTCATGGCCCTGAGAGCCTTTCTGCGCCTGAGCCCCCAGGCACCTGTCGCTGTTGCTAGGTTGGCATGTCACTGACTCGGAACTCGCCCTTCAGTGTCCGGTGTGTCCCACGCCACCACCTTCCTGTCTTGGGAAATGCCCCATGCCTCGCCCTTAGCCCACTGCCTGTGCGCCCCTGTCAGTTGGATCATTCCCCCAGGTTCTCCCCTTCCTCCCAACCTCTGCTGCAGGCACAGATCTGGCCACCTCGAGTTCACACTCAATATTCAGTGTGTAAAACTCACAGGACAGCTCAAGTGCCTCCGCACCTTGCAGCCGTCATCACCCCCACGACAGCAGACATTTCCAATTGATGACCTTCGATAGCCTACCCCCCAAATGACCTCTCTGTTCCCGTTTCCCCTTTCATGTCTAATCTAAATACAAAAAGCTGCAGTTGGCAGAGGGAAGAGCAAGATAAAAAAGAAAGAAAATCTCAAAATCACAGACGGTTGGAAGGGCGCTAGTACCCCTTAGACTAGTGTTTCCACATATTTCTTTGCAGTTAAGCTATTTATTCCCCCTACAAGGGGGAAGGAAAAACTACAAAGCATTGCAGCTTGCACAATGGCGAGGTGTTGCTCCTCTGCTGGAGGGGCTGGAAGGGAGGCTGTAGGTGGCCTCCCCGCTTCCTGCCTCCCCTGCTGCTTGGCCCCCAGAGGAACACTTCGGCCCCGTGGAACCCAGTTTGAAATCCACTGACATATGACAACCTCCGTGTCTTAGGCCGGGGGAAGCCGATACTCAGAGGGCTTAGGTGACTCACCCACCTCATGTCTGCGTTCAGCGACTGTTCCCGGGACCATACCAGATGTTGCCTTGCTTTCTGTGGAAACTTCTGGGTGGCCTTTGGAACGTCCCTGAGCCAAGCTCCGTTTCTTCCATCCGTCTGAGAATTTCCGCAGTAAAGAGCGGGGCCCCTCAGGGTCCCCAGAAGTCTGGGAGCAGCGGCAGCGCCTGGTGCACCCCGCGCCTGATTTCCTCCTTCTCCCGCGCATGCGCGGCTAGCGGGTTGGGCGGTGGTGGGGGCGGCAGACCTCTGCCGGCTGTCACCATGGATTCACATGGGCCTTGAAGTCCTCATCTCCGTGCACCTGACGCCTGACTGCCAGGCTGCTTCTGGCTGCGGGCTCCTGGACGGCTGGCCTCGGGGGGGACCCTGACTTCTCAGAAATGCCCTTGGGAGGTGGGCGCCCAGGTCGCCTGGCGTGGGTAAAACACGCTATTTCTTTTCATCTATGGCATTAATTTAATTTAAAAAATCAGGTTGGTGGATCAATTTATCACTGGAGTGAAATTTAAAAATTCAGGGAGAGGGACGCCTGGGTGGCTCAGCGGTTGAGCGTCTGCCTTTGGCCCAGGTAGTGATCCTGGAGACCCGGGATCAAGTCCCGCATCGTGCTCCCTGCATGGAGCCTGCTTCTCCCTCTGCCTCGGTCTCTGCCTCTCTCTCTCTCTGTGTCTCTCATGAATAAATAAATAAAATCTAAAACAAACAAACAAACAAACAAAACACTGTCCCGGGGTTCCTGTCCATACTCGCTGGCAGACAGCATGAAAGTACAGAAAGAAGCTTCAAAGCCTTGCTCTGGCACCAATGGTCACTTGGATCCTCTGCGGGCTGTCGTTCAGTTGCCCCATCTCTAGAATGGGGTCCACAGTATGGACCTTATAGGTTTGTCTGAGGAGAAATGGTATGCTCCCCCAAAGTAAATAAATAAATCTTCAAAAAAAATGTTTCTTGAATAAGAACATAACTATTAAAAAAAAAAAGAACATGACTATTACTTCTTTCTGACTATTCTTCAAATAGAAGATGTTATGTCCAGAGAAGAGCACAAAGACTAGATGCTTCTGGCATCTTTCATTTTGGGATATAGCCTGACATTTTATTTTCATTAAGTAGGTGGCATCGTCCAGGACCAGAGCATTATTTCCTGATACTCTTTCTGAGTCAAACATAAAATCCCTGTGGTTATGCCCAAAGCACTGGTGCTATTGTCACAGAGTCTGTCCTCACTTTTGCATTTGAAAGAACAACACCATAGAGCCTGGAGGAAGTGGCCAAAGGGCAGTAGCTGCAGGAGATTCTGGTGAACACAGTCCATTACGTTGGCTTAGTATGGAAGCTTTGCCTGAAACCAACCTTTCACTGAGCTCTTGGGGTGTTGCCATCTTGGACAGTAGATCGCCTTGGCGGGTGGGTCTGGATTGAGGGCTGCTGGTTCATGATTCAGACTCTGGCCATTTAGCAGCAGAATCCAGAGCATTTCCGCACTCGTTTATAGTCTGAGAGCCCCATAATTATGTCCTGTAGGAGGAAAATAAGCTGTTTCATTTATTCGATCAAAAGCTTTATTGAATGTTCATGAAATACAAAGTATGGTGCTAGGTAGGCATCGAGGATACAGCACTGAGTAGGAAATGATCTCTGCCTTTGACGGTTTTGGGTACTGAGTGATGCAACCCCCAGGAACATACAGTTTCACTAGTGCAAGGATGCAGGTGAGAACATGACCCCCCACGTTCATGGCTAAGGTGTACTTCAGTATTCCCATGTGGAAGGAGACATCCAGAAATGCTTCTGTGAGAAACAACACATGTTAATTGGCCATGACCATGAAAATCTGCAGACTTTCCCTGGGAGGAAGAACAAGAAGTCTAGGAAGAGAAGATGAGAGTGTGAGTCTAAGCTTTAGACAGATAGAGACTGATTGTGCCTGCTTGATTTTTCCCTCTGCATCTCTGGCATTTAGCACCAGTATACGTTAGCCTTATTGTTCACAGGGCTTCAGTGTTGGCAAAATCGAATTAAGAGTGGAGGCCAAGTGGTGCCATAGAGTTCAGGAAACAAGACAGCCCGCACACAGCCCATTGACCAGTATACGTTAGCCTTATTGTTCACAGGGCTTCAGTGTTGGCAAAATCGAATTAAGAGTGGAGGCCAAGTGGTGCCATAGAGTTCAGGAAACAAGACAGCCCGCACACAGCCCATTGACATCCACGCACAGGATCCCCATGGGACCACCACTCGTTGTAAAAGCATTCAGTACCCATGTCAACCCACTGTTCAGAGGTAGACCAGAGGTTCTCAGACCTGCTCATCTCAGAACTCCATTGACTCTTAAAGATTTTTGAAGATCTCAAAGATCTTTACTTTGTGCATGCCCTATCAAAATTAAATGTATTAGAAATTAAAACTGAGAAATGTTTAAAATACAAGAACAAGGAAGCACACATTCCATTCACTGCCAGAGCAATGATGTCATCACACATTAGAAAGCTTCCGGAAAATTCCTCTCTATGCTTATTAGAGAATGAGACTGAAAAGAGCAAATGACATCTTAGTTTTATTATGATGATCATTTTGTCTTCAAGCACCAACGAAAAGTGTCTTGGAGAGTCTCAGAAGTTCTTGGACCATACCCTGTGAGCCACTGATTTGGATTAACACTTCCATGACCCCCAGGGCTGACCCTAATATGACTGGACCCTCCCTTAATTTAGGTGCTTAGAAGGCATAGGCCATGGGTCCTCCTATCGTATTTCCACACTTGCTAATCTTCCCTCTATCCACTTCCCTATATTCCTAGCTTATCACAGCTCGGTTCCAAGTGCCATTCTTGACTCTGTTCCTATAACTGAATAAAGTTTGATTTCTCCAATGTTGATAATCAGCCTTGTAGATCAAGTTTTTAATGGCTTTACAGAGTTACAATTTATATATTTAAAGATCATAATATTCCCTTTGTAAAAGTGTGCAATTCAGTGATTTTACTATCACCACGGAGTTTTGTGACCATTACCACTATCTATTTCAAGAACGTGTTCACAGTGCCTGGTGGCACAGCTGATGAAGCATCCAACTCCTGGTTTCGGCTTAGGTCCTGATCTTAGAGTTGTGAGATTGAGTCCCATGTTGGGCTTCAAGCTTGGCATGGACTCTGCTTGAGATTTTCTCTTCCTCTCCCTCTGTCCCTCCTGCTTATGCTCTTTGTCTCTTTCTTTGTAAAATAAATAAATCTTTAAAAAAATGTCCATTGCCCCCAAAACACCTTATGCCCATTAACACTTATTCCTTTTACTCCTCTCTCCAATCCATAGAAATCAGTAATCTACTCTCTGCATGGATTTGCCTACTTTGAATTTTTTGTGCCTGGGTTCTTTCACTTAGCATAATGTTTTCAGGTGTTATACTATGCATCACTATGATATTTCTTTTTATAAACAAATAATATATGTTGGAAGGATGTACCACATTTTGTTCATCCATTCATTAGTTGATGGACATTTGTGTTGTCTCCACATTTTGGCTATTGTGAATAATGTTACTATAAAGGTGTATGTACAGGGTCCTATGTGGACTCTCTCTTCATTTCCCTTGGGTCTATATCTAGAGATGGACTTTCTGGGACATATGGTAACTATATGTTTAACATTTTGAAGAACTGCCAAACTACTTTCCAAGTGGTTACACCATTTTACCTGCATGCCACTGATGAATGAGGGTTCCGATTTTTCCAGATTCTGCTGTTGTCTGTTTGTATGATGATAGCCATCCTAATATGTGTGAAACAGTAACTCCCAGTGGTTTTGGTTTGTATTTCCCTAATGATGAGCAATGTTGAGCATCATTCTATGTGCTTATTGGCCATTTGTATGTCTTTCATGGAAAAATATCTTAAGATCCTTTGCCTTTTAAAAAGTATGTGTTTTTAATATAAGTACCTCATTGAGTATATGATTTGTAAATATTTTCCCCCATTCTGTGGACGATATTTTCATTTTCCTGTCCTTTGAGGCTTAAGAGTGTCTGATTTTTATGAAGTTCAACATGTCTCTTTTTTCTTTCATTGCTTGTATGTTTGCTATCATATCTCACCCAATGGTACAAAAATGTATTCCTATGTTTCCTCCTAAAAGTTTATAGGTTTAGTCTTACATTTAGGTCTATTATTACTGTTGCACTACTTTTATTTTCAGTGCAAAGTATGTGAAGTCAGAGTTCAACTTCCTTCTTTGTACAAGTACTCCGATTTCCCAGCACCAATGGTTGAAAGACTATTCTTTTCTCATTTTTTAAATGAGTTGTAATACCTTCTCTTCAGCTCTGCCACTGTTGACTACCTGGATATCAACTCAAAGGAGCCAAGACTTCTCTCTCCCCTTTTGGAACTGATCTCCATAGATAGCATCTCTTCTGAGGGAGGAGTGGGAAGCCTTATTATGGAAACACATTAAGATAATTTCCCCAATCCTTCATAAACTCAGGGCACTCTGTAATAGCAGTGGTCTTGCAGATGTTGAGGCACACTGGACTTGAAAATATGAAGAAACCATATCTAGACTAACTTCTGCTTTAATTGACTATCTCAGGCAGATTTCCTGTTTTATTATAAAAGTAGAGGAATGATGTTCAGTGTACTTAATAATTGGTTCTTTTTCAATTTCCAGAGTCATATGGCAAAGTTAGCATTTCTACAAAATGAAAAAGGAACTGCCACCATACTTGGCTAATAGTAATAATTAATGTCATTTTCCTTATTCTTTAATTTTTTTCAGTTTTGACATATACAAAATAAGGAGTTGAAACTCTATTTGCATTCAGTCTAGATGTGTCCCTGTTGGATTAGTCAATTTTTATATTTATATATATGAAATATTATATATTAGAAATATATATAAGAAAATAAATGATAATTTATAGAAATTATTGAGTGGTTACTATATGTCAGATAGTTTGCTAAATATTTTACATATATTGTACATATATATTTTTTACATATATGTTTTACACATATTTTTTATTTAGTCCATATTGCTCCTCATGGAATATACTATGATTATAATCTCTCTTTCCAAATGAGGACAATGAGGCTTTAAAGAAGATATGCAAATTGCCAAAGGTCACATTTTCTATATGGAAGAGCTGAGATATGACCAACAAGTTTGACTGGGAAGTTCTTATTTTTAATCATTCTACTGGGAAATTCTGGGAAACCTACCTATCTCATTTTTCTATGTCATTTTTCATTCCAAATTTATGCCAGAACATATTTTAGAACTATTTCTTTTTCAAATGAGGTGCTCAGTAAATAATAATACTTATTTTTGCTTTGATTCATAATCAATTAAGTCAAGAAAAAGAAAAAAAATGTTCTGCAAGGGCATTTATCTTGAAGAGCAAGTGTTGACCTGAATGCCTGAGTCTATATCCTACTTAGGAAAGATGCAAGGTGAATTGGCCACTGAAGTCTGATTGGAACTCACGGGATGGATGGCAGTAAGATATATCAAAGGATGGGTGATTATTACACAGTTCTACAGGGTCAGGATTGCAACTGTATAAGCTCTCCTGGCTTTATTGGGAAAAAGATGATGTCTACCAGTAATATGGAAGGCTCTTTGACATGTAGGGTTAATACTAACTCAATGTATGGTCTCCTTGATCTGAAATTAGAGCAATAGAGATAATAGAAAATTTGAGGGGGAGAAGAGTGTCAGGGCTTCTGCTAGTAGCTGGTTGAACCATAACATCTTGGGGGGGGGGACAATGCCTTTGATGGTATCAAGAATCTCCATAGCCTTAATTCCTGGGAGACTGACAAATAGTCCTTGAGGGCAGTGTAAGGGACAGAGACATTAATGTTAGACCAGGCACTTATGTGTACTTTAGCTTAATGAACAAGTGTTTTCATGTGACAATTGTGTGGAAGTTCCAGGATGGCAAATCCTCAGGAGTGCCAACTTTAAGGAGAAGCATGCATCATGAATCTGAGAAGAAGGAATAACCAAAATGTAAGAACTCTAGCTTTCCAGGGAGCAGGAGCCAATGTAGAATGGGCACTCTTGTCCATAGACTTGAGAGGGAAATAGGTTAATTGCAAACCACCTTAATATGAAAAGTTGTCCAGATTCTGAGTCAGGACTTCTGGGCATTTCCTCTGGAAGAAGCAAGAGCTGGAAGGCAGACAGAGCTTTTTGCATAAAGGGTTCATTTTGGTGTTATTTATCATGGAGGAAAAGTGGAAATTGTGCTAATGTCCAATAGTAATGGAATATTTGAATATGTTATTATTTAATCACACAACAGAATATTATACAATCATTAAAGCAGGGATTATAAAGAATTTATTGGTTCTTTCTGATAGAATTTTGAATGATAAATGCATGATGCAAAGTTATATATATATATATATATATATATATATAATATGATCAAAACCATAAAATTATATGTGGACCTCTTTACAAAAAATAGAATTTCTTTAGTTATCTGAACAGCATTAGAATTCAAGAAATGAAAAAAAATGCCAAAAAATGATCAGCCTTTGAATATGTATATAAGGCATGATTCCAAGACTAAAAAGGAGCCATAAAGTGATAGAATATCAGAGGTAGGTTTAATCTGAAAGATGATCACTATAACAACCTACTTTTGGATGCACAAACTAAAGCCCAGGGGAAGTGGTGTGTTGTTCGTTAAATTAAGGAAAGAACTGGTGTTAAATGTTATATTTTCTCATCTTTTCTCAAATTCTTAAAAAATGTTTCCATGTCCGCTGATGTCACTACCTCCCCCTTTTTCACCTCCCCCCCACCTCCTCGGGACCCGCCCTGGGCTTGGACAGAGATGAGTCAGGTTGAGCCTTCATCCTAGCTCCATTCCACTCATTCTAGCTGAAGAAAGCAGGCTGAAGCACAAAGGTCTGAGGACAATGGTGTGATAGGATACCACAGTGCTGCTGCCATTATTTATAAATTCTCTTGAAATGTGAACAGTTTGTTATCAGTAACAAGTTATTTCATATTCACCTTTGCACAGATGTCATGGTTGAGAACTATGCTGTAGGTCTCAAGGTCCCTACAAAGACCTGGCTTTTTGGTTAGAACAGGAAAAGCAAACTTAAAAGATCCCTCATCACTGCATCTGAGAATGCTGTATTCCAGGCTTGATGACGACTTCTTCTTCTTCTTCTTCTTCTTCTTCTTCTTCTTCTTCTTCTTCTTCTTCTTCTTCTTTTTCGTTTCCATTAAGGGGAAAGGGGTAGAAGGAGAGGGAGAGGGGGAATCTCAAGGAAATTCCCCACTGAGCACAGAGCACTACATGGGGCTCAATCTCGTGACCATGAGATTGTGACTTAGTGGAAATCAAGTCAGGTGCTTAACCAACTGAGCCACCCAGGTGCCCCTGTAGGATTGACTTCTTAGGCTGTAATGCAATGTCCCTGTGTTAAAGCGGTGGCAGCTTTTCACCTCATGTTTCCCTCCGTCCCACCTAGACAGAACAACAGAACAATACACTGACAATAGCTCACCCCACATGGATGTTCA
This sequence comes from Canis lupus dingo, assembly GCF_003254725.2. NCBI lineage: Eukaryota > Metazoa > Chordata > Mammalia > Carnivora > Canidae > Canis > Canis lupus. The sequence continues at coordinate 3,490,205 of NC_064259.1, read as the reverse complement.
GAGCTTGTCATGGGAACTAAGGATCTTCACTAACACAGGGTTTGCTTGTCCTCGGACTGCATCTTTCACACTCCCAACTAATGGTTGTCTTTTATATCAATAAAAGCGTTGATTATCAGAAAGGTATAACAATCCCAAAAGTGTGTGTGCACTTCATCGCAGACTTCACAGCATAGAAAAGTTCACAGAAGTTAAGGGACAAATGGATGACATGCACACTTGCAAGCAGTACTCTTCATCTTTCTCAGTATTTCACAAAACAAGAGGCTCACCATAAATAAAGCCCGAGCATTGGAATGACACTGTTAACTGAATTGATCTAGTTAACATCATAGAACACTACCACTAAAAATAATAGAATAGCTTCCTTTCAAGTGCTCAGGGATCATTCACTAGCTGGCACATACACTGGGCCATAAAATAAGCATTATTAAATTTGAGGAAGTTTGAAATCTTACAAACTGTGTTCTCTTATCACATTTAAATTACAAACCAACAGTTGGTATACATGAAAAAAGCCATAAATAGTTTGAAAATAAACACCACACTTCATAATAACCCCTGGGTCAAAGAAAAAAAGAAAACGAGAAGAGAAATTAGAAAATATTTCAAACTAAGAGAAAATGAAAACAAAACATTAAAAGTGTGGAGGATGCTCCTATAAGCAGAGTTTGGAGGGAAATTTAATCTCTAAATATTTATATGGAATAAAAAAATTAAGAACAAAGACCTAAGATTATACAGTAAGGAGTGGAAAAAAAAAAAAAGAAGTGCGAAGGAAATCTAAAATAAGTAGGGAAAAATAATAAGAGAAAGGCCAAAATCCATGAAATAGTAAGCAAACAACACAGAAAATTACTGAGGCTAAAATTTGGGTCTTTGAGAAATGAAGCTAAAATTTGGTTCTTTGAGAAAATTAATAATTTGAATACACTCAGGTAAACTGGTTAGGAGTAAAAGAGAGAAAGCACAATAACCAATGTTAGGGATGAGCTGTGGGCTTCTGCAGGTCCCGCCAGTATAAAACTGTAATAAAGTGATATCACGAACAACTGGATGCCAATAAATTTGCAGTGGATGAATTCCTTGAAGAACATAATTCCCGACACAGAAGAAATAGAAAATTGTAACAAGCTATATGTATGGGAAAAGTAGAATTCGTAATTAAAAACTTTCCCACAAAGAGTAATCCAGACTCAGATGTCTTTGCTGGTAGATTTTTTTAAGCACACAGAGAATAAATAATACGAATCTTATCAAAAGTCTAAGAATTTGTTATTGGTCTCTAGATTATCTATTTCTTCACGATTCAGTCTTGATATTTTCTTTCTAAAAATTTATCCATTTCTGCTGCATTACCCAAATTATTCAGGAGTATTCTTTCATACATCTTTTCATTTCTGCAGCATCAGTTGTAAACATTCCTTCTTTCCTTTCTGGTTTTAGTTATTTGGGTCTTCAATCATCATTAAGGGTTTGTCAGTTTAATTCATCTTTTCAAAAAAACATCTTTTAGTTTTGTTGTGTTTTTTCTATTGTCTTTCCATTATCTATTTTGTTTATCTCTGCCCTTATTTTTATTAATGTAGCCTCAGGATTGATTTTTTTCCTAGTTTCTTGAGGTGGCAAGGTAGGTGGTTAATTTGAGATCTTTTCTTACTAACGCATGTATTGACTATAGACTTGTCTCTCAGCCCTGCTTTTACTGCTTCTCATAAGTTTCAATATGCTGTTTTCATTTGTCTTAAGTTATTTTGTAATTTCTCTTGTGCCACCCCTCACTCAATTGCCGTGTAAGCAATTGTATGCTAAACAACACATTCTTTTTATCTATTTATTATTTATTTTATTTCTACAAATTGTAGATTTTCCAGCTTTTTCTTGTGCTATTGATTTTTAGTTACATTCCATTGTGATTGGAACAAATACGTTGTACAGTTTCAGTCTTTTTGAACTTGTCAGGAGTCTTTTCTGGCCTAGTGTTTGGTCTATCATGATGAATGTCCCATGTGCACCTGAGAATTTACATTCTACTGTTTTTAGATGGAATGTTCCATATATGTCTGTCAGGTCCATAGTATTGTTGCAAGAGTTAAAGATTTAAAAAAAAATGTTAAGTGTAGGTAAACACATTTAGGCACACACAACAAATATCACTTCCATTCCCTCATCTATGTGCTGGGATATCCTGCAAGGGGGAAAAAAAAAACAAAACATGCTAACAAGAAGAAGGAGGAGAAGGGGAAGAAGAAAGAAGAGAAGGAGAACGAGGAAGAAAAGGAGGAGAAGGAAGAGAAGGAGAAGGGGGAGTAGGAGGAGGAAGAAGAGAAGGAGAAGGAAGAACAGGAGGAGGAGCAGGAGGAGGAGAAGGAGGAGCAAGAGGAGGAGAAAGGAGAAGAAGGAAGAGAAGGAGAAGGAGGAACAGGAGGAGGAGAAGGAGGAGCAGGAGAAGAAGAAGGAAGAAGAGAAGGAGGAGAAGAAGGAGAAAGAGAAAGAAGAGTAGGAAGAAGAGAAGGAGGAGAAAGGAAGAGAAGGAAGAGGAGAAGAAGGAGGAGCAGAAGGAGGAGAAGGATAAAGAGAAGGAGGAGAAGGAGGATAGGAGGAGGAGGAGGAGAAGGAGGAAGAGAAGGAGGAGGAGACTGAGCGAGCCATGTTTTACTCTGTTAAAATGGCTTCTTTAATTTTGCAAGTCATATTTACACCCCTCAGAGCATGTGCAAAATTCCGCATTCACAGTCGCTCGGTGTCCTGTAAGAAAGCAGACGGCAGGCTCCCGACCTCGGCGTGTCTGGTTGCCACTCCTGGCCTCCTCTTCAGCGAGCAAGCGCCAGCAGATCTGCGCGGGGAGAGTGGGCTGTCAGAGATCATGGGGAGCAGAACGTGGTCTCCGCGAAAATGACGTGAGGTCATTTTCTTTGTATAGATCATCTCACTGAGCAACGAGGGAACAGAGAAACACGGACAGTTAACTGATAAAATGGAAAAGATCAAACACATCTCAGAGAGCAAAGCAACCCTTTGCTTCCCTGATAGATGTTCCTAATTTGGAAACATCTGAGAATGATTTACTTGTGAGATGTTCGGGTTCAGGAATGGAATAGGGGCCTTTTCTGAAAACACTCTATCTGCGCTGGGGTTGATGCGGTGGGCATGTCACAAAGACTCCGTAAGCAGTTCTGGGACGAGCCAGAGGCCATCTGGGCCGTCATTCCCGACTCTCCATTTCACCCCAGCCCTGCCTGCCTGCACTTCCACTCTGCTTTAATCCCTTCCTCTTCCAGAAGAAGATGGGCGTCTTCTTGAGCGCATTTATACTGCTGCCTCTGACGGGCTCGTCTGTAACCTTTTCCATATGTTTCTTAGCTTTCACTTTAAAATAAAAGACAAGCGTCCACCTCCCTCCAGCATCGCTGTCTGTTCAGCATGTCACCTGCCATGTGTAGTCTTTCATTGTTCCCCAGTAAGAAATGTTCAATTTCTATCTATTTGACGGAGTTTCTGCATAATCCTTATTTATTTATTTTGTACCTTTAGTGACAGATGTCTAAGGTCTTTCAAAACAATCTGATGGCTTGACAAATTTGTTTCATCCTCACGTTTCCTGACTTGGAGAGTCTTGCCACATAGTACTCAGCTGAAGGGAAGACGGCCGTTTGTATTTGTCAGCACGCGGTTAGCTACAGCGCAGTAACGAGCAATCTGAACTTTTCGGTTGCTTCGTACCACACAGACACACTGTTTGCTCCCACAGCACGTCCCGTGTGGGTCAGCATCTGAACTCCATTCCTCTTGGTCCCTCCGGGTCCCAGGCTAATGGATGCTCCGTCCTGATGTGTGCTTTTGCGATCAGTCCATCCATGGGATGGGAATCAGGCTGATGCACACTGGCTCCTAATTCTTCTCTTTGGATGTGACACGTTTTGCGTTTGCTTTCATTTTACTGGTCAAAGCAGCTCTTATTCCCACTTAATGTCAGAGAGAAAGAGAACTACACTCTTTTTATGCCAGGAAGGAGCCATTCTGACACTATGTGATGAGCAGCTCTAATGACAGCCATGCCAAGTGACATCGAATTGATGGGCACGTGCCCCAAATTGCTGCTGCTGGTTTGCAGGATATTTCAGGCAGTTCAAGCTGCTAAACAGGCTACCATAGATTATGTGGCTTATGTGGCAAACATTGATTTCTCATGGTTCTGGAGGCTGGAAGTCCAAGATCAAGGTGATGGCAGATTGTCTGATGAGGACCTGCATCCTGGTTTAGAGACAGTCATCTTTTCTTGTTTCCTCATGTGGGGAGAGAGAGGAAGCAAATTCTCTGGGCATTTTTCTAATGAGGGCACAGATCTCATTCATGAAAGCCCCACCCCCATGGCCTAATCACCTCCCCAAAGTCTCCATCTCCTAATACTAACACACTGGGGATTTAGGCGTCAATATATGAATTTTGAAGGAACACAAACATTTCATCCAGCAAAGAATATGACTGGCTGGCTGGGGTGAAAAGTCCTTCATGTTTAAGCATGGACAGTATGCAGAGTCCTTGGTGAAGCCTTTTACGGGGTAAATAATTCTCATATGGTCCCATATGCTCATATATGGTCCCTAGTGCTCTCCAGCTTCTTTTAATTTGATTATTTTCTTGAAGACAGCTTGACCTTTTCTTGAATGCTCATATTAACAACCAACACAGCTTCTTTGCAACAGCTTCAGCACTACTATGGCAACAATCTCAATTCAGCCATTAGGAGTTTGTTCTCGAATCCAAAGGAAATGCCCAAAAGGGAGGCTTTTCGCCATGACAGCACACTCTTGAGTCAGGGTGGCACAGCAGAGATCTCAGGGACCCAGGACTCTGCAAGCCAAATCACTCATGCTCATCAGCCCAAGGCTCCTGTCATATCTGCAGGTCAGCCTCTGAGGGACTGGTGGGGTAAGGCTCCCTCCGTGTGTGAGGACCCATCTCAAAGTCAATATATCACAAAATACATCACTCTGGTCTGAGACCGGTTATATCACGTTGCCAGTTTGCTTTCTGAAAGAAGCTTCAAACTCCCTATCGCAGCATCGAAAAGCTTCTAGAATCTGCTCCTGCCAGCATTTCCAGTGTCTCCAGTCAAACACATGATATTTTAGCCACAGTGCACTACTTGCCAATTTTCCAAGCACAGCAGTTGCTTTCAGGCCTCTGCACTTTCTTTTCTCTTTCTTTCTTTTTCTTTTTTTTTTTGAAGCTGTTGTTCTCAGCACGGAATACAATATCATTTTCTGCCTGTCATAAATTCCTCTGTTTCAAGCTTCAGGGTGAGTGACATCTCTACCATAACTACTATTTTGTTCCCTGTAGCCAGAAGACATCATGTCTTTCCTTTGGCTTGTACCCCTAAAATAGGACTTATTGAATTTGTGCTTGTTTGGATGGTGGAGGATACGGGCTGGCCCACTGATGACCAGAACTAATTTCACAGATCTGCTTGCTTAAGGACAGCCTGTTACTGTTCTTCAAGTGAACTGACTAAATCTCAGTGGCAGAGAACAATCTTTCCAGAGAGAATTAAACCAAAAGAAGCAGACAGTTCTTGTTATGGAAATATTGGCCTCTCTGGCTGAGTTGTGATGGGGCTCAGCAGCATGACTTGTGGAGTTAGGTACAGTTGATGAGCCCCCTCTCATCATTTCAAAGTGGCACCCAGGGTCCTTGGACAAGAAGTTGAACTACATTCTCAGCATCGGATGTGCTGCAAGGGCTGGGGCTGTGGGAGGGAGTTGGCAATGGAAATCAGACCGTGAAAGGAACAGTAGGATTCTTAAGAGGGGAAAATACATTACATTTACTCCCCGCCCCCGGTATAGATAGAGTGTGGCCAGTGTTGACACTAAGCAGTGGGCCCTGGGAAGAGTGGAAATCGAGCTCTTATATAGAGCGATGCCTGATACGTGATCTCACTCCATCGTCTCCTCACTGGGGGTACCTGTAACACCAGGCAGGGGACAGACATGTAGGAAACTGGAGGAAATGCCAGCTCAGGGCCCAAGCAAGGCCTCTTTGGGAGCTTCCCGTCCTCCTCCTTCTCCTCTTCATATGCCAGGAGCTGAGACAGGAAAGTCGTCCCCTACAGGATATGGAGTGAACGAGCCGGAAGTCAAGGGTGGCTAAATGCCACCTCGTGAGTGCATGTGGCAGATCACAGGCGGCTCATCAGATACAGGCTGGTCACATCTACATGAGACATGATGCAGACGGACAAGAACCGTCACCGCTGCAGAGGTGCTGATAGAACGTGACCTGGACACAGGCTAACACGATTGGTGGGTGCCCCCATAGCCTCACAAGAAAGGGGGAAGGAGATCTGAGGTCCTACAATTTGGTCAGTGAGGGATAAAGGTCTATGGATCCCATGTTCCCGGAGGTGAACCTTCCAAATGACGTTACCAAGAGTCCTCACAGGGTGGGCTGTTGGAGACATTTGGCTTGTTGGAGTATAATTCGTAGTTTCATTGGTCTTCCTTATCATGTGATGAGCCCATGTAGAAATGCACCATCTCCTATGCCTCGGTCTTCCACAATTGTCCTCTTCCTCCCCCTGCCTCCTCCTCCTCTCCCTACCCTTCCTCCTCCTCCTCCTCCTTCTTCTTTGATATAGTAACAGAAGACATGAACTCCTAAACCACATGGATAATGACACTTCCATTTCAGCCAAGAGTTTTTAAAATTTAATTTTAGGTTAATTTCCAGTTTTTTACTGATTGGTTTAAATTAGGTTTCCATTCACCAGGGGTCATGACAAAAGGTTCCCTGATAATGACTTTTATGGTTTCCGTAGCCCTTTCTTCCAGAACTTTAAGAAGCCTGGGGCTTTACATATTATGACTCATGTTTAGCTTATGCTTATGTAACTTCTGCTATTCAAATTGTAGTTGGATATCCAGAAGGGATAGTTAGAACCTCTTTCTCTTTCACTCTTTTTAATTTTCCTTTTAAAAAAAACACATGGATTTATGTTATAAAGAAATTAATGGATACCACATTTCCCCCCACAATTTTGCCCCATTTCCCAATTTTCTGTAGTTTATCTCAGACACACATGGATCTCAACTTCTTTGAAAAAAATGAAGCTTTTGATAAACTTGACTACGGTTGTATCATATTTCAGAAATGAAGTCAGCATCTATCTCGCTTTCCTCTCATTTCACTATTGTTTAAAGATTATTTTATTTTTGGTTGAACTATTTTCTTTTAAAATCAGTGGCCATGTGAATACTTTTCTTTCAGAAAATAAATTACGAGAGAAACTTTACTCTGTTTGTCTGGCCCAGTCATCTTCTGGAATAAAGCAATTAAAAAGATAGTCAGACGGTCAGGTGGTCAGAGGCACTCTGCTGGTGGGTAGCAGGTTCAGGATTGGATCTTGACTCTCAACCCATGAAGACCCTTCAAGAGCAAGTGATAAATGTTGAAGTGATAGAATTTGCTTTGTGAATAACCAGATCCCCTCTCGACTGATGCCAAGATCTGAATTGTACTTACTGAGCTAATCAGGGCATTTCACAGAGCATTTTGTGCACATGGCAATTTGTCTACACTTTGCAACCTTGGCAACAAGTATACTTTAAACCTTTCTCTCCCCGCTGAATCTTTTCTCTCAGTTCCATTCAATAAGCATCTTTTTCAGGATTGAATGTGTTGAGGAAGAAGTAGAAGCAGCAAGATTCTTGGACTCAATTCTCTAGGTTTAGGAGACTGTTGACCCCAAATATTTTGAGGGGCAAGTGCTCCTGAAATAAATCTATCTATGAATCTTGAGAGATACTTTTTGAGTGTTTTGTTTTCAATATTGTCGGGATCTTCTGGGCAGATGCATTAGATCTCATGAATGTATTTTTTTTGAAGATTTTATTCATTTATTTGATAGAGAGAGAGCCAGAGAGCAGGAGCAGGGGGAGGGGTAGAGGGAGAAGTAAACTCTCCACAGAGCAGAGAGCCCGACGTGGGGCTTGATCCCAGGATCCTAAGATCCTGACCCAAGACTAAGGCAAACACTTCACCGACTTAGCCACCCAGGTGCTCCTCATGAGCATATTTTGATAAAAAAACTAGATGGGAAGTTTCTCTAACAAACAAACAAATAAATAAATAGGAGGTAGAAAAGAAAGAAGAGAAATTAACCACAAGATATTTCCTTTCTGTACACCAGAGATGCCATTTAAAAAATATATAGATGTACGATTATCAATGCCAAGAGTTTGAGGAACATTGTTATAAAATACAATCTTGTAATAAAATCTAATTACTCTATTTTTTTATGGCCGAAGTTTGGCTTTGCTCAAAAGAAATCAATCCCTATAATATCAGTATTAGAATAATCCTATACTTGCAAAACCATGAATAATAAATTTTTAAAAATAGTGTCTCTCTGTAGCTAAGATCTTTCACTCACTGTGAACATATTGTATATTCACTAAAACTTCAATTAATTGAAGGTTTTGGTAATAAAGGTTTTTTTGAAAATCGAAAATTGTTAATGGATTCAGACTTAAGCAAAATCCAGTTTTGATACTTAGTGAAAGCATATTAAAAATGTATAAGACCATGTTTTTGGCTTATGAACAGATATACTTTTGTTACAGAATTTTCCTGAGGGGCGTGCCTGGCTCGCTCAGTAAGAATTTTCCTGAGAAGCTGATCACAGTCGAGCAGTTGGGCTGACATGGGTCCAGTGGTGCGCTATCTGGAGAGATGTCAGTGTGCAACTCATGTAACATCATAATTGCTCTTTTAAACTTTTAATTGAAGTGTAGCATACATTCTAGAAAAGTTCATGAACTGACTCACATGCCATTGAATCTTCACAAAGGTCACGTATCACACAGGTCAAGACATAGGCCGCTGTGGCCGCCGGGAGCCCTACTGGTGTCCACTCCCTGAGGCTGTCCCCTGTCAGTACCAGCAAGCTTGATACACCACAGCTAGAAGTATTTTCCACGGGAAATCAGATACAACTAATGTATAAGTAGAAGATCTTTTACACACGTGGCAGCAGGTTACAAAACTGTAAGGACAATGAACATGTAAGGTAAACAACGCTATTTTTATCTCAATTTTCAGGAAAAGTTAAGCTTTTCGATAAAGAGCTTTTCAGGGTTTCAAAGCTTAAATTTCCTGAAAATTTATAAAAGACTGCCATTATATAATATCACTGGGAGTCACCTGGGGCCAGCTAATGGATGGCTCCAGCAAGAGTCTTGAGAACCACTGTGCGGGTGGCCCCCCTATGGTCCCTGGGCACCGGGACACAAAGTGTGATGTGTCTGTGAGGAGGCTGGTTTCCTTGCACAGTCTACACTTCTACTCCTCACTTCAAACCATCCGCCACCCCCACCCTCTAGAACCTGAGCACCTGACCCCCAGCCTTTACTGCCTGCTTGGACGGGTACTCCATCCCCTGCTGCTACTCCCAGAATTCTTATCTCCACTTAGAGGGGAATTTGAACTCCCTTCTCCCTTCATTTCCCAAGGTTGGCAAAAGTGTGCCCATCTCTCCCTGAGAAGCACCCTTGTCCAGTAGGGTCTTGTGTTGGGTTGCATTCATGATCTACACACACACACACACACACACACACACACACACACACACCATTCGTGCTCACACACTCACATGCACACACCACACACAGGTTTGCTTGGGAAGCTCTGGCCCTGCCAGCTGGGAAGAATTAGGGTCTCCTCTGGACAGCATCTCGTGGAGCAGGGGACTTACAGAAATGAAATATCGCACACCCTGCTGCCAGAGTCATGGCGCCCTTCACTGATTCCCAATCTCGGCTGCATACACACGGGTCTGCATGCTGCCTGCCCGCTCCTCCCTACCACCCGTTGTGGAAATTTGTTTCTGACTTGCCTCACTTTTCCCTTCCAGCCCAGCTTCTCATTTCATCCTTGAAAACAGACTAAAGGGAAGACGCTGCCTTCATCCCTTATCCACAGCCTTCGGCCAGCCCATGTTCTCTGGTTCCAGACGTAGACCATCTGTGCGTGAACACCTCCGAGAGGCTGGACTAAGCTCTGGGAAAGAGACATGCTCTGGAGAACTGCCCTGAATGATGGTCTTAGGGACTCAGGGCCTGCCCCGTGGGCGGCGATCCTCCGCAACCTGTTTTCCATGTTAGTGACTGTGTTTCACTATGGAATGATTGCTTTGAAATCTCACAGTGTGAACAATTCCCTGAGTTGGCCCAAATGATAATAACTAGAAGATTATTCCAAACAGGGCAATGGAATGTACATGTTTGTGGAGTCAGGGAAGCTGCCCTATGACCCCAGGTTTACAATAAGAGATTATGTTCATGGTGAACGACGCAAGAGCATTCCTACATTTCTGAAGTTCATCATTCTTGTGGAGAGATGCGTGGTAAGTGTCATAAATAATTAAAATGAAATTTCACTTGTCCGAGGGCAATAAAGAAATTGCACTTGGTAATGAAATCTCCATGTGGTTTTATCTTAATCTCCTCAATTTGCTGGGCAGCAAAATTTGCCAGATGGTTGGTTCTTCCTGTTATTAATATAAAAAGTGAGATTTTTACTAGGTATTTATGTCTGCTGTACTTCATAAAAAATGAGTATCAGAATCAAATAAGATGCCCTCCTGAAATACACACACACACACACATACACACACACAAATGTATTTAAAATGGGTTACTTTAGTATACATATGCATACATATATATTTACACATACATATATGAAACAATGTTAGATGCCCACTGATGAGCCCTCTTCCAACAGTGGTGACAGCAAAGCAGAACTGAGTGGACACTTTGCTCCAACATATTGAGTATCTGCAGCTGGTGATGCTGAAAATTCTCCATCTCCCCCTGCAAGCCCTCACCCACTGTTTCCCTATCTTCTCTCCTCCACTTATTTATGTACTTATGGATTTCTTATTTATTATTAATCATTCATTCTGTAGGGGGACATGAGTGCTGATTTTTAGAGCATGTCCAACGGGCTCTGTCTTCACGGGCCTTCATCCCTTCTGCCAGGCCGTGTGGAGTATTTGGGGGAACCACCCAGTGATAACACCATAGGGCCACTACAAAGTCTAACTGAGCAAGCACACTTAGACATGCTGTTGTCTGCTTGGCAAAGACGGAAAAGGTAGCTGTTGAATTGAAGCTGCAGAGCAAGTCCGTATGAAGGGATGATGGCTGGCTGGAAGCTTCTGGAAGTCTGCAAGTGCACAGACCAGAAACCGCTGCCTCTTGCAACGGTCGACCAAGGGTGAGTGTGCTGATGGCCAGCCTCCAGCAGCTCGGGAGGGGCAGTCCCAGCCGTGACTCTTCCAACACCGAGTCGGTGAAGTGACTGTGTCAACGGTGACAGCGGAGCTTGAGTCATGGTGCTTGATTCTCTTCCTGGAGATGGAACCATCATACTGAGAAAGCGTAACACTGGAGAAGTGAGGTGCGCACGAGCCCCGGGTGTGACAATGGTCGGCCTAGCTGTAGTTCACACAGCCAGAGGCTGTCCATGCTGTGCGCGTCCATCCCCCCAGACTTTCAATTTGCGAGTATCAATGCTGGCATTATTTTGCCAATGCTGGCAAAATAATGCCATTTGGGAAGCCCCAAAATAAAGCCCCAAGTACAGATTCACAACACTTTTGTCACTGCTGAATAACAGATAGCCAAGAATTGGTCCGGAAGCCACGTCATCGTGTGAGACATCCAGAGATAAAGCAAAGTGGCTTTTTAAAGCAATTCACATATTAGGTGCTGTGAGTTCACTTTTTGAACTTTGATTCAATATACAATTTTAAAAAAAAGTGCCTGTTTAAGGGAGGGCCTTCTTTTTTTTTATTTTTTTTATTTTTATTTTTTGAGGGAGGGCCTTCCCAATGCATTTTCTGTTGTTGTTTTTCTTTGTTGCATGAACCTTCTATTTCTATGTCACCCAGGGTACTCTATTTTGAGATTTGAGATGGGTAGCAGATAAATCAAAACCTGCTTATTTTCACAGTTTCCTTGAATTTTTGCTACCACTTACTGGAAGGGAAAATTTTATAAGATGGAAAGTGGAAGTTTAAACATGCTGCCACAGTTTCCAGAAATAGCCTTTACTTTGAAAGACCCGTGTCTAATGAAACAAAGATGTGACAATGTGCTTGGAGACGACCAGGGCTTCTAACCAACTACTCTGGGCACTTAGAACCCGAGTGGTTTAATGCATAAGAAAAGTCCATTGGTCTTGTCCTCTGGGTGGATTTTCATCCCTTCCTTTTCAGCCGCATGCGTGCCATCTGATCAGCAAGCGGCCTGCTGGGTTTCCTGAGCTCTGTCTTTAGCACAAGTGAACAACGGTAAACCACAACACTCTTTGGCTACTGTGATGCCAAACGTTTCCAGGTGGGGCAAATTTAGTTGACCTGTCATTGACATACGAGGTTTGGGGGCAACATCTATCAGGGATTGGGACCCGATTAGACTTTTGTTGCTTTTGTTTTGTTTGTTTTAACTCTTTCTTTCTTTCTCGAAGAAAGTAGCATTTGCTGGACACCTTCGCTACACACCGTATTTATTGTTGAAATTACGAAACCTTTAAATTTAATACATTTTCCTTTACTTAACTCAACATATGCCTATAGGGCAAGACAGAAAAGATCAATTACATTCGAATCAGGCTCCCTACACACACACACACACACACACACACACAACACACACACACACACACACATCATTTTTTTTTTTTTTTAGTTTGGCAAATTCAATGATTTTATTTTTCATCGCAAACATGTGTTTCTCCCTGGTTCCAAACTTAAGACCTCAAGGTAAAGCCTTACTTATAGCCCATTTTAATTAACTTGTAGACAAAATGCCGAAGTCTGTTGCCACAATGCCGTAAAGATCTTAAATCACTGAGCTCAACCCATTGCAGCTGGTGACACTGGTAGGGATTCGGCGGCCGCGGTTAAGCACATCACCTTGATCGAGGGGGCAAGGGGGATGGATCGGTGATCTGCGTGCAGAACGGAACGGATGTGCCAAAACACAGCTCTGCATTTAGAAAGAATTTTTCTTTTGGTTTCTTCGGTTAAAAAAATATGTGTATATGTGCACACACACGCGCACGCACACATGCATACACGGAGCTGGGCCACAGAGTGTATGAAACACTCTAGTGGGCCAGTCTGTTGGTCTGAGATAAGGAGTAAAGAGAATCGCATGTGCATTTGCACACATGCAAATTAATGCTCCGGATTCCTTCCCTTTGTTTCACTTTGTTCTTTAGGACTCTGTTTCTGCAGTAGGTGCCAGGTGGGAAGGAGGGATGTTTTCAACAATTGCAGGGGAACAACAGTGCCCTCTTGGAACATTCAGCGAAAGCGCCCTCAGTCCCAAAATAAGATTATGGAAAGTGCGGCCCCATTACTTTTGCTGTGTTCGTCCCTGGACGATGTGCTCGCCTGGCCCTCCTCGCTTCAGCCCTTCTCCAGGGAGGCAGTGGGGAGGTGGATTCGGGAGCAGCTCTCACCCCCACTCTACCCTGCACCGGCTTCAGCTCCCGTTTCCTCCCCTGGCGTCCCCCGCACACCCTCACCTCCCCTCCTAGCACCCCCACACTCCCACCCCCCTCCTAGCATCCCCACACCCCCATCCCCCTCCTAGCACCCCCACCCCCCTCCTAGCATCCCCACCACCCCACCTCCTCCCCTGGTGTCCCCTGCACACCCTCCACCTCCCTTCCTAGTGCCCCCACAACCCCCACCTCCCCCCTTAGCGTCCACAACCCCCTCCAGTCTATGATACCCATCCGCAGGCTGTCCCTCCCAGCTGGCCATGGGGGAGGTGGGCAGCCTTAGTGGCCCAAGGCCTAGGCTTAGTGCACTGATTATGTGCTAACTGTGTGCCTGCTGGAATCCTGTGTCTTTTGAATGAATGGGCACACCCAAGAGGTAAAGCGTTTCCAAAGTGAGGATTCCCCAGATGGTGAGCCCAGAGGTACAGAGCTCTGCAGCAAGCGCCTATGGCTTACGACCTCACTGACTTCGCCTCATAGGCCCAAACAAGCAGACCCTGGGGCCTGGGTGCCCTGGCCCACCACCCGACCAGGCCTGCGCGGTCCTCTCCTAACCAGGCCACCTCTGAGCTCCATCATTCTCTGGCCCTTCCCCGGGCCTACCTGGAGCAAAGACACCTCTATGTAACCTGCCTTCTCTGCCTTTCACGTCTTTCTGGAACTGAGGGCCTGTGAACGCTGTGTGAGCCGATTGAGGCTGTAGACAGAGCCCCCGGGGGATGGGTACCCGGGCCCCACGTTGCCCTGCTGCTCTGTCAGGGGCCAGGCCCCACTGAGGTCGCCACGGCCACTCCAGCCAGGGCTCGGCCGCCTGCAGGCTCCTCATGGCCTCCCTTCTCCTGAGGCACCTGAGATACTGCTTGGTGTCTGAGCAGGGGCTTGCCAGGCCCTTCCTCCCCGCCTCCCTTGCTCCCCCTCCGCCTCCTTCTGCTTCTCAGAAGGCACAGGTACATTAATTCTGGTTGAAGCTGCCCCGGCATGACTTCATTTCTGTGAGCATCTCAGCACAGCTGAGTCATGGGGAGGAGTGACAGCGGCCAGGGTGGCCTGCCGCTGAGCACCCCCCATCCTCCACCCCCGCTCCCTCCCACCCGGCTCCCGAGAAAGGGCAGCATGCATGTCACACAATAGGCACCGTGATGGACCCGGTGGTTTTCCCGAGATCCTGTCTCCCAGATGTTAAAAATTAATAATACTGCTGAGGTTTTAGAAAAGGATAAACATTATTTGAAAGATAAAGACCTAAAACACTTCATTACATATGAAAATAAGTCAAATCCAGCAAAATCTCAATAATTAATAGGGGAGTTTTTAGGACTCTATCTTTCCATAAGATTTTGGTAGATTTTAGCAGCCTGTGCCTGACCAGATGTTTGCCTAGATGTTGACCAACCTGTGACGACGCCCTCACAGCTTCCTCGGCCCGCCCTTCACGAGGGCATGTGCATTAATCTGCTGAGTAAATGTGCTCTGCCTTCATATAGCTCCCGGTGTCATGTTTTTGTTTTGACAGCCTATTAATTTTACTCTTAATTTTCCTGGTCACCCCACTTAGCTGGTGGAAATTCAAGTTTTGGCCTTAGTAACTGTCGGAAAAACGGCAGTGTTTTATTACAGAGTCATTCTTGCAAAGAAAAAAAAACACATGCACACACAAAGGAGCCATTTACTATAGGGTTAGAAACATAAACTTGTAGTCACATTGACCTGGGTTCCAGGTCTGTCTACACCAGTACCAGCGAGATGCGGAAAGCTGCGTGATTTTTCTGAGTTACAGCCGGCCGCATTATTATCTGGTGCTCCTGGGAATTCTCAGAATCCCCTTCCCACTGGGTTTTTCTCTTTGATTCTAACAGGATCTTCACACTCGTACTGAATAGAAGGAGTGGTGTCCACAGCTATGATTCAGTTCAGATCCACTTGCACTTAGCAGGCCACATTCTGGGCTGGGATTTGGGAATGTGGCCTACTGTGTCCACCTTCATCACGCAGATGGTCCACCTGTGAGTCCCAGGTACATATTTTCTTTCTCAGCTCCCTGACCTATGTGTGTGTGTGTGTGTGTGTGTGTGTGTGTGTGTGTGCAGGCTCACGGACGCCCCACGTAGGCGCCATAGTTATGAGTGAGTTACAGGCAAGTTCTGGGCTGTGGTGCCTCTGGTATCTCCCTCTCTGTTTCAGCTTGAGAAGCTGCATCAGACACATCTTGTGACACAGGAATTCATCGACCCTGGGCCTCCCAACTTCTGTCATGTGCATAAGTGGCTGATTTTGAATCTCCTTGCTGCCTCCCTAACTGCCCCATCTACTTCCCCCTCACCTCCAAGGGTTGAAGCCTTGGCCAGGTGGTCAGGGAGATGCCTTGACCTGAGGGTGGCCAGTTGCCAGGTTCATGCGCAAAGGCTTGGATGAGTGGCCCAGAGGCCTATGTTCTTTGTCTCCACTTGAGTTGGAAGAGTGCTTGGACAAATACAAATTTGAAATGCCCTTCACTTAAAGAAAAATATATTTTTTTTCTTTAGACATCCCTCTTCATTGCAGAGAACCACAGGATTCTTTGAGGATAAGAAACAGGCAGAGAGGCACCAAGAGGAGATGGTGGCAGTGGTGATGATGAAGTTCAAGGAGATGGTGGAGGTGGTGGGGACCGGGGACATGGTAGAGGTGGTAAAGATGGTGAAGATGATGATGATAGTAGGCATGGTGAGGATGGTGGGGATGGTGGAGATGGAGATGGTGGGAATGGGGGAGGTGGTGGGGACAGGGGACATGGTGGAGGTGATAAAGATGATGAAGATAATGATAGTAGGCATGGTGAGGATGATGGGGATGGTGGGGATGGAGATGGTGGTGATGGTGGAGATAGTAAAGGTGGTAGGAATGGGGACAGTAGGAATGGTACAGATGGTGATGAGGGTGGTGGGACTGGTGGGGATGGTGGAGATAGTGATGGTATTTACTTCTTATACTGGGTTGCCAGGAAACTCAGAATCAAATTGTGTAGGCTCCTATGGGCTGCTTATATAAGTATTATTTTTCTCTCCGTCGCATTTATATCATCATACCATGTATATCTATTTGTATTTTCTATTTTATTTTATATATTCTTGAAAGTCAGCTCAGGTCTTTGTAGAATGTGTTTGGATGTTAGCAAATAAAATGCAAGAGTAATGATCACATGTCTACTCATTAAATAAATATAGGTAGTATCATCAGCACTTCATGTCATGTGCTCCCTTGAATCTATAAAAGGAAATGCTTAGGCGAAAGCTCTTTAGCAGTTTCTCAAGAAGTGGAACAAGGAATTAGCATATGACCCAAAATTTTGCTCCTAGGCACGTACATGAAAGCTTGAAAATAGGGACTCATTAGACTCCTGTACACAAGATGTTCATAGCGTCACTGTTCACAAGAGCCAAAAGGTGGGAACCAAGCGAGTGACCATCCGCAGAGTAGGATGAACAAGGTACGGCGTGTCCGCACAATGGAGTCCTATTTGGCCACACAAAGGAATGAGATTCTGGTACATACTGCAACATAAGAAAAGCATTGTAGAGACACCTGGGTGGCTCAGTGGTTGAGCGTCTACCTTGGGGTCAGGTCGTGATCCCGGGGTCCTGGGATCGAGTTCTGCATTGGGCTCCCCGCAGGGAGCCTGCTTCTCCCTCTGCCTATGCCTCTGCTTCTCTCTCTGGGTCTCTCATGAATAAATAAATAAAATCTTAAAAAAAAAAAGAAAAAAATTGTACTGACTGAAATAACGTAGACACAAAAGGACAAATCTTGTATGATCGTAGGAAATATCTAGGATAAACAAAGGCATAGTGACAGGAGGTGGATGAGAGGTGGCAGGGCCGGAGTAACTGGTTACCGCGGGCAGTTTCTGTCTCTGGGAAAGAAAAGGCGCTGGAGGCGGACAGTGGTGCTGGTCGTGTGACAATGGGAATGTGCCGAACCCCGATGTGTCGCACACCTGAAAATGGCTAAAATGGCAGGGTTTATAATCTATAGCTATTTTACCACAGTGAAAAATAATTTTTGTAAAAGGAAGTGCTTGGGAAATTCATATTGTTTCCTGGGTTAATCATAAGAACAAGAAATTATTTTGGGGGGTGGGGAGAAAAAGCTATAGATAATTGAAAAGTAATGTGTGTCCAGGCTTTGCTGTGTTTCAAAGACCACCTGAGTCAGAACCTGCGCCTGTAAAAATGCTGGTTCCTGGATCTGCATCTGTGACCGAATAAGAATCTCCACGGTGGGATCCAGAGCTAGAAACTGAGGCAGAGCCCTTCCTTCCCCTGCCCCCGGAAGATTCCAGCCTGCACCGAAGATTCTGCTCCCTGGAGGCAAGATCGCCAGGTAAGGGGGCAGGTGGACAGGAGCCCTAGAATCCACCCTTCCTTCCAGAAGTCTGTAGACAGATGCGCTTGGAGTAGGTGATATCTAATGACCCTTCAGTTCTCATCTATGGTCATGCAAACAAATAACAAAAATAGTCACTTTTTTTATACATATCGGATGAAGGTTAGGTTCCCATTGATTTACGCAGTAGAGTGGGTTAAGAGAACTAGAAAACCATCACAGATCTGTTCGCAGACCACGCAGTCGCCGGGGAAGGTCTAAATCTCAGCAGAGTCTTGGGGTGTGGGCCGGACGTGCGGTGGTGGGTCTTGCCCTGGAGTGACGGAGGCGGGCTCTTGCTGCTGCTCTGTGAGGCTTCCGAGGGTGAGCCTCAGCGACCCAGCACCCCACCCCAGCCCCACTCCCACCACCACCCCAGCCCCACCCCAGCCCCGGTGCTTGGTACCCACCGGCCTTGGCCATGCCTTCAGCTGCACCAATTGATGGAGAAAAGATGAAATCCAGGTCAATGCAGGCTCCTCTTGTCCCCTGCTCTGTGTGCGCGGGTGTGTCCCGTGAGCTGCACACTGTCCAACAGGCCAAGGGTCACCCCCCTTTTGTCCCCACAGCTGTCAAGGACATCTTTTAAAGCAAAGCGATTAAGAATGGGTTTTCTTAAAGGTCTCCGTTGAAGAAGGTGGGAAAGCAAAGGATGGGAAGGGCTGTCCGGGTAAAGGGAAGCGACTTGAGAGCGGGGCTGGAGGTGGCGGCCCGGGCCCTCCCGGTGTGGTCCCGAGGCCACAGCGCATGGCCAGGCCAGCAGCGGTGGGTGGGGACCACTCGGCTGGTAACCACGGATAATAACTGCAGTGATTTACACTCAAATATTGAGAAAATGCACTTTAGCAATCCCAACCAAAAACATCACATGCGCGCGGCCCCGGCTCTGAACAAGCACTTTCGTAAATGTCATTTGTAAGCCGAGAGCTTTCTTTTCTGGCAAGAAACACAGACCTTTTTTTTTTTTTTCTCCTGAATATTTTCAATTTGCAATCCATTTTCCCTTGGGAGCTTCTGGATTGATTGCTGGGGGAGGGAGGGCGATGGGATTTTTCATATGGCTGAGGTCATTTCTGACTGTGGCCCAGGATTTCGTGATTTACAAAGAAGCTGAAATCTGTGCTGCGTCTGAGGGTTGCCTGGTTTCAAATGAATCACTCAGTGAAGACCCATGTCCTCTCTGGTTTATTTAAGTTTTTTTTTTTTTTTTCACCTTTCATTTCTTCCTCTTGAAGAGTTCTATCTGAGTCACAGAGCATTCTACTCGGAGAAAAGACGTGATTTTCATTTTATCATTTTCTGTTGTTCTTAATCGAAAAAGAAAAAAAGCTAGTCGGAGAACTCACTGGGAATTTTTTTAGCTTTTTGTGAACCTCCCTGTGGGGCCCGGCCTGCTATACGGAGGCTGATACACCCACTACCAGACAGGTGGCCGTGGACGGGTCCCTCAGCCTCCAACACCCGCTTCCTCCTTTTGAAAAGAGAATGTACGTCGTAGAAGATGATCGGGGAACCGTGTGGTGGAAGCTTCCATCACGTAAAGGCATGACCTTCCACGCCAGCCTGAGATTGGCTTTTTCTGGATTCGGTCAGAGTGCCACCATTTGGAGGCTGATCCAAGCTCCCTGACCACGTGGAATAAGGTGGCACCTGGGTCTCGGGTCACCTGAAAATTAACCAGAACCTTCTGGACCTGCGGAAACTCACACACCACCTTTACTTTACACTGGAGCCACCGTCTAAGGGAGGAGCTGGGGACCCGCTGCCTCCTCCTGAGCGGGAGATGCTCGAGGTGCTGAGGAGGAGAGGGTCGTGTCTGATATCTCCCAAATGCCGAGCTCCCGGGCCCAGATGGCACTTTGACTGTAGGTGAGCCGAGGTGGGAGGGGACGGTCATGAGCACAGGCCCATCCTGGAATTACTCACCCCCTGTCGCTTCCAGTGACTTTTAAAAACGTGCCTGCTGGAGGAAGGTGTTCTCGTGTGGAGGCCCCGTCCTCTGGGACCTAGCTGGAGAGCAGGCCTCACTCCCGCACGTCCCCATGCCGTGCCCTCCGCACCAGGCAATTCCGTGGTCAGGGCCACGGAAACGATCCACCTGGGACACCGCATGGAGTCTCAGGAGAGGCCCACCACCTTGGTAGGTCTTGGGTGGCCTTCTGCCGCCCGGCTGTGCAGTGTCTCTAGTAGAGTCCATTCCTCACGCCTTGTTCACCCCCGGTTTGAAGCCAGAACCACTGGAATCACTGACTGATGAAGTCCCTCAGGGAGCTGCTGACTCCCCACTTTGGTGCGGGTGGAAGAGGCTATTGCAGGTGCGAGCTCTGAATTTTGGTGCACATGGAAGTCACCAGATGTTTAGGTCCTGGGTCCCTTTCTAAGAAATTCGGACTCTTCCAACAATCCGTGGTGGGATCCACGAATCAACATCTTTATAGGATCTCCTTTATAGGATCTTTATAGGATCAAGAAACTGTTACAAACCTTAAAGTGCTGGGTGAACAAGGACACTGGTACCTTGCGGCTGCTTAACTCGGGGTGCGGAGTGGACTCCACAGGCCCGGCAGTGCCACCCCTGAGGTTCGGCACGGACGGCTGGAGACCAGACAGCAGGACCTGCACATGGCAGCGAACCACTCCCGGGCCACAGCAGGTGCCCGCGGAGGATTATTTTGATTAATCATTTATCGACATTCTTTAAGTGGGCACGTTTTATATAAATGTCCAGATTGCATCCTTCTATTAAAAATTAATCACACAACACGGAGCCCCCACTCCTGCCTCCTTCGTGGGGACAATCCACCAAGTGCAGGAGGAGCAGCAAACCTCTTGGAACTGAGGGTGGACTCTTCACTGCACATCCCTGGGATGACTTTCGTAGGTCCCAGGGGCCGTGGGGTTGGCTGTTCTTCCTTTACGCGACAGTTTTGAGGAATTAGTTATCTACCAAGAGAGAAACTTAACAAACGATTGAATTTATTTGTGTAAATTGGTCTGGGTACTTTCATGATTTTAAATTGGGATCTAGAGACACATGCTGTTAAGTTCAAAATAACCTTCAGGATGATCCGATCCAGGATTGTTTTTTCCAAGTTAACTTACTTGAGATCTTCATGGGTATTTACGCAAATACCACAAGTTCGGTCCCATGACCAAATACACTTGGTAACAGAGGGAGTAGGCGTCTTCTCTACAGTTTTGTGGCTGTCCCCAATCCCCCGATGCCTGTGGGGTGTGCTGTGGGAAAGCCTTTCTCCCCACCTCATCCCTCCGTGTTTTTTTTTTTTTTTTAATTTTTATTTACTTATGATAGTCACATACACAGAGAGAGAGAGAGAGAGGCAGAGACACAGGCAGAGGGAGAAGCAGGCTCCACGCACCGGGAGCCCGACGTGGGATTCGATCCCGGGTCTCCAGGATCGCGCCCTGGGCCAAAGGCAGGCACCAAACCGCTGCGCCACCCAGGGATCCCCCTCCGTGTTTTTAGAAATACCCTTTGCAAATGGAAATCTATTGCATCTCTCCTCCCCCACCCCGATTTTTTTTTAATCCCCAAAGACCCTGAATCTTAGGAGATTTAATGACATCCAGAATTGGAACTCGGCTTTGCTTTTTGCACTCCAGTGCTCTGATTATTGTACAAAACCAGTCCCCGGACAGCTTCAAATCAATCATTTGGATGAAATCAGAAGGTGGATTCCAGGATCCACATTTGTCTCTGGCCTCTTCAGGCTGTGGTAAGCAGGGAGAGAGAGGTGGCTTTTCTGCAGCGTTTAGTCGAAGTTTTGAGTCATGCCGATGAGCAAGTCGGTGAGTAATAGCCAACCAATTTTTACGGTTTGCTTTACGATGAATTTTATTAAGTCATCCATAAATGTAGCTTTCCCTGCTGCATAAAAACTAGTTATGTTTATTTCTTTAATATATATGTTTGTCTTGGGGTATAAGGTAGGGCAATTAAAAAAAAAAACTACCCCTCATTATGAATTAAGGGAGCTCAAAGTTACATGGTTAAGACTGAAGCCAATTTTAATGTGTTTTACAATCTCTAAATTTTTCCAAAAATCTCAAGTTTAGCAGTCTTTCTTAAATACCACTTTTAGACCTGACCTCTTTTCCCTTCTCTTTTTTTTTATAAATTTATTTTTTATTGGTGTTCAATTTGTCAACATATAGAATAACACCCAGTGCTTATCCTGTCAAGTTCTTTTCCCTTCTCACTCTCCCTCTCAACCTCTCTACTCCACCCCTCTCTGTTGAAAGTCAAAATACCTCCTCCCCACCTTCTAGCTTTTCCCAAAATATCTTTTTCTTAGGATGTTCTGGGGTCATCTTAGCTGGGAAATTCTCCCTCCTAACTCTGAGTTTTGATGTTTTGGTGCTTTGAATGTGGCTGTTTTGTAAAACTCATCATTTTATACCTTAGAGTTCTTGGAACATACTTTCTTGCCAGAGTCTAACCTGTTTGAGTTGAAGAGGCAAGTGTATCTTACCAGATCCTACATGATGTCCTACTCGGTGCAGGTACCCGGTTGTCTTAGTCATGTCAGCATCTTAACAAAACTCCACGGACGGGGCCACTTAAACAGCAGACCTGATTTTGCACATTCTGAAGGCTGGAAGTCCAGGATCAAGGTGCCCGCAGATTCAGTTCTTGGTGGGGGCTCTCTTATTAGTTTTCAGATGGCTGCCTTCCATGGGGGAGGGAGAGAGAGACAGCGAGAGAGACAGGGAGAGCTCTCCGGTATCTCTTCTTATAGGGCACTGATCCCAATTATGAGGACCCCACTCCCATAGCCTCATCTACACTTATTCAGTTCACAAAGATCTCACTACATTGGGAGTTAGGCTTTCCTTAGGGCTTCAACATCGGATTTGGGGAGAGGCACAAATATTCAGTCCATAAACCATGGTATTCAGATATTTATTGAATTAATGAATTATGAATTAATGAGTCTGTTATAGTCTTTTATAACCTCATGTTATAAGGGTTTTTTTAAAGATTTTATTTATTTATTCATGAAAGACACACAGAGAGAGGTAGAGACACAGGCAGAGGGAGAAGCAGGCTCCGTGCAGGGAGCCCAATGAGGGACTCCATCCCAGGACTCCAGAATCATGACCTGAGCCAAAGGCAGATGCTCAACCATGGAGCCACCCAGGTGCCCTCATGTTATAAGGTATTAATGGAAGAATATATTCTGGGGACTATAGAGTTTTGGAGACTTGGTGAACACTAGCTTTCTCCATCACTTGGCCCTGAGTGGGAAGGATACACTATCCTGCATATATGGCTGAGCCTGCTGCCATCAGACAGGCCAGTGACTTTCTCGGATGGTAGCAGTGAGGCCAGAGCCCATGTATTTTTTTTTTAAGATTTTATTTATTTATTCATGAGAGACACAGAGAAAGAGGCAGAGATACAGGCAGAGGGAGAAGCAGGCTCCCTGTGGGGAGCTCAATCCCGGGATCACGCCCTGAGCCAAAGGCAAATGCTCAACTGCTGAGCCACCCAGGGGTCCCATCAACCCACACCTTGCATCTTCTTATAGTCTAGGGTTTGTCCTTCTGTGCCTTTCTTTCTCCATCAGGGAAATCCTTTATACCACCCAGCGGCCACATGGTTTGTTGGAAAAGCCACTGTTTTCTCTAGACTTTGCCAAGGTCTAGAAAATTTAGACAAAAACAATGTAAAAGTTTAGACTGTGTGGTAACTGATGGTTAGATCTGTGTTTTTTGATGAAACAACTGAATTATCCAGTTAATGAGAGCGTAACATTTTGTTATGTATTCACCAGAATGCCGAACACTGAAAAAAATTTGATAGCTATCATATGTGAAGAGCCTGTTCTGTGCACAACGCCACCTAGGATCTTACATTTTCAAGCTCCTATCAGTCCCCACAGGGACACCTGGGTGGCTCAGCGGTTGAATGTGTGTCTTGGGCTCAGGTCATGATCCAGGGTCCCGGGATCGAGTCCCACGTCGGGCTCCCTGCATGGAGCCTGCGTCTCCCTCTGCCTGTGTCTCTGCTTCTTTCTCTCTCTTTGTGTCTCTCATGAATAAATAAATAAAATCTCTTAAAGAAAATCCCCACAACCATCCTGGAAGCTGTGGGAATCTCCCTCTCTATCCGGAACAAGCCTAAATTTGAACCTAGGGTTTTCTCATGCTGAGGCCCTGTTCCTTTTGCAGTTCTTGACTGCGAGTGGAGGGCACCAGGGATGGGGAAGTGGACCACAGTGGGCTCACTACAGCCTCCCCTACTTCGGAGACTGAGGAAGGGTGTGAAGCAGGGTGGGTGGGTTCCCGTCCTTTTTTGGTTCCCTGTTGTCTTTCCTTGCTTGCCCTTCTACCTCTTTTCTTTTATTGCCTCTTTTTGCCTGAAACCCAAGGTGTTTTTTGTTTTTGTTTTTGTTTTAACTATAACCTGGGGAAAAGAGACACACACCCCAGCAGACAGCCAGTCTGACAGGATGGGGATTCCACACATTCTTCATGCGGGGAGAAGAGCAGATGTCATCGGGAGGCTCTCCGCAGGCCTCCTCTTCTGATTTTTGTGAATAATGAGTATGATCAGCATTGTGTGCAGGGCTCACGTCCCTACACTCTTAGCTCTAAGATCCAGTCACCTCTAGACCTCACCTGCTTTTTTCAATCTTTGCAATGTCTTGTGTATCCTGGATCTGAGCTGGAAGGGGCTTCCTAGTGACCTTTGAAAATGAAAAATAAATACATACATGAAATAATCAAGGATGGGTTTTGTATGTCAGGTGTTTGGCCTCATGGGCCTGGGGTTCATTAGCTCAGCCCACGGGCTGGGGTGAACTGTGCACCTAGAGGCCCAGCCAGCTCCCCCACTATCAAGCCACGAGTGTATAAAATACAACATGGCTCTGGGGGAAGCATCCCCTTGCTAGATATAGGGATGGATCCTTGGGCGTCACATTCATTTCAGCTGACACATCACTCTTCACGAAGACATTTTTGTTTCCTATTTTCTCGGATTATTGATCATACGTGTTTGTGAGGATGTGCCTACACAGACCATCCCACGGCTTCCCTAAACAGCCAGCCCCCCCCCACCTCACCTGTTCTGTTAAAGACATACACAAAACCCATGATTACTTTGTTTTGTAATTTAAAAACAACGAAGACTGTGCTCTTTTATGGCAATGTTTGATTTTCCCAGAGCTTTATGATGATGCGTTTGCTGATCTCTATAATAATGAAGGAGGAAGGGGGGGCTAACACTGTATATCGATATTACTTTATTTATTTTGGCAACTCCAATAAAGCTGAAAAAAACTTTCCATTTGCACTGCCCCCAGAACCTTGGGTCTGTTAGCAGGAAGAAGTCGGAATCCTTCTCTGCCATAGAGAGTGTCCCTCTGTGTTGTCATCACCTGCAGTATGGCAATGCTATGGGCTCTCGCGAGTTTATTTTGAGGAGGAAGTGAGAAAATATGTCAAGTGTCGAGTCCGTGGGGGGGCTCCGTATCTGGACAGCTTCCTTCTCTGAGCTCCCTGAGCAAACTAACGATCCACAAACCCCTCATTCAGACTTCCTGTGGATGGCTGCCCTCCACTGCTGCGCTGGGGGCTTGTTTTCTTTGGCTAGTTTGAAGGTTTGTGAGCAAGGCTCTGTCACTCGGGGGATGTCTTTAGATATCAAACTGGACTCAGAAACAAACACCTCGGACACTAGATGAGTAGCCTTCTCTTGTAGCCACAACCTTTGCGGGTCCCTCGGAAAACATAAACACAAGCAGGGGCCCTCTCCAGCCTGGCTCTTGGATAAACACGCTGTCCCCTCCTCCCCCTGCCTGGCCCCCTCCTGCCTGTTTTTCCGGAAGTCTGGGAAGTTCCACATTCTCTCTCTCTCTCCTTCAGACCTGCAGGCGGCCAGGTTGTGGGGCCCACCGCCCCCGCCTTCCCTCCGCCTCTGCCACTAGGAGCTTCAATCTCTTTGCAGCGGCAAGACCTGGAGCTTGGCCTGCAAAGACCAAAGGGGCTCGTTCCCCAGGCAGGAGGGACCCAGCATCTCCTGGGCCACGCAACCGGTCTTGGAAACCCAAACATTGACCAAGGGGCTTTGTGAAAATTGTTTTTGTTACCCCTTTCACCCAAAGCAGCGGTGGCTCTCACTGCTGTCCCCGAGGGAGCCCACTGAGCTTGCTTCTGTGATGGTTTTTGTCTTGGGCCTGGGGTCAGGAGATGTCCCTGGGTTTTGAGTCGATTTTCTCAGTTGTAGGGGAACTGGCTCCCCCAGAGACTGAACGCGTGAGCCCCCCCCCCCACCTCCATTAGCACTGGACCTTCCTCACTTGAGCTGCCCAGCGCAGAACCCGCCGGGCCCGACAGGTGCGAAGGTGGCGGAGCACTGGAGCCCCCCCGTGCACCCCGAGTTCAGACCTACACCCTCTTCTGTCATCATGTGGGTAACCTTGGGGTTTGCACTGAATTTTCAGTGTGAGGCAGAGCATGGAGAAGGACGTGGGCAGGGAGCTGCCTAGACGTGGAGGAAGAAGGGAGCACAAAGTCGGAAGCTTGTCCTCCTGCAGAGCTCAGTCACAGGTAACAGACATGGGTGCTTTTCTGTCTGACCTCAGAGAGCCCGCAGCGCATAATGTACGTCCTCACACCCAGAGCATGCCTTTGCTCCCAGTATTGGGTCTCTCCTGTACCGGAAGAAATGCTTCTCCCTCTTTCTGCATCGGATGGGCTCCGTGACACACAGATTGTTACATGGGCCACAGATCAATTTGAAGGGAGATGTCTTGTGGTCTTGTGGCTTCAGTCCTGCACGTTGGTTCATAAACGGGCTACACACATACACACACACACACACACACATGCACACACACAGCTCCTGGCTCCCAGGCCCCCGGTTCAGATTTCAGCCTGCAGCCCCTGGGAAGCCCTCTGTTCCGCAGGCCCGGTGAGTGCCACCGACGACGTGGGGCCTTCCGTCAATCCTGGGAGGGGTGTCTGCTGACCCCACTCACCCGTCTCTAATGGAAGACTGACTGGCCTGCGCTTTCTTATGGCAAATTATATGTCGGGAGGCAGAAGATTTGAAAATTAATTCAAGATTAATTTAAGGATGGCCGCACGTGGAATTATTTGGCCAACTGATGAAAAATGAAATTTTCACTACAAAGAGGGAAGATTGTAGAAGTGTCAAATTTTAATCCCATTTCCCATAAAGGATGATCATGTCTCAAGACCTTTCTGGGAACCCCAATCCATCACCCAGGCACCTGCTTTTCCCACACCCTTGGTGAGCCAGCGCATGTAAGCCAGGGTGCTGGGGGTTGTAAAAGGATTCATGTTTCGGGGGAGAATAAACTAATTAGTCCTGTACCAAGCAGGGAAAAAAAAATGCTGGGTGGATATTGAATCCAGATCTAGGAAAGCTCTTTACTTTTTTAAACAAATGAGAAAACATTCACACACACACACAGAGGCCAGGGAACATCGTTTTTATTTGAAGTTCTGTTAAATTTTAATGACGACTGGAAGCAGCTCAGGCCTCATTGTCCCCCTAAATCAAAAGAAAAGTAGCAAGTCAAGAAAATTCCCTCTTGTAAATGTGAAGGCATTTTTGGTGATGGCGGGGTTGTGGATAATTGCAATTAAAATACACACATGCATTAATGGAATCTACTGGAATTAGGTCCTAACCTCAACTAGTATTTTTGTCTTGGAGAAATATATACATATCTAAGGAGGTGGAATTACTCCTCGAAGGCATATGCTGCTCAGATAAAAAGCCACTTAAGAAAATCACCCCAGACTGGCTGTCCTCTATTTTGAAATATTCAAAGCTGAACTTTGTCTGTACATCTCCCAGCTTCAAAAAGCAGAATGCATCTGGACAGGCTTTTGTGGCTTGTGTTTTCTTTCCCTCCAGCTTTCTACGTGAATGCACATTTGAGAGAGGATACACGTGAAGCAGTAGACTAACCTTCAATAATGCATTTTGTTTAATGCCCTATTTGGTCCGATCATTTCCTGAAAACTACTCATGTGATACCTTATTTTCAAAGCACTAGAAAAAAAAAAAAATCAAGTGAATTGCAGTGGAGCTTTGGAAGGAACGGAATGGAATCGAACGGAATGGAATGTGCTTCCTGGGCAGTACACTATGCATTCAAAGTTCCTCGAGGAAGGGAGCCGGCAGGGAGCCCTCAGGCGCAAGCTGTGTGCAGAGGAGGTGACCCACCTGTAGCTGGCCACCAGGATGCAAATGCTTCCAGATCAGGTGTCTCCAGCCTAACGGGAAGCATCTTCTTCCCATAGATCTCCTTTCCTGGTCCATCTTGCACTTCTCTGCAGCTGATTACCTCATTCAAGAAAACCATTTCAAAGGGACTCCTGTGTCTGATGGCCTGTTTCTTTTTCTTCTCCCTTTCCTCCTCCCCCCTCCTCCCCCTTCTTTCCCCTTCTCCTCCTCCTTCCCCTCCTCTTCCCCCTCCTC
Organism: Canis lupus dingo; assembly: GCF_003254725.2. Classification (NCBI taxonomy): domain Eukaryota; kingdom Metazoa; phylum Chordata; class Mammalia; order Carnivora; family Canidae; genus Canis; species Canis lupus. The sequence continues at coordinate 3,461,740 of NC_064259.1, read as the reverse complement.
CCTCCTTCCTCCTCCTTCTTCTCCTTCTCCTCCTCTTCTTCTTCATGAATCAGCATGAATCAATTTCTACAGCATCTACTTCTTGAAAGCAAAAAAAATTAAAAAATTAAAAAAGTTAGAGAACAGTGCCCTTAATTCGCAGAATATGCAAAGACAAAGGAGAAGCAGAGATAGAATGTTTCCGTGTTTAAGTGATCAGTGTTGAGCTTATATTTTCTAGTCTTATCATTGTCATTATAATTTTTCCCACATCTGCATTCTCAAAATAAGATAGGGGATTGAAAATCGCATAGCCTAGTGGTTTTTAATGGTTTTAAAACCAATTTTACTCCGGACATGGAAGAGATAAAAGAGGAAATGATCCGGCTTCGATACCTCAGGAAAATCTGGAATTTGGCAGAAGAGTTTCTAGTCCAGCTTCCTCATTCTGTGAAGAGAAGTTCCCACCTTCACTTCTGTGCACATCCGGAGCAGCACAATGATTCCCCCATGATCGAGTAAGAGCGGGGCCATTGGTGCTGCATCTCTTTCTTGAGACAGAAGCACAGGAAGAGGAACAAGGTCCATGACAGGGAGACCAGCACTCTGTTTGGACTCTATGGGATTTAATGTGTCTTCAAGATGTCAGCATGGACCTTCCTGATCCCAGAGTCTCATATAAGGGACAAAGATCAAGAAGAGATTGGGTAGGTGACCCTAAGCTCATGGATGGTGATTAGAGTCATGGAGTGGATGGCCACGACTCTGGGAGAGCGTGTTTATGGAAAGAAGAGGAATGAAATCAAGTCCCAGAATCTACTCCAGAATAAGTATTGTGTTGGTGGCAGGGGCGGGGGCAGGGAGGTGGAGAAGAGATGGGATAGCCAAATGCAGTATGAGAATCAAGAGTGCACGGAGTCCAAAAAGCCAGGGCAGAGTGTGTTCAAGAACCAGCCAGCAAGGAGGGAAAAGGTGAAGATGCAACAGAGGGGAGAATCTCTGACAGAACCATGGCCCACAAGAGCGGCTGACCAGCAGCAGCCCCATCCTACCATGATCCAAATAACAAGGATGCTGTTTGGACGCCACCCGATGGACTTGTGGTTCGATGTTTACCTGGCTCTGAGTAAGTGACTTGAATCCTCACACTTGGCAAATCTTAGCTACTTCCAAATTGAAACAACTCAGGAATTTTGATCACCTTTACAAGACCTAGACAGTGATGACATGAGATGGTCAGCCCCCGAGGGAGAGACCACCCAGAATGCGGGTAACTCTGAGAACACAGTAGGCATGCGGATCCTGTCTGTGAAATGAAGGAAGGCCTTCCTCCTCTCTTCTCCAGAAGATGTGCGTTGGTTGGCCTGTTTTTCCAAATAAGTTGCAAGTTTTTGAAGGCAGAGAATAGTGAAAAGACTGCTTTTAGGAAGCCCACAGAATCTGTAGCTGGACACAAAGCAAGGACTTTGAAAATCCTCTTTAACTGAATGTATGGCTCATTCAGAATAATTGATGATGATGCATCCACTAGGCTAAAACAACAAACAGAATCTCAGAGATAGGATCTGTGATGATTATCAGATGATGAAACCTCTCCAGGTGCTATCTACCAGGAACTTCCCAACTGCCCCTGCAGCCAGCAGCCAGTGTCCCCGCAGCCAGCAGGCATCAGACATGAGGGGCTGGGGAAACCAGTTGTTTGATGTTCTGCTACTTGGGACACCTTTACCTCTGGATTTCTACTCCCCTAGACCTGCCAGGCTGGGTCTGTGCAGTTTTCTGGAAAACATGAAAGACCTAAGCCTCAAGCATGATGGTTATTAAACTATTATCAGCCCAAATTACTGGAAAGCATTCGATGGAGAGTAAGAAGACCCAGGTGTAGATCCCCACTTCGCCAGGGTTGGGAAATGTGGCCGCTCCATTCATCTCTTTCAAATGTAGTTCAGTGTTCTGGTAAATGGTGATGATCATACCTATCTCGTGATATGTTTGTGAGAATCTGTCAATGGTGTGGAAATTCTCTGTATGTGATACGTGTAAGTGGGGTCCTCAAATCTGGACAAGGAGTTTAAGATCTCATTTTCTCCACCCTTCCCTGTAAAAAGGGGCTCTCTGAGATGTATTTCAGGCCAAAGGGAACACTGTGTTCATGGCACTAACGATGGAATCTGTAGTGTGAAAGATGTTTCAAGTTATTCTTGGGCTATAAACCCCCATCGCAGATTGCTCTTCTCTCTTGTGAACAGTGTCTTCTTTCTTCTCCCTTTTGGGGTTTCTCTTGTTTGGAAGAGGCTCACTACCCTAGAAAAGCAGAGTGGGGCCCTGGGGCTGGGCTCAGGGGAGAGAGGGCTGGAAGCAGGGCCCTGACAGAGATGGCTGACCCCCAACATCCACAATCCCTTTCCTTAATGGACACACAACTAGGAACCCCTTTTTCCAGCCTCCCTTACAGCTGGCCCTTGAGAGCAGTGTCCTCCAACAGGGTGTAGCCGATGCGAGAAGTGACACCTCCAGGCCAAGGCTTCCAGAGTGTCCTCTGGACTTTTTCTCCAGCTAGGTACAGGTGACAATGACATTGTTAACCTGACAGAGGCCTGGGTCCCTGAGTCCTTTCAAGGAAAATACCCATCTACCCAGGAGCATCCACATCGGACAACTACATGGGAGAGAGAGAAATATTTATTTTAGCCCCTAGATATATTTTAGGTCTATACGTTAACCAACCCAAGCTAGTTTCTAGTCTTTGTCTTAAACTAGAGGGAGAAAAATAATCCCCTGGTCTCACGTATAGTCCAGGCCAGCTCCAGAGTATAGTGTTTTCCAGGGAGGTTCTGAAGCAAAGTCTTTACAAATTATAGAGCATCCACTTGCTAGTACTTTCTCTTTTATCTTTCAGGAATTAACTCAATGACCAAAACAGTTAGCTGGAGCCAAGATGCGCAGCTGTTCTCTTGTGCCTTGGATTCGTGCCACCTGCTACCGTCTCACCTGCTCTGGTTAGAGCCCCATGGATCCAAGTTGTGGAGAAGCACTCAAGATAGCCCAAGGCTATCAAAACGGTGGCACAGGTATCAAAAAGATGTAACCACAGTACCTGAGCTTCTTAAGATTTAGAAGTGAAACCCGAATGAAGGGAGGAGCGAAGACTCCCTTCACAGCATCTCAGATTTACTGTACATCTGCTCTTTCATCCTCTTTCCTTTCTCCTCGTTTCTTCTTCTCCATAACTTTGGGGAGCATATGGAAGCCATTGCTCCCCATCCTGGACTTCACGTGGCCTTCGGCTGCAACACCCAAACAGTAATGGATAGCTTTGTTCTTTTCTTTACATCAAGTTCCTGAGAGCTGATCTGCCTGTTTTTCCTTTTATGTGTGACTGTGGGGCAAGGCCAGGTCTCGGGGTCTTGCCTTCCCCACTAGTCTAGTCAGTTGTGATCTGGGTTAAACAGAGATATTTCTTATTTAAAAAAAATTACTTTTGGAGGCAGCAGGAACTATGGGAAAAGCAGATGTTATGCGAGGGGAGTGTGGGATGATGGGTTGTGATCAGCGTCTCTGATACCCCGGCAAGCAAAATACAGTGACAAATGAATGTGGGCTGTTATTACACAATACAAATACAAGTACATAATACCTTTCATACCAACTGGGTTTTAGGCACCGTGTTTAAGTATTGAGAAAACAAATTATAAAATAGCCCTATGTTTTAGGGCTTGTTTGGTGGGGGGAATAAAAGTATACAAATAAATAATAAATAAGAGTAAACCAATAGATATGTGTATCCGTTACTATATCTAATTAATATCTCTTGAGCACTTTTTCATGATTTATTTCATTAATTTTTTTGAATCAATACTCTGAGGTAAACAGCATCATTGGCTTATGGAGGAGAACGTAATATTCCAGAACTTTGTGACTGGCTTGCAGGCCTGGGGTTTACTGGGGCTTCTTCCAATTCTCACTTAGCTCCTGTGGGTCCAAACCCAGTGATCTTGCCATAAGATCTTGCCACAGGACAAACTCCACATGTTCCCAAATTCTTTCACTGATCATATAGAGGGACTGAAGGAAGGCATTTGTCGGGATTTGGGATCTGGTCTTTGGGAACAGAGTAGAATGGGGCACGAGCAGCACTGGGATGGAGTTGCCTCCCTTCCCTGAAGTGCAGGATGTGGTTTGGGTCTATGACTGCAGGCGGCTGAGAGCAGAACCTCTACCCAGAAAGCACCCCGTATGGCCAGTGGGGTCTTAGCTGGAGCTGGATGCTCAGGGAGTTGGTTCAAGATACACAACTTGCCTTTGTTAGACCCTGTGTTAGGAGGATGGCAGTGAGAGCATCGGTTGCTGCCCTGCAGTCGCTAAGTTTTGTAGGATGTCACATTAGTGGCCACCGCACTACCATGTCAGTCATTTTGAAGTTTCCACCTGACTGTTTTACGGTTTAAACATTTTAGGATTTGGGGCGCCCGGGTGGCTCAGCTGGTTAATCATCTGCTGTAGGTTCGGGTCGTGATCCCAGGGTACTGGGATCAAGTCCTGCATTGCGAGCCCTGTTCAGCAGGGAGTCTGCTTCTCCCTCTGCCTCTGTCTCTGCTGCCCCTTCTACTTGTGCTCTCTCACTCCCTTTGTCAAAAAAAAAAAAAAAAAAAAGAAAGAAAGAAAGAAAGAAAGAAAGAAAGAAAGAAAGAGAAAGAAAGAAAAGGATTTCCTTCATGCCTATATTCTTTGAACATTTTTGAGCACTGACTACATCCTGGGCTCTGGGAAACCAAAACAGAACAGACCAGGTTCACATCCTCAGGAGCTTATTGGGTGTGTATCAGGACAGGAAGAGCTCACCCCTCAAGTTCTGCTTCTGGTCACGTGACCATGGGCCCACTGATCCTCGGTTTCCTTCTTCATAAAGTAAGGGGATCCTGTTCATGAGGTTGTTCTGAGAGTGAAATGGGATGATCCTTTCATTTCAACAAGATGAGCAGGAGTGCACACATCACGGCGCCACTCAATGAACAGCACCTAGGGCAGGGACCGACAAGAGCGGACACACAATAAATAGAAGGCTTCTTGTTTTATGTTCCCCTTTTATGTCCGACCCTAGAAATCTCTGCCCAGAGAACCTACTCCTCTTCTCAGATTCTACTGAGTTGTTGACTTAGAAGCAACTGCCCATCCACAAGGTTCTTCCTCACTCTGGCCAGAGCTCACCAGGGCACTTGCATTCTAAATTTTGAAATAAAATGAAATTTTCTTTTGCATACATCTGTTCTACTGCTTATCTTCTTGGTGAAACCCATTCTGTGTGTTTATCAGCCATTTTTTTCTAATGAGTCACATTGGACAATTTGAAGTAACCGCCATTAGATGAGCATTTCCCAGTACAGCTCCCTGGGACGACAGAAGTGCTCTGAACGTGCAGTCTGACAGGCCACTTGAAATGCCTCTGGTGCCACTAAGGAACTGAATTTTAAATTTAATTTAAGTTTAAACTTGAATACTCCCATGTGGCTAGTGGCTGCTGTATTGGCCAGTGCAATTTAGGTAATTCAGAATCACTCTTAATCAGGTATCACGTATTCCTGCCTTTTCTAAGCAAGCCATTTGGGAAGGTAGTCAACTGGGGCACCTGGGTGGCTCAGTGCTTGAGCGTCTGCCTTCGGCTCAGGTCGTGATCCCAGGATCCTAAGATCAAGTCCCAAATTGGGCTTCCTGCAGGGGCGGGGGGCCTGCTTCTTCCTCTGCCTGTGTCTCTGCCTCTCTCTGTGTGTCTCTTGTGAGTAAATAAATAAAATCTTAAAAAAATACTTAAAAAAAAAAAGAGAAGATAGTCAACTGAACAGAGACCAGGATCCGTGAACTTGTCAGCAGCACCTGCCCTAACTCTAGGCTGTGGCCCAGCGCTACACACAGCGGAGAAGTGCAATGGCCCTTTCTGGATGGTATGAACCTCACTGTGCTGAGTGAGCTAGACACAGTCTACCGTGCTGTTCCATATACTGTTCCTCGACATTGGATCCTAAAACTGATTTTCATAAGAGGGAAATGTGTGTGTCCATGTCTTGCTTCAGGTAAAGGGGACAAGAAATGAAGTCCACTAGGGACTCAGGCTGGAGCCAATGAGCCTGTGTCCGAAGGAGGCCCGGCCGTGGGGTCAGGGAGCCGCAGCATCACATGGTGTCCCAGATTCTGAGGGAGAAGTGCTGTGACCCCAGATGGCTGTGGCATCGCCTGCCATCTGGTAGCAGCTGCATGGACAGTTTGGTCTGATGAACCTGAGCCAGACAGCTGGTATCACATATTAGAAAATGTGAAGTCCAAAGTCTACAGTAGCTGCCTCTGAGCCTGGGATTCTGGGGAAAGGTCTCATTTAGAAAGCTGGCCACGGGTGGGAGGATTATCTACATTTACATGTATATTTTTAAAAACCTCCACTATGTGCCCACGAGGGAGTACATAGCTTGTTAATTCTTAAACCCATGTTAGCTCTTGGTCCAGTACTGTGATGTCACACAAAACTTCACTCCATTTTTGTTTCAATATTATATGGAAAATTCTTTCTCCAATAGCACACCTCAAGTATACATCTGAAACATCTAATTTAACCTCCTTAAGTATAACAGTGGTTGGGTGAAGAGAAATCACCAAACATGGGACTTCTCAGAAACAGTCCTCAGATCTCAAAGCATCCTAGTGGGAGCCTTCGAGTAAGTGCCATGCTCTGGAGGTGGCCCGGGTCCCTGCAGCAACATGACTTCTCTACCGTTGACCATAGAAGGGCACAGCCAACCTAACCCCAGAGGCCCATTGACTAAAACTGACCTGGAAGCCTGTGCAACCCAGCTGATGCTCTGACATTGGCTTTCAGTACCCAGAATAAATGATTTTGCAAAATGGGCATAAGTCACTAGCCTATAAACAAAATGCTTTTTATTAAAAAGCATTGTTCCCATGTTCTGATGTAAAGAGCAGAGCTGGCAGTTTTTTTTTTTTTTTTTTTTTCTGACCAGTGCTTGGCATGAGTTATTGAGCCATGTCCTGGAAAGAAACCAAGGGCGCCTGTCATGGAAGTGAACTTCTGAGATGCAGTCAATTTTCCAGTGTCATCTCTCTCTCTCTCTCTCTCTCTCTCACACACACACACACACACACACACACACACACACATAACCAATGCAAAGCCATGTCTACCAGGCTCTGCTGTAGTCTGAACATTTTTAGGAAGGTAGGTATGTGTAAGACACTCTGTGATCACCCAGATATGCAGCTGAAAATGAGCTGATAGATGGATTTCTGCCCCCACGGAGGGTGATTTCTGCCTGGCCCACATTGAAAAGGCATTAGTGGGAAGACCCGGCTGCTGGGAGAGGTCGCGGCAGGAAGCGTGGCTCCGGGAATTTACGAGGTCCAAGGTCGGATACCTCAGAACTGCAGGCCGGGCTGGGCTCCTGGGCCTTCTCACCCAGCAGGGCCTCTCTGGCCAGGCCCCGGAATGCTTCCAAACCCTTAAATTGATTGGTTTCTCTGATCAAAGCCTTGAAACGCTGGAGTTGCAGGGATCTTTCGTAGTTCTGCTCCAAATCCTAATTGGCTCTTGAATTCTATCAGTGAGCATTTTGTTCCAAGTTTAGATCCATAAGAGATTCTCACTGGGGGATATTTTGGAACACACGGTGGGTTTTCCTAGGTTGGTTCATTGCAGAAGCACCCGGGCAAAGTCTCATGAGCTTCATAGAACCAGGCTGTTGCCAGTTTTGGAAAGTCTTTCCAGGGAGAGTGAGGGGGGGAAGCCCTGTGACTGGATTGGGGTGGGGGGGGGAAGGAAAATACTAGAACTAGGGAGAGGTTCTGTTAAATGGACACAAGTATATTTAAAAGAAAGTAAAAATGCTCAGGATCTTTCAGAGCATGCATTCTGGATGGCAGGTGTCCTAGAAGCTACACACTTTGTTGACAGTGCTGTCAAGCTTACCTCTGGCTACCCACGCCCATTTTCCCCCATCTCTCACCCTTCCTTCCAGACAGGTGTTCACAATGCCCCCTTTGCTCATTCATTCCTCCTCCAGACAGCTTCTAGCCCAGCATGGGGAGGGGAAGAGGATTGGCTTCCTGCCCATCTTGTCCGTCCGTCCTTCGGTGATGGAGTGTAAATTCATGCCTATGGACATGGGAGCTGGGATCAGGCGAACAAGCTCAGCAACACCGCATACCATATAGTCTTTTATGTTGAACATCCATATTCTCTTAAAAGCCTCATGATAGGACTGCGAGTTGCATTGCTCTGGTGCTACACGGCGGCCTTCCAGGTGGGCAGAACATGGTGTCTGGAAAAATGGTGAGGAACAATCAGTGACAGTCTAGGCAAAGCCCAGATCAGGGGAAGGCCAGGGTGTCAGGGTATGAAAAGGCACTTGTCCTGCTGTTCTGGAGTTTCAACTGAGTTATAACCCAGGTAATTGTGTCTATGCAGAAAAGCTAGACTCGTATGTACAGGCCTCCGAATGGGTGTTCAAAACCATCTGTCCCCATAGTCCCTACCTCTAGCCCATTTAAGAAAACCCTTAAAAGTGACCAAGGACACAACATTTTAAAAGAATTTGTATGAGTGGAGTGACTATTTTGTATCTGGTTGCTTCTCCTCATGAGAGGTGAGGAAACTCTGAGACATCCACCAATGAAGATTGGAGTTGTCAACCCTCAGGGAACCCCATCCCCACCTCAGTGGTTTCTGGGGTGCAGAAACTCATAAACCACTCAGAGTTGAGCATGAGAGGGTTCTCAAGAGGATCGGACAGTTGGAATCTGGGGACAGAGGGATGGCTGCCTGAGTCCCAGCTGGAGAAGGTGAAGGTGAGTGTCTGGTGGGGCTCCCTTGGGGGAGCAGCAGAGGCAGGGGCTTGTACTCCCAGAGTCTGAGAGAACAAGGATGTATAACATTTTACAAGGGCCAAGTGGATTCAGAACAAGTACTCTAGAGCCTGAAAGCATGATCAGAATATGAAGAAGAAGCAATAAAATTCCAGGAATGTTGGGGTTTTCAACATGGATTTCTAATATACCTCTCACCAAACCACACTCAACTAAAAATCAAATGAACAAACACACAAAACATAGAAATGGTTAAGAAAGATTGCTAAGGCAACTCTAGGGGATCTCTCTGGTATCATACCATTCGTTTTTGAGGAGTATTCACCAAAAGCTATAAAATGTAGATGTCATGAGAAATGTAGACACAATCCTGCTTCCCAAGAGGGTGGTGTTGTGAAATAGGAAAGAAATGAATGACATTCTATAAAGCTCACTTTTAATGGGGAAGTGGGGACCCGTTGTGGTGGGGCAGAGAAGAGCCTGGAGATCCCTGCTCAGGGCTCCCTTCCCGGCCACATCCAACAGTACCTTCTGAGCATAAGTAGCAGAGCTGGAAGGACAAGGACAAGGGCGAGACACCATGAAGCCAGTGGGACATCGCATGCCATCTGCACTTAATGAAAATTTAAAAAGAAAGCCATGGTTGACCATTTGAAGTAGAGAGTGTATCCTGACGTCCGGGGAACCTGGGAAGAGGGATGTTGAGGATGGAAGGCCGCACTTTAGACAGGGAAAATACAAGATATTTTCTGAAGAACGTTTTCAAAACTAAAAACCAAATGGAAAACTCATGTTGTCAACCAGACAAAGAGCCCTCAAGACACAGGACCTGGATTTATCAAGTGGCTTCTAAGCCAGAATGGAAGAAATAGGCCACAGCCAAAGACAATGCACATGAGAGATTAGGTTATGCTCTTGTAGTTCAGGGATTGTGGCCTGAATCAGGAGGGTCCCAGCAGCTCCTGAACCTCCCTGAAGCCCTGAGTTACTGAACAGATAACACAAACCCCGTCACTCAGCGCCCTGACCTCCTGGCAAAGGGTTCGTACAGGTGGTGTCAGGTGGCGGGGCAGGAGAGGAGGGGCACACATTGACCCACATGATTTTGAAATGGGGGGGCACAGGGATCCCTGGGTGGCGCAGCGGTTTGGCGCCTGCCTTTGGCCCAGGGCGCGATCCTGGAGACCCGGGATCGAATCCCACGTCGGGCTCCCGGTGCATGGAGCCTGCTTCTCCCTCTGCCTGTGTCTCCGCCTCTCTCTCTCTCTCTCTCTCTGTGACTATCATAAATAAATAAAAAAAAATTAAAAAAAAATGGGGGGGCACAAAGAAGAATTGCCTCCTTCTGCAAACAAAGAGCTTGGGACAGAAGTAGAGAAGAATACACATAATAAGCAGAATGCATTAAAGGTATGTATATTTTGGGAGATTTACATCAGGAAATAAATGCTTTATGAATTATAGCATACATTCAACAAAATAAAAAAAGATTCTCTGAAATAAAACATTATTTGATGACAACATCCTGAGACATAAAGAGAGGTTTTTGTCACTAAAGAATTAAACTCGGGAGACAGGTAATATTATTACAGCATTAAGTGAAATTTAAAAACTCCCAAGTTGTTATTGCAAGTGAAGTCAATGAAAAAATATCCCCAAATCTGTGGGGATAGGTGGCATTTGTTTTCTCTTCCTTCCTTCCTTCCCTAGGTGTCTACGTGAAGGCATAATAGGAATATATAATCCACAAATGGGAGCCCATGATGGGAAGATCTGGCAATGAGGTTCAAGCCATTTATACATGAAACTAAGTCTGATGAATTAGAGATTATGGTTTCTTAAAATATGTCACTATCATCCTTCATGAAGAAAGCTTCAGTAACGTGAGTATTGCAACAGGGGTGCGTTGAGTAAATGCGGCTGTATGTGCTTGACACCCAACCCCCCCATAAGAGGACTGGGGCCTGGGGAACTTAATTAGTGGCATTAATTTTGCCTGCCATACAGCTCCAGGCGTGGGCCCCGGGAAGGAGAATCGAGGGACGTTTCTGAGGTCTCCTTAGGAAGCCCCAGGTCTCCCGTGATTCCCAGACCAACAGCCACCTTCCTGCACCTTGGTTCCAGCATTTGAGATAGCTACTTGGTACAACTGGGGCCCCTGAAACCAAGCCACTTTACCTGATGCTTAACTAAAACAAAACAAAACAAAACAAAACTGTGATTTTCAACATTTTGAAGGAGAGACTGAATTAGCTCAACATATTGAAAGTCTTTATCAGCTTCCAATAATGCACACTCCTGGGGAGTTTTCAAAGCTAATTTTGATGAGACATGATTTTTTGGCTCATCCATGAGATTTGGAATAGCTGCAAGGAAGAGTAAATCCCACAGAAGATATGATTCTGCAAAAAATTATTCAGCTATAATAGACTAAGGAAAAGATCTGAAAACTTCTTTGCCAAGCCTGGAATGTGAAGTAGGCAAGGGTGTAGATAGATGCCCTGATGCTATTCTCTTTTGTGGAAAGAATAAATCATCCTTTGTTTAATATTGGTTTGTCAATAGTAAAAATTAAAAGAAAAAGATTATTCCCTCAAATTAAATGGGAGCAAGAAACAGAAGACAAAACACAAGACCATATAGCAGATGATTAAAGGTAGTGGTAATATAGACAAAACAAACAAGGGTAAACTCAAGAAAACATAAGGACGTAATTTGGAAATTGAGACCACGCACGACCACTGATTTACTGGGGGCATCATGGAAGGTATTCAAATATACACAACATTTGCAACATTGGTTAACTCAGGTGAGGAAATTGAGGGATAGTTTTTACTATTCAAACTTTTCTGCTTGACTGTGAGGAAGAAGAAGGAGGAGGAGAGGAAGGGGATTTCTTTTCATGATTAAAACCAACAATAAAATCATCTCATTTGAAGAAGAAAAAAAGGGAGAAAAGTAGAAGTAATATTTTTATAGCACCGTTTTATCTTTTCAACAGTGAAATATCCAGTCCTGAGTAACAACATCTGAGTTTCAGAACGAGAAACCTGACGATCTGAATAGTCTTTGGTCTTTGGAGAAAGATGCAGTGGTGTTCAGAATGGAAGCTTCTTGGGATCCCTGGATGGCGCAGCGGTTTGGCGCCTGCCTTTGGCCCAGGGCGCGATCCTGGAGACCCTGGATCGAATCCCACGTCAGGCTCCCGGTGCATGGAGCCTGCTTCTCCCTCCGCCTGTGTCTCTGCCTCTCTCTCTCTCTCTCTGTGACTATCATGAATAAAAACTTAAAAAAAAAAAATAGAATGGAAGCTTCTCGTAGTTGAGATGTGAAGTGCACTTTACAAGTGAACTTTTATTTTTTATTTTTTTAGATTTTATTTATTTATTCATGAGAGACACACACACACACACACAGAGACAGAGACAGAGACAGAGGCAGAGTCACAGGCAGAGGGAGAAGCAGGCTCCATGCAAGGAGCCCGACGTGGGTCTCGATCCCTGGTGTCCAGGATCAGGCCCTGGGCTGAAGGCAGGTGCTCAACCGCTGAACCACCCGGGCTGCCCTACAAGTGAACTTTTAGCAAGAGATTTTACATCAGTAAAGTTTCAATTAATCTCCTGATCCCGCAGAGCATTAAAGTAATCAGGATCCCATTCAAACACATTCTGATTAGTTGATGGATGGAAGCCTTCGGGTCCCTTCTGGAAGAGACACTGTCCACTTAGTGTGAATGAGAAGGTCCATCATCGCCTGCTCTTTCTTTCGCCTTCAGCACCTATGTTTCCTGTTTGTCTCATGTGATATACACATTTGTAACTGTATCTCTGGAGAGATTAGTGACATCTCGGGATTTTCACAGGTGGGAAATCCTCCTGTTTTGTGAAAATTGTGGAGACAATGTAATTATCAGTGTACATTTTTCGTCATACTCAACCTTTGCTCTTGGAAGCTCACGCCAGAAGCTCTTCACTCTGGTTTTGCCGTAGTCCAACCACTTCAGGTAGATCAAGCTAGGTTTCGGTTTTCACCAGATAAACCAAGTGAAAAGTGGCATAGGGAATGTTTCTTCTCCTGGAACAGAAAATCTTTCCTCTGGAATAAACCTGGAGTAAATCTATGACATGACTTTGGTCAAAGCTGGAGGAAATTCGACAGTAGTTTCATCAGCAATCTGTGCCCGTGGATTCGAGAACTCAGGGCACACCCAATGCTTGCTGGTACTACGCTTCACATATGGAAACCCACGCACCATAAATCAAAACTTCATGTCCATTTTCAATGTGAATTGACTGGCATTTTAAAGGGGTCCAAAGAAATATTTGCAAGGCATTAGATTGGGATACTAGCAACTATCTTGCCAGAAGTCAGAAGATGAGATAGCCACCTGCGTATTTTAATAAGTAATAATTTTGATGATATGGTATGTGCACTTCAGTATCATCCATGTGACTTACTGGATTTAATCAGAACCTTATCTTCCACATTCTTGACCAGAAGTAAGTTGAATAAATATTTATGTCCTGCATTAACTCCAGCTCCTGCTCTTATTGTTATAAAAGTATCAGTGATGACAAATTCACCTTGATTATAAATGACCGTTAATGACATGCCGATGATGTAAAAATAAAGATAACAAATATGAGCCCCTTTTGTAGCCTTTATCCTTTGCCTTGATGACATTACAGTCTGATTCCTTATGCTCTTTTAAATGTGAATAGCGAGCCTGGCTCCAAAATCATTTATTTTTGGGAAAAGATGCAAATTAATAAAACTGTGGGAAGCTGGGGACCCAGGGAGCCACTCTAGCCATAAAACAACAGATTTGGGGGCTTCACCCTTCCTGGTTAGTTAAGAAGCAGTAATGAAGCGGGCCTGTCCAGGAGGCAATGCGTTTTCAATTAGATTCTGTGTTGCTGGGCCCATGGGTCACCTCTAACACTCAAGAACATCTGCCACAATCCCTCACTGCCCGAATGGGCCAGCGGCTGCTCTGGGTGGGCAGTAATGAGCTGGGTCCTGAAGAGAAGCCAAGGAGATAGAAATTGCCACCGTTACGCAATGAGGGTGGCTCACGAAGCCTGTGACAGGAATCCCAGTGCCGTACTCACCATAGTCCTCTCTGTGTCCCCTTCCCGGGAATGGTAAGGCTAAGCTTGTTTTCATTCATACACAACATTGAAATGACAACAAGACCAAAATCATGGTTATTTTGAGCACAAACAGTCTCACTACCCTTCAAGGGGAAAAAAAAATGCAAACATCTGTATGGTATAATCTGTTCGAGCATTATCAAATGTTGGGGGGCATCTAAAAATAAATAAATAAACAGGGGAAAGGAAGTGCTTTGAAAAACCATTACACAGGAAAAGCTCTGCTAAGATGGGTTGTGATACAATTGCCTTTAAAAAATCACTCTAGAACGTTCAGGATCCAAAACGTTCTTCTCTTGTCCATCCGTCCTTTTGGAGACATAAGGAAATATAAATATGGCTGGGATCATCTCAGAATTCCGAATTTTACAATTTGGGCTCCAACGAACATGAGAAAATAATTAAGGAAATTGCTTTGAAAATTCTGCTGACTTTTAACATGAAGAATGTTACTGCGTAGTTAATGATCTATAATAGATCATCTTCTTACAAGCTGCCTTTCCAGCACATAAACCATCTTTAGTTTAAATGTATGTCGCAGTTGCTCTCAGGCTGGCGGCTCCGCGCTTCGAACATCAGCTCTCCAGGGGGCTGTGTCGGTGTGCTGGAAACAATCACGGGGAGAGCCTGATTTCAAGACTATTCACTCTTCGACTTCTCCTCTGAGACCCCCAGAAATCGTACCGATGGGGGCTTACAGTGACCGCAGTTTGAAGCGGCCGGTGTGCTCCTCGGCTAGGGCCTGGGTGGGGATGATTAATGCTTAGCCTACAAACCCCGAAGCAAGCCGGAGGAAACGGGTTTGAGAAGTCCCTGAATGTTCCTACATTCACTCCACAGGAACTCGGAGAGCGCTGCTCCCTGCCGGGCCTTGTTCTCTGTGAAGCCAGGCGATGACCTCTCCCCCCTGGAGCTTCGGTTCCAGCGGGGAAGGCAGGCAGGGCACAACGGACAGGAGGCTGGCGTGCATCTGGGGGTGGCACCTGTGATAAGGACACTACCAGAAACGCAGGGCGAGGAAGGGAGGGGCGGGAGGGCGCACCTGCAACACGTGTCACCACATCAGGGTCCCTGAGCCAGCTCTCCAAGGAAGCGGGGGAAGGACCTCCAAACCCTGGATGCTAAGGAAAGAGACAACCCAGAAGAGTGTGACCCTGGAACAAGGGGAGGCTTGGTCCACCAGGATCATCAGCTGCTGCCAATTCCTGCCAACTGCAGGTGACACCAGCAGCAGGTGTCTCCACGATCAGCGTGCAGTTTCAGTGGGCAGTCGGGGTGAAAGGTTAATTGAAGTGAATCAAGACAGAACAGACGAGAGGGCTGGAGACAGTGAGGACAAACAGTGAGTACAAACATTTTTTGTAGGGTTTGCTGTGAAGGGAAATGGATGGAACAGTGATACTTGGAGAAACAGGTGCAAGGTTTGTTTTTTATTGTTTTTGTTTGTTTGTTTTGTTTTGCAATAGGGAAGATTCCAGCATGTTTCTGTTTTGATGGGGATGGAAAAATAGAGAGAACGTGGTGGTAGAGGAGACACAGAGGGGCGAAGAGCACACATGTGCTATAGCACATCTTTGTGTTTAAAAAAAGCTGGTGACAAGTGCCCAGAAGAAGTTGCTGGTCTCACGCGGCAGCAGGGACAGGCCTGTCATCCCCATGAAGGGACGTCAGGATGTGGTGCTGACCAAGGTTTGGCTGATGTGGGGTGGTGGCATGCAGAGTGTCTTCTGATCCTTTTTTTATTTTTCAATCAGAAAATACGGGAACAAGATCATCCCCGTAAAACCGAAGGTTGAACTCCTTACCCTTAGAGATGATAGTAGTGGGAGGTGGGGCCTTTGGGAGGTGCCCAGGTCACAGGGAACACAGGAGCAGCTGACCTGACCTCCCTGATCCCTCGTCACCCTCAGCCACTCTGTTCCTTTCCCCGCCCAGCTGAGGTCCCGTGAGCCGTCTACACAAGCCCACTCTTGCTTCTCTCTCAGTGTTTGACTTGCTCATGAAAACCCCGGTAATACTGAATTATCTGCCCATCAGGTGTGTACCCAGGATGAGGGGCATGGATGAGGGGACCACCTTACCCTCACTGACAGATCCCTCCTTAAATTCATGACCATCTTCTTGACTGAGAGATTTCCATGGTGTCCAACAACCCATGCTGCTCCTGATTCCTTAGTTTGTGTTCTTCCTAGATGAGTAACTCAATCCTCCTTCCCTAAATCTGCAAGACATGCCCCTCCCCATCCTCATTCTCAGCCCGAGCCTTTGCCGGCTACATCCCGAGGCAAAGTGTAGCAGTCAGGAGAATTTCCATGTTCTTACCACACACTTCTAGGGAACCACTTACTTGCCATCGTTCCATCCCTGATGGCCTTTCCGTGCTCCTGTCTTAGGCAAGCCCTGTAGGAATTAGATCCCATACTCCTTTGTGTGCTTGTCATTGTATTTTGACTAACTCATGGGGTCTTTCTCTTCCCCTATCGCCCTGCCTGTATGCAAACATGCTATAATTTCTCTCATCTTAGAAAAAGAGTCTCTTCAGACTCCACATCCCTTCCAGCTGCCACTCCATTCCTTTCTCCGCTCTTTATGTGCGAAACCCTCAGCTATTGTCTATACCCTTTCCGTGCCCTTCATTTGTTCTACCTCCTGTCACTGAAACCAGGCTTTTGCCTGCGTGCATCAACCAAAGGAAATTGCTCTTCTTGAGGTCATCGATGTTCTCTTTATTGTTAAAATCCGTGATCAAGCCCCCATCTTTTTCTTATTTGGTGTATCAGCAGCTTTTGGTGTGGTCCACTCTTCAGTCCCATCTGAAGCACTTTCTTCCCCCGTATGTCTGCTTGTGATGCAACTTTATGTGCCTGGCACAAGACCATGCTCATTGTCGTTAGCCGTCATCCTGGTGACCCGCGGACTACAGGAGGCCACAGTCTCATACCCTCAGGGAGTGCTGGGCTTGGCTGGGGAGATGCAGAATGGGTGTTCTGGTTGAGGCAGTAGGACCTGCTCAGGGCTGGCCCAGGCCCAGGAGAAGGTTTGGGTGGGGAGGGTCCAGTGGAACTTTCAGAGAAAAGGAGACATGGTGGGGAGCCTGCTCGGGCTGTGCTGGGGGCACCAGGCTGGAGGGTGGCATATGGTCAGGGCACAGGGTAGAGGGAAAACGAAGGGGGGTTCATTTTAAGGTTTCCTCTTGCCCTGCCAGGCTGACTGGAGCAGGGGGCGGGGGGTCACCTTTAGGAAGCAGTAAAAGTTCTTTACTGAGAGCGCTTGAAAGGACTCAAGCTGCTGGCTGAGAGGTCTGGACTCCGTTCTGTGGAGGCAACAGGCAGGGCCTTTCCCTGCAGCAGAGGCCCCCAAGGCAGGTGTGGAGAAGGTGCGGCCGGGGTGCAGCTCACAGCGAGCCTCTCAGTGTGCTGGGAGTGACACAGGTGTTGACAAGTTAGGAAAATGAGTGTGGTGGCATGATGAGCCCCTGGACATGCCACCCCTAAGCACCGGGGCGTCCTGTGGGGAGAGGGCTGGGCCTCCAGCAGTCACCTTCCTGGGGGGCCTTGGCCTGGACAAGACGGGCCTTGGTGCTGCAGGGCTCCAGCCTTCTGGGGGGGCGTAAGGGGCAGCTTCCTCTGCAGCGGGAGCGTGGCCTCGGTGCGGGTGGTGCACGGGGGTGTCTGGACCACAAGGCCCAGGAGGTGGTGGCGCGCTGGCAGGTGCACCTGGACGTGGGTACGAGCTGGGTGGGGGGGTCTGTCCCCAGGGCACACGCAGCACCACACGCATGCAATGGGCATGCACGGCAACACACACACACACAGCAACACACACACAGCACCACACATACACGCTGTATCACACACAGTATCACACACACATACTGCACCACACACAACAATGCACACACACGTTACATCACACAAGCACATATATGTAGTGGTGTCATGTTCCTGAACAAATAAATGTAAGTTATGTTAAGACTATTTCTAAGAAAGTACCAGAACTTTTTGATCCGCTGGTATGGAAATTACATTTCCCTTTCACACTGGAAGTCCTCCTAGGGGGATTTAAAAACAAGTTAAACAAAAGAATAACAAAAATGGAAAAGAGACATTGATTTACTTAAATATGAACAGTTCATCATATTAAATTGTACTTTTTCCCCGCAGAAGTCAAAGAAACTATCTTGAAATTACCAAAGTGAAAATAAAAACAACAATAAAACTGAGGTCAATGTTTCCTTTGAAAGTAGATCTTTATTCAACTACTTTATTGTGTTTTGGATATTATAATAGTTCTTATGATGTTTTGTGCATTAAAATATTCGATGTTACTAGAAAAAAATTCTTAAAAATACATCTTACCTTAGTAATGTTGGCATCAGCATAAGTGAGCCTCAAGTGACCCAAACTGTGTTCCACGTTTAAGGGTACAGAAACCACTCTTTTGTTTTTGCTTTTTTCAATCACACATCTTAGAGACGTTGACTGGCGGTGCTCTTAATGTTAGAAGAAAGAACATGGCCCCAAGTTCAGCATTATAGTGGCGCAGGACAATATTCTGTTTCATTAAAGGTGCCTGTGTGTCCACGGAAAGTCAGGGACGCTGCTCTGAAGGATGCGGGCAGTGCTGGGGGCAGGGACCCCGCAGCGTCCCAGAGCAGGTGTTCAGAGGCCTGCCCGGCCAGAGCACCAGGAGAGCCCCCAGGTCGGGGCTTGGTGCAGGGGGAAGGGCACACCCCCCCACCCCAGGAACAGCAGAAACCCAGGGATTTTCTGGAGCCTTCCTGCTGAGGAGTGTTCCTGTGTGCCTCTCTTTGGGTGTGCAGCCCCAGAGAAGCCAGCCCAGGAGCCCATCTCTGGGAGACCAGGGCCTGTGGCCTCAGAGGGGTCACATTTCAGGATTTCAGTGCAGGCTGGGGAAAGCTAGCACACACCCCCAGGACCCCCAGGACCTCCAGGACGCCTGGGCCTTCAGAGAAGCCTGGGGGCTGAGGCCTAGCAGCTCCCACAGTAGGCCCGGCCTCTGGAACCATTTTGAAAGAAAGCTTTTGTGCTTGGGCAAACTCGGGTTGTTGGGGTTTCTGCACCTCTCTCGCCCCTCTCCCTCCTCTTTCCCTCTCCCCCTGCTCCCTTTCTTTCCCTGTTCCCTCTGCCCTGTCTCGCTCCTGCTAGGATCTAAGGTGCCCCACTAATATCTAGCGGGGTTTGGAGCCCAAGCAGCACGAACCTACTGTCTTGTTTTTCCTTCTGAGATGGTAAAATGATGGTTTTCCTCAGCTTCAGATGGTTTTCCTCAGCCCTCCTGCCGCAGGGAAGGCGGGGGGGGGGGGGGGGGGGGGGCGGGGGCAGAGCCTGGAGGTGGCACGGTTGGCCTGAATTTTTTCTTTTTCTTTTGGGTTGGCCTGAATTTTAACGGCCATTCAGAAACCCCTTCTCCAAAGTGCAGCTGCTCCAGGAGGCCCCAAACCATGATGGTAACTCAGCCTTGTGTTCTGGACCAGCCACCTCTTAGGAGCTTCTGGTACCGCTAAGTGAAAAAAAGGCAAGCGACAAAATTCTGCATGTAGTATGACCTCATTTAGCTCAACACTTTATAGGAGAACCATGGGCAAAAGCAGTATGCGGACATATGAGGCACATAGAGAAGCCCCAAGAAGGAGGGCCGGCTGGGGGGGGGGGCGGGGGGGCGGCCCATGATGTTCATGTCCTTTCCCTCTGCTGAATAGTACTTCCAAATATCCTGCCTCTGTCCAAGTAAGTTTTTCATGTGTTGGCTTATGGGTCAGGACGTAGGCCACGCCACTAATTGTATTTCTAGAAAGAGGCAGAAGAAAATAAAGACAGAAATACTGTCTGTATTTAGCTAATACTGTCTGTATATCAGCTAATTTTCTGGGTGGTGAGTAGTCTGCATATGCATATTTTTTCTTCAGTGTTTGGCCCTGTGTATACTACTGTGATGCTGGGCCTGGGTAAGGTTTACTACCGTTGGCTTCTTGCTCTGACTCTCTAGGGACAAAGGGGCGGAGAGATTGCCTGGGAGCCTGAAGCAGATTTGGTTTAGAGCTTAAGATACCATTCCGAATTAGGACTCAGGAGGGCTGCTAAGAAGGAACTCCAGGTGGAGAAGCCAGCACTTTTGTTTCCAGGTAAGCTTTGCCATTAGAATGACAATGAGGCCTTCCAGGGAAGGGGAGCTGAAGGATCCCAAGATCCTAACCTGAATAGCAAATGCAGAGCGCGCCTCCCCCACCTGAACTAAAAAGTGATGAAAGGAAGAAAGTCTGGAGGACAGATGCCAATTAACCTCCATTAACATCATAAGTGGACATTAAAATATTCCAAAGCCTTAGATTGGATTAACAACTTCTCACCGAATTGATAAAGCCTCTTTGTGTTTCTTTACCGAGAGGCTATTTTCTGCCCTTCCTCCTTCCGTGTGGAAAAATCTCAGCGGAGTAGGAAAAAAAGTGAAGGGATGACTTACCGTGGCAGTGTGATGTGTGTGTGAAAAGTCTGGAAGCCTAGGAAAATGCAAGGAGGTGTTGCTTGCTACCCACTCAGGGCGCTCCTTCAAGCTGTTTGCTCCACAGGAGGTGCTCGTAAGGATCCCTAAGGAAATTTTCTTTTAAGTGAAGTGTATTTTTATGCCACTGAGTCAAATCTAGCTGGGGGTACATAGTATATCACGATTCAATTTATTGAATGTTACGTGAACATTTACATAACTATATAAATAAAAGTGAATCTGATATATGCTGCTATTTAACAGGCATAATTTATATAACATAGTAAATAATACAATATATAAATAATATCACATAGCCATACAATTCATAACTATATATATAAAATACGTAAATTATGGATGTCTCTCTCTTCCAAGTGAAACCGCCATTCTTAATAGATGTTTCATACCTTTAACTTGAGGTTTTATGCAAAGTTACAGCCCATACCCTAAAAAAATGCATGTCAATTTAAAAAAGAAAATTGGCTCCTAAGGAAGGTGGCAGCTGCACTTTCATAAATTGGGGGCTGAGAGTACAAGCCATGGTCGTTACCGAGTCTGAAGAGAAGACAGTGGCTCAATTAAAATATTGCTAAGTCTGTGGTGGCCAAGATCTCCAACTACATTTATTTGAATTTCCACGTGAAGCCTTACAAAATCAGCCCTGAGAGATCAGTAAACGAAGACCCTTCACTCAGGGTGACATTAGCATTTGAAATTCCAAAGAAAACCAAAATATTTTGAAAATATCCCAGAAGCTCTGCTCATCCTGTGGGCAGCATCTTTTGAGCTCACCGACAATAAAGATTTTCTCTCCCTATTTGCCGCGATGAAAGCCCCCCTTCCCGCCAGGGCCGCTCCCCAGGCTCAGGCATATAAAAGAGGCTCTGGGTCAGCGCATAAGAATGAGAAGGAAAACTATTTAGAAAGCCTTGCTTCGGGAGCTCGGTTCTCTTTTATCTTCTGCTTTTAAACTTTAAATTCAGTAGAACAACTCTTTGTGGAGGAAATCTATCTAATTTATACCTGTTTACGTGGCTTTCATATTCTCTGGACCTCTGCCCTCCCAGTCTCTTAGCTCCTGCCCCTGAACACGTTCTGGGCTCAGCAGAGAGCTGCCCAGTGGAGCCCTCCACGAAAACTTTGCTTTTAAAAGCAGGAGAAATAACACGTGTCATGGCAAAAGCAGCAATAACTTTGTATTTGGGGTTAATCCTCCTCTGTGCTTATATTGAGGGGATTTCATAGATTCTTAGATTTGAAAAACAGCCTGGACATTCTCTCTCTCTCTGTCTCTCTCTCTCTCTTTTTCTGTAGAAGCTAAAGATAGGTCAAGTGAGTAGCCAGTGATACCAAGACAGAGCAAAATCGCCTAAACTGTGACCGGCTGCCACTTAGCTGCCTCTTGCAAACAGATCCCTTTGAATAGACTGGCTTCGGATCAGGTCTGGTTTCCATTAGCTTGCACTGTTAACAATGGTAACTGTGGACGGTGCTTCTCTAATGATTCCAGTGCGTGGACTCGGGTCCTGAAGCCTGAGGCCTCTGGTTGGTCTTTAGCGTTTGGTCTATCCAGTATAAGCTTTTCTTTATTACATGGTCTAGGGGGAAAAATGGCTCTGATAAAAAGAAGCTTCTTCCAGTTAGGAGTCAAAAAGATCTGGGATAAGAAAGTGGATATTAGATACTTGGAGAGAGATATAAGGTTTATTTATTTATTTATTTATTTATTTATTTATTTATTTATAGATATAAGGTGTAGGGGCAAGTCTGCCTCAGGAGCCCAGCTACTTCCCTGTAAGGTAGGGATGACAGGGTCGGACCAGGGTATCCATCACGTCCCAATCCAGATGCGCTGTCTGGGCAGATCTCGTTAGGCGAGAAGGGTAGCACAATACAAATAAACCAATAAGCATTTCTGCCATAGGGAAGACTAGGTAAATGATGTAAGCCAGTGTAAGGAAAAGAGGGGTTTCTGACTTAGAAGAAAGTTTTACAATCTGCGTTGTCTGTACTCAACTCGATGTAGGAAAAGACGTTCAAAGCCAACGGCCAAGAAAGAGTTCTTGAGACGTCTTTGGTGCAAAAAGGTGATTTTTATTATTTTTTTTCTTTTTTTTTTTTTTTTTTTAGGTGATTTTTATTAAACCAGGAGGACAGGACTCTTGGGCAGAAAGAGATGCGGAGTCATGAGGGTCATGAGGAGTGGCCCATTATATCCTTTCAAGTTGGGAGGGGGTCAGGGAGAGACCATAAGTCTCTAAGGAATTTGGAAGCAAGGTTTCCAGGACCTTGAGGGGGGGGCTGGCTGTTGTTGGGAGAAGGTCATTCATTACCATCTAATAAAACCTGAGTCCTGAGACCCTTCAGATGCACATCGGTGGGGCTCAGGGGATGATTGCCAACATGTATCTTGGGGAATTTAGAGATAAAGGGAATTTCTAAAGGGATTTTTATATGTTTTTTTTTTAATTTTTATTTATTTGTGATAGTCACAGAGAGAGAGAGAGAATGAGGCAGAGACACAGGCAGAGGGAGAAGCAGGCTCCATGCACCGGGAGCCCGACGTGGGATTCGATCCCGGGTCTCCAGGATTGCGCCCTGGGCCAAAGGCAGGCGCCAAACCGCTGCGCCACCCAGGGATCCCGGGATTTTTATATGTTAAAGTAGAATTGCAGGATCCCAGGGGGTTGGACTAAGAGTGCCTCTTGGCCTGAACAACGTAGCATGTAACATCGAGGCAGCTTCGTCCCCAGAGGAAGGTCGCTCTGCTTGTTTCAAGCACTGGTCAATGGGATGTAGGTAGTAAGGAAATTTAAGAATTTTTCTTCTGCTTTGTTTCCCACATCAAACTGACCAACGAAGGCAATGGAGATGAAGTTAATGAGACCCTGCGGGGCTGCTCCAAACGTGATATATAGTCTGTTGTCATCGGTACTGTTGTTATCAATTACAATACGAGGGAACCGCCTCTGTCTGGGGGCTTGAGAAAGGGTCATTTTAGTTGGACCCTAAAAAGAGCTTGGAGACCTCACCTCGGGTCACGGGACAGCACACAATATTGCCTTCTTGTCTTTGGTGGAGGGTTAGCTTCCAACACAAACTAAAGCCGCCGCACCCTGCATGAGACAAGTCCAGGGACCCGGCAGGGAAAGGGGACGGGCCGCTAAGGCTGGGCACGCCTGCGATTGTGATCTATGTGGGAAACTTTAAAGAAACGAGCTACATTTCACCCGCATAGAGTTTTGATTATGAAAAAAGCCTTTCATATGTTTTTGTAAAGATAGTCTGTTTCACTTAATATAAATCAAATGTTCGGGGGTGGAGGACGCAAATGGCACTCCGCGTTCAGCAGTCAGAGCGAGCTCCCTGCCTGCCCGGGGAGAAGGCCTTCCTCTAGTTTATGGGCCCATATTTCCTCTAAGATGTCAGCTAACAGGCAGGGGTGGAAGTTCTGAGAGACAGGAGGGCGAGGCGCAGGAGAATCCCACCGCGTGGTGAGTGGCTGCAGTGGTGCGGGGCGACGGCAGCTCCAGAGCCCAGGGCTTGGAAGAACCACGGCCTGTGTCCCCAGACAGCTTGAGAATGTTCCAACAAAGCAAAACCCATAAAGTGAGGCGTCAGACCTCTTCCCTTCAGGATCACAGCTCTTAAATTACCAAAGAATATTTTGCAAGCCTCTCTCCAACATATGCATGATTTGTTTGTACAGAAATGCTCTGGTTCTTCCTATGTGTCATCTCTTCTTTTTAAGGTAGAGCCTTAAACCATTAGGCTGCTTGTTCTTCGCTCAACACATGGCTGAGTGTCTTCGATGTCTAGGATGGTGTTTTTTATCATCTCGTTCTTCCAAGACCAAGACCCCCAAAGTGAGTCTCATTTCGGGGCTGCAGACGGCCTGCCCAGCTGTGATGTGATCTAGTTAACAGAAGGAGGTGACCAAGGCCTTGATGGACACATTGTGTAAGTAAAGTGAGGTCCACGTACCAAATCCAGAAAATGCCAAGCAATGCTTGTAACTCCCTGCAGCCCTGATCACTTCTAGAAGGTGCTTTGTCTGCTTTTCCTGGCAACCAAGCAGTCACTGCGTGATATTTCCCAGTGAACCTGAATTACTGGGCTCTGGCTTGCTCAATAATCCCGCCTTTTAGGTCAGGAACTAAATCTGTGGTCTGTTTATTGCTTCCTCTTTTATCACTTGGGACGGCTGAGAATTTGCAGGGACAGAGAACAGAGGTGGGAGCTCAGGGGCCGTGGGGGAAGGGGAAGAATGAGTAGTGGAAGACAGAACAGGCTTGGCTCACAGTCCTTGATCTCAGGATGCTTATAATCTACTGCAAAGACAAAACTGTGGCATGTACAACAATTAAATGGCAATAAATAACCACATACATCATCAAGTGTTAAGTGGGTGGTAAAGAACCCGCCATGGTGCTTAGCTGAAGATGGGCAGGTCACGGCTGGGAGCAGCCACAGGAAGCAGTGTCCACTGCATGTTTTACACATCTCGTTTAAACCTCACAAAACAAAAAACAAAACAAAAAGCAAAACAAAAAAACATTTGAGGAACAAGTTGCTACTCATATATTTTTTATGGAAGGCTCTGCTCTTCCTTTCTCCCCAGCCCCTGCCTTCCTCACTCCCTTCCCACACAGAGAAAATGAATGATGGAAGCAGGCCCAAACCTTCATCTGTCCACCTTCCCAGCCCGAGGGCTTTCCTTCACTGTCCATCGTGTATCTACAGGGCATCTTTCTGAGGTTGTGCCATGAGTGCCCAAGTCTGGTGGAAGTTTAAAGATTCAGGATGAATGCTGATGACAATGGGCAAGTCTAAGAAGTCCTGCCCATGCCCTGTAACCTTCAACAATGTCGTGGGCTCCAGAGAGCAAAAACTCTGTGCACCAGCTTACAGCATTTGATAGCACATAATCTGGGAGTAGGAAGAAAGATTATTGCATTCGGCTTTCAAAGTGGCTTTGAAAGTTACATGGTGGCTCTGTGTGGCTCCAGGTTCAGGCCTCACAGACTGTTCATCAGAAGTGGTGTGAAGACCTGTCCCAGACGCTGATTCCGGGGCCCACACTGGACCCAATGGACCAAATCCAGAGGACATCCAGGAATTGTGCATTATTTTTAAATTAATTAATTAATTAATTTAATTTATTTTTTTTTGTTTATTTATTTTAGATAGCATGAGAGAGAGTGAAAGTGGGGGAGGGAGGAGCATAGGAAGAGGGAGAGGGAGGGGGAGAGAATCTCAAGCAGACTCCCCGCCGAATGAGGAGCCCAACGTGGTGCTTGATCTCAGGGCTCTGAGATCGTGACCAGAGCCTAAACCAAGAGTCAAGACACTTAAGTGACCGAGCCACTGAGGTGCCCCCAGGAATTGTACTTTTTAATATGCTTCCCAGATGATTTTTCTGTACTCTACATTCACGAACAATCAAATGGGAAGAGAGTCTGGGTGTAGCCAGGTCTAAATCACTCCTAACACTTACTGAGCTCTCACTGGATGCTCTCAACAGCTCTATGATGCAGTTCTATTTTTATCTCAACTTTACCGATGAGGATGATGAGGACCAGTCAACACCCACGAGAGTTTTAGTTCAGAGTCAGGCATCTATCTGGCTTGTCATCATTGTCCTCTACCCTCTCCCTGGTGAAGATTGAAGAAAAGACAAGATTGTTAGCAGAATGAATTAATAATTCCTTGAATTAGTTAAAAACTCCTCAGGGTACTTCTCTTTATGTTTGTCCCTGGCTCTAGTTATAAAATACTACAGATTGGCCACTCATTCTATCGTCGTGGGAATCCCACAGGGAAACATCTGTGAAACGAAAGCAGCAGTAGCACCAACAACTGAGTCGCGTTCCTCCCTAGACAAGGCACAGCCACTTAACTCAGAAAAAGGGAAGAAGGAAAAGAAGGAAAATTTTACTTTTGCAAACACTTGGTTTGAAATGAAAATGGCCTCCCACTAAAATCACACTCTAGAAATTTCTTTCTGGGAAGAGAAAAATATATGGTTTCATTTGCATTGGCTTATAGAAAAGCAATTGTATTAAATAAGATTGATCCCACCTTCCTCTTCTTCTTCTTTTTTTTTTTTTTTTTTAATCTTGTGTTGTGGCCTGTGTGTCCATGAGAAATACAGGGAAGTTAATGGTCTCATTTATTCAATGGAAACCTTTTGAAGTCCTACCTCATAGCAAGTACCTCTCTTGACAACTTGCAACACTATGGATTCACGTTTCATAACAAGTCAGAAGTTAAAGGCATTTACACAATCAGCTTCTCAAGCAAAAGTCGCAGGATGTAAAAATATGTTCCAGGAACACCTTGGCATTCTTAGTGAACGCCATTGATGAGCAACTAGAGGAATGGATAATTGAAGACGGGAAGATGGTCCTTTATTCAAGTAGTGCAATGAATATTCTAGAAACTACAGATGTTGGGGAGGGAGTCATTTGTGCTGCCCTCAAAGGAGACTTGTGTCATGCAACAAGGGACAGTGTGAACAGAAAATGTGTCCTCGGGGAGATGATTCTAGAGCGGGTGTCTGGAAGAAGAGTGGCTCACTCTCCCCTGGTGGCGGGCTGCAGGGGGTTAGCGGGAGCAGAGCGGAGGCTGTGGAGGTCCCATGTAGGCAGACAACACACAAGAGGTGGGTTTGTCCAGAGCACTGGAAAGCAGGTGGAGCAGGGGACACCTGCCGTGGGATGGTAGCAGCCAGTTAGACTGGACACAAGAGGAGACAGAAAGGGAGTCATGGATGGCTGTGTGTCCTGCCAAGGAATCTGGACTTCTGTCTGCGGGGGGTCAGGAGCCATCAAAGGTACAAAGAGCTACAGATCTTGAGCAAGTCCTATCTTTGTCAAGGCTTCATGCTGTCACTCCTAAGCAGCTCAGACACAGACCACATGCATCCTCCAGGGATCAACCACAGCCGATCAATTAATGGATTAATCGGTAAGATAAGAGCCAGGAGGGAATGATCACCCATGTGACCTATGCCCATGTGATCACCCATGCCCTGTGACCAGGAGGAGTCCTTCATCGTTGGGCCCACATCTTAGTTCATGACAAAGCCAAGGCTGTCCATCTGGTTCCAGTTCCTCTCCTTGAGCACGGACTGAGGCTACCGTGGCTTATTTCAATCCTCCGGATTTTCTACCTTTCTTTTTAGGGGGAGAAATTCTCATGGGCTTCTCGCTAACTCCAACAAATCTCTTAGCATATACTCTATCTAGTAACACACCTGCGTTCATCTAGGTAGCTCTACTGCTGTAGTATTATCAAACTATGGAACATTTACATGTTAAATACAAGAAAGGAATAAAGCCAGTGCAGCTCAGATCAGCAAACCCAATCAAAAGTGATGCTTTGCTGAAATAAAAGTACCACCCTGGGGTTTCATAGAAATAGTATGTTTTGATAATTCTCTTGTCGTTTAATTTATTCTTTTAATTTCTGGAGTGATGGGGTCTATTTAAGTCATTGTCATATCCACACAACTGTGAGATTGTTGTGAAATATATAAATCAGGGTGGATCCAGCTTTTGTAAGGCCTGAAGCTAATAAAATTTGGGGGATGGGGCTGATTTAAGGAAACGGATACAACACTGTGAATACATTGGAACTGCTCGCTTCTCCCCCAGGTCAGGGAGACAGCCACTGCCACAGGCTCAGGCTCTACAGGCTTCACCATAAACCCATTTTTGTGTAAAGGGCCCAGGATCAGAACATAGCAACTGCTCGATAAGAATCAGTTTCTGTTGACTTGCCTTCACATCAAGCAAGCTCTTTGCTCCGGATGACATCCGAGGGGCTACAATTTGTTCTGCGCTCTCTTCCCTTAGGAATACCCACTAAATAGGTAGCCATTCCGCCAGAATTCTTAAGGTCTCATGGACGAAAACAGTTTAACTAGTCAGAGGAAAGTGACCTAATAAATCAAAGCAGTCAGTATAACCTAAAAATCCGGCCATGTTGCCCTGAAAGCAGCCCATCCAGTCCCGGGGAGTGAGCTGGTTGGCATGTAGGCGCCATCTGTCTTAGAGAATGCGTCCTTGATGTCTTCATTTGTTTTCCCCCACTGCTGTGACCTTGACTGCCATCGGATATCTGCAGGTGGATTTACTCTGAGAGCTGAGAATGAGGGGGTATCAGGACCCCGCATTCATGTTGACATCCACTTGTGATGGGCATGTGTCTGAGAGACATAGCCCTGGGGTCCTAGTTTAAGTTTAATGGCACTGCTCTGGTTATAAATAAAATATGGATTTGCACATTTTAACGCCATCAGAAAGGAGTCAATAGAAGCTGAAGCAGAATGCCACTATTGCATTACTCCTGATTAAAAATAGAATCAATAAAAAAACAAATTGACATATCTCTTAAGCCGTGTCTGAGAGCCAACGTGACGCCCTGGTAATAAGCTAAGCAAACATGTACGCCGTCGTCAACATTCTAGATGCACACACGTCAGCAGCTCCGGCCTCCTGGCTGGCCCCAGGCTTCAGCCGACAATGCAGGGAGGTGCTGCTGTCCGGGGCCCTGAGGGACACAGGGGAAAAGGGTAGTCTTTGGATCCCACCAGAAATTGCCTTCAACGCCAACCTTACAAGGTCACGACTAGGTGCGAGTCTGCCAAGTCTCTCTCTCTTTGAAGTGTTCCTTCCACACGGAGGATATGGAACAGGCGAAGGCTCTCTAGCTGAAGCTCCAGCTTGCAGAAGGGCGGAATGCTGGAGGTCCAGGCGGTGCCAGGAGAATCCGCTGGAATCCAGAAGCATAATAAATAGAGCAGGGAGACGGCCAGTTCTGCACCGGCGAAGGGAAAGCTCCAGGCCCAAGGGTGTCATTGACATAGAAAGCCAGAGAACAGCAGACAGGGGCTGAAGTGTTCATAAAACGGGGAAAATAAAGACAGAAATAAGAAGCTGGGGGGAGAGAGAAGAAAAGAAAGGGCAAGAATGAAGAGAAAGGAAGCTTTCAAACAAGCCACGAGGACAGAAAAGAAACGAGTGCGAATCGATTATGAAAGAGCGTTTGTGGAGATCTTATCCTGGCGCACTCGTGCAAAGAAAGAATTCCGGATTAGAAAATTTTTAATAATTGCTTCGGTTCTAAACGACGTGCTCTGGCAGCAACAGTGGGAATGCTCTCTAAAATCAAGCCGTGTGTTTTTCCCAAGGTTCCTGGCCTACCTCTGCTCTCCGAGGTAGCGCTGGCATTCGGTGGGGGGGACAGTTGTCTGCTTGCGTTCTTGTTTGTTTTTGGACAGACATGAGAGAAGAAAGGAGAATGTTGAGAGGATTTAATTTAACGGGCCTGGGTAGATTATTGCGTTTTCAATTTTTTTTTTCCCTTTGCAACTATTGAAAGATAGTAGTAAAAAAAAAAAAAATCAAAGAGATTCCACACTCCTTCCCACTGCTACTCTGCAAGATTAAATCATGTTTCTCAGAGATGAATACATTCAATTTCACCCTGGGAAGAAAAAAAAATCAGCTTTTTGCATGAACAATAACGAAACAATTTTATAAACTACCGAGATGTTTAATATTGAATAAATATTTAAAGCAATCATCTTTCTGTATTGCATATGTAAGCACATATAAAACATTTATACCCTGGTCTCTTTATATCCAACATAATCTATCTGATAAATGTGATTTACGGGGGGCAGGGAGTTACCTACCTGCGCGTGACCTCTATTATGCTTGAAAAGGTGGCTGGCCTGGTCACAGGCTTCTGATAATGAACTGCATAAAACAAGGATTAACTCATTGTTCCCTGCTTTATCTCAAACTAAACAGACTGCAGAAGCATTTACATTTCAAAACAGGGATTTACTCAAAATATTCAGATAAGCTGGAGAACACCTGCTTTTTAGCCTTTGCAAATAATATCTGTGCATTTTTCCTCGAAGGCGGTCCAGGCCTATCTTATCATCGAGTCAACGAGGCGCGGGCATCTGAAGAGCTGGAGGAGAGAAATTCGTGGGAGCAGTGGGTGTTGAGGGGGAAACAGGAAGATGTGAAATGAGAGACAAGTGTAGGGAGGATGTGCCTGTGATTATCAGGGCATTAGGATCTCCATCGAGCCCAGGCCGCGCTTGTGTTAGCTGGTTTGGCTCCGTGAACCGGTTTGCAGAAGAGGCAGAGGGAAGGGGGTGCCCGGGGGTGGTGCCCTGCCACCCTGGCCCTCTCCAGGCGAGTGGGGGCCGCACACCTGCGCGCCCAGCCAGCGGGTCCCACGCGGGCCCGTCTGCCTCCAGCCTGCCTTCTTCACCTCCGCTGGTGCCCCTCTGCCATTGCCCAGAGTCGCTGAGAAAGAGCTGAGCCTGTTGATGCCCCCTCGAGCTCCCAGCCCGAACCCGAGACTGTCCCCCTCTGGGGGCCCAGCCACGGCCTCTCGCTTTCCTGGCTTGCAAGCCGGGCTGTTGATGCTGCAGCGAAGGGGACGGGACGAGCGGTGCCCTCAAAAGCTAAGGTGGTGTTGGGTGGAGTCTCCTTCCCTGAGGGCTTGGAGCTGGGCTGAGGGGACCCTGCGGGCAGCTGCCACAGAATAGAACGTGGGCATCGTCTCCCCGCACGGGACGGACAGGCCAGAAGCCGGAGGAGCAGGGGCCCTGGCGGGTGGGAAGGCCCAGCAAGCAGGGTCACTGGTGGCCTCACGTCTGGGCCGCCTGGGCCCTCTGCTGCGGGGACCACGGACTGCTGGGCCAGTGCCTGTGGCAGGACTGGGCACGTGGGCCCCAGCGGCTCAGTGATCCCCCACCCGGGGCAGGGCTCCGAGAACAGCAGTCGGAGCCCGGGGCTTGTGTCCCAGAGAGCTCTGGATGCCCCCCTCGGGACTCCCCTTGGCCTTGCTTGTTTTCTGTCTGGCGCGGCCAGCCACCCTTGGGTCCCTCCCTTCAGGTTTTTTTAATTTTAATTTTAATTTTTAAAAGATTTTATTTATTTTTCCCTGAGACACACAGAGAGAGGCAGAGACACAGGCAGAAAGAGGAGCAGGCTCCCTGCAGGGAGCCCGATGGGGACTCGATCCCAGGACCCCGGGGTCATGTCCTGAGACAAAGGCAGACGCTCAACCGCGGAGCCCCCCGGTGTCCCTTCCATCGGGTTTTAAGTGCTGATGTGAGCGGCCTACAGCCACTCCTGGGCCACCTCTGAAGACACCCGGAGAGGAACAATTATTTTCAGAGAAGGAGGAAGACAAGGCCAGAGCTGGGGTGCTGGGAGCACGGCCCGGACCCAGGGTGAGCTCTGGCTCCTCCGCAGAGCTGCCGGTGTGTCCCGGGCGAGGCCTCACACCGTGTCCACCCGGTGAACGTCCGCGTGTCTCTGGGCTACATGTCATTTCTGGTGGCGGGAAGAAAAAGTTGAAGTCAGAGGGATTTTTAAAACACGACTTGCACACCCCAAGGATGGGAGAAGTTCATCTGACGGGGTCGCCTGACCCTGCCCGCTGGTGCTCCCCGCTGGTCTCCTCTGCCCTCCCCGGGTCTTTCAGTCCTGGGCTCCCCGGCATTTGAGGGCTCCTGACACCCTGGGCGCCGGGACGCCACCTCTGCGCCACCTGCTGGGAGCCAGGCCTGGTGTTCCCGGTGCCCCGACGGCGCTGGCCGCTGGGCCCTCCACCCCGGAGGCTCGGCGAGGGAACCCAAGACCTGTTCTTTGAGCAACTCGCGGCCTCCAGGGAGGGACCCGACAAACTCGGAGGTCACTACCTTGGAAGCATTCGGCAAATGTGAACGCTGACGTTACTTGGTCGCCCATCTTTGCTCCACCGTGGCCTGGCTGGCAGGCCCCCGGGTCAGGGGCAGAGTGTGGCCCAGGCCACCCCTGGGGGGAGGCAGACACAGGCAAGCCCTGCTGGGCTGGGCGCTGAGGGCCACAAACCCCGACAAGGCCACAGAGCGGGGCCTGGGGACGTGCTCCGACGGCCGCGTGGGATCCTGCCAAGCCAACCTGCGTGTGAGCAGCGGTGTTTTAAGGAAGCAGAAACATAAACAAATGAAGGGCAGCAGGAAATGTTTGGAGAACAGAGGCCCTAGTAAGTTGAATGTACCTTTTTATCCCCCAATCAATGAATAACAATCTTTTTTTAAAGAGTATTCATGATTTTTAGGGGCCCCTGGGTGGCTCAGTGCATGACCCCGGGGTCCTGGGATCGAGTCCCCCACCAGGATCCCCCCAGGGAGCCTGCTTCTCCCTCTGCCTGTGTCTCTGCCTCTCTCTCTGTGTCTCTGATGAATAAATAAATAAAATCTTAAAAAAAAAAAAGAGAACATTTACAATTTTTTAAAATTAAAATTTTCATCCTCATGGAGTCATAGGGTTTGAATTGTAGGTTTTGGCACTCAAACAAGCTGGCACCACCAACTATACTTAGGATTGACTATCATCTGCCTGATTTTAAATGGCACACACACACTCACACACAGACACAGACATGCCCTCGCTCACACTCGGACACACACACACAGAGCAAACAAACACAGCCCAGGGGGCGGCTTAATTTGAAAGTAGTAATTGGGTTTCTGTCAGTTTATACAATTATCCTAACATATTAATCTAGCTTTTGCATAGCAGCTCAAAAACATAGAACAAGGGATGCAAAATGCCTCCACGAGGGGCAGCGGGGACATGGCCTCCGCAGGCTGATGTTGGCGCTGTGACTGCCCCACGTACCTCCTAGGACTCGGGGTCTGCCCTCCAGAACCTCCCTTTTTGTTCTTATCAGCTGGGGTGGGGGGGCTTTGCCAACCCTGCTCTCTTCCAGGGACAAATGAGCCGTCTTGAAATCACTGTCAACTTAACATATTAGAAGGACGAAGCGTGGGTCTCATCACTGAAAGCACCAAATACAAAACATGCAGGGGTGACCTCTGTCCATGCAGCCTAGCGTTAGGCACCTTCTCTACACCACTCATTTCTTGGAGTTAACTTCAAGAAAAATGCAACTGTAGAGAGAAAACAGCCATCCGGTTGTACACCACACCCGTCATTCGGCCCTAGGGCTGGACCCCAGCTGTGTCTCACTGAGAAGCTCATGGTTTGCAACACGATGCCTTATCAAACAGGCGTTGAGTGGCAGGACTTATTTTAAACAGTGATAAGAAGCAAAGGATTTGCATGACCTTTTGTATCACAAGGAGAGAGGAAAATATTACTCTGCTCTTGTATTAAACCGCAATGTGTTCTTGCACACAGAATGTAGGGTTGGGTGTGGGCGCTGCGCCTGGCAGTGTTCTTACGGTGGCAGAGAAGGATCTGAGGGATGGTCAAAAAGCCAACGTCTCCAAAAGGAGACCAAGAGCCCTCCCACTGGCTTTCTATCCTCCAGGCTCTGTGCCAAGTGCTCTCCGTATACAGCACTTTCACGCTCAGAAGACTACTAGTGGATGCCGACCTTTGTTACCCCCACTGTGGGCTACAGAGAAGGGGATTCACTCGGGTGTAGGGATGAACCATTTGCTGCCAGAGACCCACCTTGTGGTAGGTCAAGAGATGCTTAAGCAGGGCTGTCGTGATGCCAGATGCCACATTAGGTTCTTTCACACCTGGCACGGCTGGGACAAACGGCCATGACTGGGTGGCCTCAAACTACCAAATGGATTGTCTCACAGTCTGGAGGCCAGAAAACTGAAGAGTCTGCAGGGCCATGCTCCTCTGAACCCTGTAGAGACGATCTTTTCTAGACTTTTCCGAGTTTCTGGTGGTTGGTTCTTCGGCCGCCCTTGGCCTTCCTTGGCTCGTAGCTACAATCTGCACCTTCATTTGAGAATGGGCTTCTCTCTTCATCTCTGACTTCATCTGGCTACTTTCCGGCAAGGACACCAGGCCCATGGAAGTAGCCCCCCCACCCCAACTCTAACATGATATAATCTTAACTAATTACACCTGCAACAACCCTATTTCCAAATAGGCTCACGTTCTGAGTGGTGGTTAGGACCACAACATATCACCTTTTGGAGAACATAGCTCAGCCCGTAACAACAGGATATGCTTTTAAGACTCAGACCCACAGATACCAGATATAAGTTCAATATAGACAAACTTCAGGAATGTCTAATTTCGGGTAGAGGGAAACTAAGATGCACGGAGTCTCACTTGCGTTTGGTACTAGGCAGAGAATATAACAAATTAGGATTTGCTCAAAATTGCCTGAAACGAGCATGGGACTAGTGGCCTAGCCTCTCTTTCTTAATCCCTTATTGCCCTTATTATTGACCTGTCTATCTCTCTCTGTCGTCTCCTGAAGGGGAAAATTGCTCCTTCCTTGGTTTTGTGCATTAGCACTTTCTACCAAGCTTGCTATATGCTAGCTGCTCAATAAATAAAGAGTTTAGAACTGGCCAATTTCATGGTGCCCACCATGAGCGTGGAGCCCAATGCCGATGTGCTTAAAAGTAACTTAAAAAAAATTCAAAGACACTGTCACACAATTTGTCTCCAGTTATTATGCCTCACTGCAAACATTTTGGTGGGAAGGGAACTTTTTAGTAGGCCCCTCAGAGTTCCCTAGGTATTCATACTCTCACTTGGGGGCTGAGGCTGGCTCGTACACACCTAACAGAGCTGCTGCTTCCTTGGCACCATTAGGCCTAAAAGATAGAAGTGGAGAACTATATGATATTTTTGGCATTTGTGCCAGTTAGGACTATCTTATCTTCATTCTGGATATTAACAGGGTGACCTTTGTTTCCTTAAGAGCCTTGGATCTGGGGGCTCAACCAAGAGCTTCGTCTTTTCAATCCACCTATGAAACCTTAAGGTGTCGTTAGAGCAATACAATCCAAACCAGAGGATTTGGAACCAATTTGAAGTGGACACTGTCAGGTCAGGGGCCTCGGCTTTGCAATTCCAGAGCCTTGGAGTAGAATCCTTGACAATGACTTTTATGACCATCCTAGCAAGAACTTACTGACAGCAACTTTCGCAACATTTCTTTGACTTTGGGACATTTTCCCCACAGGAAATGCACAGATCATTTCCTTTAATTAAGCATAAAGAACACATTTATTTTCATCTTATGTGTGGAATACCATCTAGTGCACTAGGCAGACACGATTTTAAGCACCTCCTTTGCTGAATGAGGAAACCTTCCTGGGTCAACTCCACGCCTGGAGAAAGTCACAGAGATACGAATTATCCGTTGGACCCAGTTTTAACTTAGTTTTGACATAATAGTGAAACATTTATGGATTTGGCAGTTTCAGCCCAAGAGGAGACAACCTCTTCTCCTCTCTAGGTTCAGGAATTAGCTCCTTGTCCCAGCCCCCATGGCTGTGTGACAAACCTCCCTAAGAGTTCACAGCCTCACTTTGCCAGTAAATACAAACCTGCAGTGTGGCTGGGACTCAGGTGGGACAGCTCACCGTGGTGTCAGCAGGGAGGTCTGGAGACCCCTCATTCTCATGCCAGGGGTGATGCTGACTGTGGCTGACACGTTAGTGGGGCTGTAGGCCAGATCACCTTCATGTGACCTCTCTGCGTGCCTCCTCCCAGCATGGTGGCCAGGCTCCTGGGGTGAATGTGCTGGGAGAGAGAGAGCATGGCCCGGGCCCATCGCCTTCCATAACCTAGCTTCAGCAGTCCAGAGGCCTGGCGTTTTATTTATTTGTATAAATGATTGGCAGGTCACAGAGGCCTGCCAATTTCTTTTTTCTTTTTAAATATTTTATTTATTCATTCATGAGACACACACAGAGGCAGTGACACAGGCAGAGGGAGAAGCAGGCTCCCTGTGGGGAACACGATGGGGGATTCGATCCCAGGACCCTAGGATCATGCCCTGAGCTGAAGGCAGATGCTCAACCACTGAGCCACCCAGGCATCCCAGGCCTGCCAATTTCAATGAGAAAGGACATGGACTCCAACCAAGTCTTGTTGGGGCATCTCAAGGCTCTGGAAGGACAGGGGACTGGAAACCCCTCTGTAGGTCTTTCAGGGAAATGCAGTCTATCCCACACCCGAAGTTCAAGTAAATAGACCAGCTACACAACCTTGCTTTTAGCTTAATTCACACTTAGACACAAGTCAAACACATTATTATCACTTTTTTTGGTGATTTTCATATTATTTGTATTTTCCTTCCACATGGAAAAATGTTTCTTTTTTATATATATATATGTAATCAACCTTTGATCCTGTTCCAGCCGGCCATGCTACCTTTCTTTGAAAATCTAATGTGTGTCAATGAAAACACTCCAACCTTCTGTTTCTCTAAACTCCTTTTTTTTTTCCATCTTACTTCTTAATAATTTCAAAATCTCAACAGAACTTTAAAGCAGGAAAGATTAGTGGCTATGTAATCTGCCACTGTTACTGACAGATGGAAAGCCAAGTTTCTAAGAGAAGGATGCACGCAACCAAGGGGGAAAATAATCCAGTGAGTTCACATTTCCTAACACTGACCTTGGAGTATCCGATAGACACCTAATCTCCAACTTCCTTGTTATAAGCCACCAGTGACATTGGAATTTCTAAAGCTCCTTAAATCTATCTATTCTCTCTCCCTCTATCTATCTTTATCTATCTACCTATCACCCAATGCTATAACTCAACCAAGAGTTTTATTGCAGTTTTTAGCACCTGCCATTCATACTCACATTGGGAAGCAGTATTCCTTTGGTGATTCAGGAAGCGCTTCTTAAATACTTGAACAATCTACCCACGGTGCTCGCGCACACACGCACCCCCCTATATTGCCAGGCAGGAAGTGAGAATGATTTCCCAAGATACATCATCCCGTAACACTGAGCACTCTTGAATGCCATATTCAGGTTTCGATGCTGTGATTTTCATGCTGCGGTCATGTTACTCCATTTCCTGCTGTGTTTTGGGCCCTCCGCGCTGACCTAGGCAGGGTGGAGTGATGAATGGGGGCGCAGACCTGAAGAGGGTCCCTAAGTAGATGCCTTTCATCTCTGAGGAAGCAGAAACAAATGGTCTTCTCATCTCCATGCTCCCTCGCTCTCTGTCTGCCCCACAGGAAATGCACAGTGACTTTGGCTGCGAGCTGAAAAGTTTTTATTTCCCAAGAGTTACCACAGACGCTCGTCTGGCCAGTGGAATGGAGCCTGCAGTGTGCTGGAATAAAGTGATTGAAAAATCATTTTCTAGCAACAGGGACAATACTGTGGCTAAAGCTTCCAAGTAAAGCAACTTTGCATCTCCCCTCCAGGCACCCTGCGCCGCCCCCCCCCCTCCGCCCCTTGCCCGTGCTTCCCCTCGGGGTCAGATTTCACACTTGCAGATTAAAATGTCTATGCTGCTCAGCTGCACCCCTGCCTCCCTGGCTGGGAAAGTCTGAGCCCGGGGCCTCTGTGGAGGTGCTGCTGTAGGCAGTGACACACAGTTCTCTCTGCAGACAGGATGGGCTTTGACGCTGGCAGGCGTGGGGATCTAGTCGCACAGATGTCCTCAGGTGTGTCGGTGCAGGGCAGGTGGCTCATGTTCAACACCTACTGGGTGTCCGGCAGGCTCCTCAGCTGATGGCATTTCTACACGCCTGGGCCATGTGGAGTCCGTCGAACCTTGCCCGGCCTGCGCTGGTATTTTAGGACAGGTGTCACCATCTTGCTCACACGACTGCTCTTGTGACCTAGAAGAGCAGGGCCCGAAAGGTCCGTCTGGATCTCTGATGTGTCCAGGCAGCCAGAGGCCGAGAGACCAAAATGACTGTGCTCACCCCTCTTACCTCCCCAGAGACGGCTTTGAGGCCTGGATTCTTGAGCCACCCACCCTGCCAGGTTGCAGGTCTGTCCCAGATGTGTCTCCCCCACCGAGCACAGGCTGCCCTGTCCTTGGGGAGCTGACACTGGCGGTCACAGGCACCATTGTGAGGCTGGGCTGTGCCAGGCCGGTGGTGCTGGGCCAAGGCAGGGCTCCCAGAGGAAGGAGGTGAAGGAGAAGGGATAATGGGAAAATTGGGGGCAGACCGGTCCTATAGTGATGTGCTCTGGGAAACAGAGCCAGCTCGCTGTACTGCAAGGAAAACAATGCTTTTCTTAATGAGAAAACATCTCTAGAAATGTCTAAAAATGTCAAGTCAAAGCCCGAGTTTTTTAAACTGGCCAAACCAGAATCTTTGGAAAGATTCTCCTGTGTTTTCTCCTGGCTGCATCTCTCCACTGTGACCTACAAGCCCGCAAACCCGCCGCCCCGCCGCATCCCCAGTGATACTCTGAATTTCCACTGCGCTCCCACGTCCT
Source organism: Canis lupus dingo (assembly GCF_003254725.2). NCBI lineage: Eukaryota > Metazoa > Chordata > Mammalia > Carnivora > Canidae > Canis > Canis lupus. The sequence continues at coordinate 3,423,007 of NC_064259.1, read as the reverse complement.
CTTCTGTCCTCGCACTGCAACCTCGTCCTGCCTGGTAAGCTGTGGGCTCCGGCAAGGATTGCATCACAGTTGAAAAGCGGATACCTCTTCCTGGGCAAGGTGCCTTCAGTGGCTGCCCCCCAACCTGTATGCTGGGGACACAGCAGGCTCACCAAAAGGGGTCGTGGTAGAGCCGGGACTGCAGCGCCAACATTCCACACTGCGGACGGGGCCGGACGACACCTCGGCGTCCAAGCCCAAGGGTCTCGGCCCCACAGCAAGCAAGCAGCTGCCCAAGCAAGGCCGTAGGAAGGGTGCCCGTGCCAGGTCCCCGAGGCCAGCACACAGCCTCCTGGCACAGCTGCAGCTGAGCGGTGACTTTCGTCCAGCCTCTCCTGCTCCTGCCTCAGAGGAAGGCCGAGCACCCCCGCCGGCCCAGGCCCCGACCTCCCAAACTGACACAGGACCAGATGTCCCCAGTTCCTCCCTGCTGACCGGCAGGTGCCTCAGTGAGGGAGGTGTTGCTGGCTGTCAGAAGCCACCGCCTGGCCTCAGACACCCGTGCAAACCCCAGAGATCCCCCAGGAGCTGGGACTGTGTGTATGTTTTCCCAATATTTGTTATTCTTTTTGCTGCAGAGCACCCAGGTTAATTAACGCCCAATTAAAGCACAATGAAGATCTAGATCTTGTGCATTCCCGATTTATGAACAAATTAACTGGTGGCCAGGGATCCCCATCTCAAATTGCAAGAAGGAAGAAGCAGTTTGTGGGTGGCTTTGGGTGTGGTGCTGGGCTAAATAGATGCTCTAAAAACCATCTGGCACATCAGGGACCTCGTCTTTTTTTTTTTTCTGTGTCCAGCATTTCTAATTTGATGGTAGCATTTAAAGGCATGGCATCAGCAAATGGTCCATCTGAGGACTGGCATCCCGGAACAGGGCTGGAAGGGCTTGCCAAGGGACAGTCCGGCCGGCCCCATCTGTCTGCAGAGGATGAACAGTGTTTGCCTGATGTCATGCAAGTACTGGCTGTCCTGCAAGTTCTGGATGTACTTCTTGCAGGCAGGGTGGGGCCCACTGATGGCCCGTGACAGCGGGGCTTGTCCTGTCATTTTCTGCATGAGATATCCCTTTATGGGCACTTAGAAACCTCTTTTCTACCAAAAATGCATTTACACACACCTCTGCATACACACACACACACACATACATATATATGTACATGCATAAGATACTTACACATGATCTATTATATGTTAAATATATAAGTACATTTAAATTACATCTAAAATACAATATGATTGGAATTGCTTAACACAGAGAAGATAAAGAACAGGTTATTTTATGTTGACTATATATGCTCTGTCATATATGAATGCTTATATACACATGTATAGTCTCTCCTGCTTCGAGGAATTTTGATGCAGATATTGCAAGAAAAATGTATCACAAGTTGTGTATTTCGACATTTAAAGAAAGTACTCTACATTTTAGAATCTAATATATATATCTCTCTCACGTAGTACTTAATATGCTGTGGTTTACACTGGGAACGGAAAGCATGGCGGTTACAACAAGGAGTAGCTAGCTACTAGAGCTTCAATTTTCAGGGAGAAAATGATATTCTACAAGCATAACAGTCAGTGATCTTCCAAATCCTAATCCCTGATTAGATAGGAGCCCGTCTCCTAGGAAATATGCAAATAGAGAGGAAAGAAAAAAAATCACTCTGCAGACTCAAGCCTAAAAAAAAATCACAAATGATCTAGTTTCACTAAAACAAAACAAAACAAGAACCGAGGGAATCCTATAAACACATATCCATGAGAACATCTCCCGTCTTATTTACTTATTTATGAACCTATGTTTGTCACTGAAATCCACCCCCCAGTGAGCGCCAGGCTCACGTAATCTGGACCTGATCGGCATCTCCAGACAATTGTGGCTGCAACTTTACACCTCCCCCAATGGCAGGATATAAAATTTGGCCCACCCCAATGACACACCACTAATTAAGCTGAGCTGCTGGTGTGGAGAGAACAATGATGTCGACATCCAGCCCTCAGGGGAGGGAGTTTCAAATCTCAGACAACACCGTCCCCCAAGTCAGGTCTTAAAGGGAAATGTGCCCACAAGCTTCTGCAAATGGCACCTGTCAAGGCAGGCCTTGCTTGGATTTTTAATAACTGTGCTTAATTGTCTGCCTAGTTCTGGGTGGGGGAGATGGTCACAGACAATATGCATGAAAATCTTCCTTCCCCTTGGAGGTGAAAGAGCCCAGCAGGACATTGGGATTTTGTGGTTTGGGACTCAGGGGTAGAAGCCAGCACCGCCTACAGCACCCGCTGGATCCCTGGGCTGTGCTGGCTGCGCAGGGCAGTCACCCATCCAGACCCATGCAGGAAACCAAGCGGGACCCTGGCTCTCTCCAGCTGCTGGTCCACCAACTATTGGGTAAACCCTGACCGTAAGATTTATGAAGCATGTTAAACTGTCTCAGAAAAAGCATTCTCTGAACCAGAAAGCAGGAAGGGACCTGGCAAAATTTCAGAGGACATCAGGTATCAGTCCTGAAGAAGCTGAGTCTCTATCACGTGGCTCATGCAAGACGCACTTAGTCCCTCCTCCAGGATTCCATCCGATAAGAATCAAAACAACTCCCAAGGTCTACTATAGAAGGGGGTCTATCCACTGGTGCTCTAAAGACTCAGGATTTGGGAAAATAAAATCTTCCATTTTCAGTAGAGGATTGTAATACATGCATTTACCAGTTTCTTGTTTCTTTCTTTATCATTAAAGTGCCAGTTTCTCAAAAAACAAACAAACCAAACCAAAACAAAACCCCAAAAAACAAAAAAACAAAATATGGAATGAATGCTGATTACTATTCTGGATTTGTCTAAGTCCCATTGGGAGAGTTTCTTATGCAGATCAAGAGCAGCATATGGCTGCAAGATATTAAAAACTAGATTAAATAGTAATGTAAAAACACATGAATAATAGTGTATATATTACAAGGGCCTAGGGCTGTGAAATGTATTTTTTATTAAAAAATACTGATATGAGGACAGTATCCCAAACCTGTACCTTCGTGGATAAGCCAAGAATTCAATAGGCACAGTGTAAGCTTATGTGGCGGATAAGCCCATAAATGCCACCATGTGCATATGCAGTTTCACATATATGCACACAGATATATTCGCATTTTACTTCCTAACGTACTTAAGTCGTAAAGTGGGTAATTGTGCCAACTAAGTCGTCCCTATACAATCTGATAGAATGTTGAGATTCCTTCTTTCCATCTTCCTTCCTTCCATCTTTCTTTTTCCTTCCTTCCTCCCTTGCTCCCTCCCTCCTTCCAACACCAATTATCTAATACGTGCCAGACACAGAGCCAGCTATATATCAGGAGATCAAAAACAACTGTTCTCATGGAGTCTATAGTGTAAACAACTGACGATAATACAAAGAATGTGAAGTGGATGCTTGCATAGATGCACAAACATTTTTAGCATGATGGTATAAAACAAAGGGTAGCACTGCACAGAATTTGGAATCAGAAGTTCTGGGTTCAAATCTTATCTCTGCTGCCCACTTCCTGTGTGAACTGAGTAAACTGAATTTTCTTCCCAGAAATGAAATGATATTTGTGCTATCCTTCACAGGAATGGCATAAATATGGAATGATCAAAGCTGCCAAAACATTGTGTAGAAAATATACAAATTCAGGTAATGTACCTACACCCACGGATCCCTAGAGAAAGTCAACCTTTAGCCCAGCTTAAGAAGTAGAAGAGAAGAAGAAGAAGAAGAAGAAGAAGAAGAAGAAGAAGAAGAAGAAGAAGAAGAAAAGAAGAAGAAGAAGAAGAAGAAGAAAAAGAAGAAGGAAGAAGAAGAAGAAGAAGAAGAAGAAGAAGAAGAAGAAGAAGAAGAAGAAGAAGAAGAAAAAGAAGAGGAGGAGGAGGAAGAAGAAAAAGAAGAGGAGGAGGAGGAAGAAGAAGAATAAAGGTTTCTAGAGGACCAGAAGACAGATGATCGAGGCTGAATGGCCACTCTTAGGGATGCTAAAGTTCAGATGGTTGTGCGTGGAGCTTGGTCAGCTCCCAGGTGGCGAGCCTGTATGTGGATGGCAGCCCAAGGGCTGGGGATGTGCACACCGCATCTAAAATGTGACTACATCACAGAAATTTTTCCATGCTTTGCTAAGGGACTCTATTTCTGGCCAAGACAATGACACTACTGATCTATATTTCAAGTGGCTTGTGCCTGCAGGAGTGGGAAGAGACAGGGAAGGTCTAATGCAGGGAAGAGCCCACCTGGAGACCAAGTGTAGGTCAGCGAGTTCTCAAAGTGAGGTACCTGGTGAGCAGCTTCCTCCCTAGATGATCAATGTCCTCAACCTGCCATAAAGTGCCCCAACCTGGGTGGCTTAAAACAACAGAAATGTATTCTCTCACAGTCCTAGAGACTCCATCCAAAGTCTAGGGGTCTCAAGGTTGGTTCCTTCCGAGGCTCAGTGGGAGAATCTGCTCCTTGTTCTTCTCAGCTTCTGGTGCTTTGCTGGCCATCTCTGGTGTTCCTTGGCTGGTAGACACACCACTTCAATCTGTCGTCACATGGAACTCTCCCTGAGTGTCTCTGTGTTCAAATTTTCCTCTTCGTATAAGGATGCCAGTCATTAGATTGGGCCTACTCTAGTCCAGGAGGATGTCGTCTGAGCTTGATTCTATCTGCAAAGACACTATTTCCAGTAGGAGCTTATCCACAGGTTCCAGGGCTCAGGGCTCAGGATGCCGATGATCTTTTGTGGGACACCATCCAACCAAAAACACCAAGCATCTTGTTAGAAGTGAAAGTTGAGGGCATCTGAGTGGCTTAGTTGGTTAAGCGTCTGGCTTAAGCTCAGGTCATGATCCGGGGGTCCTGGGACTGAGTCCTGTGTTAGGGTCCCTGCTCATTGGGGAGTTTACTTCTCTCTCTCCTACTCCCTCTGCTTGTGTGTGTTCTCTATTTCTCTCTCTCTGTCAAACAAATAAATAAAATCTTAAAAAAAAAAAGAAGTAAAAGTTATCTTAACTCCACCCCTGACATGCTGAATCTGCTCTGAGCCTCTGATCCTGCAGTCTGTGTTTGCCACAAGCCCCCAGGATCCTGGTCTTCACTCACGTTGGAGGACTACCTGCTGGGACAGGTGGAGGGGAGGATATAAGGTGTGTGTGGGGGAAAGAAGAATCATCCACTGATGGGATGGGGGAAGAAGGAAGGGAGGGAGGGAGGGAGGGAGAGGGAGGGAGGGGAGCCAGAAGGGTGGGTATCTTACTCAGAATTATTATGGTTCACTCAAACATGATTAAGTCATTTTTTTTATTTTTATTTATTTTTTTTATTTATGATAGTCACAGAGAGAGAGAGAGAGGCAGAGACACAGGCAGAGGGAGAAGCAGGCTCCATGCACCGGGAGCCCGATGTGGGATTCGATCCCGGGTCTCCAGGATCGCGCCCTGGGCCAAAGGCAGGCGCCAAACCGCTGCGCCACCCAGGGATCCCTGATTAAGTAATTTTTTAAAAGATTTATTTCTAGAGTTTATTGGGAGGAATCCCAGAGAAGCAAGGGCAGGTTATAAAAGCCACAAACTGAAGGAACTATGGCCTCCCCACCTCTCTTTCTCTCTTTCTCTCCCTCTCCCTCCCTCCCTCCATCCTTCTCTCTCTCTCTCTCTTCTCTTTCTCTTTCCTCCCCTCACCTGCTTTCCCTCCCAGGGTGCTCACCACATTCCCACACCTCCAGTGTTTAAGCAGAAAGCAGAGGCCAGCTGACATTAGTGAATCCCCGTTCTGAGTTTCCACAAGATAGGATCTCTTTATCATGAATTGCGTACAGAGTCCAACTCTAAGGCCCCATCTGGGCTGAAGGGTGGGATCACTAGGGTCAGCATGATTGCCAAGACCACCCATGTGGGAGTGGGTGATGATTCTCAAAAAGGTTTCAGAGACTAGGTGGACACCCCAAGACAACACACACTGGCCAGACCCCTGAGCCCATGCTCCTTCCACTGGCCTCTGATGATGTCTCAAGAGAAAGAAGTCTCATCGCAGTCTAGAGAGTTTAAGTCGAAGGTTTTAGAAATTGGAAGACTACGTAGAATTTATAAATTGGATCTTGAGTAAGAGAGAAGACTATAGGTTGGGACTGAGTAGAATTAGGAGCAAAGATAGGGGCATCTGGGTGGCTCAGTAGATTAAGCATCTGACTGTTGCTTTGGGCTCAGGTCATGATCTCAGGGTCCTAGGATGGAGCCCAGCATCGGGCCCCAGGTCTGTGCAGAGCCTGCTTGGGTTCTCTGTATGCCCTTCCCTTTGCCTCTCTCTCAAAACAAAACAATTAACAACCAACCAACCAAAACAAACAAACAAACAAGCAAACAAAAAGACAAAAGACAGAGATGAATCCAGCAGACCTCAGAGGTATTTTAGGGGCCAAGACCAAAGCAAATAAGCACCGAGACAGCTCAGCTGAGGACAGTGGTTGCCCTCCTGCATCTGGGTTTGGAAAGCAGGTGTGAATTGCATGAAAGGGCTCATGGGGTGGAGCTGGGTTGGAACCAACACAGAAAAAATAAAACCAAACTAGGATGTAAATTGGTCATTCAATAGTGATTCATTCCTATGATAAAACACAGGGAGGAAAATCCAATGTATGTATCTGTCTATAAAGAGAGAGCAGCATCTGAAACACCTGTGTAGAGTTACTAAAAGAACAGTAGGTGAGCATCAAAAGAACCAGCCAAACCACTGCTGCCAGCTGGCTTTGTGACCTGAGAAAAGCCCACCTCTTCCAACTCCACCTTCTATGGAGAAACAGCAAGGTTGTACCAAGTAACCTCCAGCGTCTCATAGGACACTTAGGTCCCACTCTTTCATAAGTGCTTCTAAAAATTTCTGGATGAGCATCGTTTTGAGCTTTCCCATTCTGGGAAACAAAATTTAGAAAGAAAAACAGAATCCAGGTAAAAACCATGGAAAAAGTTGTCGTGAGGGTGGAAGTGACTGCAGGAAGCTCTCCACCCCTGCTCTGTAGGGACAAGACAAGAGGAGTTCCATGCTTTTTCACAAATCCAACAAATCTTTCTGAATCTGCGGTGAATCAGGCATATTGTCACTCAGTCCTTGAGATGCGCTGTGAGGATTATTTGATTTATTTGCTTGATGTACTTAAAGCATTCCACTGGTCTGGGAGGAACTAGATGCTCGGAAGAGATACACATCGAGGGCTCAGACGAAATGCTGCAGGTAACCGCCCCTGCCAAGGAGAAATACACATGGGTCGTGATTGGACACAGCAAGTGAGGAACCCATTGATATGAACCACATGGGGCTTCTGGGGCGAGTAAACCAAAAGTCAATCATAGCTACCCATCCCTGACTGTAATTTCATTCGTTCAAAAGCTGACAATTCTACCCAAAAGAGCCTCTGACAGAACATGCTTCAACTCTTCTCCCCACAGATGATGCCATGACCACACTTGGATCAGAAACGAAGCTCACATTCGTGAGTTTTTATTTTTTTTTATTTTTATTTATTTTTTTATTTTTAAATTTTTATTTATTTGTGATAGTCACAGAGAGAGAGAGAGAGAATGAGGCAGAGACACAGGCAGAGGGAGAAGCAGGCTCCATGCACCAGGAGCCCGACGTGGGATTCGATCCCGGGTCTCCAGGATCGCGCCCTGGGCCAAAGGCAGGCGCCAAACCACTGCGCCACCCAGGGATCCCACATTCGTGAGTTTTTACTAGGTGCTTCATGGAATTGCACACTTTTTAACGTGGGGTGTGTGAAATTATCCTGATTGCACATGAGAAGTCTGTGTTTAGAGAAGTCAAATATGACTTATTCAGGATAACAGAAGATGGTGAGCGTAGCCCCAAATATGTGATTTCCAAGCTGGAAATCCATTTTAATGATGGTGGACAGGGATGAGGATAACTTTATTTTTCGTAAAAATAAATAAATAGATAGATAAATAAATAAATAAATAAATAAATAAATAAATAAATAAATGTAAGATTCACTTTTGACACACCTAAAGTCCTTCATTTCTAATGTAGCTCATTTAATCATTACAGCCTTCTTGGCAGATGACATGAATACATTTTACAAGTGTAGTCGATCGCCTGGAGAGTCTTAGTAACTTGTACATGAGCAAATGGTTAATGGTTGGGCCAGAATTTGAATCATGTCTCCTGGCACCCAATCCTGTATTTTTTCCTAGAACCTACACTATCTATCCTATCAGCAGGAAATAAGGTTTCAATATAAAATAGTTGTAATTATATTTCTGGTGAAATTTAAGTACATTTTCTTTTGAGCAATATAGAGTAGAGCAATAACTATTATAACTAACAAGCTGTAGAGCCCTGCTCAGAATGCATTGATGGGGGTGCACGGTTGGGCCTATTATGCATATTACCCATAGAATACGAATACTATTCTACTTGAATTGACTTTTCTGGTGCTGCTTGGAGAAATCCCTCTCCCCAAGTCAAACATTGAGTCAATCCATTGGTATCAGCTCCCGTGCCCCAGTGACACCCCACATGGAGTTTGAGTCTGCTTCTTGCAGATGGTAGGAGCTCCCTGAAAGTGAGAACGTCTGCCCTCCTGCTGGGATCCAGGCCTCACGTCTCCAGCCACCCTCCGTGTCCTCTCTCTGGTGTTTGAATAAACACAGCACCCTGTTCTTGATGCCCAGCTATAGAGTCTTGGCACAAAGAAAAGCAGCACCCTGCAGCATGCTGTTAAGCCAGGTCCATCCTGAGATCCTTTCAAGGTGATGCCATTTTCAAATGATTGGATTCCTAACAGGAGTCCAGTTGCATCTCTGTAGCTTGGTTTCTACCAAGGCGACAGCAGCTGAGATGCCCTGCAAGACACTTGGCTAATCCGTGTGACACCTTTGTGTGTCCCGGATGATTAACCACAGTGACAAAACAGACTCTGCCACGGGTTAGACCTGAGCTCTGCCTTGTTTCAAGTTGGTATTTCCCCCCAGGAAATTAAACTGATGATCTTGCTGAATACATTGGAAGTTTCTTTTATGAACTGCTTATTCTCACTTTTCACCAGAATATGATGTGAATATATTTTTACTGGATCTTTTGTTCCCAAGAGGAGTCTCATCTCAAGCCATTCAGTCATGAAAGAGGCTCAATCTGTGGTTACCGAACACACGGACAATCTAAATCTGTGACCTCTACCCAAACAAACACTGATTCCCAGGCCAGCCCACCTTTGGGATTTGCACTTTGCATTTGAATTGCACACACATGTACAGTACATTCACATTACACGTGTACACATGGGCATACATGTACATGCAGGCATATGCCTACCCCAAACTCAGATGTATATGTATACACGTAATACGCATATCACACACACACACACACACACACACCTGCACACACACATTTTCATTTCAAAATGCAATACTAAGATATAACAAATCAGTGTCTGCCCTGGGTGGGAAGATTTTCTGGTCTTCCTTCTGCATCTGCAGCCGGCTGCCGCTCTAGGACTTCCCCTCCCATTGTGGCACCTGGTATTTATCTGTCCCTCTCCTGGCAGCTCTCTTTTTAGGAGCCACCTTGGAGCATTCTGATAGGTGTACAAGTCAGTCTATTTTAGGCATCCTGGAAGCAGCAGATGTCTCTGTCCCAGGTCTCGTGGCTCACTACTTGAATGCCAGCCTGTGTCCCTTCTTATAAGGCTTCGTGTTCTGGGTGCTTTCCTCCTGCACCTCTTTGTCATCAATGTCAAGATTCAGCACACTTCTGGGAGGGAAACAAAGTCATTGTTAACTTTTTAAAACAAAATTGTGAACGAATATTCCCCTCAATCTGGTCCTCTAGCATAGCTGGTCCAGGAATCTTCAGAAGACAGATAAAACCTTTCTCAAATGCTCCTTTGAGAAGAGCGAAAGTCACCTGCCTGCCTTCTCTGAGGATGTTTTAAATGGCTTACGACATTATATTTATCCCCTAGACCTCTGGCTAACGAATGCCAGATATCAGGGATGCAAAGATGAGAAAGACAATTTCAAGAAGGGAGACAGTAATGCCTCGGGTTAGGTGCTGAATGCTTAGAACTAACCGGAGCCTGTATCCGTGCAAGACCAAACAGCTGCGTGCATACATCACCACCAACAGGTGATCGACAGAGTGCTTGTATCATTACTTACAATCCTTCAGCTAAGGTCTTGCTGAAACCCTCACTCAACACATATGAGGGAAATATTTGTGTCCTGATCCTGCTCAAATGATTTTCCTTTTCCATCTGGTCTGATGCCCGATTCCCACTGCAGCCCTTGGCAAACTCTACAGAAATGGTCACATAGTAAATAGATGAGGCTGTTCCGGTCTTACACTCTGTGTTGTAACTTCTCAGCTCTGCTGGCGGAGCTGAACGCAGCCACAGACAAAGCACAAACCAGTGAGCATGGCTGCTTCCGATAATACTATGTTTACAAAAGCAGGTGGCAGACCAGATGTGACCTTTGGTCCTGTGTTGGCCCCTGGTCTGTAGGGTCCTCTGCCAACCGGGGGCCACACAGGCCTGAGTCGGATGGATCATTTCTGTGCCCTGCAACATCTCTATCAATTCCTAATACTCATCTTCCTGTGATTTCCTGATGTTCACTGTTCAGGCACAGAACTTTCTTTAACTTTTATAACCCAGACTGTCTCTGTTTCCCTCAGTTTCAGAGCAAATCTGTATAATCCTGGAACAATTGTAGGGCAGTAAGCTTGAGGATAAAGCGGATGAGACAGGGAAGAAGGAAATGAAAGATAGGGGGTGCATCGCTGAGCTGGTGAGTATTTGAAAAACCACCTGCTCTTCTCAAGGAAACATCTCCAGACATAGATAGATCACTGATTCTTGGGAGCTCCATCTCTGGAGGAGCAGGGAAGGACATGCCCACCAGGTCCTATCTTCCACTGACTAAAGCTTACTCTATGGGGCAGCAAATCCCTGTCCATCCAGACTGCACATGTATGGGTCCTGAGTGGGTCCCATGGGTTTATACTCCACTGCAGCAAGGAACCTCTGATGTGACAGATGCATAGATGGGCACAGAGCATAGATGGGCACAGAGCAAGAGGTTGTGGGGTTGTGCTTGATGCCACTCCATTGAGGAAGCAAAGGGCCAAGGGCTAGGAGGTACCTATGAAGGAACCCATACTTGTACTACTCTGAACTCCTAGGGACCTGGATACAATAGGGCCTCCTATTGTATCCAGGTCCCACAGGATTTTTGTCATAAGAAATTTCCTCATTTCTTCCTTGAGGGAGGAGGCAAAAGTCCAACAGTCCATGGAATTCCTTTCAAGGTGATGGTTGGCCATATTTCTGACAAGATGAGATCAAGAAGAAGAGAATCTTCTACTGTCGCAACTGATCTCAAGACAACAACTGGTAAAGATGCAATCCTCTTCACCACTTATTAGATTTTAGATCTGATAAGAATACCCTTACAGTTCTGGACTTATCTAAATGGATAGGGTTTAGTTTTCTTGAGGGATTTGGTTTGCTTCCTTGGTTTGAATGGAAGGAAGGATATGATCCCTTAGTTGTCCTGCCCTTAATACACATCATACCAGCTCGCCTGCTTTTCAATGGGCATGGAAACACCTCGATAGTTATCTTAGACACTTATTCAGGCTCAGGGACACTGATAATGCTTTCTGGTGTTTTGATCTATTGTCCCAAAGAGACTAAAGTGAAGGTAGAGAAGGTAGACAGAACTTCAAGTTCAGTGGGTGATCCCAATAAAAATGATCCCCATTTGGATAGTAGGGCTGAAGACCAAGCTGAACTAGATGTGATAGGATCAAGAAGCATACATCCCATCACTAGGTCAATGAGATAATGGTGAGAGCTGCCAATTATACCTCCATCTTCTGGACCACATGCTCACATATTCTAGCTTTGAAGGACACATTACCTGTACCTCAGCTATTGGTTTGGCACCATATTAAGCTCCCAATGCCACCTGAAGTCCACCACCAAACTCAGCCTATAACCAGCCACTGTCCCATTCTATCAAGCCAGATGTTTCTTCTGTGTGACAGGGTTCATGGTAAAACCTGTGGTCGCATGCCTACAGACTCACATTGTTTGCCCATAAAATCACTTCTGCTGGTCTAGGGCAGAGTCATATTAGTCAACCTGTGACCAAGTGGCTCTCTGGTCCCAAGGAGTGTTGTTAGAAGATTCATCATCACTTCTTGATGTTGGCCAGTGCATTCAGATCATGGATATAGCTAGTTCAGCCATGGAAGAAGAAGCCCATGGAAAGAAATTGGGTTAATAATGACATTATCGGCCTATTAAATCAACCATTCCCTGAACCCAACTTGTAAGGCATCATCTTACATGAGTTAATATATCTCCTTATTTTTTAAAAGCTGGTTTTGAGTAGGAGATTAGGCTGGTGAATGGCAGTGAATGAAACAGAAAAATATCCAAGCTATCTGACCACATTAGTTCTACTGTAGTGTGTTGTGAAAGTGTCATTAACATTTTTGGGTGCTGGGCCTCTTCTCACTTCTCTTGATATATTTTGAGTGGCAGTAGCTGAATGAAAAGGTGAATTTTATCCTGATGTTTCCAGGGCAAGTTCGTAGATATGCTACCAATTTCAAAGTTTGTAAAGTAATATCTTACATGGCACTTGCCCAAACTCCATCTGCACGCCAGTTACATCAGAATAACCAGCGTGCTTGTTGAAAGGACAGATTCCCTGGCCCTACTGTAGATCAAATAATTAATAATCTTTAAGAGGAAAGCTTAGGGATCTGCATTTCCAGCAAGCTCTCTGGATAATTTTCATTCACTGCCAAGATTGAGAACAAATGTCTAGAGAAAATTGGCTCAGATCAAAGCCAGAGTAGGAGCATGCTGATTTAGCTGCCTGGGATGAAAAAGTCCTCATTAACCTAGGCTCAAAACTGTACATGTCTGTTTGCACTTTTCAGGTTGAACTAGAAAGGGCAGTAGTTTCGTGGTCAGGAGAACTGTCACGCTCATCCTCTGCCCGTCTCTAGCACTACAGAACCTTGGAGAAATCACCTTTTGGGGGTCTCAGTTTGGTCATCTGGCAAGAAAGAGGGAAAGGATTACATAAGATTACATTTAAGAACCTTTCCTCACAAGACATTCCAAAGCACTCAATGACATCAACCTTGGTCAAAGGCTACAAAACTTTTATATTCTTAGGCAGATATGTGTAATTGTATTTTAATTCACTGATTTTGACTTTCCAATTCCCACCATGACATTTTTATAGGTAAGCAAGAGGGCAATGGGAAGGGTGTGTTTAGCAGTAAATGGTCCCCCAGAGATACTAATCAGTAGGAAACCATCTATGAGTTAAGAGTCCTGTTTCTGAAACTGAACTTTCACATCTTGAAAAGAAATTACATGATCTTATGGTATACAGCTCTATGACATAGTTGAAAAGTAGTTCACCAGGTGAAATTTCGCCTGACTTAGATTTTCCACTTTCAGAATGCACATAATTTGAAGGTGAATTATATAAAAATCTAGAAGAAAGCATACTCGCATACTCAAATTATCATATAGATGCTCCGTGTTATTTTAGCCAAGACGTTATTACTTTACGGACTGCATTTTCCTCTCTGTGGTCCTATAGGAATCTCCCATCTAGTCTATAATGCGTGATTTGGAAAGACTGCTTTCGACTGGAAGAATTTGCTTCCAGCCCTATAAATCTGATGTGAAAATTCATCACATTTTCCTGCTTCAGACAAATCCTTGGTGTCAAAGCTCTGCAACCTCAGTGCCTATAAAAACAACCCAACTGAAGTGTTGCGATTGCTTTTGTAGAAATCCTCCTTCTCTCCCTCAGGCCCTGCAATAAGTAACGAAGCCTTAAAAGTCCTCAAAGGAAGCATTGTGAAGAGGTCGATGCCAGGGCTGGTGCAGCACTATAGCCTCGCTGGGCGATGGACCAAACAATCTGTGGCCCAACAGCCTAATGTGGTGTACTTCACGTCTTCTGGTCTCTTCCATTCTTCTGTTCAGACATTTCCATTAACAGATCAAGCCACAGAGCCCATTTCCTGCCATTCCAAGGAGCTCTTAAAACCTAACTTAATTTAACAGCGCTGAGTAAAGGCACAGGTCCCGCGTGCCCAGGTCTCATGGACGGCAAGCTGCGCCAGGCCCACAGCCCGCCACTGGACTTGCAGGTGAACAGCTCCAGGGAGTAGCTGGGCATAGTCTCCACACACCAAAGCTTCGACCCTCCAGCAGACACTGCTCCCTAGCAATCACGGTTCTATTCTAAATCCTGCTCTCTCAGCTGAAAATATGCTCCTTGATCCCCAGTGCCAGCAAAGTCGCTCTATTCAAATGGGGTCTCCTCCTCATACGTTTGAAAGACCTCGAGTGGACCTGCCAGTTGCCGTCAGCTGACGGATGAGACATGCATGTGCCACAGCGGGCAGCGTGTCCCGTAGGCACTGTGCTGGGGTGGATGGAAGGGCTTTCTGACCCCCGCCAAGGTGTGAATTCATAACAAGAGAGGGTGTGCGCAGACTTTAACAGCTTGTCAAATGTGTGAGTTGAAGATAATGAATTCGAGTCCAGTGGTGGGGTTTTTCTCTGGTTTGCAGGTTTATTAACAAGGAAGATATAGATACAAGAGACACCTGGAAAAAAAAAAAAAACAGCGTGTTCTGGGAGGGCTGAGAATCGAATGGTCTTTTGTGAAAGGCCAGATTGACTGTGGAGAGTAACTGGGTCTGTTGACTACCTCCTCTTCCCCACAGAATCAATCAGCCTTCATTTTCACCAAGCCTGCACTTAGCAAAAAGTAGCCCCAATCTGGCCATTTTGAAATACAGCCATGATTTTATGGGAAACCTTATCCACACCGCCCACTAGGCAGCCAGCCATTCCCCACACGCGACTATAGAGCCCTTGAAACGTGGCTGGTCTGAATTGCAAGGTGCAGTTTAGGGGAAATGCGCACTAAATTTTAAATACTTATCACAGAGAAGTACAATACACCATCGATGTTTCTATATTAGTTATACATAGAAAGGATGATATTTTAGGTACATTTGGCTAAGTAAAAGGTAATGCTATAATGAATGAGAGCTCTTTACTTTCTTCAGTGTGGTTATTAGAAAACTCAGATATGTGGATGGCTCGTGGTCTTTCTACGGGACAGCGCCACCTTAGCCACCTTAGATTCTTCTGACTTAACCCAAATCCCGAATAAGGAGATGTCTCTTTTAGGTGATCAAATAATCACTTCGTTTTGATGTAATTCCTTTCCTCATGATTATATCTGCTTGGGAATTTTTAGATGGCAGTTAATAATTATTTCGTAGGTCTTCAGTCCTAATATCTACGTACCAGATCTTATCTCCAGATTCATAAACACACGTCACTTTTGAAAATAACCCTGAAGTACTTAGTGTGAATTTGATAAAAAAAATAAGTTATTTTATAATCTCTCCCAGAAAGATTTCAACTTCATTTTCACCATAGCAACTGTTAAAGAAGACAAATATTTTTACCCCAAATCCATTCATGACTTCCTGTACCAATTATTTGAAAGATAAGTGTTCTAATAACCAAAAAACTATTATCTCCTGGAAAAATCCTGCTCAATCTCTGCCTCTCCCCCTACTTCATCCGTCTCTCCTTTATCTTCAACAACCTAATTGATTCCTTTCCCTCAACTTACGTATTTAATTTGTACCATACTCGTGTAAGTTATTTTTTTTAGAAGAGTGCATTTTTTTGCTATTGAGCTGATATTTATATAACACAAAACTGTTTAGAAGTGTGCAATTCAGCGGTTTTAGTGCATTCACAACGTTGTGCTATCATCACTATACAATTCCAAAATATTTTCATTGCCCAAAAGAAAATCCAGCCCCATTCAATAGTCCTCCTATCTTGACCTTGCCCTAGCCCTTGGCAACTCCTTATTTACCTTTTGACTATATGTATTTACCTATTCTGGAAATAGAATAGAACTTTCAGAATCATATAATTACACGTGGTTATATATAATATAAAATATATAAAATTATACATATGTGTATATAAATAATTATATATGAGCATATGTTTTAGATACATATTCATATAAGTGGATTATAGTACACACTATGATTCTATGAAGTGATTATATATTATGTAAATCTATAATTATATTTATGGTATAGTCCATACATATGCTGATGCTGGCAGTTGCTGAGAGTGTCTGTTCTGATTGTGTATTGTGGACTGTGGAAATAACTGCAGGTGGGTTTGGAGACCCACTGGACCCAGTCTGAGGCGTGGACCTGAACTGGCCCCTGTCGGCCCCAACTCTAACTAATGAGCCCCAGGGACAACTGGGTTTCCTGAAACTAATGTCAGTTCAGTACCATTGTCAGGAATCCTCCCAAATACGAGTATTTCCTTTTCTCCAACATACAGCCACCCCAGTAAAGGCCAGAGATCCTTTTGGGGGAGGCTGAGAGTAAGATTAACAGTATAAATTTGGGGCATGGTAGCTGAGTCCTCAAGGGGACCCAGCCTGCTCCTAACTGAAGGGGTTGTAGGCCCATAAACTGGCTCAGGGGAAGAAAGGCACCTTCCAAATTGCTGATTCAAACAATAAAAGGTGATGAATGAAGAACCATTTGTGGCAAGAAAGTAGTGTTCTCAACATAATCATACATTACAACTTATTAAAGATGGAATAGGAGTCAGTTTTAAATAATAGAAATAACAAAGTAGTGGAACAACAACAAAAAAGCAAATATTTATAAAATCTTGGTATAGGAAAGAATTTTCTAATCATGATGCAAAACCCCAAAATTATAAAGAAAAACAATTGCGACTATTAAAGCACTAATCCAAAAAAGTTGAGCAAGCCAAGTCCGATATAAGCAATGGTAAGTTTAGATTTTCATCACCTCCCACTGGGGACATGCAAACTCCAGTGTGGCCTTAAAAATGATTCTGACTTTGGGTCCCATCTACCTTTCTAGATCCATGTGCTATGCACTGTCATGCAACCCCTGCCTCTTGGAGTACTGTCTACACTCACGGCTGTACCCATCATTTCTTAAGCACAGCAAGCTTCTCTCCTACCCTTTTCCCCTTGTTCATACTGATGTTTCTCTTCCTCCTTCATGCAGGAAAATTCTATTCATTTATTAAGGACCCTTGAGTTCCATCTCCTTGAACTTCTCTCTTTTTGCACTCTGAGTGGGGCCGTGTGACTTGCTCTGGCCAGTGCAACGGCAGGGGTGAAAGTAAGCAGAAGTGCTTGTATCTCTGCCTCCACCATGAGACATACTCATAAGAGGGTGAGGGGCAGGAAGCACAGTGTCCCCATGGCCTTAGCAGACAGACACTTGGGCCCAGCCGAGAGCAGAGGACCCTCCCAACCCAGACCTGACAGGTCATGACTCTTAAACTAATGCCCTTAATAAATGCCTTTTTTTTTTTTTTTTTTTTTTTTTTTTGCCACTGAGATGGGGATGGCTTGTTAACAGCAGGACTGTAGAGCTGATAAGTGAAAGAGGGCCCTTGGAAGGCAAGGCTGTGCTTCCTTGGAATTTGCTGGCTCACTGGAGCATGGACACTGGTAGACTTTTCTGACCTGGGGAACGTTTACAGGAGGCTCCTCAGGGGTGTGCTGGACAGTATACACTCACACCATTTGTCGTTTGTCAGGGCGCGGATGCGGGATTTGTTTTGGGCTCAGTGGAGGGGACTGGGAACACTTCCACATCCCGTGTTCTGTGGGGACCATGCTCCTGGCTTTTCTCAGATCCTTTATCTTTGTCTTCCTACAGCAAATGGAGTGACTTTCCTGATAAGTGAATGCAGAAGAATAAACGGTTGTGCTGTACCCGCCCTCCACCTTCACGGGGAGGCAGAGGTGCACGGGGTGCAGACTCTACTCCTCCCCACCAGTTCTCAACCATCTGCCCTGTGGGAGGCCCGTCACCAGTCACAGCTGCTAGGACCTCTGGGCTCCCACCTGGTCCTATTCTTCGTCTTGGTCGCTTTGTGTCTGCCTCTTATTTCTTGGTCAACTTTTCCATTTTTCCAGGGCCTGGGCAGGGAAGAGGGGTCCTATAAGTAAGAGGTACTAGTGTGAGAAGATTCTAGAAGTAACCTAGGACGGGCAGTCAGAAGCAGGAACTGGGAGCATCAGGAGCACTTGGCTGGCAGGTGCAGTACCTTTTCAGGTGATGTCTCCTCCAGCCCTGAACCCGCGCCCCCCCCCCCCAGCGTCCTCCCCCAACCCTATTCCTCATTCGTGAAGGAAAGTCCAGACCCAGCAGGGCTAGCTGCCGGAGAACTGGGAGCAGGGCAGTTAAGGAAAAGGGATTTTGCACGTTTCAAAACAAACCACTTTCCCCAGCCCCTGTCTGGGAGACCTGGGAGAGGGGAGGGGTGGAAACAGAATGAGCGAAGGAACCCAGGGCCCACCCACCGTCTCAGCAAAGGGCTGGAGCTGGCCAGGGACTTGGACAGGACACCGAGTTTAAGTCATCCTGAAGTGAGCTTTTTGAGAACTGAAAGAAGTCTCAGCTCCCAACAAGAGACCGTAGTTCTAATGGAAAGTGATTGGAAAGCTGTGGGACCTTCCAAGATGTTGTCAAGTGGTAGGAAATAGTAGATATTATGGAGAGATGTGAAGGCAGGGTTTGGAGAAAAATAAAGCAATTTCCTTTCGTCCCACGCCGAATCCAGACCGTGAATTATACTGGTTCCACTAGATAGCCTTGAGGCCTACATTTTTCATCCCTGACACAGGTCTGGTCTTATACGTATGACCTTCCATCGGTGTGGCACTCTCTCTCTCCAGACCTTCCACAGGTGTCTACCCTCCACAGGTGTCTCAGGGACCCCCAAAATCACCCTCTTGAACGGCCTGAGGATGGCTACCCAAAGCCAGTTATGGTAGCACGCAGAACGGTATGGCTCCTCATAGTGCTTTAAAAAAATTAAAGAAGCAATTCTCTCCCCAAGTAAAATGCTCTGACCTTGAAGAGTGAGAGGCCAGGCTGCAGCCATTTCTTAAAATAACGATTGTTGGCTTCCCAATATAAGAGCATTGCCCACAACCCAATATCACAAGAAGAGGCAACAGGAATCGCCCGATGCTATGCATGCCAGGGAACCCTGGGGACAGAGCGATTCTAGGCAAAATGAAGACACACAACTGGATAATAAGGAAGGAAATCTTCACTTTTGAGAAGAGAGGGCTCCGAGGTTATGAGAACCACTCACCTTAGTGCAGGGGGAACAGAATGCACGGATTTTGTTCATGATCCCAGGAGAGTTCTCAGCTGCCAACAGGTGGTGATGGCAGTGGTCTTCCCTAAGCATCCCTTTGATCACACCCCCCCACCCCCACAGGGTAAATTTTGAATAGTGAGGGTTTAAACAAGCTGGTACTAGCCCAGATGATTTTCTAAATTGGGCATCTCGCAGTTCCTAAAATGGAAGTAATGGACATTCTTTTAAAAGTCCTATCGTGTTCCACGTTCCAGAGTGAAGATCCTGGCTTTCAGTGGGAAGCTCGCGTTTCTGCGGTAAGACTGAGCACGACATCATTACCGACTTCTCTTTGCCACAGAAGCAAGTGCATTTTTGTGCTTGGAGTTAACTAGAGACATATTCATTGGGAAAGAATAAGACTTGAAAATATAAAGATGCACAAATCGAGAATATTTCAAGATGATCATTTCATAGATAGCAGCCTACAACTATGCAAAGAATAATAAAAAATGGAAGCCGCCTTCCCTGTACCAAATGCGATGTAAGGAAAAGACGAAGTTGTGGCATCACTAAAGTCCTTCTTCTCAGCTAAGATGGAACTAAAGAGATTCTTCTAGATGATTGCTTGAGCCCGTTGCACAACGTGGTCAAAAGGGCTTTAAAATCCTTGCTTCTTTGGTACTGTGCTCTCTTGGAGGCCATACTAACTCATCGAGTCATGCAAAATTTAAGGAAAGATCTCGATTCCCTATTAACCTTTCCCATATCATACATCCATATATAATTGCAGATTCCTGTTTATGGATGCTCACCCTGTCTGGTCTTCCTTGTCCAGCTGAGACCCCGAACACCCTAAATGTTGTAGCCCCTGCTAGAAGCACTGAAGTCCTGGAGATGCTCACCCAGGGGTGAGTGAAGAGAGATCTGTAAAACTCTTTGGCCTCATAAAGGGCGGGAGTGAAGGAGACACGAGAGCTTGGTTTCTACTCTCGCTGATGCCTGGAAGTCTTGTCAATTTTTTTTTTTCCCCTGGAAGTGTCAATAACTGTTCTTTCTTCCTTCCTCATGATCACCAGGCCTTCATCCCCTTAGGCCAAGATTGCCACAGAGCATCTTGATTCTCTCCCTTCTTCTGGACTCACCTATTACTCTGAAGCCACAACAATGGTTTATCCCTATACCTTAATTCTTAAAACCTAAGAACTTCATATTGTCTTGGTGATGAGGTCCTCAGATATGCCAGTTTCTAGTACAATTAGTAAGTATCATTGAAAAAGAACTCTCTGGCCTAAACTCACTAAATAACTTGGCACTTTTCTTCCTTCCCGATCTCACATTTCCTTGTCTTCTGATTATTTCCAGCAGAACCGGTGGTACCTTTCTCCGTGTCATTCTATACCCTTTCCAAACTTCCGTACCCCTCTCTGGTCCCTCTGCTCCCTGGACCCTCCTCAGACCACCTACCAGGTTTTCACTACCTCCCTCCGAGCCCTTACTTCCTCTTTGGTGTCCAGTGTCTGGCGTTGATTGTGTGCTACTTCGATTGCTAGCTTGCTTTTCATGCACAATTCCCATCTCCTTAACTAAATCATCATCTCAAGACAGGAATCCTGGCTTCCAATCAGTTTGTTCAAAAATAAAAAAAAAAAGTATTGACTGAACATCCAGTGTTGAGGTGGACCACAAAAACAAAACAAAACAAAACAAAAAAACCCACAAAGATCAGAAGAAAAACAAACACATCTCAGCTCTGAGCTCTGAACACTCCAAAACATACGAGTACCTGTTTGATTATTCGTGGTGGGAATTGACATTTTACATATTACCTTTGTAGTTTTACTTAGAAGGTTATATGTGATGCAAAAGGGAGTATAAAAAATAATACGTAATTACCTAGAAAATTATTTCAGAAGCTAACGTTTGTATATACAGAGAAGAAATACCTAAAATCTTCCTAAGGTCACACTTCAAAATTTTATTGTGAGAGCAAATCAGGCTTTCAGTGCTAAAATCACCCGTCCACAGGTTTGCCCCGGTGCCTTCAACCTCATTGTGAGGAGCTGACTGCTCAGGGTAGTTTGGGGACCACAGGGGGAGCGAGAGACCCAAAAAATCCCCCCTTCTGTGTCTTTTCCAGCAAACGCTCCCAAAGCTGTGGTTTCTGTCTTGTGGGGGGTCTCTTCTTTCTGTTAAATCACAGATGTGTTACAGGGGAAAGGTAGCCAACGGGTGCCCCACGAGGACAGATTGGTTCTGGGATTAGCTGGGAGTTATCAGTAAGAGGAGGTAAAGTTTGATGAGGCGAGCTGGTTCTGCAGCCCAGGAAGGGGGTACCAAAGGCAAAACGGTCCAAGAGAAGACAATTCTAGGTCCAGTGGTGGGGAGTGAACACTCAGCGTGGAGCAAGCTTTGGACAGTGCAGAACAGAGGAGAGGTGAGTCCCCAAAGGACCCCACAGACCACCCCTTCTACCAAAGCCTTCAGCTGGGAACACGTCCCAGTTTACGGACTGCATTCTTGAGCTCTTTGCACGGGCAAAAGCATCATCTGCTGTCACCCTAGCAGCAGTGAACCCCTCCTGTGACTGCCCGGCCTCTGCTCATGGCCCAGGGACATGTCTGCAAGGAAGACAGGGTGTCCTCCCCTCCAGGGTGCTCACAGCTCTGGACCATACACCAATCCTTCACAACCCCGCAACTCCCTCTTGCCCATCTTCTGCTCACTCTGGGCCTCTTGCTTCACCCTTGAGCCTGAAACCACCTCTTCAACATCAACCTTTCCCTGCGTGTGCATCTCCCTCAGAGCCTTCCCCCGGGCCCCTCAAGAGTGAGGCTTGCATGGCATCTACTGCTGTATCCTGGTTTGGGCTCTAGGGGTCCACAGTAGGGTGACACGGCAACAGTCTGTCAGGCACCTTCCACTGAGTCTTGGGTGTGATGCTCTCTGAGTTCCCGACAATCACTTTTCTGCTTGTCTCCTGGACAGGGGGGCAGCTAAGCAGGAGTTCCCTCCAAGTGAACCTCAGATGTCCCCGGGGAACAGCCTGTTTGGTCTCATTCTGTGCATCACATGCACGGTGGATGGACACCCTTGGAGTCCGACACCGTGTACACCTTTCCTAGATGTTCCCAGAATCTGCTCCGGATGCACCGTACGGTGGCCTCCCTCCACCTCCCCTGCCCTGGTGCCATCCCTGCACGATTTCTCATCCTTCGGAGCCAACAGCAGCCTCCGTCCTCCTGGACGCAGCATTCAGAGATGCGAATACTCAATAGGAGCTGGGGTGTTAGATAAAATGTATTTGCTGCCTTTCCCTAAACTGTTCCCCTGCAAGGATTGTGTGTTCTCTCTCTCTCCCAAGGGCCAGGCTATCGCCGTCTCCCAGGATCTGGGATGTGCCCCGCCCTCTCCAAACCTTGTTCAAAACAGACATGTCTTTGCTTTACTCTCCTTCAATCCTTTACCCACATTTCCTATCCTATTTCGTTTCTTCTCTTCAGTCATCTTCTTACAGAAAACTTTTTTTTTTTATAATAACTCTACTGTGTTTTATGCCACAGGTGAAAGAAGTTTCTAACCAATGAGAAGACCGTTTCAAGGGCTTCTGCAATGTTTTGATATTGTACCATGTAGACAATATTGTTGGAGGGATCCCTGGGTGGCGCAGCGGTTTGGCGCCTGCCTTTGCCCCAGGGCGTGATCCTGGAGACCCGGGATCGAATCCCACGTCGGGCTCCCGGTGCATGGAGCCTGCTTCTCCCTCTGCCTGTGTCTCTGCCTCTCTCTCTCTCTCTGTATTTGTCATAAATAAATAAAATATTTTTTAAAAAAAAGACAATATTGTTGGAAAGGACTTTATGATTGCAGAAGGGATGGGTTTAAAGATA
Source organism: Canis lupus dingo (assembly GCF_003254725.2). NCBI lineage: Eukaryota > Metazoa > Chordata > Mammalia > Carnivora > Canidae > Canis > Canis lupus. The sequence continues at coordinate 3,399,810 of NC_064259.1, read as the reverse complement.
AAGGATCATTATGAAAAGTCATTCTTAGTCTATTTTAAAAAAAATCTGAATTTCTTAACATACAAACCTATTAGCAGCCTTTTAATTTCATTTGTTTGTTTTTTTAAAGAAAATTCCTTCTCTCCATCCCCAAAAGTCGCATCTAGGTCAATTCCCAATGCTAGGAGGGTGGAAACCATTCCCCAGTTATCTGGTCTACCAGAGAGTCTTGTTGTTTTTGCTTCCCTGTGTTCTCTGAGTATAAGCTCTGGCTTCTTTCCTGCTTTTGGTCTTTTCTCTTTGGTTTTGAACCGGGCCCACCATTGTTTCTCTGGGCTTCCTGTACCATCTCCCTCTAGAGAGTTCTTTCATGTGTTGTGTGGGTGGACATTGTGTGTTGTGCTGCTTGGTCTCTAGACAGAGCTCTTGCAGACTTCAGTGAGAATTGCATATGGGGCCTGAGGCAACGTTGGGGGAAGGAAACTGAACTTACTCAGATGGACTTCTCTGAAGTCTAAGTCAGCTCACTGCACGGACATGAGCCCAGAGTGAGCAGGACCTGAGGCCCCTATGATGGGAGTGCGGCAGAGAGCGTGAGGACCAGCTGTGCCCTAGGAAACAGCAAAGTGTGATAGGAAGTGCTTGGGAGTTAGAGTCAGACTCTTTGACTAATGCTAGGTCTTCTACTCCCCAACTGCATCATCTTAAGAAAATCTTTGTGGAATTTACTCATTTGTAGTGAGGATAATAATGCTAAGGGGCACCTGGGTGGCTCAGTCGGTGAAGCGTCTGACTTGATTTTGGCTCAGGTCATGATCTCAGGGTCCTGGGATCGAGCCCTGTGTGGGGGCTCTGTACTCAGCAGGGAGTGTGCTTGAGATGCTCCCCCTCTGCTCCAGCCCCCACACTCTCCCTCTAAAATAAATAAACAAATCTAAAAAAAAATGTCAAATGCATAGAGCTATGGTAGGATCAAGCAGATAAGCATGTGGCATGACTAGGAGACTATATGATGCTTCATATTACTTTGTTCCTTTTCCATTTTAAAATTTCTTTTTTAGTTTTTGTTTTACTTTTATTTATTTATTTATTTTTAATTTTTTAGAGAGAGGGAAGTTGGTGGAGGGAGGGACAGAAGGAGAGGGAGAGAAAGAATCTTAAGCAGGCTCCAGGTCCAGCTCAGAGCCCAACACAGGGTTCAATCTCATGACCCTGAGATCATCACCTGAGCGAACATCAAGAGTCGGATGCTTAACCGACTGAGGCACCCAGGTGCCTCCCTTCTGGATTTTTTTTTTTAAACTTCTGGAAACCCCATGAGATCACTTGTGTTCTTTGAAATTAATGAAGCAGAAGATGTGCCTGACCCAGGAGCCTAGCAGCGCTGAGTGTCCAACGGGCTGATAGGTTTCCGTCTTCTTGCCGCATGATGCGTCTTTTCTCCAGCTAATGCACGTAGCTGTTACTTTTCACAGCTCTGGGCACCTTGCCCCACTCAGAGACGTAGACACAGCTAAGATGAGCTGGAGCATAATTCAGGCAGGGCATTAGAGGCCTGCTCCTCGGTGGCACAATTAGTGTGGCTCTTTCTGTCACTTCCCCGGGGAAATGTCTAGCCAGAGCGTGGCCATGACGTGAATTGAATTTAGTGACTGTCAGCTGTTTGTAATCTGCAATCTTGTTTAATTTCTGGCCAGATCCCTTGTTTTGAACACTCTGCAGACTTTTAATAACATTTATTACTTTTTCTTAGCTCTATTGAAATTTATAAAATTGAGACAGTGTAAAGAAAGATGAAATCACTCACAATCCCATCACCTACAGATAACCAAGATTCATATTTTCATCCATTATTTTCCAGTCTTTCTTTTAAGATATTTAACATCATATTTCCTTAGCTCTAAGATTGCATAGATTATAAGATGCATTATTACAAGAGGGCTTTTGGGGGAAAAAGAATTGGAAAGGACATAGGCACCACCTTATTCAACGTTTACATGGTTTGTAAGATTGCATCATATTTTTTTTTAGATGCATTGCATTTTAAAAACGATAAGGGTTAGATATGAGAATCAAAGACAAGTAAACACAGATCCTGCATGACCCCAATGTATCCAGTCTCAAGGACATGACTCTGTGAAGCATCCGCGGGGCAATAAATTGAGGTCTGCCCTACACGGCTGCATGCTGCCTGCATTACCCACCTCCCAGGTCTCTCTGGGAATCTCCATGTAAATGCAACAAATATCCTCCCTTCCCCAAAGTGTACACAGAGCGGCACTTCCTGCCACAGAGCCCTCTGCATGTGTCTTTCGAAGATAATCTGTTGCCCTCTAAGCCGTACAGAAACTCAACACAAAGCAACATGTAAGGTGTGCTCAGGATCATCCTACACCCTCAGGTGGTTGGAAGGAAACAAAATTCTAAAAGAAAGAAAGTCCAACAAAATATTTTTATCAAAGATGGTACATTTTATTTGGAATATATATAATGTATATATATATATATAATAAAATATATATTATATATATAAAATCAGCTTTGGAGTGAATTCTGTTCCTGTCTGCCTCCTTCCTGTGTTTCGTTAGCCCACCAGTGGGGTGCACATGCATTGGTGCCTGCCTGGCCTCCCCTTGCCAGTTCTTTTAGATTTCCATCCAAAGCTGATATAAGCTTATCTTGTCATTCCTTATTGAGACGTTAAATTCTGATAACATGTTTCATAAAATTGAGAAACAACAATTTCTTTATATTGAGCATTGTTTTTAAGTTAAACTTGATTTGGCTGCCACCTACCTGGCTTGGCTGAAAGTCGAATCTCAGTTTGGGGTTTTCCATCTGTTCCCTTGAGCTCACACGAAAATCCTCGGCTTATGCAATCTAATACCTCTGGCCGTGTGCTTCCGGAAACCTCTTGAAACCCAAAGAAACAGTTGATTCCCTGGTGTGAGGAAGCCCAGGGCCCAGAAGTAGAGTAATATTTACAGGAGACTGCGGGAGGAGCACCTGTCCCTTCCCTCCTCCTCCCCCTCATAGAGAACCCAGAACACGGCAGGGATTGACATCTTGTGCTAGAAATTGCTCAGTCACCCTGGACATGCAGTGAGACAGGAGCTCCCACCTGCCCTTGCAGGTGTGGGCTCGTGACGGAGACCAGAGGATGTGAGCAGAGGTGAGGAGGGCCCCTCCTGGGCTGGCCCGTGCTCCCTTCCATTGGCTGGGTGCCCCGGCTCTGAGACCCTAAATGGAAGACAGACCCACAAAGCAAGAGGGGCCTCCTTCTCAATCAGCAAATAGAGGAGAATCTCCTGCCTACCAGAAACACATGCCACCCTAGAAGGTCAAGAGAGAGAGAAAGAGAGACAGTGAGAGAGAGTTCCATGTGTAGAACAACTGTGATTCCAGCGTGTTTGTTACGTAGCTAGAATTATCTTAAAAAACGCATCTCTTAAGTATCTGTCTATAACATATACAGTCATAATCGCAACTTATTTAACCACCTCCTTACATTTAGACATTTTGCTTCGTTGACATTTACTTATTAGAAACAATACTGTAATAAATATCCTTGAAGAAATATCTTTGCCTACTTGAAGAAATAGTTACGGGAATACATATATTTTTATAAGTGGAGATTTGTAGTCCAAGTGTATTGAGGATTTTAAATGTCAGCTTAATTGGAAGGGAGTTAACAGATTGCCCTTAGGAAATGTGTGCCAGGTTAGACTTCTCCAGATAATACATGCAAGCATCTTTTTGATACTTTTTTCAATCATGTATATCAGCAATCATTTCACTGTTTGTCATCATGACAGGAAACAAACTAACTTTTTTTTCTTCTTTTTTTGTTTTACTTATTTGCTACAGGTGACACTAGGTTTCTTTTCCTTTCACATATGCTTAAAAGCTGTTTATATTTTCTTATGTGTATTAGTTTTTCATGTGTTTTCTGTAAGATTTGTTTTAGTGGATTGTTAATTTTTATTGTTTTTCTAGTGTAGAAACTACATATTAAGAGTATTGTGCTTTTGTTTCTTAGTTATCTTGAAAATATTGTCTCTATTAAAGTGTACTGTCTCTTGGTTTAATCTTACTCATAATACATTTTGTCATACAAGGCAACTATATGTATTTTAATTTTATATGGACATATTGTTCTGTTATTTTATTTTTTTATTAAATATTTTATTTATTTATTCATGAGAGAGAGAGAGAGAGAGAGAGGCAGAGGCACAGGCAGAGGGAGAAGCAGGCTCCAAGCAGGGAGCCGGGCATGGGACTCGATCCCAGGTCTCCAGGATCAGGCCCTGGACTGAAGGTGATGCTAAACCACTGAGCCTCCTGGGCTGCCCTATTCTGTTATTTTATAACACATAAGTATTACTGTCTGCTTTGTAAAGCCATGATATTATAAGAAAACCTTATATTTTCTTGTAATTAATGCAAAGATATAAATATATATGCATGCCTATACTTTTATGTATGTAAATATATTATTTTTGGGAACACTGGGTGGCACAGTGGTTTGGAGCCTGCCTTTGGCCCAGGGCACGATCCTGGAGACCCGGGATCGAATCCCACATCGGGCTCCCAGTGCATGGAGCCTGCTTCTCCCTCTGCCTATGTTTCTGCCTCTCTCTCCCTCTCTCTGTGTGTGACTATCATAAATAAATAGAAATTAAAAAAAAAACATTTAAAAAAATAAAAAATAAATAAATATATTATTTTGGATAAATATATTTGTGGTGTATTTAGATACAGGAGGTGTGTGTGTGTGTATATATATATATATATATATATATATACACACACACACAGTTTAAATAAACACAGAAATATATGTGTGTGAGCGTGTGTATATAATCCATCTGGGAAAAGTATGATGTAAGAGAATTTATGATTTCCATGCACATAACAAATTATAGTAACATTGTTCATCTTCATTCCTGATATAAAATTCTACATTTGTCACACACTAAATTTCCATATATATCTGTATCAGCCTGTGATGTTTCCATTGACCCACTTGCACACCAAATGCACAATTTTGAGCCCTGCTTTACATGATTGCATGGGATTTCATCATGTGGATGTACAATAATGCACTTGGCTTATTTTCTCCTTGATACCTTTCACATTATTTCTTTCAAGATCAATTCTTTAAATTAACTCCATATCAATACTTTAAAGGCTCTTGACACATATTTTCTTTTCTTTTCTTTTTTTAAGATTTCATTTATTTATTTATTCATGAGAGACACAGAGAGAGAGAGAAAGGCAGAGACACAGGCAGAGGGAGAAGCAGGCTCCATGTGGGGAGCCCGATGTGGGACTCGATCCAGGACCCCAGGATCACGCCCTGAGCCAAAGCAGACGCTCAACACCTGGGCCACCCAGGCGTCCCAACACATATTTTCAGTACGATCTCAGAAAGAAATGAGTGACAACTTCCATCACCAGGAAAGGGTGCGAGTTCCTGTTCTATCATATCGGCACCGGCGTGGACACTTTAGAGAATGTTGGCTAATAGGAGAGGCTGAAATAGCCTCTTGACTTCATTGTGAGCTCTGATCTTCAATCGATCATTTTAAAAATAGAATGTTAGGACCCAGCATCGTTATTCAAATTAACTCTGCATAAAAGGTATGACCTGGTAAGAGTTAATCCAGAAGACTTTAAAGTTCCAAATTACTTTCCTGAATGTGCTTGGAAGTAGGAGAAAAAACAAAAACAAAAACAACACACTTCTATGTTCTGAGCCTGATAATATTATAATGTAATATTGAGACCTTTATCTTTCTAGTAGAAACCCTCAAGCAACTCTAGTTTTTCAAAGTTGGGGGGGGGGGGTTCTGTGGCAGAGAGCAGAGCGGCTTCCTGGAGGTGACTCAAATGACCACCACTCTGGTGGGAGGCAGTTGGGTCCAGCATCGCTGTGGCTGAATGAGGAACTCCCATCAGCTCAGCAGGATGTGTGTTACACACACACACACCCAAGCCCGCAGGAACGTGGCTAGACCCAGCCATGTGTGCTTGGGTAAATCTGCTTCTTCCTGAGATTGAACAGCATCCTGCTCAAAGCCCGGCCAGCCCTAGGAAGTTCACTGCTGGTGCAGGTGAAAGCCTCCTCTCTCCTTTCTTTCTCATCAGAAAAAGGCTTTGTGGGCAGCCTGTGGCTTTGCCCGTGACTCTGGGCGTTCCTGGTCCACGCTGGCCCTCTGTGATGGCCATACACTTGGGGAAGCCAGAAATGTTGGGATGAGAAACTGAATTTCAGAAGCTCCTTCAGGTTGATGCTAGGCCATGTTTGCTGTTGGAAGCACACTGCAGCCTGCTAGTGAGAGGCTGCTAGGTTCTGACTTATGTCAGGAGGGGAAACATCATAAGCAGAGGAGGGGTAGTTCTACTGCTTTCTTGCCATGAAGAACCCTTCCTGAAGAGTCTGGTTTTGTAAAATTGAGTGACCCCCAGAGGCTGAGGGATGCTTTTCTAATTCACTGCCAGTAGCAGCAGTAGCAGCCTGTTCCCCAAGGACAGGATGTAGCTAATAATTGCCAGGTCGGAGGAAAGGCAGGAAAAGAAAATCACTGTGACCGTTAGACATGACTATGAATAGTAGAACTCCCCAGCAAAAGAGATAAAACCAGAGACAAAAAGCAGCTTGCCTTGCACCAGTGGTAGCTGCTGTTCTGAGAGACTAGTGTTTGCACAGCTCAGCCCGGGCAGTGTGAGGCACAGGGTGTTAGGGGGAGGTCTGGACAGGCAAAGCTAAAGTTTGCAAGCCTGGCTTTCTCAGCCACATAAAAACACCACCGATTGCCTGGGGGGCAGATGTGGGAAGAGCAAAAGGCAGGTCCTCCTACCCCAAACCCCAGAGAAGCCCCCAAACAAAACCAAGCCCCAGAGCTTGCTCCGGTGCATTCCTGTGTCAAACACCATAATCCCCTGCTACAAATCAGCCCCCCACACAGAATGTAAATAAGACATTTAAGATACCAACCTAACAAAGTGCTCCACTGAATCAATCAATCCATTATGTTTGTGGGCACAGAAAGGTTTATATAGATGCTTTAAGTGAGCCAGAGAAAGGGGGAGGAGTAAATGTGTTAGAGGTCAGTGTAAATATTTGCCTACACTAACAAATGTATATATTTAAAAACCAGAGGGGAGAGGTTGTTGAAGAGTAAGTAACAGGATGCATGCTGTTCCACATCAGATAGAATTTTCTAAAAATAGTTTTGACGATGCCCCCTCCCTTAGAAGGGCGAGTGTCAGAGGAAGGGGGGGCAGGGCTGTGGAGGAAGGGCCCCCCTGTGTCTCCAGCCTCCAACCTCCCCTGCAAGTCTTCCCTGGAGTGAAGTAACTGTGGTCATTCAGGACTGAAATACAGTGGACATCTAACTGAAATACCTTACTTTTAGGTCAACGGGCTCTACTTTAAAAGGTCTCTACGATTTTGTTCAGAGATATTAATAACATCTGAAACTTTGAATGAAAGTAAAAAATATCCTCTGAATGTTTGTGTTCGATGAGTCCCAAGATTTAAGTTTTAAGGAATTTTTATAAATATATATATTTTTAATTCATGAGGCATTGGAAGCACCTTCTCCACTGTCACGGCCCAGATAGTCTTGCTTGTCACTGTTACTTCATGTACAAGTGAGAACTTGGCGAGACCGAGGGGAAAGTAGAAATGACCAAACGTTGAAAGCCCTTCATCAGAGTCGCACTTTGAAACCACATCATCAACAACAACAAAAAAGACAGCATTGCTCATTCTTGCTCTCTCGATAGCAGGGCCAGTATGGTTCTCAGAGTCCGGCGAAAGGTTCTGAGGAAGTAGCTAATGGACCACAGCATTACTCACTGAAGTTTGTTGGTTGGTCATTCACTGACCCACTTACTCATGCCAGAGCATTTTCCAAAAACACAATAGAGCAGTACACCACAGTTTGGAAAACTCTTATCCAAGTTTTATTTTCAGACTTCCTGATTTAAATACTTTGGTATCAGCTTGGAAGCTAGATGGTAGTAAGAGTGCTGTCCAGCCCATGGATTTCTTCTAAGATGACTATCGCGGTGCTAGGAATGGTTTCCACCATCAGCGTGCCCCGGACTTGCAAGACTGAGAACATGTGCTTCTTCTATGGCTGCGTCAGAGGCCTCCAAAGGACCTGGAAATTTGGAGTCTAGAATGTAGTACTCAAGCTCCCTGCTTCAAATGAGCTTGCTATGAGCTTCCGCAGTGCTGTACCTTCTGCATGGAAGAGTTCTGAATTCTGCAAAATTTTCAGCTGAAGTACAAAGAGTGCACGTTACGTCGGGATATTTCATGCAACACTACACGACCCTGATCATGGTTCTTGCAACCATGCACCCACCTCTTCTAGACCAGTTATTCATTCTTTACATGTTGCCAACCTTCATAAAGGATTTGAAACGCAAAGCTCATTTGGATGCCCTGGGTATCTTGGACTGATCGGTCTCTCTTGCCTGCCTCTTTGGTACGCCTCGTCACGCCTTCTGTAAATATGCTCGAACACAACGGTTCCCTGCCTCATCAATCCACCTCAACATCCAGTCTTGTCTTTCTTCTTTCTCTTTTATGAATCAGCCTGTACTTCATGTTTTCATCTCCTACTCAATTTTCCTCGAAATCTTGCTTCTACTTCACTCTTCTGTTGACCTGTGGATTTCTAATCATAAACATAATATTTCTGAGATAGGATTATTCTCAATGTCCTGGATCATATTTTTAAGTTTACTTCTCATTTTGGACACTCAAGAGAGGGGCCCCTGGAGGAGATGATATTGAAGAATGCATTAGATTTCCATTGCAGAGGGACAGTGAGGGTGGAAAGGCACTTTAAGATGAAGCATTCGTATAAAGAAATATCTACTTAGCATCTACTATGTGCCACAGTCTATGCATCGAGTGTGAACTGAAGACCAAATTATAGTCTATGATTTTAATACTTTTAATTAACTGGTAAAATAAGACATCTGTATTAATATCTATAGTATAAGTTCCAGGGATTATGGTGTCACACAATAGTTATACGTGGCATCTTATGGCTCTTAGAAAAGATAAACATTTTCTTCAAATAGGATGGTCAGAGAAGACTTCCTGGTGGACAGGAGCTGAAATGCATCTGTAAAAATGAGTAGGAACCAGTAATCGGAAAGGACGTGTGCAAGCAGAGCTCTGCTGTGTTTATGGAGATGCATGCAGCACACGCAGAGGATGATCCGAATGGAGTGATGTCCAAAAAGAGGTTTGGGAGGAGAATGTAGGAAAGGTTGGCTACATAGAGCTTGAAGGGAGCTTCAGAGAGCTTGAAACAACAGGCTGAGGAATTTGGAATATACCCTCCAGACACCCGTAAATCTCTGATGGTTTAGAACAAAATGATTCTTTGTACAGAAACTATAATTTTCTGGCGTGCCCAATTCAATCCTGCTATTTCACCAACCGCACGTGTTTGTGGAGTGCTTTAAATGTTTCTGTTTGACACAGCTAATTACATCACCGAGGCTTAGCACGTCATCCCAGGTGAGTGGGCTGCCCTGGGTCTCCCGAATGAACAGTCCCTCTCTGCCTAGGCATGCACCTGTAAGCTGAAACTTATCAAATGGTCTCTCATTTGGAGCAGTGCTAGTTATGAAAGAAAAAAAAATATGCCTTTAAATTTGAAGAAGGAAGTAATCATCTTCCTTAATTAAGAACTGGAAAAATATTTGTCTAGACAGTCTGAAACTGGAAAAGAAGATATGATTTTGAACAGATAGAAGAAAATTGGCATTAATGAAGTGTCTAGAGAAGATATTTGAGAAACAATTCATCTTGGGCAAAGCATTTTGTAAACAGCTCTATTTCCCTTGGCCTAAAAGCCTTGGAGGAGTTTCTGTAAATTGGCATGTCTGCCTGCATAACTAACTATCTCTTCAAATGCACCATTATATCAACGCCCTGATCTGCTCTGACAAACTTGTCATTACATCATGCTTGCTTTAAAAATGAGAGCAGCTTGACTGGTCTCCCATGTGGCTGAAAATATATGAGTTTGAAATTTAAGAACCTCTATTTTAAATAAAACTGGAAGGGAAGGTAGGTCGCCATTAAAAAGTATCATCAATTACATAGAAACCAGATTCTAAAATGATGGTTTGTCTCAGCATTCAGGCCACACAACCCACTGCGAGGGCCCTCTTCTAGAAGCAAGGGAAAGCTCTGAAGAGGCCTGCTACGGTTTCAGTCATTTATATACATTTTAATGGATTTATAATTGGATTCAGGATTCCAGCTGGAAAGCAGGAGTAGGAAGTGGGGAAAATGTGTCCCTGGGTATTTCCTTTATAGGGATCATTGAGAAACAAGCCACATACTGAACCAGGAGAGAGGTGGGACTTGGTATGCCCCAAATTGAAGAATATCTCACAGAAGTCGTCCTGAAAAAGCTAAGCATCTGCCATCTAGCTGGCGAGGCTGACAATTTTGACATCCCGAGTCTGATCATTAATACGATTATTCATTCCAACCAGGACTAAGTCATTCTATTTGCATTAACTAAATATATTATGAAAAGAAGTCAAGCTGGCCATGGCAATAAATGGAATATGGAGATCCCATTTACTTCTCTGGCAGAAACCCAATATCCTTTCATGTTCCTTTTCTCCCTTCACAATGGACACAGCTGGGAACCTGCATATATAAACAAGAAGGGCTGGGCTGTTGTTTTTAATTCCTCTTACGTTTGAGAATTTTCACGATTACGGCTTTGGCTAATTTCAAAGTGATTCCAGCGTATTTCCTTATGTCGCAAACACAGAAATTGCAATTTATTCCAGGAAGGCACATAGATATGTTCTAGCTCCTATTCCTTGTTATATTATTTTTTTTTACAGATATCTATGCAAATTTGATAATAAAACAGAGCTTGAAGTATTAAACAGTCATACGGCTGGGTAAACTCTTATCTAGTCATTAAATAAAAATTGAATTATTAAGGCTGTTACTAAGCCAGTAATAATTAACAGAATCGGTTATTAGCAGCTGCCTAAATGCTATGCTCTTCAGGTGTTTTGCTTTGCGAGGAGAATAAGTGATTTTGAAGGTGCTCTGTTTATTTTCTCAGATATTCTTGAGAAAATCAACTCCAAGCATCTCCATTCACTATCACTGGTTGGCGTAAGTAAGTGACTTAAATTGTTTTTCTAAAGCGTCTTCGATTCCAGTTATTTTTCACCATGACCACAGTGTGGCTTTACAGCCATGGTCAGGCCTCAGTGTTGACAGGGGACTTTCTCTTGGATGAAAATACTGAAAATTCTGGTTGCGGTGGCTGAGTCCTCTGTCCCTCCCGCAGGCCTGCGCTCATGGCTTCAACTGTCCCTTCCCAACCCTCCTGCTGGCCCTGAAGCTCATAACCATCCTTCCTGCTAATCGGTGTTCCTCCTCCCTCAGAAAACACACCACACACATGCACACATGCACAGAGACACATACATGCATCCACATGCACGCACACACACATACACACACACCACTATTCTCAAAGCATCCCCTGCCAATCCTTCTTCTACTATGTCCCTTCAATTCTTATGTGTTCTTTATTCTGACATATATTTTGCATTTGCCACCAGCCTGCTATTTCACAAATTACTCTTCTGGGTGAATGTTTTCCTCCCAATAAACTATAACTTCCCTCAAGAGCTTCTGTGATTCTTCGACCTACCTCACGCCATCTAGCAATTTAGTCGGTGCACAATGGATGCCTCGTAAAGACTTTTAATTAGCCATCTCTCCCAGAACCACATTTTGTTGTGTTTTTCATTGCCTGGTTACCTAATTACAACGGTCTTTATGGCCCTGAGGTCATTCCCAATACCCTCCTGGTCCCGGTCAGGCTGCAATTGTCACCACGTTAGCTTCTCCTTTTGCCAAAGATGTCATTGGCTTCTGCAAGCTAGACGAGCAAGCTCCCTGCCTCTGCTTAAGTGGTTCACACTCCTGCACTGCTGTGCTGCTGCCTTAAACAAGAGAGCAGCCCAAGGCAGTAAAATCACACCTAATGTGTACTTGGGACATTTTCATGGGGTTCCTCACTCCCTACATATTGTGGGATTTTTCTTGCAACAAAGGGTTTTGGAAAAACATGATTTTATGTTAGATATAGCACAGACGCAGAAAGGCACATAAAATATAACGTATATAACATAAAGAATTGAGTGAGGCCGACACCCTTGTCATGGCCACCCAGGTTAGGGGATGGAACTGTGGGTCCCTGAGTGCGAGTGACATATCAGCCCCCTCTTTCATGGAAGTCACCTTCTTATTTTCCTTTCTACCTTCATCTCTCCAGTGTGCTCCACTATACACTATAATTTAGCTTGTCCATTTATTTTCATTATCTTCTAATAATTTTAAGAATTCAAGACCAATTGCTTTCTGAGTATTAATTCTACATGAATGCTTCAGTAAGCTCTGTGTTTCACTGTTAACTTACATATATGCTATGCATATTCTCTTAGCCACACAATACACACATCCGTACGCACACCTGTATTCTCTCTACTTTCGTCTCTCTTTCCACCTTTATAACTATATATATACACCACTTAAATACAAATTTCACTGCTACTTAATAGTCATCTTGATTTCGAGCCATTATGCATGGTACGATATCTGTGATTTTTCAGGTTTTTAAATTTTGGAATAAATTAACAACTATGATGCTGAAACTAAGGGAAAATGTCAATATAAAATACACTTGGATAGCTTAATACCTATGGCTACTAATGGGACATAAGAGAAAAAAATCTCTTTCATTAAAGACTTGATATAAAATCTATAAAGATTATTTTCAGAAAAATTACTTCTCATGCCAGGAAGTACTAAAGATAGTGTTAAGTACAGTTCAGACAGTGATTTCCTTCAGAAGGGTTCAGATGATTTGCACACATTATCTTGTCCTTTTAGCTTCTGAAGAGTGTCAAATCATGGGTAAGGAATGATGATCTTATTTTGAGGCAAGCAAGAAGGGCAGAAAAGAAGGCCAGCAACGACAAAGGAGCAAATGAAATACGTGTGTGACCTAACACAGCATCCTGCAGGTCCTGTAAGATTTCACGGCCTCCGACACGGGACGGCTGGTAGTCCAAGGCTAAACACAAATGTAGAAAAGCTGGAGCAAAGTCCTCGCAAGACAACAAAGTCTATCTTTCTGAGTTTGAAATCAAAGTAAGACAAAAGGAAAGGAAATCAGCCAAGGAACTCATCAGAGGGTTTTACTGGGAGTGTGATTGAAAGTAGAGTGCAGAGGGACTTTCAACATTATTGAGCCAGAATTATACAGACCACGTCTGGGTACTGAGATATTTCTAAACCGGCCTGTTAGGTTTGCATTTGTATCTGTGGCCTCAGACCCATAGGCAGGAGGCAATTCGCGATGAAGTCAATATAACAAGGACAGAGCTAAGGTCCATTTGGAAAAGCCTGATGTCGGCTCTATGTTGCCCCTCATTCATATTTGTCCACTTCCACATTCAAATGGAAGGCTTGAATGATTCCAGATTTAAGCTAGGGCATCCATGCTTCAGGTAAAAGGGCATCACAATGTGAAGTGTGAATCTGGAGAGCAATCTCTCTGCTGATACTGTAAGCAGGTGCTACGATTTATCTAACACCTGGAAAAGATCAGTAATATCTCCTATTGTTGAAGCACAGTGGATGTGATGCCTTAACTTCATCTCAATGCTAAGCCTCTGTGTCTCATTCTGTTGTTTAGAGTTATGATCAGAATACAGGATCCCCTCTTCTTTGAATTAAAAAGTGCTGTAGCAAATGCAGTGGACCCACTACTACAGACCGTAGTGACTTTGGTCTCATCTAAATGAGCTTGAAGTGCCAATAAGACCTATCTAGACTCAAATGTACAATATATATATAAAACAAGATCAATAAAAATCTGCAAATACCCAACTGTCCTTATTGCTCATAATGGAGATTATGAAACAGAGTAATAGTGACCTATGGGTGAATAAATATGAATGTATTCTACAATACAGAATGAATAAAAATTCCCGAGGATGTTCCTGTTCATGATAGAGGTTTTATCTTCCACTTGAAAAAGAAAAAAAAAAGTTCTGGTAGTTCAGCTTACTAGGCATTCACGTAATAATTCGTTTAGCTATTGGTTTGTTGGTGGCTCTCACTTGCACTATAAGTGATATTTAGTTCATTAGGTCACTTCAAAGCAATGAAAAAGTCATTGTTTTAGGACTTGGAGCTCATAGAGATAACTGTGTTGAGGTTTCTTATTGAACATAGCATGATATGTTATTTTTGAAAAGGGAAGGTAAAAAGTTCATGTCTATTTTGCATGTGTGTTTGTGGATGGAGGGAAAACAGAAATCTCCAGCATCTGGATTCACATTCTGAGGAATTTACTTAGATTTTTCTTATTATTACTGTGATTTCACATCAGTTTTTAGAAGCATATTGTCACTTATAGATCTGAATTTACTCTTACAAAGAGTTGAAGAATGTTCTGAGAAATTTATAGTGGGTCTAAGACTAGCTAAGCTTCTCAGAGTCCCACAGGCCGTGTTGTGTTTATCAGATCACTGACTCTATGGAAAAAAAAATGCTTTCTTGCCTCAGTATTTCTTTCTCTGGTTTGTGTTCATTCTGAACGGAATTAAATTAGTGTGAAGAGTTTCTACACCTAGAGTATGGAAGCTGGGTCCTTTAAATGGTTCATTGAAACCATACAGAGTCCAAACCATCCACTAAAATGGGGCCATCAACCCTACAGGGTGGTTGAGAGGATTCAGCGGGATCATACAAAGAGCTCTCATGAGGCTTCAACACCGTGATCCACTCTCCTGTTTTCCTCCTTCTTCCCCCAATGAATCAACACCAGGCCTCAGTTATTCTTCTTGGAAGGGTCCTCCCAATGTGTCCTCTTCTGTTCTGCTCCATAGAAACTTCTCTAATTCACCATCACTTGTCATCTGAAATATAGAAACCAGCCCGTCTGGCCTCCTGCCTCAGGCTTGCTTCATTCTAATAGAATGTCCCTTCCTCAGCCAGGCCTGCCTTCTCAAAACAAAAATAAACATGATCATCTCCTGTTTCAAACCCTTTGGTGCCACCCCAAAGTCCTCAAGATAAAGTCAGCTTCCTTCATATGGCTTACATAGTCACTCATGACCTGAGGCTGCCCAGCTTTCCATGGCGGTGTCTGAGCTCTCTCTCTTCAGCCTTTGGTGCTCCAGAAAAGAGCATCTGTGAGAGAATGGATGCAAACAATGAATTTCATGAGTTTAATAAATGTACAGCTAACATTTTCAAAACTTAGGGTATAATTTCCACAAGCCTGGTAGGTAGGTGATGTTAGAAAATAGTCAAACACTGGTTAGTAATAGGACCCTGGCAAGTCCCTTTAGTTCCACGTCTTGGCTCCTTGTGTGTGATGTGAGGGGCTCGGACAAGATGATCCTTTGGGTCTCAGAAGTTGTAGCCCCTCAGGTCTTGGAGGTCATGGCACTCAGAAGTTCCTTGACCATGCACTCGTGTTGCATGTTCATGCTGTGTGTGCAAACAAGCTGAGCAACGTGTCAAAAGAGGTCAAGTCCATCCTTACACAGTGACTCCTCTTTTTCAGAGCTGAAATCTACAGTTTGGGGCATGGTGTGAATTGTCCATGAGCATTATTCATTAATATGCTAGAGAACCTGTTACTGATTAACTCTATCAGATGCCTTGCTAGACACCTCTCAGGCATCTTTCCATTGAATTCTTTTAGTGTCCCATATGATGGATGGGTACCTTCCACCCGATGCTGCAGAAAAGAAAACTGAGCCTCCCAGATGAGAAGACTTGCCCCACAGAGGGAAGATGAAAACAACCCCAGTCTGTCAAAACTCAGGGTCTTAGCCATTGTGGCACACCTCTTCCTAAAATCCCGCCTGCCTCCCATTGTGAGAAATATTCTGCTTCTTCAGTGTGGTCAACTCACTTCTAAACTCTGATCATCTCTGACCCTCAGGGACACTGTGACCCAAGCCAGGATTTGAGCCCAGAAACTCATACCTGCTGCTGCAGCTCTGGGTAGATGCCAGTGTGACCCCTGAACCCAGGCTGTAAGGGGGGCATGGGTAGGGGCACCTCAGACGCACCTTGCCCTCTGCGCCCCCCTGGCCCTTGCAAAGGGGATAGGTCCTTAAGTATCTCACAGTCAAAGACAGACCCGTGGTATTTCGACTCTAATTATCATCATGATGGTAAAGCCGGTCATCATATGCCAAACATCAGGGTTATAGTGCCACAGTGTCAAGTGTTTTCCAAACTCCGGCATTGCCCACAGGACCTTGATAAGGGGGTGTGCTTTCTCTTCATACCCTTGTATCGGGGTGTGATAGATAGCCTCACTGTTTCATTAAAATGTGGGATTTAAAAAGAAAATCTTTCACTTTTCTTTCTTTTTTTTTTTTTTGAATACGAACATTTCATGAATTTGCATGTCATCCTTGTGTGAGGACCATGCTAATTCCCTCTGTATCGTTCCAATTCTAGGATATGGCCTACTGAAGCGAGCCTTAAAAAGGAAATCTTTAACTCCAAAACAAAAAATGAGGAAACTAGTCTCATTTGTCGTAAGTGCAATCTGAAAAAATGCAGGCATCACTAAATAGATGCAGGAAATTTTTTTACAGTTTACCTGTGTGCTACTCACAGTCATCGGTTCTACCAAAACTTTGTACAAACCGGACCAGTTCTTAGGAAATCTAGATGACTTGATTGCTGGTTTTTACAATCCTGCAAGTTTGGACACATTGTCTCCATTTTACAGATCACACATCATGATAATCTGTGTAATTTGCCAAAAATGTGCAATATTTCTGATTCCAACATGTTTGATCTTCCCACAGCCAATCCAGCTGCAGATCAATTAGATTCATGTCATGCAATATTTTCTACTGTAGGCACACACTTCTGTGTTTTGTGTCTATGCTGTTATTCCTTCTTACTTTGACAGTCATGGCAAGCAACGGAGAAAACCATCAACCGGAATGTAAGTCACTATACATCTCAAAAAATTTTTTCCTTATAAAAAGGGACTCTGTGTTTCAAACAGCTAAATTTAAAATTGCTGTTTAAAATTGTGTGTTATCTTCCTTATTGCTCAAACTCCAGAATCTTGGGTTAGAAAAATCCAAAGGACGATCAAACCAATGCATGTCTGTATGTCCACAGGGAGGGACTCCAAGTAGCCCATTTTCAATGTGAATGATAATGAAATTCAGCACCTGTATGAAGAGCCTTTTCAGCTGTCCACCTCACTCACAGACTGTGGCCCACAAAAAAAAAAAAGGGACAGCAGAAACAGTAAGCTACAGGCAACCCATGAGAATACCCCTTGTCATGATGGATGTCGGGCTTCGTGCACCAGTGCAATGACATGCCACACTGAGACATTTCAATGAGATTGTGTAAACTTTACATCTATTACCTGCAAATCTTGAGGTGGGAGTGGGGAGGAAGGATAGTGGGAAGGAAGTTATTGAAGATACTATAAGAAAATGAGAGAGGATGATGGGGAATCCAAGTGGCTGACTTGGTTGAGTCCAACCCTTGATTTTGCCTCAGGCCATGCTCCACACTCAGTGTGGAGTCTGCTTGAGATTGTCTCCATTTCCCTCTGCCCCTTCCCCCATGTTCTTTCTCATAAATAAATAAATAAATAAATAAATAAATAAATAAATAAATAAAATGAAAGGGTGAGAAGACAAGTGGGAGAGAGAGGGAGGCAGAGGGAGGCAACCCAGGTTGCCTGTTGCTGACCAGACACACCTGACTGTCCCAGACTTCACTAAAGGTAACAAAGAGCTGAGATGCATCTGTGTGAAACAGGCCCTACCTGGCGCTAAGACCATGAGCCTTCAACAAGGGCTTTCAGCCTCAATTCAACTGCTTAGCTCAGGCTTTTCATCATTTCATGTAAAAAAAAAAAAAAATTCACCTGCTTAGAGTGGTTACCTTAATCTAACTTGGGAAATTATAGCTGCAACTAGTATTTAGAAAACCAGTTGGCAGCCTGACAAGTGAGAACACAGTGCCTGTGAGCAAAAATCCAGGCTCCTTGAAGCACTTTTGCCTGGGAAGATGCTATACCGGAGCTCATAGGTAGTTCCTACAATGTGTGGACATGTCAGATTTCAGAGCAGCTTTTTAAGCAGCAAACAGAGGAAAGATGTTATTTTTTTTCACAACCATTGTGCCTTTTGAAAGAAAGGGACCAGAGTGTGTTTATCTGACCTGTTGTGACATCATGCTGTGTTGTGACAGGCTGCAGCACAGTGAGTAAACAAATGACAAGCAATCCCTCATGGGATGGTGATATCATAGACACCTCTGAACGAGGGGACCTAGGGACTTAGTAGGGGAGGCGGGCAAGGTGGTGCCAGCATCTGGTTGGAGAGGAAGCAATAATAGGTTCGTCATTTTCTGCACGGTGTTGTTTTGGATTTTTATTTTGTATTTACTTCCAAATTCTTTATAAGCCCAGATCACTAATCTCTCAACATTCTCATATATGGTTTGATACCATGTAGCAATGTCCTGTTTTTGTTTTTGTTTCATTGCATGACCTCATTGACATTATTCTGCACTTCTGTAGCTCTTTTCCTCCTCCAGTCATTTTTTAAGCTTTGAATTGCATATGGATTGCTTTTCATTCAGAGATTATATCCTTAAAAAATTTCCCATAAACATTTCTAATTCTTTCGATCTTCTGTTCCTATGACCCCTACTCCAATGATTAATGCTATCACTGATAACAATACTGAGCACCTACTCTAGGCTAAGCTCTGTGTTGATACTTTCTACATCCAATCTCTTATTCTGAGGACTTTGTAAGGTGAGCATTATTATATTATTTTACAGGTTGGAAAACAAAGAGTAAGAGAAGATAAATAACTTGCCTAATGCCACATGCTTAGTAAGTGGTGGAGCTAAAATCCTACAAGAAATCCTGGAATGGAAGAGAAAAATACTCAACGCAAAGGGTTTCCCAGAGACTTGAACTGGCCACTGTCAGAGAAATCTGAGTTTCTGGATGTAGCAAGTTCACACTGCATGTTGTCTAGTCTGTGGGCAGATGCTGAATATGGTTTTCAGAAGCTGGCTATGACCAGATGCCCTGCTCTCCACTCTAGTACTCAGGCTGAGAGCTACCATCGTGACCTTTATCTTGGAGTGTTTTACCCAGTGATCTGCATTGAGGAGATGCTGCCCACATGATCTTTGCCCTCATGCTACATCTCAGAGAATGGCTATTTAAAATGGAAACAATTCTTTTCTGAGGGAGAAAGAATACGACATAATGTGGCTGTGAGTGGCCTTGAGATTAAGGTTCTCCCAGGTTCCAATCTTAATTTACATATTCAACATCAACATACCTGCTATCTCAATATGATCCGTGCTTTGGTATGAACCATAGAGTTTAATGAATATAAGTGAACAAAATACCTGTGTTTTAAAGAATTGTATAATTGGAATAATTCCTAGGATAGCTAAATATGGTCTGGGATTGTTCACCTTTGAGACAATCCATAAACCTCTGATCCTATGGAAAAATAAGATATGATGTCAAAGATGACCAGTCCCAGAAAGGACACCTTCCCAAAGCCATCTCCAGTGTCCCCCTGGAAGACAGACAAAGGCAGTTTTCCCAGAGAACAAAAATCCGAGCAATCAGACTAATGATTAAGAACCTGTACAACCAGCTACGGGATCCTCACAACTACTCCTGGCAAGATGTGAAATGTGCTGTGGAATGCTGACCACTGAGCATTGTTTTCCATTCTTCAAAGAGAGGTCGTCCCCATCACTCCCACCCTAATGAGTCTGGTTCTCTATTTGTGTATACTGGGTGCATTAAGAATTGTTTAATTTGTCATTTGGCTATAGACCACCACACCACAAGGGAATAGAGGAAGACCGATCAAAGAACTGGATGTCAACCAAGAATTCTTAATCCTGACCTAGAACTGAGAGAATGGACATTTTTGTAGATGTGTGTGCTTGGGAAGAGGCGGTTGCAAAACGTGGGGGGCTGTAATCAGTGGCTGTTACTTTTGCCTCCTAGCATCAATCCATCCTCCTTCAAATAACAATGTCCCAAAGTCTGGAGGAAATATGTCTCCTCTCCTGTGTCTAATCAATGAAAATGTAAAGTTACAAAGGCAGAGGATTTGCTCTACACTGCTTAAGTAACTCATTTCAGTTTCCCAATCAAGCAGAGTTCAGACAGAAACAAATGACCCAGATCAGGCTGATCAGGGCCGGTGAGACTCAATTCCAAAATGTTGTTTGTGTTCAATGGAAAATGAACTCTTGCTCTCTCTGAAGCACACAAAATGTGGACATATTAGAACGGCTGTAGCTACCTCAGGAGGAAAGAGTGCTGCAAACAGGTTCAACCCCGAGGCAGCAGGGCTGAGATGCGAGGGGGAGCTTTGCTCAGTTAACACTGTTTGAGACTGGGGTCAGATGTCTCCCCAGGACTCTTTTTGGCTTGTCCTTAAACTCAGGTGAGTTGTATTTCCTATTGAAAGCAACAGAAATAATCTCATCCAACCAACTGGCAACATTCTTGGCAAAATGAGAGACGTATGGTCACTACTGGAAAATCTACAAAACACAGTAAGTGCTTTTCATAATGCTTGATGTATAGTATAGGAAACTGATAACACTTCTAGAAATAAGAATTTGAAAGAACTAGGCCAGATTATATTATACTAGAATAGGAAGAAGGGAGTATTACTTTACTTTCAATATTTGTAGGACATAAAGTTAAACAAATCTGGCATGAATTCTTTTTGGAGCTTTTATTTATTATCTTTAAATTCAAAGTATATCTTTAGATGTGAATCTGGCATTTGTACTATTGTGAGTGTTTCCAACCCCTCAGGGGGTTGAGAGAATCTTAAACATATATGAGTGTGTGTGAGCATACACAACACAAAAACACACACACGCCTACAAAAGCTTACCAAGAAGGATAATTTTTATATTTGAAAGTGGCATCTTAAGAATTTTCCCCAGTGGGAATGTGCCTTTAGAAGTTCTCCTCTTAGCACACCAGAGAGGCTCAGTTGGTTAAGAGACCAAGTCTTGGTTTTGGCTCATGTTGTGATCTCATGGTGAGATTGAGCCCCTGCATTGGCTTCTTGCCCAGTGTCGAGTCTCCTTGAGGGTTCCCTCCTCCTTCTTCTCCCCCTGTTTGCTCTTTCTCTCTAAATAAATCTTTGGGGAAAAAAAAAGAAAAAAATTATCTTCATACAGATACTGACCAAAATCAAACTGCATATTGATAACACCTGCAAAATTCAACTGATGGCAGCATAAAGTCAATCTAACATCTTTTTGACATAGCTTGGGTTCACTAGATTTTACTATTCTCTCCTAAGTTGAACTATGGTTATTTTCCTAAAAACAAAACAAAAAAAAGTTGCAATCATGTTATTAGAATTTTTAAGTTATAAACTCAATATATCATCATTTCCTGTCTGGAAGGATATCTATGTACATTTTTAGCCTTAAAAGATTCAAACAAATGTCTGTCACTTAGACAAATGTGTTATATTAGTCTTTTTAATAATTAGGAAATACAACTAAGTACACATATTGAGAATACGCTCAAAAAATAAATTGAATATTTTTTTTATTTTTTTAAATTTATTTATGATAGTCACACAGAGAGAGAGAGAGAGAAGCAGAGACATAGGCAGAGGGAGAAGCAGGCTCCATGCACCGGGAGCCTGATGTGGGATTCAATCCCGGGTCTCCAGGATCACGCGCTGGGTCAAAGGCAGGCGCTAAACCGCTGCGCCACCAAGGGATCCCTTAATATTGAGTGTGGAACAGTTAAGCTTGGTTCACTTTTCCAAAGAGATATAACTTGGGCTTTCCAATTTTTAAAATTTCCTTTTGTGGTCTGGTTAGGCTTTAAGCATGGAGAGAGCATTTATATAGATCCTGAAGTACTGGCCTGTAAAAGGTCATGAAAGAAGATTGTGTATTGGATTATCAGTAGTATTACCAATTGAGGAATATCTAATATCATGTCCATTTAGCATCTCCTATGAAATAATGAAACTGTTTATAAGACTTCCCATGGTAATGCCAGCAGGAAAGTAATTACATGAACACAAGACAACTGCTTCTGTGAAGAAAAGGAATGCCGTAACAGCATGAAGAAGAAGGGAGCAAACCATCTGCCTTACTCTTACCTACTTCTATTCTCAGAGTATGCCACACTTACTTTCCCTCCCAAGGCTTGAACAATGTTTATAAAAATTCTAGTGAATACTGCATACTTTAGATCATCATTGCATCCTAAAATATTCCCAGTATTAAAATTGATCACATATTGGATGAAATTCAATCTCTATCAGCTTCTATCATTTAATTTACAAAACACAGACAATCTCATTTTTGTTTTTATTTTTTTGCAGCTGGAGTGGAAATTAATGTAAGCGTGCTAATGATTCCGAATGCCCAGTTATACAACAACTTGGAAGCTTTCAGGCCAAGAGTCAGTTGTGTATTTGTGAACTTGCTTGGAAAGATGGAACCTGTGCTACATTATTTTCCACTCTCAAAACTCTCCCACTTAGCGATATAGCAATGAAACATTTATTAGGAATAGTTATAAATACATATTTTATTTATTTTCGGGGTTTACTGCTATACATGAGTAGAAAGTGCTAATCTTGCCCTTTCTACAATTGTTGGTGTTTGGATTACAATATTTATTGTTCTCGACATAATTTAGTTTCCAAATTCCACAATGCATATATTCAATTTCATTCCTCTATTACCTCATATATGTAAATGGCTGAGGAAGTGAAATGCTCATAGTATCCATAGCATGAAGGTGGTTTCTGTCAGCAGTGACACTTACCCTGGGTCAACTAAGGTTAACAGTGGTTTTCCACTACAGACTCTATTGTCTTCACCCATCTCAGTTTATTTTTCCAGGTTTTCAAATAGAGATCAAATAGTGAGTGAATATTGGGAAAATCCTATACACAATTATAATTTTTATATTAATTATTTTTTATAATTAATTTTTAATGTGGAATTCAGAATTTCTCATCACTAGAGTTCTTCCATGAATTGAACCATATCTATCATATAGTTACAAACTAAATGTTCCAGTTAAAGCAAGAATCAAAATGTAGAAGCTCCAGTTAAAAGCACAGGGACTGACTACAAGATTTCAAATGTCTGTAACTTATGAGAAACACATGTAAAACATAAGGCATATCCCAAACACAAGGTTAAAATAAAAGTAAATATAAAAAGGTATAGCAAGGAATTATCAATCAAAAGCAACCTAGGTAAATATATTATCATTGGCGATACTGACTTTAGGGCAGAGGGGGTTACTAGACATAAAGAGTGAGTAATGAGAGGTCCAAAATATAAAAAGTTCAATTTATTGGGAAGATACAACAATTTATGAATCTCATATAATTTTATGGCCTCAAAACACGAAAAGAAGAAACTTATACAATTACAGGAGGAAATGTAAAATAACTCACATTGTGGAAATTTTGCAATGTCATCCTCTATAATAAAGAAAAAACACAAGCAGATAAATTGTTAATGGGATGAAGCTTTAAACAAAGAGATTAACAAATGTAACCTAGTACAAAGAGAAAAGGAGAGAGAGAGGTGGGGGAGAAGGCAAGGAAGGAAGGAAGGAAGGAAGGAAGGAAGGAAGGAAGGAAGGAAGGAAGGAAAAGAGAGGGAGGGAGAGAGAGAGAGAAGAAGGAAGAAAGGAAAGAGAAACAAAAAGAGAGGAAGAAAAAGAAATCCACGGCAGAATGGATTTTTTGCTAGCACACTTGCATATTTTTCCAAAATTGAACATATCCTGGTCCAGAAAGCAACTCTCAACACATTTCTAAAGGTTCCAGCTACACAGAGCATATTTTCTGACAACTGTGCCATTAAGTTGGAAATAACAAACAAGCAAACAAAAAAGATGCAACAAAATACACTAATGATTGGAAATTAAGAAATATATCTCTAAGCAACCTGTCAATCAAAGCAGAAAGTATAATGGAAATAAAATATTTTGAACTGAACTACAACAAAACTACTATATATCTGAACTTGTGTGATATCACTGCAGGAGTACTTAAAGAATAATTAAATATATATATGTATAAAGATATACAAATTAATGAACCAAGAATCTATCTCAAAAGCTTAAGAGAAAAAGAAATTAACAAAATAAACCCAAGGAAGTAAGAAAGGAGAAGCAAAATAATAATAATGATAATAATAATACTATTAATGATGGTAATAGTCAGAAGTTATTACAGTAGAAAACCAATACAGAGAAGATAAATCCAAATAGTGGTTCTTCAAAATAACTCAAACTGGTAAACTCTGTTGAGACTGGTCCAGAAAAGAAGAGAGAAGGCCCAAAGGACTAATTTCATGGATGTAAAGGATCAGTCTCTGGAGATAGGCAGATATAAAAAAGACAATAAAATGATATTAGCAGACAACCTTAAGCCAATAGGACAATTTATGAAATGGACAAAATATCCTAGAAAAATATAACTCACCCAAATTACCCTCCCCACAGCATAGAATATGTGAGTAGTTCTTACTATAAAACATTGATTTCTAAAACAAAAACCCTTTCCACTAAGAAAACCCTAGGTCCAGATGGTTTTACCTCCCACATTTTTCCCAAATATTTAATAAGGATATAATTCTAATTGTACAGGATCTCTTCCAGAATTCATTTTACAAACTGATTGATCTTTAAAGAAGATAAAGGAGAGCAAATTATAGGTCACCTTTCTAGTGAATAGAAATTTAAAAAATCTTAAACAAAATATTTTCTGACTAACTATAAATCATGATTTCACTGAGTTTATAGCCAAATGCAAGATTGGTTTATTATTAGAAAACCAATCAAAGTATTTCAACTCAAAATCAGTTCCTAAAGGATTGCCATAATATAGTCATTTCAAGAGATTCCTATCCTCATTCAATGAGGTTAAAACTCAATTCTCAATAAAGTCACTCAGTAATTTAAAAATAGAAAGGAACTCCCTATACTGATAAAAGGTGTTTATCAAAGCAGCAGCATATACTTGCTTAACATTGAAGTGCTGGATGGTTTCCCTTAGGTTCTATCAGAAGGGGGATACTTCCTCGGTCATCACGTCTTTTTTGGTTTACTATGCAGTTCTTATCCAGTGTATTAAGCATGATAAATTAATACTGTCCAGTATTTTAAAGAAATAATAAAATGAAAGGTCTACGAATTGGAAGAGAAGAAATAATTCTGAAGGAAGAAACAAAACTGTAATTGTGGGTAGGTGCTCTGACGGAAAGACTCCAAAAGTATCTGTAGAAAAGCTGAAAGAACTCATGAGAGTTTACCAGAATTGGTGGAGATAAAATCAATTAAAAAACAACAACACTGTATTTCTCTATACCAGTAACAAATAAATTTGAGGAAAATATACTCTGTATAAGATCCTCTCCCTCTCATGTGTAAGATGAGATATAATTATAACAAGAATAACAATAGTACAAGATCTCTTAGTGAAAAAATATAAGCCTTTTTGAGTGATATTAAAGGACTAATGGAGAGATACATCAGTTTCTGCACTGGAAAACTTCACAGTGTGATGTTATAAAGATGTCATTTCTTTCCATATTGAAATGCATGTATTCAGTGCAATCCTAAACAAAACCCCAAAAGAATTTAAAACAAATATATAGGGTAGCTTGAGGAAATTATTCTAAAACAATTATGAAAATTCATATAATCAAAATAGTTTTGACACTCAAAAGAAGAATAATCTGGGAGATCTTGATATGTCTGCTATCAAAGCTTTTTATAAAGGTGTAGTAATGAATACAACGTGGTATCTGGCCCAGAGAGAGACCAATGAGCAAGAAGAGAGAATTCAGGAATAGACTCTCAGACATCTGATCAGGACTTATGATGAGAGACACTTTATTAATCAACTGGAAGTGAGTCATTTAGATACGTGGGACTCAGTCCATAAGGGATCCATGCACAAAGCAAAATGAGCTTGAGCTTCTATCACAAATACAATTTTACTCTAGATGAGTTGTTAGCCTAAATGTAAAGGGAAAAACAAAATAAATAAAATAATAAAATAAAATAAAATAAAATGAGATACAAAGTGATGTAAAATTAGAAATGTTAGCATAGGACAATTTCGTTATCTCAGAGTAAGATATTTTTTAAAAGATACAAGAGCACAAAAGTTTATAAAAGACTGAAATATTGGACTAAGGTAAAAGTAAACAACTATATTTACTGGAAGTATGTTTTTTAAAGATTTTATTTGTTTATCATGAGAGACACAGAAAGAGAGTCAGAGACACAGCCAGAGGGAGAAGCAGGCTCCCTGTGGGGAGCCTGATGCGGGACTGAATCCCAGGACTCGATCCCAGGACCCCAGGATAACGACCTGAGCCAAAGGCAGATGCTCAACCACTGAGTCACTCAGGCGCCCCTATTGGAAGCACTAAAAAGAGAGTGACATCAGGGCAGCCACTGACGGGATCATTACACCTGTGACCCATTGATCTGCAGATGACTTGTAGCTAATGAGCTCCCACAATTTATTATTATCATAATTATTATTAGAAGACAAGTAACCCAGAAAAATGAGCAAAACATATAAACAGATACCTCACAGAGGGGCAGACACATGTCTGAAGAATATGTGAAAAGGTGTTCACTGTTAATAGAAATTGAGAAAATGGAAATGGAAATCCTAGTGAAATGGTACACACCCGCAGCCCTGAAAATATAAAGTGAGTCACAAAACCCAGTGCTGTGGAGTACTTAGAGCGACAGGAATTCCTGCCCTGCAGGTGCCTGAACCCTTGTCCCTGTAGAGTTAAACACACATGTGAACCAGCAATTCCATTTCTGAAAATACATGTAGGCAGCAGAAATCAGGTATGGGTGCAACCAGATAAAGGTACAGGAAAGTTCACTGCAGCACCGTCTACAAAGACCTAACGACTGGAAATAATCCAAATAAGCATCGTTGGTCAAATGGGCAAATGCCTGGTGAAATATTCAGACAATGGGAGCACCTGGGTGGCTCCGTCGGTGAAGCATCTGCTTTGGGCTCAGAGCATGATCTCAGGGTCCTGGGATCCCCCTGCCCCCCACATTAGGCTCCCTGCTCAGCTTCTCTCTTTCCCTCTGCCATTCCCCACCCCTGCTTGTGCTCTCTGACTTTATCTCTCTGTCAAATAAATGAATAAAATATTTTTTAAAAAGAGAGAGAGAAAAAAAAGAGAGAGAAATTTTCAGACAATGGAATACTGCACAGGAATGCAAAGACTACAACCCTTACAATTAATTTTTAAAAAATCTATTGTTGACTAAAAGAGGCAAGGAGCAAAACAACACATGCTATACAATTCCATTTCTGTACAGTTCAAAATATGCTAAACTGGAATATCTCAGGACATGCATGTGGTCATGAGACTATAAAGGAAGAAAAGAAAGGATTATTTTATGAGTCCGGTCGTGGCTGTATTGCTGGAAAGCCTATGAAGCAGAAGTGAGGTCAGGAGTTGGGGGGACCCCTGGGGTCTGGCAATGCCCCGATTTTTGCTGTGGTAACGGTTACATGGGTGTTTGCAGTGATTTGTTAAACTGTGTATTTACACTTTGTGGATTTTCCTGAATGCGTATTAACTCACAATAAAAAGTGTAAAAAGTACCTAACACAAACCTTTTTCAAAAATCTGTATTTTACATTCTAATTGATCCTGGTACTAATGGCAAGAATTATGAACCCAGATCTACATTTCATGACCTTAAAATGCCAATTTTACTTGTGGCTTATAGGCAGCGTGTTCCACACTACTGCCCTTGGTCAAGCCTCTGTGTGGTTACCGACGTAGGGGAGGGAGAAGGAGGCCGTGTGAGGGGACTTATAGCACTGAGTTGCTAAAGCCTCATTCCTTGTGAACCCAGTGATTCACTCTGCATTTTCTGGCCATCCCATAAAATTAATAAATGTGAATTTTCACCATGCTTATCTGAATGTCTGAAGATTAGTTGTCATTGAGCTGCATGTGGAAATAGCACACTTAACATCATTCTGATGTTTGGACACCTTGTTTTCAACTCTGCCAAGGTTCTTGGAATACGGATCTGGATATGGATGAGGTAGGTAAGTGCATCAGCCTCAGACAAACGTTCAAGAAGTTTATAGGCTCCTTTCTTTGCGCTGCTTTACTACTGACTAAGAGAGAGCATTTTTTAAGTGCTCAAGTTCAGTTTTATTTTTAAACAAAAGGTGTCTTTCTCATGGAAATGGAAGACTGTGTTCCACTAGATCATGCAGGGTTGAATCTAAGAGCCTAGGACATTCAGACTTAGCAGTGTCTTCTGTTTACGAGCCCGTGGCCTTAGGGTGCGATCCACTGCATGGACGATGGAGTCTGCCGATTTGCCTTGACTTCTGAGGACTTGGCCTCCTGGCAAAATGGAGCGAGCCCGCTTAGTTGTGTTGTTTTGCACTGCGCAGTGGTAAAGGCTATTAAATTAATGGAGGAGATGTTTGTTCTTTTAATATCGTATGCATGAGACTCTATTCTTTTTGAGATTATCAATCATTAGTTGGTGTGAGAGAACTCATTTAAAGCAAGAAAGTGAAAAGTAAAGCCTGCCCTTTAATGCAGAGTTACTGGCCATATTGATCAGCGTCTGATATTATGAGAAGAATGGAAAGCATTTACATTCAGAAAGCTGCTAAAGCTGCACTTTTACCACTAAGAAAATTGCGCTCAGAAGGTGAGTGAAAGTAATTGTAAGTTTACTCAATAACGAGCATCTGATTTGACGAAAGAGCTCCACATTTTGGTAGAAACATCTTAACTGGTTATGGAGAAGCAAAGGTTCTCTGCCAATAATAAAGCTCACCTGGACTGTGTCTACCACTTGGGTCTGAGCTACTTCCTGCTTTTGGGAGAGAATATTTACCTCCAGGGTGTGTAGCTTGCAAATTCAGCCTACTTCACAATGGAGAATGTCAACAATGCCAGTCAGTCTTCACTCCTTTTTCAATTTTGTCTGGTTAGTCATTTTGCCAGACAGGACTGGTACTGGAGCGATCGCTCCTAAACCTGCCCCAAGTTGAACATCATCGTTTTGTCTTCAAGCAGACCCTCTAACTAAAGAGACGTGCATGGTAATTTGCAAATGTGTAAGAATTTGGTCCCACCTCACCTGAAAATATTTTGAGAGAATATTCTGAAATGGTTTTATGCCTCAGGCATGACAACAAACCTGGTGAAATGTTGAGAGAGGTGGTCGGCATGTCAGCCCTCATTTTGCTGTCAGGCACCACAGCCTGTGCTCCAGATTTAAGGTCACAAAACCTGGTTTGAGCCCCCACTCTATGACTGACTGGCTGTTTGACCTCGAGGAAACCATTTGTCTTTTCAAAATTCGAAAGAATTAAGATGGAATTATCTTGAGGATTGAGTGGGAAAATGTATCTGAATGTCTAATGGCAAGAGGCATCTATACCTCAAACAGGGTGACAGATGATCTCACTCAGGCACCACTCCCGCCAGGGGGAACTGGGGCTATCACTCTTGTACTTTGGTCACTAACCTTTTGATAAAAATTGTTACCACTCAGTTTTTTGTGTGTCTCATTAGATCGTGAGAATAGAGATGAGTTCAATTGTGGAGATTTTACCTATTAATAAATGCATTTTAAGCTCCTTGTGTGTGTGTGTGTGTGTTTACACTGTAGAGTATATGACATTTTTATGATCTACTCTGGTGTTTGTATCTAATTCGTAAAGATATTGATATGCTTTGAGTCTTATAAAAACATTTCCCCAAGACTAGCTATATAATTTGTGGGTCCCAGTACAAAATAAAAATGTAGGGCCATTGTTCCCAAAGCAGAAGGAAGAGACATGAAAGGTACTGTGATATAAAGCTTTCTACTCTTTTTTTTTTTTTATGATAGTCACAGAGAGAGAGAGAGAGAGAGAGAGAGAGAGGCAGAGACACAGGCAGAGGGAGAAGCAGGCTCCATGCACCGGGAGCCCGACGTGGGACTCGATCCCGGGTCTCCAGGATCGTGCCCTGGGCCAAAGGCAGGTGCCAAACCGCTGTGCCACCCAGGGATCCCCGCTTTCTACTCTTTTTTTTTTTTTTCATTTTTTAAAACTGATTTTAGAGGGGGAGGGGCAAAAGCAGAGGGAGAGAGAGAGAATCTCAAGCAGATTCTCAGCTGACTGTGGAGCTGAAAGTGGGGCTTCATCTCAGGGTCTTGAGATCCCTCAGGCCTTTGACCTGAGCCCAAACCAAGAGTCCATTGCTTTACCGACTGCACCACCCAGGCACTCCAAAGCTTTTTCCTTTGAAAAATGGTTGAAAAACATTATTACCTATAAACATGATAGATGTGGTGGTAATGCATGAGTAACAAAATTTATAAACTGCAGAAATGATTTTTTTTACTGCTCTAAGCATATACATATAATATAGTAATTTATACTTCATTAATGTGAGAACTTGATCACAAAGATTTTTCTGGCTGACTTTCTTAAAAATTTATTTATTGGACTATCAAAATTTATATGTTAGCCACTTCACTTTCAGCTGATAACTGAAAGAGAGATCAATCTACTGAAAGATCTTAAATAAATTTTAATGATGTTTAATTTTGAGAAGAATCTTTCTGCTAAGGCAGCTATTACTGGGGATATTAAGAGTGTTTTATAGGATGTGGCAAAATCGAGATAAAATTCTGCTAAATTATTTTGAAATAGAAGTTTTAGTGCATGTAGGGCTAATGATGCTTTCATCTTCAATACTTTTCTTCTGTTATATTTTCTGTTAACCTTTCCATTTCATTTGTCCAGACATTTTTCTTTGTGAGAGCCAATCATCTAGGTATTAAGTCTGTGTTCTGTTTTTCATGTGTACCTTGTTTTTTTTTCTTTAAAAGATTTATGAATGTGTGTCCTTTCTGGACTCTATGATGGCTCATCAAATTTAGCTTCTCCATCACCAATTTTTATGCTCCATCACCAATTTTTATGAGTATCAGTTTGTCTCTTTGCTGCTTTCAACATGAATTTGTGTGAAGTGTACCACTAGTCCTGCCACATCTTCTGTCCTGTGCAGTTTTCCTTTATGACACTCATTTCCTCCTTACCTTTTTGTTCTCGTTTAATTCTTAGGGCTTTATATGCTTTTCAAACATCTACCACTAACTTCTTGTTCTGCACCATGGAAAACAGGGTTGTTGAAAACTCTCATCGTGAGTAATCTTCTTCCTCCTCTGAAGTAGGTTCTTCTGAGTTTTTCTGAGGTTTGTGGTCACTCCATTTTTTAATCATTGCTGTTGAGAACTTTGATTCATGTTTACTCCCTCCTCCTCCTATGTCTTTATTCATGGACAGAAACAGATATACCCAAACACAACAGCTATCAGAAGATTGTACAGATTGAATTTGGCCCATGCTCGGTGGACATGGGTGGTGTTTGACTCTGCCCCAAATGCTACAGAAGCTGTTAACTGCTTTCTAGAGTCTGGGAGCCTCTTGCTACCGGCCTGATGCTTTCCCATCTGACTTACAAATATTCCGAACCATTGGGTCACGAAAGTAAAAACAGCACAGCCCTCACGGAAAATGCTACCACTGTCTTTTAGTCGTAAAGTAATGCAATTGGTACAGGAGTGTGTAGAAGAAGAATTGATGGTCTTTTTTCCAACTCCTCCTGACCCTTCCATTGCTGTTCCTACCCACCTTCTCTGTGAAAAGTTTAGTTTTAACAGTTGTGGGTAGAGCTTAGCAATATTCCCTTTAACTTTTATGTGTTAATGTAGACACACACTTTCTCCCTTTTTTCCCATGATTCTATTGTATACAATATCAAGTGGATAATACTCTATAAAATGTTCTGCAACGTATTTGTTTTTATTTCCATAAAGGTATAGCTCAGAAAAACTTTGTTTTTAGTATATTTCAAGCTTTTTAAATGTCTTATGGTATTTCATAACAGAAATATTACTTTTTTTTTGAGTACCTTCTCTTTTAATGAGTTTTGTTGTTTACTGCTTTCTGCTTTTACAAAAAAAAATGTTATGTTAAATATCCTTGCAAAAGTTCTCGTATGTATGTAATTGCAAATAGTTTTGTAGAATAGGTGCTAAAAAGAACAATTATTGTTCAAAAATGAGGATGTTTATGTTTTTTAATCAATGATCCCAAACTGGCTTCTAGAAAGGCAGCACTAAATTAGCTTCCCTAACAGCACTGATTTTTCCTCACTCTTCCCAATACAGGCTATTGCCAAAGATGTTAATTTTTATAAAAATGGTGGGAAAATAAATTGTGTCCTATTATTTCTTTTTTTTTCTATTATTTCTTTTAATTGGCAATTTCCCTAACTACTGATGAGAGAGTATGATTTTATATGCTTATACTTTTTCTTCTATGCTTTTTTTGCTCTAAACTTTCTGTGTTTATCATTTGCACAGTTATTCTTTGTTGGTCTTTGTACATAAATGGCTTTAAATGCATCGGATATTAAGTGCCATCTGTTCTATATGCTTTAAATATTATCTCCCAACCTGTCATTTTTTATTTTAATTTTAGTCAACTGGGTCGATTTCTTTATTAGTCAAGGATTTTGTTACTTATTTGAGAAGTTTCTCTCTCCTCAATAATTATAGCCCACCATCTCACAGGATGATATTCAGACCTTTATCTGATTCACTTTCTAGATTTTCACCAAAAAGTCAACCTGGAATTTTTTTCTTTTATTTCCTCAAAAAGCATATAAAATATATCCTTCTGGTTTATAAAAAGAGACTAGAATTCTTGGAGCCTCGGTGGTTTCTATGATTAGTAAATCTCCTGACCTAAGGAGCATCCCACTCCTCAATCCTCCACAGCAGCCCTCACTCAAGAAATGACATATAGGTAATTCTGTCAAAACACAATAAAGATTTTGCACTCTAAAATCTACTTGTAGCAATTGCATACAAAGATTGTGCAATTTGTACTTGCCCTCACATAAAGATATTGTCAGTGAATAAGGACCAGATTATAGTGGAGAAAATCACTAAACTGCTCATAATAGTTTAATAGAAGAACAGTAAGACTCAGCCAGGAACAGGCTGAAATATTTATTTTGGGCCCCATGGTTAACAGCAATACCAATACCTCAGGTTACACTAATGCTAGAGTCATGCTCAAGTTTCTAGATGCATTTTTTAAAGATTTACTTATTTATTATTTTTGAGAGAGAGAGAGAGAGAGAAAGAGAGAGAAGAGAGGAGGGGCAAAAGGAGAGGGAGAAAGAAGCCCAAGCAGACTCCCTGCTGAGCGTGGAGCCCCACACAGAGCTTAATCCCAAGACCCTGAGATCATGACCTGAGGCGAAACCAAGAACTAGACACTCAACCAACAGAGCCACCCAGGGGCCCCTAGATGCATATTTTTTAATCGTTGTTTATGTTTTTATGTTTTAGTTATTTAGGACATTGTAGAATTTCACTTCTCAACTGAGACTTTTTATATACATTTTATACCTTAGTAAAAAAATGGAATCACTTCAAGAATAGTTACAGAGAGAAATAACTAGCTGACCACTGTGGCCAGGATTCTGATGCCCTGGGTACCTACACCAGAAGAGGAGCCCTCCTTCAGTACTAAGAGGCTGTACTGAAGCACCCTCCACAAGCTCATGGGCACTCAGTGACTATTGACTGAGCAATTATCTCTAATTATAGTATTTAGTCCTTGAGCCTTCTATAGGAAATGACAGTTGTCCTGTAGAAGACAGGGAGCAAAGATTGCTTAATTGGGACATAGCCATGTAAACATTGTGATTTCTTCTGTAAGCAGTTTATGTGAGGTTCATACATGACATCAATTAGGATGGTCTCAGGATAAGTCACCTTAGAACTGGAAAATTGCTCACAGAGGCCAACAAGTGTCAAGAAATGTGTGAACAGGGCCACCTGGGTTGCTCAGTGGTTAAGTGCCGGCCTTTGGTTCAGGGTGTGATCTCAGTCTGGGGATGGAGTCCCATATCGGGCTCCCTGCGAGAAGCCTGCTTCTCCTTGTGTCTATGTCTCTGTTTCTCTCTGTGTCTTTCATGAATAAATAAATAAAATCTAAAAAGAAAAAGAAATGTGCAAACAAAGACTATATACCTTTCCTGTGTGGCATGCTCTTCAGGGAAGAGAATCATTTGCTAGGACCTGGGCATTAAGGTAAGCACATCTTTGGTGCTGACCAACCGGGTCTCGTGACTCTCTTCCTCTAGCTTCCCGATCTGTGATAGCCATTTTGCACAGGGATGCCAGGAGGGAAAATGAGATAATAAAGCCGAGATCATATGCTTTGAGAGGTGCCAGATTAGTACAAGGTACGGTTATTAATTTTGTAGGCTATTATTAATAACCCATAAAGAAAACCTGAATTTAACTTCATGCCAATTCACTGGACCACGAACTGAGAACAACCGTGCGTCAGAATAAAAAGAATGTTATTTTCTTAATCCCTGTAGCAAAATTGTTTGCAGGATACCACATGCTTCTAAGGATTTCACTGAATAGAAAATCATTCCAACCAGATATTTGGTAGACCAAAACCCATTAATTCACAGGTAAACTAGAGCAACCCAAATGTCGAATTCTGGGAGTATGCATATTTTTCTATTACTACCAAAGGTTAGCTGCACATGCTTTCATAAGCAAAATAAAAGGAGGGAACTATTTCATTATGAAGATTCAGTTCCTCAATCACAGCGAACGTTTTTGAAGGCTGCAGCCTTTAGTAGTTCTGAGAATAAGGTGTCCAGATTCAAACGTACAGCAGAATGAATAATGTGTAGACAGGACGGTGAGGCAGCCAGCATGCTGGGAAGTCCCTGCTGTTCTATTTACGGGCTGGTCAGTAGGACTTGGAGATTGTTGAAACTGGAAGGGAATTTAGAGGTCATTTGGTCAACACCATCTTTTTTCAAGACTTCAAACCCTCCAGGATTTCCCTGGTGAAAACATTTGCATAAGTGTGTCTGAAGTGAGAGGATCTTGGAGCTAGCTGCTGCCTCACCAGGGAACACGACTGTCACTCTTCCTCCAGTGTGAATAGCCAGTGTTGGTTGCTCCACCTGTGCTCAGCAGTCCTGCTGGAAACGCAGCAGAGAACCCCTGGATCCTGCCTCGATGGCTAGCAAACGGCATCCTAACGGCATCCCCAGGTCCTCCCTGCTGGGCCTGCGGCCCGAGACATCTCCCATTCTGACCCCAGGCCAGTCCTCCCGCTGACACATCCTCTCCTGTCCATCCTGCTCTCCAGTCAGAATGGGATCACGGTTAGTCATTTCCAAAGGCAGGGCGACCTCTGCACCTCACGTGCTCGCCCCTGCTCCTCCACCCGTGGCTCGGATGCTCCCACTGCACCCTTCTCCCATATCCAGGGTGATTCTGCTACAGTGCCTGGTACTTACCGCACAGCAGCACTTACCCACTAATCGCCCATTTATACTTTCAATCCCTGATTCACCGCTGATTCTCTCATAACCTAGCTGGGATAGGAGTCCCAGTTGACATGGGATGGGGTTCAGGGAAGGATGTGGAAGGTAAACCTTGGCCTTCAGTTGCCTTATCGTTCTGCTGGATGCAACCCAGCAGAAAGAGGCTGCTTCAGGTAGAGAACCTGAGCCCTGGTGCACCGGGCTACCCCACAGGGCTTGGTCTGAACAGCAATTGTTCACATTCCACCAACTGCAGAACACCTTCATAGGCAAGCCACCTCCTCTCATCGTGCTGGAAACCTTCCCTCCTGCTCTCTGCCTCTTTCTTTGGAAATGCTGACCATTCACATTGTTCCACTCAGGTGCATATTCTAGCTTCACTTTTGTACCAGAGTGAGTGGTGGTGGGAGGCAGGCCATGGCACATGGCATTACTGTAGGAGTGTCCCGTGGCAACTTGTTCAGACGGTGTTGTGGGAAGACCCTACAGAGAGACAAAGAAGAAACACACACATACACACACGAGAAACAATGGAAGACTCATATTTTGTAGACATTTTCAATTGTGGAATTGTGATGCTAGAAGAACCCACATAATTTCAATCACTTTTCCTTTATTTACTAGCATCTACCAGATGCTGGTATATTGTAGGCACTGTGATCTGTGCCAAGTATCCCATGGTGATCCAAAGACCATCTTCATCCTCACCGAGTGAGCAAGGCAGGAGAGAGGAACTGAATTCCCTATAGTGTTATGGGAACTTGATGGGAGTAAGGTGTAGAAGATTTGGTGTTTAAGGTCATAGAAAAGGTCACATGCCTGTGAATTTAAGTGTAAGACTTTGCTGTGCAGTCATGACAGAAATTGTGTTTGTAATAGACTCAAAATTCGGGGGCAGGTTGTACAGTGCCTATATATGATATATTGTATGTTGAAGGAAACAATATTAAGGCTTTCTGGAGGATGTCATAGACCTAACCAAACACTTAACTTTCTTGTAAACACAGAGATCACATCTTATAAAGAGTCTACACTGTTCCACATGTTGCCCGCCATGCTTTGAATATTTCTCCCAAAGGCTCAGCCAGTGGCAAATGATTCTGTGAAGGAGAGGTCGTAAGATAAATTCATGAAAATACTCCTAATGCCATCAATTTTTGGACACACCCTTTCTTCTTTTCAAACAGGAAGAGTGTCTGTGGTTGCATTTGAGGCCCCAGAATCCCTGGGGTGGAGGGGGAGCTGTGGGACAGCAGGTAAGAAGCCAAGAGTGGAGATGGTAGGTGGAAGAATTGAAAAACATATTTACATGATGCGGTTGATGTTATTATGTTCATCAGAAATCCTCATTATTCGGTCTAAAACTCATATTCCTATGTTGTTAAGAAGTAAACAGTCTAATAGGAAGTATTTATTTTGTAGTAGAACCAATTTGGTTGGTGAAAAAAATCAAAACAGATCAAATCTGACATTATGCATCTCCACATACAGTGGTGTTCCATTGCTGTTTTTAATGTGGTGATCTTAAGAGTGTTTCCATAGGACTTCCACGTCAAACAGGAACGTTTGAACACATTGAATTGTTTCATTTCAGTAAAAGAGAATAGTGTTTTCCTCAAATATGAGAATGATAGTGGAATATGAGATATGTTAGATTTATTTTGTGTGGTGCTACAAGGGAGAAGTTGGATTGATTAACAGAAGGTTCGGGAGACAGATTCCAGATTCCAGCTTAGTATGAAGACAATCATGGATTTTT
Source organism: Canis lupus dingo (assembly GCF_003254725.2). NCBI lineage: Eukaryota > Metazoa > Chordata > Mammalia > Carnivora > Canidae > Canis > Canis lupus. Next base: position 3,362,440 of record NC_064259.1, on the reverse strand, counting down.
TTTTTTTAAGAAATAATAAGTTCTTCAACACTAGACATGTTCATATACAAATTAGAGAGTCAGTTTTTGGAAGGTCTTAAATGATAGGTTCAAATAATTGACATGTGACACGTACAAAAGACTTTTGTTTTTGTTTTTCTAGAAAGAACAGAATGAGCAGAAGGATGATGGAAGAGGGAGAGGGAGAGACAGAACCCCACGCAGGCTCCACACCCAGCACAGAGCCTGACACAGGACTCAATCTCACAACGCTGAGATCATGACATGAGCTGAAACCAAGAATAGGATGCTAAACACACTGAGCCGCCCAGGCACCTCCTGCGGATGACCTTTTAGAGTCCATTCTTGACCAAAAGTTCTGTGAGCCAGATTTTCTTGGTATCTTTCCACTTTGTTGGTTCCAGTATTTTCAGAATGGTTTTAAATGTTAATTTTATCGTACAGTAATGCTCTGAAAGTACAGAATATATCTTTGTCCTTGTTGGCCATTTCCTTTCAATCACAAGTTTATGGCACTCACAGATCTAATTGGCTCTTGTGGGATATATATTAATTATCAATTTCAATATATTTTCATATTAGGTCTGGCAAGATTATCACATATATTTGTAGTCTTTTGATGACTTCTAAAAGCTCAAGTACAAAATTAGAGGTACAGTTGATGATCATCTTTGTGCATGTCCATCATAGTTTTTTCAGAGTCAAACAGGCGCATTTTTTTGGTTACTAGGGTGTATTCACCCAGGGCTTATCACCACGGCTGCCCTGTGGATGGTGATGGGGATTCTTGCCCCGTGCAGCATGGCCAACTCCCATGCAGGAGAGATCATTCTGAAAGTCCACGAGAAATGAAAGATCAGGGACTAGTCACACCTGTGTTCAATCATAACTGGAAAGAAGTGGGGATACCTATGAATCAAAACTAGCCCTCAGATTGCTGCATTTAACCTTGTACCAAATTACTAGAGAATTAATAAAAGGCAGATGCAATTATAAATGCACATCACAGCAAGAACGAAAAAATAACTATGTTCTTAAATTTGCCAAACATACGTACATTACACATACATATTACATACGCATATATCATTGAGATCCACATTTCTTGTTAATTTGAATAAAACACATTGTCTGGAATTGCTTTGCTGTACACAGTGACTGGACTTCAGAAAGTTTTTAAAAATCATATCACTAAAATAGACTTCACAGAAATCAGATAGGTACCAGTGTTTATCACATGTATAAAAATATAAAACACACATTATACAGGTTTTCAAAACTAAATATGTCCACTATAATGGGTGTTATTTTTTTCCTAAAGTTTCTAAAGCTAGCTAATGAAGGGAAAGGCATCAGAATATGAAGTGATTACAAATAAAAATCATTTTGCAGAGAAAAATGATGGGAAGAAGACCCAACTGGCGTGTAGATAAAATTGATCAGGGAGCAGTGCATTCGCTTGCTCACTCTTTCAGCTGATATGTGCCTTTTGCGTAACCGGTGTGGAGATGGCTAGAAGCCTCCCCTCATTTCTGCACGGGGAGAATTTTTATCTCGCTGTCTCACAATTAATTTAGAGGTCTGATACATTATTATTCGTAGACATGGAATGATCGACTACTATCAAATTGTTTGTTGAAGATGAAAAGTAACTGGAACATATTTTCAAATCACAGATTTGAGATTTTAATGAAGATATTGAGGCACAAGGGACAGAAAATGTACATCTTGTAATATGTTCATTTTCTCTGGTTCTATGGACAGAAAACATGATTGCTGTCGACTTTCTTAACGAATACTGGAAAATATTGCAATTTGGGGTTATAATGAAACCCATGTTACTGATGCTTAAGCTCTTGTGCTAATTAAAACTGGGGAGGGTTTTTTTGCTCTTGTCATTCTTACAACTGTATAGAATATAAAGAGTTTTTAATAATAGTCAACAGCATGTTCTGAGTCCATATATATTAGTGCTAATCAATACAGATACGTATGTTTAAATATACAAAAGTCTAACATCTCAAACTTCACAATTTTAAATGATCATAAAGACTCTCCTAACTAAATCAGACTCACACCTTCATAGCTTGTAGGGATTTCATTCTAGTATATTCTCAGTATTTGCTCCTGATTATGGATGCACTTCACTAAACATCAAATCAGAAATGTTATTCTATCTTGAGAGTCAATGCATTTCCACAATAGGAGTCCATTTGACCACATGCTGGTGTTCTCCATAAAGTCACTTGTATTTAAATCAGAGACACAAACCTCTTTCTTCGGTTTCTCGCCCTTCCCCCTCTGCCGGCTGGCGGTATATTTTCCTTAGCATTCGTAATGTTAATTGGAGTTACATGTGTGCAGTTGGATCTGAATGTACTTCCAGATGTGACTTTTGTAAGCAAGGCCTTTCAGACAGAAACCCCTTCATATTTCAAATGAAACTGCACCACACAAAGTACCTTCATTTACAAAAAAAAAAAAAAAAAAAAAAAAAATTCCAAAGGACACAGCCATTAGTATGATTAAACACAACGTTAAAAAAAATGTAAAATTACATCTATATTCCGAATTAGGTCATCTGATTTTGATTCTTGCTTTTTTTCTTATTTTCTACTTTGGAATTTGCAAAGGTCCTGGGGATGTGATGTTTAAAAAAATAATAAATCTCTGTTATTCCCTTTTAAAAAAAATTCATCTGATCCCACTTGGCTTTGTGGAAAATTGAGGGCAGTACTAGAAATCCTATAAGGTAAACGATGCATTTAAAATGATGTCAGCTGCCTGAAAATGAGTTTTATTTGTGCCCTTACCTAATATTTTAGTTATTTTATAATGACGGCAGATATGATACCAAGGAAATAACCGCTTTTGTGCATATCCCGGAGGGTGGACGGAGAAGAAAACAGGACCGAGACAGTCTGAGAGAGCCCACTGTAAAAAGAATCGCAGAAGCAATTAAACCTCACTTCCTGCAAGGTCCGTGCGAAAGCACAGCGCTGTTTCCATGGTCATGTGGCCGCGTCTGCTTTCATCTGGCAAGAATTCTCTTATCGTTTAAGTCAGTGAATCCTAAGTTTTTTTTTAACGGAATGAAATAAAAGCTGAATCTCGGTAACAAAGGGCAGACCAGGCTTTTCAAGAACGTGCCGCCCTGTGTTATGTGGTTAAAAAAATATATATGTTTAAGGGTTGTCGTTTTGATTGTAGGAAAAACCATAATAAATAATATCAGGAGCAGAGCATCACATATTTAAAAATCCAAAGAAGCAAAGCCATGGAGAAACCCTGGTTATACTCAATCAGAGAAACTGGGTGTGGGGTGTGGGGTGTGGAGGGGGCAGGGAATCTTCAATGAGCCGTGATGTGGCCCCCCTAAAAACACCCTGAGCTTAATTTTCGGCCATTTGTGTGGGGCTCATTTATAACTCTGTGCCTGGTTCTACTTCATTGGCAAAGCCAGATACCAAAACGAGTAATTACCATAATTATTTTGGTCCAAGATGAAATCCTTTCGTAGAGTACACGTTTTGTTTTGTATGGGATTGTTCTTAGCCATATACATTTGAGTGAAATTTCTCTCCGGAAGCATTTACAAACAGCACAGTGACTTCATGGTCGGGAGGGCTGGTAATTTAACATATTCTTATCTCTTTTTGACTCTTTTTCATTTTCTTGTCACCACTTTAGTTTTTATGTCTCTACTTTGGGAGATACAACAAATAACATGCATAATTTAATTTTCAGCATTTTAAGGCAAAGGAGTGGATTTAGTTTTCCCCAGAGCGTTTTATTAAGGAAATATTCTCACAGCAAAGAAAAATCCAATATGAAATACAAAAGTGAAACCAATGTGTGCGCGGTGGTATATTTTATTACGTGGGGCTTATTTTGATCAATCAATCATACTGAGACCACAGATTCTTTAGGTCCATATTTCACTGCAAATACTGGTGGGGGAGTTCAATCTAAATCTCCAATGTTTAATGAGGTGTCTGTTTCATCCTTCCTAACTGAGATGCTCTAAAAACCAAAGTGGTGAAACTTAATAATTTTATTAGACGGTAATAGTTATTTTATTAACATTTTTCTCCAAGGATTTTTCTGTCTGATTATGAGTACTTTGCAATTTCAGACAGTATGATGGATGCTACTTTTCTATGACAAGAATTTTAACAGCCCGTCTTCAGCGCTCAATGCACACCCAATTATGCGTCTGAGCTAGTAACCTTGAATTTATGTTGCCATGGTGACAAACTGGTCATGCATTATGGATTATCATTGAAATTCTACACCCCTACCTAGCATAATGAGAGTTGGGGACTTAATCAAATCAGCCATTCTGTGTGACACAAAGTGAAGAACTAGCTCTCATTGTTCCACGCCGAGGAAGGAAGCGGGCCTGATGGGGAGGCAGCTGCAGTCCTACAGTCTGATAGATGGCCCTTATATACATTTGTGAATGTATAGACAGATGGTGCTCAATGCCTGGAATTTCCAGCTTAGGCAGCAGCTGTTCGGATAACCTCTGCCGTCTCACCTTGTTGTCATGGAACATTGAACAGAGACTGAGACTGTGTGTGGATACATTGACAATCTGACTGAATTTACACTGCATGGCATCTTTCTTTTATCATAAGACGGCTGGCCTAGAATGAATGCCGGGTGAGGGTAGAGGAGGTGGGTGCGGGGCCGGGGGTGGGTGGCTCGGGGGGGGGGGAGGGTGGCCAAGAGCGCCCTTTTGAAAACCAGACCCTGGAACTGGACTATCTCCCATCCCCATTTTCCAAGAAGAAAGAGACCCAGTAGTGTGGTGATCTGTGCCTGGGAGAAATCTGGGGGGGCTGCTTTTTCAAAGCCCAGGACTCGTAAGCAGGACCCCCTCGTCCTTGTAGAGAGCTCGCATTGCCTCTGTCCCCTAGGTGAGGGGTGTCTCGGTTTTCTCTGTGCCTGTCACTGAGACAATTCCAACCCCTCCAGGTCAGAGCGGCAGGGTGAGTGTTGGGGCAGCAGTGACCAGAGAGAGACGGTCCCCGCCTTGGCTGGCCTCTCTCTCTTCACAAAGCGTGGTGAGTATGAATTAGCGAGAAACCATCCCAGCAGCTTCTGCTTTGGTGTGATTTTCACAAAAACGGACTTGTTAAATGATCAATCTCTCTCTCTCTCTCTCTTTTTTAGAAACCACTGTGCTAACGTGATGGTTCAGAAAGGCATGTTTTTGAACAGAATATCCAGCTCCCGAGGTCTCAGGGTCCATACGAATGCTTCTCAATCAAAGCATGAAGGCTCGTGATCGTGCTTGAATGACACGCTCCCGTCCCTCTCAGGCCACCACATCCCATGACCATCCATGAGGCTGACCTATTAATATCCCTGGAAACGCTATGCATTTCCTGGAGCATTCTTCGTCGACAGACATTCGACCCGTCTCTTTCTTCCATCTGAAATCCTCTCTCTGCTCGATTTTTGTTATCCCTTTTATTCTTTTTCTTTACCTTCCCAACCTCGACTCTTAAAACTGCCTGAGCCCTTTGGTTTGGAAGACTTGTTTACGTGTGCACGGAGGAAGGCCCTTTTTAAATATTTCATAAGGCTCCGGGTGTCTCGCCTGGTTTGGCAGGCTTCCACGACTGCAGGATGAGCAAAATTGTCTTATCAATGAAACATGCGTTGACCCAATACATTATCACGGCTCCAAAAAACCCATTACCCTTTCTCATGTTAATGCTTAGCAGACTATGAAGTATTTTAGTAAGGTCTGTGAGACAGGGGAGTCTCCAAAGCCAGCACTATCCATATCTGTGGCCAAGAAGAAGGTTGCTCTTTAGAAGTCTTGAAATTGGGTCAATATTACACATTTAAAAGCTTCCTGGGATCTATTATTGACATTTGGGGAATCAGATGCATAGAAAAATATTAACAATTGATAGATACCTTTTTGTTATTTTCCAAGGCCTATTATAGGCTATCCATAAATAGGTAAAGGACTTAAAATATGAATTTGTATTTAAGAATGTGGAAATTGTCACCAGAACACTGACATTATATTGAAACTAAAGCACGATACTGTCATAAAAAATTAAACATCTGAATAAAAAGTACAGGCACGGTAATCTAGAGCACCTGATATATATATATATATATATATGTATATATTCATATATATATATATATATATATATGAATGTCTTGTACTAGGGTGGGGGAGTTGTTTCAAATGGATGAAAAGCAATATCCATTTGAATTCCATGTCTCTGTGCTCATGCATAAGCAGCAGCTTTAATATATTATCATCACAACTATTTTACTCGAGTTCTCTTTTATTTTCCTGAGAGATGGCACTTAATGAGTAGTTTTATTTTTTTTTCCGTAAAAATGTCACAAATAAGCAGGCTGAGAACATCCATGCAAATGATACTGCAAGCTCTAAATATGTATTTTAATTTTTTGACAAAATGAAGGAAAAAATGGTGCATTTTTCCCATTAATTCTTTAAAACTATTCATGTATAAATATGCCCTAGGCAGATATATATTACACTTAAAATGTCATAATTAAAGGTAACATTATTTATTGCCTCTAGAAACAATCATGAATGTGTAATCTTGGCCATAAGAAAGTTTTTCTAAACAAAACTGCTACTCATATTTTTTTTTTAAATATCTTCAAAGGTTTTTTTTTTTTTGTAAGTTTCCAAATACACGCTAAATACTTGCAGAATAATAATTTAAATGTATAATTAATGATTGTAAAAGTAATTTGAAAGGATGGATTTCTAGCAGAGCCTTAATTCACTGACTAGATCTTATACAGCACCCCAACACTTAAAGTCAAAAGCATATTGTCAACCGTGAAGATTAAACTGTGGAAGTTTGACAATCAATTAGTTCCAAAGAGCCTCTTCACTGAGTGCAGTAATGCTCGTGAGGCCACATCTTTCAACCAATTCTCCTAAATGGTCTAATAAGAATTACCTACATGAATTTTCTGTAGCTTATTTAAAATAACTTTTGGTGGGGGGCCTGAGTGGCTCAGGTGGTAAAACATCTGGTTTTGGCTCAGGTCATGACCCCAGCGTCCTGGGATGGAGCCCCACATTGTCAGGTTCCCTGCTCAGTGAGGAGTCTGCTTCTCCCTCTCTCTCTACCCCTACCCCTGTTTGTGTGCTTTCTCTCTCTCTCTGTCAGATACATAAATAAAATCCTTAAAAATAAAATAATTTTCAAATGAGTCATCAATAGAAAACATTTGTGATAAACAGATCTGCAGATAAATAGACATGCACATGTATATATTTACATACTTGTCTAATTCCTCTTTTGTGTGACTTCATCATTTCTGTCTATACTAGGCCTTTTTGACCATCTCTGCTGTTACGCAGATTAACAGAAGCTGAGCATGTGTGATAAGTGAGCTTAGGTTTTTGTTTATATTTATTAGACATGCATTAAAAATGCACAAATTGGGAGTGTCCCAGTGAAAACAGGAAGACCTCCTAGGAGAGAGTTCCCGGTGACACAGGATTTGGAATGGGTGCTGGGGAGTGTGACAGCAGTGTCTTGCTATCTGCTGCTGAAGCTGGGGAACAGGGACACGGACTCTGTCACCAGCCCTGAATGACCCCCCAGGCTTGTCCTCCCTGCCGACCCATGCTGGGAGAGGCACCCAACACTTAACCACCAATCCCTACTGGCCCACGTGTCAGAAGGTTGACCAGTATGCCATGTTATCAACAGGTACGACGGCCACACACAAGACTCGTGACCCCGAATTTCCCAGTTTAGAAGCATCCCTGCAGTGCCCCTCTCTTCACCACACGTCCTCTGTGTGGTTCACGGTACCCATTCATGCCATTTTTGGAACACTGGCCTAAGTCCCAAAGTTGTGATACTCTCTTTCTGTCATAAAGGAGACAATGTCGTTCCATAGTCATGTTAGTTTGGGGGTTTTTGTATACTGGTTCTTTGTGAAAAATTAGAGTGAACACCGTGGGGCGCCCACCAGCTGATGAGGCCGTGGTACCTTATGGACAACGAAGGTCAAGTGGAGCCCCTCACTCAGAGCAGGGGGCTCCCTCCTTACGCGGCCTGAACTGTTACCCTCAGCCTGCAGATGCCACAAAGCTGCTTCTGATGTGGCCTGGCCTCTCAGGACAGGAGCCAACACCCTTCCAGGATCCGACAGGTCAGGAGGCCAGACCGGGAACGGCCGAGACGGTCCACAGCCTCCCGTGGTCAGAGCAGGCCAGCCTGGGCTCCTATACCTCCCTCCCTCCTTCCTGCCATGTCGCAGCCTCTGCTGACCCTGGGCTCCCTCCTGAGAAAATCTGCTCAGTCCCCTGCAGTCACCAAGGAAAAGTTGAGCTCTTTTCTGAGGGAGAGAGGGCTGGCCTCCACACAGCAGGGGCTGTTTTCTGCGAAACACCTCCACCTGACACACCTCCACTTGCTGAGAGCCTGACTGTGCGCCATGGGTTGTGAGGTGTTGACCTGGGCTCAGCGCGTTCACCAAGACACACCGATCTTTCCTCTTCCATGGAAATGCCCTCCCCTGGCCACGAGCTAGACAACACAGGTGGTGCTGGCAGCTCAACTTTTGACTCACGGATCACAGTCTGCTGACACCTGTTCTACGTCAGAAAGATGGAGCTTGTGTTACTCCTGCTATACCCCTGCCCGCCTTCCTACACGCTCCGTACAGGGGACAGTGCACACCCCCGTATGTCCACAGACAAGATGTGGAGACAGCTGGGCTGGAGATGCTAGTTTTCAAATAGTTCTTAAACAGCAGAGCATTTTATCACCTACTATTCTAAGAAATTCAATCTATAGATCAGATTTTAAAATAGGAAGCTTGGTAGAAGAAGGGTACCGGCTTCACCCCCCAGCAGGCCAGCCTCCCACACGTTCCCTGAGCTCCTGTCCTAATGTGAAGAATCCCAACAATGAGGAACACAGTGTGAAAAATCACTGGTTTAGCAGAATGCGTAGGGGGTGTGAGGTGAGAGCAGGTCATAACGAAAGGTGTGCCACCAAATCCTGTGGCATCTCAGGCAGGTGTCTCTGCATGCCTACCTCCGAATCTGCAGCCTGGGGGAATAATGTCCTTGCTCTCCCATCCTCCTTGAGCAAACGAAAACCCCCTCTTCCCAGGACACCCACAGAGTGTGGACCAAAAGATGAAGACAGACACACAACCTTGCCTGACTTCTGGGAATCTGCTTAGGAAAAGTAAGTGTGCAGTTAATATGTTGAAAGATCAGAGATGCTCTCTGGGAGATTGTAGAAATAAAAAATAAATAATAACAGCTACTTATATTATATAACCTATATTTATGAAACATAATCTCCACCGATAATCTGCCTCACACACCAACTGAGATATCTCAAAGTCAGATGAAAAATAGATTTGGAAATTTTCCGAAGTCACTATTTTGCATCAAAGAAGAGATTAAAACCATAATGTATGCCTTCATTCCCTTATTTACGAATCTCATTTGGTCCCTATCAATCAGCCTGATTGACAATTATTGTCAACTAGACAAAATACAACTTGTAGAGTGATTTGAAATAGGAAATTGATCTTGTTTTTTCATTCCCCTTAACATCCTTCCATGGTTCTGGTCTTCTAACACGGTTTGTGGAGTCTCATGGTCCTTTATTTCTGAATTTAACTCTGGGGGCTTCCATTTTTCAACTCTATCAAGGCAAGTTAGTGCTTAGAAACATGTATTTTTTTTCATCTTATCATTTTTAATTCTAGTGTGTATACTGTGGATCATGCTAATTGAATGATGGTTTAATTTTTGACAATTCAGTAACAGAAAAATGACAGCCCGATGTTCACAATTGCAAGAGCTGCATAAGAAGGGATCCTGGGTGGCTCAGTTGGTTTGGCATCCAGCTCTTGATTTTGGTTTAGGTCATGGTCTTAGGGTTGTGGATTGAGCCCTTAGTCAGACTCAATGCTGACCATGGAATCTACTTGGGATTGTCTCTCTACCTCTGTCCTTCCCTCTGCTTCCATGTCCTCGAAATAAATAAAATCTTAAAAAAAAAAAAAGAAAAAGAACTGCATAAGAGTAATTGTTGGGTTTCTAAAAAGTCTTTGCTCTGACAATACGATATTCACTATGGAAGAAATAGTGAATCCAGAAGAGATGCAGTCATTCATGGGAAAGAGGAATAGATATAACACACTGAGCCAGAGTGACTTCTGCTTCTATCTCACAAATAAATGTTTATGATTAAATCAATACATTATCTTCACCTTAAGAAAAGTATTATTATTTATAATAGTGCGTTACTTGCATGTATTAAACATGGGCTATGTGTCAAGAACACATTGATTATCTCCCTCGAATCCCACACATCTCCTTTAATTTATAAATGAAGCCACAGAGGCTCAGTGAAGAAGAGTAATTCATTTGGGTTCAAAACTGGCTTATGGTCAAAATGATGAATGCTTGCCTCATTTTTTTGTCTGTGATTTCTAATTTCTCTCTGCCCGATGAGTTGGGATTTGCTGAGGACACCGTTCAGCATTTGTGGAGAAGGAGTCCAGCTAACTGGAGGCAGGTTTTGTTAAACCACATCTCCCAACTGGGAACTGGATGGAAGAAATCAGACCCTCCAGAAGGCCGACTCTAGCTCTCCAGCCGTGCTCCTCATGATTGCCCCATAGCTGCATGGATCAGTGCCCATCTCTTCTCCTTGATGCAGTAGGATTGAAAGAACAGAGGTTAGTTACCAAGTAAGGGAAAGTTTTATGATATTCCTCAGCCATGGCCATGCCAGTCTTGGGGCAGTTAGAACACAATTCAGCCAACTGGGCTTTCTTTAACAATCATACTCTTCATCAAAAGGGTGGCCATAAGTTACCTTTCTCCCAAGATAGCCCTGGTTTATTTCTGTGGACCCACTGTAACTACGAGGAGGACTCTCTTTCGCCCTCAAAGGACATTGGATCAGATAACAAATATCATGGTCAACTGATTCATAGCCACTAGCACATATGATGTCTACTCTATATTGCTATCATAAGTCAAGATACAAAATTGAGCAAATGTGTAAATAACTCTATCAGTAGCTATTGTATGACAGCTTCAGTAATCGAATTTAAATGATCATTTATTACTGCCTAACTTAACTCTAGTATTCTTTTCCAGGGCTCATGGAGACAGCATGGGTCTCCCAACGCTTTTCCAATGAGGTAGAAATAACCTTCTGTTTTCTACAACTTCAGCAATGACAAGCCTTCGGGGCCACACAGCAGTGAGTGCTGTCTGCAGGGCTGGCCTCGGCGTAGCAGGAGCATGCAGCTCTGACCCCACCATGCTCAGCTGTCCTCCTACCATGGCCTGACTTCTACTTGCCTTTGTATTCTCTGAAATCTTGGCACCAGGCATATCTTCTCTCTCTCTCTCTCTCTCTTATTCCTGGAGTAGAAATCTTGATGCTGGGAGTGACAATCCAAAAGTAGAGAGAAAGAGCAAGAACAGTAGGAGCACTGGCGTGGTTGCACAAACTTGGAGGGAATAGCATGTTTTCAAAGTACAGTTGCATCCTGACTGCTTTACAGTATGAAAGTAAGCCATTCTTGTTTAAATAAAGCCACACTAGGTTATTATTTTGGTGACACATCTTAGCTTGTTGATAGCCCAGTGTCATACAATTAATTCACTGTCAAATGTCAACCTGAGTTTATAGGAAAAAAAGAAAGAGAGAGAGAGCAAGGATAATGGAAAGAGAGAGTGAGGGAGGGAGGATGGAGGGAGATAGGAAGGAGGGAGGGAGATAGCTCTGCTTACTCTGAACCTTGTGATTCCAATGGACAGGAAAACTGTGATTTCAATGAATAGGAAAACTGTGATTTCAATGAATAAGAAAACTGAGAATCCCCGAATAGAGATACCCAGAAATCATGATGAACCAAATTACGTGAACAGGTTTGGATGGATGACAGAATGGTCCTCAAGCAGAGCTTCTGAGTCTGTACATGTTGATGGTGCTGAAGAACTGCATTTCTGACCCGCTTTCAGGAGCTGCTAGTTTAGAGGCCACATTCAGAGACCTCTGGGATTTGAGAAGGAGCCCCTGTAAAGACACTGCGCTGGCACACATGTGGCCAGCTTCCTGGTCTTCATAGGTCTCAATACATAAGATGAGCTTAGAACTTCAGTCCCCAGCTCCACCGAACCTCCGGTCTCCAGGATGGACCTTGCCAGTCCAACCAACTCTTCTCTGATTCTCCTGTGGAGACAACCAAAATAACATGGTTCTTGACTGTTTCCTAGGGAAATTTGCCTAGCTGGGAGGCACGCTGCCTGACCTAAGAGTCAGAAATTAAATGGCTCAGGTGGAAGAAATTAAATGGAGAAATTAAATGGCTCAGGTAGAAGACAGAAGGAAACCAGCCAACGGGCACTGAAGGTTAGGAAAGACCTAGGGGATCTCACTACCGAGATGATGGAGGAAGTTTCCCTGTTCCTCCCACCAGGCACATCTAAAACTCTGGACGTTCTAAAAAGCAACAGTAAGAAATTCTGAGAGATGTTTCTTTTTGAGCAGAAAAGACAGACTGCGCTGAATGGGGAAGGCAGGCCAGTGAGGGAACTCGGAACTGAGGAATGACACAATGGTGGGTGCCCCGGGGAAGATGTATGGCCTCATGTATCCCAGACTCGAAGCAGAAGAGGTAGGCCACCTGGAAATACCCTAGGGGCAAGGTGTAAACATCCCAACAAAAGCCTTCTCTCTCTAGCCTTCCTCTCTAGCCCTCCCTGAAAAGGAGCAGCCTCACAAGGTGGAGAACCTTTAGAACATCTGCTCTACTCTGGACAGCACAGTGGGAACCAGTGCAGCCCTACTCACAGTGCCAGCAAACCCCGACGGCCGGGTCTGGACAAGGAGGCCCAGCCGTGCTGCTGGGGTGTCAGAGAGGGTAGGGTGGGGAACCAGGGTATCGCCCCCACTGTGGTAGTGGAGACCCCTTGGAAGGCTGCACCTCAGTCCGCAGCCTGCCCTCACCTGCCCAGATACTGTGGGTTGATTGTCATGAAGTGTGACCTGGGGATTGGGATTTTAAATCTCCCCCAGATATTGTAGCATGAGGCAAAGTTTGGGAACCACTGACCTAGAACAGGTGTCAGCAGACAGTGGTCTGTGAGTCAAATCCGTGCAATGGGCTGGCTGGTTCTTATGAATAAATTGCTGTTGGAAGTCAGTCTCACCCACTTATTTACACATTGTCTGTGTCCTCTTTCCTGCTAGAACAGAATGCTGAGTAGTCATCTCAGAGAGTGCCAGGCTCCAAAGCCCAAAATATTTACAATCTGGCTCTTTACAGAGAAAGACTGCTGACCTCTGACCAGAGAAGATAGTTAATCAAAGTCAAGATGCTTTGCTCTATGACATAACTTTAAACATGGAAGTTAAGTTTTACTTTATTTATTTAAAGGACAGTTCTACAAATAGGTTCTTTGTAAAATAAGTGGATCATCCTGGGAAGTATTTCCTTGGCAGTTCATGAGATGAGGGACAACCTCCAGTTTGCGATCACACAGGGGAAGACGGCCAACACGCAGGAGGAATGAGAAACCACCGAGGACAAGGTGCTGAGGGGTCTCGAATTCCTGCAGAGGAGAAAAACAAAAACAAAAACAAAAAAAAACAGCGTGAGGGAGGAATTTGATCCTTGTCCTCAAATATTTGCAGGACTCTAATATGCCAGAGGGTTTAGATTTATTTTATGTAACCTCATGAGGAAGATAGATGCCCAGTAGATGGAAGATGTGGGAAATTAGATCTGACACAGCATTAGATAGAATTTCTACCAATAAAAAATGTCTTCCATGAGATCATTAGCTTCCTCTCATGGAATATTCATGTGAGCTGACCCCTTTTAGCACCTGGGATGTGTTGGACTGCTTCCTCATCCCATTCCTTAGACACTGTATCAGGGTACTAGGATTGACATAACAAATAGAGCCCAGAGTGCATTTGGTGATATATTCTATTTGCCCACGGGGTCCCCCTGACTCAGCCCTGCTTTTTGCCCCAGGAGGTTGCCCTGTGTGGGTTCTATCAACCTCATGCCCTGTGGCTTCCCTTTGGATTTCTCCAACAAGGAGATCCTGCTGAGATTGGAGGGGAGGAGTAGAATGAGGACCAGGTATTATAGTCCAGTTCCCTCTCAGGAGGTCATCTTGGGGTGGCCGTGTCCTTGACAAAACATCCTTCTCCTTGATGAGAGCCTGCTCAATGCCCCTCTTTTTGGCTTCCAGTAACCTTTTGTCCCCTTGTCCCTTCAGGCAGCTGGTAGACCTAGGTCACTGCATGTCTCCTGTGGGTCCCCTACAACCTGCCCATACCTGTATAATTGGTCCCTTTGCAAATAAGCCTTCCTCAAATTATCCTAATTTGAGTGTGCTCCCTGATTTCTGTCAGCATGCTGAGTGACAAGTGGATATTGGCTCAAGCACAGTCAGGCTCTATTTTTCACTCACAGAAGAGTTCAAGGTGGGTGCACTTGCCATTTCAGAAGCCTGGACGTGGGCTGTTTATCTTCAACACAAGTCTGCCCTAGGGTGAGGCCTTCAGTGGGGAAGGGGAAATAAAATATAAAGAAGTGCATGTGGGTGCCCTCTGTGAGCCGCATCTGGAAATGGTACGCCTCATACTCATATTCCTTGCCTAGGACTTGGTCATATGGCTTCTCTCAATTTGGCGAACTGTGTCGAGTGAGGTGGGAAAAGTTACCTAGCCATGTGCGCAGGAAAGAGAGGAAGTAGAGTTTGGTGAGAAGCCAGCGGTTTCTGCCATAGGCACTGACCCTGAATTGGGAGCAATGGGTCACTTTTGTCTGATCCCTATTAGTAAGTCAGGGGTAGGGACCCAAATCAGGTGAGCCTCTGCTATCTCAGCGTGCATAAAATCAGGTAAAACCTCTGGTATCCAGAAGCTACTTCCAGTTCTCACCACGTAATTTGCCCATTTTGTGCAGGAATAGAAATCATATTAGAAGTCAGGTCTTTCGACATGAGCAAAGAGGATGGGATATCTGAATACGTTTTTCAATTCCTTCTTTGCATTTCATGATCTCCTCACTTTAAATCTAAACCTAATTTGTGCAAGGCTATGGGTCTCCCACAGGACAGACATTGAAATCAATCTGAAAATGATAGTTAATCAAAAAAGGACAAGTCCAATGGAGTGGCAGAGGAATAAAGAATGTCATTGCACAAATATAAAATGAATCTTCTAAGAAAAAAATCTTTAATGAGAGAGATCCTAACTTAACTGCCACATTAGAGTGGAAATTAAATGGTATTTCTGCGTAGCAGAGTGAGAGCTGTGCCCCATATATTCCCCTCGGGGCACTGGTGGTGGTAGGAAGCAATGTTGTAGGAATCATTGGTGCTCTGCCCATTTGTCTTCTACTAACTGCCGTACACATCTCTCAGCAGGTAAGAGTATTGTCAACCTATCCCAGGGATCCATGGTGGAGACTTCCACCATGCCCAGGTTGATTGAAAAGGACCATCATTGATTGAAAAGGAAGCACAGATCCAGGCTCTCTTGACTTATCAGAGATGACATCTTTCTTTATTTTCCTTTGATGCTTTCCTCACTCACCCTTTCCTCTCTGCAAAAGAGTCCCTGTCTCACTCTTCACCCAAAGAATCTGTGTGAAGGTCACTGGTATAGGAACTGTATAGCTCAGGGTAGAAATTACTTGACAGTGTCCACCCTCAGCCTCTACCCTTGATTCCACCACAGACACTTCTACTCAGATGATGGTAGGGCTCCAGAGACAACCTTGATCAAGGGAGCTCTAGGGACGTCTTCTATGTGACCAGTATAGGATCTGTAGTACTGATGACCCTGAATGCAGGGGACTAGGGGCCTGGGAGGGTAAAGACGCTGATGGTTGATGGTACTCTGGACTAGACACCCAAAGTGGAACAATGAACAACTTGTTACCCAGAAGAGAACAGTCTGGTTCTGCAACCAGAGCAGGAGAGAGCAGAAAAGACAGCATTGACTCAAACTGTAAGTGAGTCCTCCCTGCCATCATGAGCCTGGGGTGTCAGAGACTGGCAGATGGGGGCAGGATTAATAACCTGCCACTGGGCAGATGAAGGTTCTCTCCAGGGGAGACAGAGGTAAGCCGGTAAACTGACCTTGCTTGGGATCCATGAACTCACAAGGCTTGAGGAAGGCTGGGGCAGATATAAACAAGAGGTGGGTAAATAGTGAAGCCTGGACACCACCACCCCCGCGACCTTAAGGCTTCTGAAAATGGGGCTAGTGCTCCTTGGCAGGTCTTCTTCTCAGAGAATGGGGTGAGGGAGTCATGAAGGAGTGGTGCGAGGAGTCATGAAGACCATTCCCACGGTGGTGGCTCCGTTGCTATAATTCTGACACTGGAGCCAACGTGCCCCCTCTTTCACTTTCCAACAGAGCATCCTTGTAATGTTTGAATCCCAAGCTTTAGGGAATTATAAGCCAAAACCGCAGTCATGAAGCTATATTCACAACCTGGACTAACTTTACCCCTTCTCACATTTTACTTTTACAGTCTTTTAAAATATGAAGGATCTTTGTTTGTTTCCTCGATAGAAGGGATAGGGCTTAAAAGGAGCCAAGCTGACACTCTGAGAGTAATCCATGCGCTTGTTTGGGATGCAAATGAATTGGTATCCTCTTCCCTTTTGGCAGGAACTCTGTAGGCTTGGAAATAACATCAAGATGAGGTAAAGGAAGTAAATAATTTATTACTGGATGAAAAACATCATTTCCACTAACCTACGTTGCATAGTTAGTAATGTAAGCCAGGCCACGTTCAGCTTCTAGAGGTTCAGAAATTCTATGCATAGGAAGAAAGTAATCTGAAGACCTCAGTGAACCATTCTGGGTTTATTTTGTTAGGACCGTGATATATGTAATTTGGTAACTTCAACTTTAACCTGCCCCGTTTAGATGCATTCTATAGACAGCCTAGTTTGGGGCTCTATAGGTAATACAGCTATTCCCTCCTCTCGTGTCTTGGCCATTTATGTTTTGGTTGAGAAGTTGCCTGACCACACCTGTTCAAACACACCATATGTGTGTTCCTTCCTACGTTTCCACACTTCTACAAAGGTTTGCAATTTTTAAGTGTGTTCTTCCCCATTTATCTGTAAGCTGCTTGAGGCCATAGGATGAATCTGTTCATATTTTCCCCCCTCAAATTTAGCATAATCTCTTCATCACAATCCATGCTAAATGTGCTCATTAAATAAGAGGATGAAAGAATAAACTAAGAAAGACAGATTCAGCATAAGCTGAGTGGCTTGGAGGTATAGCTGAGAAGTAATTTATGTAAACACGAGAAATGCAGTTTTCAGATTGGCAAGGCTTTTTAACTCTTCCACTGATTAAAAAAATGATATTATTAAAGGCTCATCTTGTCACATGCATGTGGATATTTATATATAAAAGCAGAATTTGTGTCTTTTTGAACTGTGTTTCTCCTCATAGGGGCAGCCTCTTCTCTAGAAAATGATCACACACACACACACACACACACACACACACACCTAGAAAATATCTAGTTAAGAAGGGCAAGAGGAAAGTTTTACCATAGATGTGGATTGGTGGCAGCGACCAAGGGAATAAATGAAAACAGCAGATATTGGGAAAAAGGATTGAGTGAGGGGCAAACACTATGTAAAATGTTTTTACATTGTAAACATGTAAATTTCTTTTACATTTTACATTTTACATTCTTACATTCCAAATGTAGGAAGCCACCAACATCGCCATAGATGAGCTGGAAAAGAATGGAAATGGAACTCTGGTTCCAAGCCACAACTGCCCTCACCTGGATCACTGACTAGCCTCCTAAATGGACCCTCTACTTCTGTCCTTATAAACCTCGCATTGAGTCTCAACACAGTAGCTAAAGGGACTCTTTGGAAACGTAAGTGGGGACATGCCCCTCTTCTTCCTCCAAAGGCTCCCTCGCTCCAAGCAAAGAACAGGAGCTTCTGCTCTCATCGAGCTCTACTCCCACTTTCTGACCTCTTCTAGCACTCCCCCTTCTTGCCTACGCAGCCAGCCTTGGGGCATCCTTTGCGATCCCCTCTGATGCACATGTAGTGGAGAACTGAATATAGCATGTAAGGGGAGTTGGGTAGAAGCTGTTCCCCCTCCCTGCCCACCCCTTTCTGCAAACATGTCCCTAGGATGGATTAGGATGGTGCTGCTTCCTTCGCCTTCTCTGATGCTTGGTTAGAGAAGCAAAGTTGTCTTCTGTGACTCTTGGTCCAGACCAATCACATGCATCCAGCACCAGGGAAGGAGGTTCTAATTTCTTCCGTGTCACTTGAGAGTCTTGGTGAGAGGGAGGACTGGATTCAGTCACTTGTGGGTCTTGACCCTACCACTCCCCCTATAGAACGAAACTTTATCCCTGGTGTCTGTTGGGAAGGTGTGAACTGTACACTGTGTCCCCCTCACTCACCCTTCTTACAGCCCTCACCACTTCTCTGGCAGAACTTTTCGTTTCTACACAAATAAATAGATGGGAGAAGGAAGACAGTGGCCCTGAACCTGGTCCTTGTCAATGCCTTAGAGAAGCTTTGGTTTTGTTCTTTCTTCAAGTGGATGTAGTGACTACCAGGCCAGGTCTTTCCAACAGGAATTCAAGGATCTGTAATATTCTATGTCAGTAAGGCCACAAAGAAGCAAATACAGGAATTGGTTCTTTGTCATCTTTTTTTTTTTTTTTTTTTTTTTTGCTATTATCTATGTCTGTGATTTAAGTCATAGTTTCTCTGAAATAAAGCTTAAGAAAAATGTACATATTCATCCATTTGAAAATTATTGAGTATAATTTGGTTTTTAACTAAGCTACAATCATCTTTTTGGCTTTTCTTTGGAAACATGGCTGCCATGATTCTCTTCTGCACGTGCACGGAGATGTGCTCCCTCACATCTCCCTAACCCCGCCTGCAGTGCCGTGGTCCCTAGCCTCTGCCTGCCATGCTGTGGTCATTTGTTTTCATCTTCCAGTGACATCAAGAATGTACTGGAACTTGTGGGTGAACCAGACATCACGTGTATGAAATCTCATAGGGAGGGTTTAGCATCCTGTGGAAGGTTGTTTCTTGCAATGAACGTTCAGAGTTGATGTGGAGGACATAGCGGCCGTGTCCTTCGGTCTTAGGGTTAGTTGCATCAGGAGCAGCCTTATAAATCATGCAGAATCCTTCATCTGACAAGCGAGGGAATATGACATCTGGCTGGCTGCCAGTATCCCTCACGTATCTTCTTCTTCTTCCTGACCCAGGGAACCTTGGCCACCATTCAGTCTCTCCTTGCTCTGACAGTTCACTGGCACCAGGACAGGAACAGAAGACCAGCTGTTTTACACTGAGAGCTTTTATGATAAAGGTGCTATCGTATCTGATTTGAAACCTGATTTAAAAAAAAAAAGACAATAGCTTATCAAGAATTGCATTTATGTGCAACTCTATGATTGAGCCAGACATTTCTTTCTATGCACCCCAATGTCAAATGGGCATCATTGAGAAATCTCTTACACAGGTATTTTATCTCTACAGAGACGCCACTCTGCTTCATTCTGCAGGCTAGTTCCCTGTAGAGTGGGGAGGAATTTTTGTTTTTGTTTTCTACAACTCAGAGACTCTGTCAGGCAGTTTTGTGCATTCTTAAGTTCTTTTGTCTACACACACAAGCATGGGGATCCTTCCCCACAGAGAAAACTGCACGTGACTATTGTCCTTCCATGGTTATCTGAAGACCCAACCCAGGGGCAGAAACTGAGTGAAGTAAACTCTCCTTGACATTTATCTACCTTGGATACCTAATGAAGCACTCTTCCAAGAAATCATCACAATGTGCCCAGACGAGAATTAGAATTAGGGGAAAACCAATCACAATTTGGTTGGCTCGGCTTTTATCATTTCAGAGAATGACATTGAACATGTCAGAGATTCCCAGATTTCATTGTGCCTTTTCTACCTCAACATTACAGAGAAGTGTAACCACAGCAATTGCCTACTGTCTGCCCTGAGATCTATTTCCACAAACTTCCATTACATCAGACTCACTGCAGGACAGGTGAGCTCAGCACAGATTACTTCCTGAAACTGATCCTCCCCACGACAGTGGGAAATTCTATGGGATGGGTACTCCTAAAGTCTATATGTCCTCTTATCCCACTAATACTTCTTGAGGTTCCAAATTATGCTACTTATCACTCAAGGTATTAGATATATAACAGTGCACAAAACAGACGAAGCCCCTGCCCTCGGGAAGTTTATATCCCAAGGCAGAGAGACAAATGACAAACAGCAAAAAGGAGGAGTATATCAAGTGCTCAATGTCAGCTCAATGGAGGAAAGTAGAGCAGAGAAGACAGCCAGGGAATGTGGGGTGTGGGGCAGGATGGCAGTGTTGAATAGGATGTCTGAAAGCATATATGTATAAATTAAAATTTTATAAATATTTTTACATGAGATTTTAATATATTTGGAAAGTTTTGCATGGAGGGGTTTTTGTGTTTATTTCTTTGTTTATTTTTAGTGGTTACAGAGGGAAGCTCATTCTTGAACAAAAATGGTGCTACGTTCCCCCTTTATTCCTATGCAATCCAGAAATTCACAGAGAAACTATTTGCATGGGAATGAGCTGGTACTAAATGAACTAATGAGTGAATGAATGAAATGATGAGTTCACCAGAGAGAGGTTTCAAATAAGAGAGAACTAAGTTCTCATCCTTGGGAGGGTACGACACCTAGGAGAGCCCCAGCAGAGGCTGGTGTTGCCAACAAGGAGACCAAAGGGACTGAGTGAGGTTCAAGAAAGGGCAAGTGGAGAACAGATTTGAAAGCTAGAGAGATCAAAGGAAACAGGAAAAGGGCCCCTGGATCTGATTAGTGGAGCACTATCAGTTGGCTGGGGATTGGGAGCCTGTCACAGAGGGCAGGTCTTGTCCACAGGAAAGGATTCCAGGCTTGAGTTCAAACTGTAATGCACTATTTTAGATGCATCTTTATGGAAGATAAAGACGAAGATGGAGGAGGAAGAGGAGGAGCAGGAGGAGGAAGAGAAGAGAAGAAGAAGAAAGAAGAAGAAGAAGAAGAAGAAGAAGAAGAAGAAGAAGAAGAAGAAGAAGAAGAAGAAGAAGAAGAAAAGGAGGAGAAGAAGAAGAAGAAGAAGAAGAAGAAGAAGAAGAAGAAGAAGAAGAAGAAGAAGAAGAAGAAGGAGAAGAAGAAGAAGAAGAAGAAGAAGAAGAAGAAGAAGAAGAAGAAGAAGAAGAAGAAGAAGAAGAAGAAGAAGAAGAAGAAGAAGAAGAAGAAGAAGAAGAAGAAAGAAGGAGAAAGAAGGAGGAGAAGGAGAAGAAAGAGGAGGAGGAGGAGAGGGAGAGAGGAGAGGAGAGGAGAGGAGAGGAGAGGAGAGGAGAGGAGAGGAGAGGAGAGGAGAGGAGAGGAGAGGAGAGGAGAGAAGGAGAAGGAGAAGGAAGAAAAGAAAACCAAGACAAATTTTGAGAAGCAATACGATATATTGTAAAGACCTTTGGATGGTCTAGAAGACCTGGGTGTGAGCCCAGCTCCATTACCACCTGTAAAATTAAGGTAATGCTTGTTGTGCTCCTAGAGGAAATAGGAGCCAAGTGAAACTTTGCAGCTGGGAAGTGCTGTGAGCTACCAACTATCCTCGTCACTAGGTTTTTCTCTGATACTGGGCTGGGCTCAGTGCATGTTGCTTCTTTTGTTTTACTGACAACAAAACCATCTTATCGCGCAGAAATTCATGGGAGGCTGTGACATGGTGAAGGAAGGTTCAGAGTCAGAAGATCTCTGTTTTCATTCTCACTTGACCAGTGAGTGGTTTCCAAATACATCGAAGACTACATTGCTCCATTCCTAAAATTTCTCCTCATTGGACAGGTTGGCAAGACCTCTGTGGTCTGGTTGGTGTCTTCCCGCCCATCAAAAGTAGCCCCTTCACCTGCCCTCCATAGCTCCTCCACCTAAACACCCATGTGTGCCTAACCCCAGCATTTTCCTGTGCCTAGCTTATGTCATCACCCCAGCTCATGCTTCCTTCCTGTGTCGCCATTCCACCCAGGACCCAAGTCACAGCCTGGCCTCCACTTTCTGTCTTTCCCCACTTGGAGTGAATTGCTCTTTTCTCCACACTTTACTTACTATATATATTTCTTCCAGTTGATTGTTCACATATTTGTGTTTGCTACTATACTGGAAGCCACTTAATATATATATATATATATATATATATATATATATATATATATATATATAATTTGCTTTTATTCTATGCAGAATTTACTCCTGGGCCGTAAGTTTTTGTTTCTTCAGTTTCTTCTGGGATATCTTTTTCTTCTGTGCAACCTCCTTTTCTGGTTTAGGAACGATCTGCTCTTTTTCAGTAAGAATCATCTTGATGTGGCAGGGAGAGCTCATGTATGGATTATTCCGGCCATGAGCCCTGTAAGTTCTACGTCGTATCTTGGGAGCTTTGTTCACCTGGATGTGCTCAACAATCTGAATCTACATCTAGACCCTTACGTTCAGCATTGCTCTGTGCATTTTTAAGCATGTGCAGTAAAAATTCAGCACTCTCCTTGGGCCACTGACCCTGTGTCCAGCCTCACTGTTTGGCCTGCGCACACCAACTCCACCATTGTAGTGATAGAATGACACACACTGCTTCTGCAAAGTGACATCTTTCAGATACTTGGTGGCTTTTTGGATATGCATATCCTTGATGGCCTGGGGAGTTTCACGTGTGTTCTTAAAGTGAACATGAAGATTTGAACCTCTCAATTTTCATGATTCTGTAGGGTTTTCTGGGTCCAGCAACTAGCGAACCATTTTTGGAGGTCACCTCAGGCCGCTTGGGGGCTGGAAGCCACTTGAGGACAAGACTGAAGCAGTTTGTCAGGGCCATCCATCCTGTCACCAGTTGTATCCCAACCCTTAGTGTCTGTGGGGGCACTGAACACAGGAATGGCTCTGCCCTTCAGTTATCACCAGCCTTGGCTTGACTGCCTATGAGACAAGGCTCCTGGGGAAGAAGACCCCCAAAGACCCATTCCACCCCTGATGCCTAAAGTTTCATGATCTCATCTTTTCCCAGACTCTCCGTTCTTCCCATCCTAATCCACGTCCATGCATTTTGAAAAAGCACATGGTGAATAATTATCACACATACAAAACTGGAATTGAAATAGTGATTTGCTAGACAAACACACACAAAATCTGGACACAAGTGTGAAGTGTAAAGCCTTGTCTGAGCATCTGGCTTCAATTACCAGGGTCAGAACAGAATTAATTCTATAGTCACATGTTTCAAAATTATTTTTAATATATATTTATTCACAAACTCAAACTCTGTGCTCATAAGAATGATGGACTAGCAAGGGAAAAAATGTTTGCCCGTGGGTCATGAGATTTACATATATATATAAAGTTTAAATCACTACCTAAAAATGTTGTTCTTCCCTTTCTCCTTGATGAGAAAACTGCAAAACTGGCTGGAATCCTATAGCAGAGAGGAGAATGCATCCTATCTTGTATTTTCCTCATGCCATCTAATGAGCGTGGCAGTGCTGTGGGCTGCACTGAGTATTACTTTGCAGGTTCTTGTTACAGTAAAAGTTAATGCTGTACTGAAATCCTGCTTAATATTTACACTTGTGTGAGCCATCGAGATGATGCATTATCTTAAGTGCATTGCCTCACCGTGTCTGTGATTCAGCATCATTAGGCCAAGATGAGATCATTTTAAAAGGAAGATTTAAAAGAAATCAAGGTTCTGGGAATTGATGGGGAAGAGGGAGAGACTGTGCTAATGACACTGAGCATTTTATTAAAACCTTTTGGCACAGAGAGCTTCGTGTGGCTCTTGCTGCTGCTGCTGCTGCTGCAAGCATTTCAGCTCGTGGGATTGTATGATGGTTGATACACAGTCATTATTGGATCAAAACTTGGGACCTACATGGGGAGACATTGAGGTGATGAAATGTCAAACGATGTGACTCCAGAAGGAAGAGCCCCTGTTATCAAAATTTTATATATTTTTCTCCCAAAGCAACTTTTTGAAGAATTAAAGAGAAAAATATTTCTGGCATCATTGAATCCTCTAACATTTTTATTTAGTGTATGGTAGCCTCCTCCTATCCACTCTATGCCTTCCAGTAGATGCCCAAACCATGGATGGTACAAAACCTATATACCCTATATACACTATGCGTTTTTCCTGAACACACATACCTATGACAAGGGCTAATTTCTAAAGTAGGTGCAGTAAGAGGTTAACAATAACTCATAATAAAATAAAAACAATTAGAACAAAATACAGTAGAAAAAGTCATATGAATGTGGTCTCTCTCTCTCTCCAAATATCTCATCGTCCTGCGCTCACCCTTCTTGGGATGATGTACAATGACAAAATCCCCGCATGATAAGATGAAGCGAGGTGACTGATATAAACATTGTGACCTAGTGTTAGGCTACTGTTGACCTACTGCCTATAATTCAGAAGGAAGGTCATCTGCTCCTGGACCATGGTTGACCTTGGGAAACAAAACCCATAAACAACAAAAATGCAGATAAGGGATAACTACTGTACTTGGCATCCAGTAGGTCCTGAATAATCTCACTTCCCTTGGCTCGATGACACATGCTCCCTAGTGAACTGATCTTGGATAATTTCTCTGCATTAATCAACATTAACCATATTTTTAACAATGTTAAGGATGCAGACTTCTAACTTTATTGCAAACACACATTGCCAGAAAAACCTTCGCTCTTGGATCATTCAGTCTTGGCTTCTTGCTAAGAAACTCTAAGTTTGAGAATAAGATGGATATTTCTGTTGCCAGGGGAGAGGGCAGAGGACAAGTTGTTATTTCCAAAATGTACCAACCAGGGAATACGATACGGATGTCAACATTTTAGTAGAATTGATCAAGTACTTTTTTTTTTTTTATTGGTGTTCAATTTACTAACATACAGAATAACCCCCAGTGCCCGTCACCCATTCACTCCCACCCCCCGCCCTCCTCCCCTTCCAACACCCCTAGTTCGTTTCCCAGAGTTAGCAGTCTTTACGTTCTGTCTCCCTTTCTGATATTTCCCACACATTTCTTCCCCCTTCCCTTATATTCCCTTTCACTATTATTTATATTCCCCAAATGAATGAGAACATATAATGTTTGTCCTTCTCTGACTGGCTTACTTCACTCAGCATAATACCTTCCAGTTCCATCCACGTTGAAGCAAATGGTGGGTATTTGTCATTTCTAATAGCTGAGTAATATTCCATTGTATACATAAACCACATCTTCTTTATCCATTCATCTTTCGTTGGACACCGAGGCTCCTTCCACAGTTTGGCTATCGTGGCCATTGCTGCTATAAACATCGGGGTGCAGGTA
The DNA here is from genome assembly GCF_003254725.2 of Canis lupus dingo. NCBI lineage: Eukaryota > Metazoa > Chordata > Mammalia > Carnivora > Canidae > Canis > Canis lupus. Next base: position 3,336,964 of record NC_064259.1, on the reverse strand, counting down.
TCAAGTACTTCATGGCGACAAAGGGTTATGCCTCCAACTTTTCTTGGTGATCTTTCCTCAGCTCCCACTTATAACTACCCACACCCTTCTCCCTCTCTCCCTCAGATCTGAAGAGGTCTTAAAGAGTGCCTTTTCCCATCTTTCACAGATGTCATTGAACAAGTTAGACACAGCACTTCCCAAGTATTGAGCATGTGAGTGATTACAAGGCAGGTTGATGCACTTCAGTCTAGTTTAAGGTTTCCACTCACTCAGATGTAGCTTAACCGTAATTTCTTACATCTCCTGATCTCAGAACCACAAGGGATGCTCATGACCCCCGAGTTCACATCCAATGACAGGCTAGTCTCCAGAACTGCCCCCAGCTCTTCACCTCTGCAAGCAGCCTGTTCCTCCCCAGGGGCAGAATGCCACATGAAGACAGCTCCTAAAATCCTGGTGTCGGTGACTTCCACTCCTAAGAAGAGTTACCTGTACACTTCCTCATCATCCGCAAACTTTTTTTTTTCACCTTGAGCTCTTTTGTTGATAGATCTTAAAATAATTTGGTGTGACCCAAACTGGTTGAGAAACCACATCTACAGGGAGTTGATCATGGGCAGTCTTGCAGTGAAAAGATGATACAGCTTTAGGAAACGAAGATGTTTTATCTGGAGAAGAGAGCGCTCAGGTTACAAATGCTTACTGGTGTATGAGAGCGTAACTGGACTCACGCAGTGTGGCTCTGGATCACAGAACTGTGTTCAAAATCTGGAAGAAGGAATAAACTCAGCGACTTTTAAGGTCTCTTATAATATAGCATAGGGGGTATGGGATTTGCAAATCCCAGTGCAATGTGAAAATGGAGGTGCTGTTTAAAATAAGAAAAATGTAATCAAAGATGCTAAAATATAATTTTATTTCCTTTTTTTTCTACTCTCTCTCTCTGTCTCTCTCTTTCTCTGTTGCCCTGTCCTGGAGGTTCCATTTCTTATTTAATGGCATACTCCTTGCGAATAGGAATTCAGTGGGGCCTTTATCTGATACGTCATTTGCAAATATCTTCTCCCATTCTGTAGGTTGTCTTTTAGTTTTGTTGACTGTATCCTTTGCTGCGCAAAAGCTTCTTATCTTGATGAAGTCCCAATAGTTCATTTTTGCCTTTGTTTCTTTTGCCTTCGTGGATGTATCTTGCAAGAAGTTACTGTGGCCGAGTTCAAAAAGGGTGTTGCCTGTGTTCTTCTCTAGGATTTTGATGGACTCTTGTCTCACATTTAGATCTTTCATCCATTTTGAGTTTATCTTTGTGTATGGTGAAAGAGAGTGGTCTAGTTTCATTCTTCTGCATGTGGATGTCCAATTTTCCCAGCACCATTTATTGAAGAGACTGTCTTTCTTCCAATGGATAGTCTTTCCTCCTTTATCAAATATTAGTTGACCATAAAGTTCAGGGTCCACTTCTGGGTTCTCTATTTTGTTCCACTGATCTATGTGTCTGTTTTTGTGCCAGTGCCACACTGTCTTGATGACCACAGCTTTGTAGCACAACCTGAAATCTGGCATTGTGATGCCCCCAGCTATGGTTTTCTTTTTTAAAATTCCCCTGGCTATTCGGGGTCTTTTCTGATTCCACACAAATCTTAAAATAATTTGTTCTAACTCTCTGAAGAAAGTCCATGGTATTTTGATAGGGATTGCATTAAACGTGTATATTGCCCTGGGTAACATTGACATTTTCACAATATTAATTCTGCCAATCCATGAGCATGGAATATTTTTCCATCTCTTTGTGTCTTCCTCAATTTCTTTCAGAAGTGTTCTATAGTTTTGAGGGTATAGTTGCCATCAGGGAAATACAAATCAAAACCACAATGAGATACCACCTCACACCGGTGAGAATGGGGCAAATTAACAAGGCAGGAAACAACAAATGTTGGAGAGGATGCAGAGAAAAGGGAACCCTCTTACACTGTTGGTGGGAATGTGAACTGGTGAAGCCACTCTGGAAAACTGTGTGGAGGTTCCTCAAAGAGTTAAAAATAGACCTGCCCTACGACCCAGCAATTGCACTATTGGGGATTTACCCCAAAGATACAAATGCAGTGAAACGCCGGGACACCTGCACCCCGATGTTTATAGCAGCAATGGCCACAATAGCCAAACTGTGGAAGGAGCCTCGGTGTCCAACGAAAGATGAATGGATAAAGAAGATGTGGTTTATGTATACAATGGAATATTACTCAGCTATTAGAAATGACAAATACCCACCATTTGCTTCAACGTGGATGGAACTGGAGGGTATTATGCTGAGTGAAGTAAGTCAGTCGGAGAAGGACAAACATTATATGTTCTCATTCATTTGGGGAATATAAATAATAGTGAAAGGGGATATAAGGGAAGGGAGAAGAAATGTGTGGGAAATATCAGAAAGGGAGACAGAACGTAAAGACTGCTAACTCTGGGAAAGGAACTAGGGGTGGTGGAAGGGGAGGAGGGCGGGGGGTGGGAGTGAATGGGTGACGGGCACTGGGGGTTATTCTGTATGTTAGTAAATTGAACACCGATAAAAAAAAAAAAAAGGAATTCAGTGGGGTAAATACAGACCCCTAGGGATGCCTGAGCCCCCCCCGGATCTGCCACTTGGTGTGCCTGCATGGCCATAGGTCCTCCTCATGCTCCTTCCCGCTGTCTGTGGACTGACGCTGTGCCCATGTCGGGGTTGGGAAGCTGAGCCAGGTATCTGCCTTCTCATGGACCCCAGTTCCCACCCAGGTGAGTGTCCCTCAAGAGACTGTAAGCCCTGTGCTGGGATGCACTCTGTACTAGGTCAGGGCGGGTGAGAGGTTGATCTGCCAAGCTGTCTTCCAAGGGCTCTGTGGCTGCCAACCCAGGGTGGGGGACAGCCACCACTAGGCTTGTCTCCAGGCCTCTGCCAGGGTTTAGTGTAGCAATGCAGGCCACACAGGGGCTGGGAGAAGGTTGGGTGGGGCCCAGTGGGTCAGGAGGTAGGGATCACACAGCCAACCACCCCTCCCAATGAAGTGGCTAGTTGTGGGATACCCCTGAGTCAAGGCCCAAACCCTCTGTGTGTGCTCCGTTGCACCATCCAATAGCACTTTCAAAAACACAACTTCATATGTATAATTATTAAGAATCTCAAGACACCACCAGCAGACCCTGAAACCCCCAGCGCTGGTGCCTTCTGGGCTCTAGGCCTCATTCCACTCCTCAGGGCCCATCTCTAGGGAGCAGGGGGTACGTGAGGGGTGTGAGCAGGCATGTAGAGTCCGGCTGCCAGGCTACACTTCTGGGCTGTGAGTCACTAGTGAGCTGACCTCGTTCCCTTGGGTTTAGTTCTCAGTGAAGCAGCAACCTAATGACACCTGTCCCATAGCACGGCTTGAGCGCCATGCACACCGCATGTGCTGGATGTTTGTTCTCACCAATGGTGGTGTCACCATCAGTTCTTTTATCCTTGTTTCTGATAACATTGTCTTGTGGTCCATTGTGTGGTCTGGATTATTCAAGATTCATCAAGAAGGCCTAGTCTCTGGTCCCTCTTTGTATGTTTTGTCACCATCAAATGCCTTGAGGAGGGACACAGAGAGTCATTGGATATCAAATATCTGCAACGGGGAAAAGAATATATGAAAACTTAAAAGTTAAATAGAGCAGACGTTAAGATTGGAGAGAAGGGGCATGGCTTCTTGTACCCGGCCCGACCCTTGCTCCGTGTGGCTTCTCTACCAAACAAGGTGCCGCACTTGCACCCCAGGAAGATCGGGGCCACTCTGTAGAGCATGGCACATGGGCTGGTCATCCCGCACATCTCTGTGCCCCCTTTCCTTTCAGAAATATCCTCTGTGTGTTTGTGTTGCCATCTTTATGGCCACCAATTAACGGTCTATCGGCTGCCCCACACGGCTCTTTGTCAGTTAGAAACGAACACAAGAGTGAAGGTTTTAGGCCTGACAAATTTTGTTTCGCTAGCCTATTTTATACTTTCAGATGTAGACACGTTAAAATCTTCTCCTATGACTAGAATTTAATTCCTTATAATTTTATCATTTTTTTAGACTTCATATATTTTGACATTCGATGGTCAGGGGCATAAAAATTCTGATTTCACAACTCCTTGGCAGCAAAATGTTCATTTTAGTATTGCATAAGATTCATTTTTATTCTAATCTCCCTGACATTATCATTTTACACCACTTTACATTTGCTTAATATTTATAAGGCATAACTTATCATTCAATGTTTTGCGTGTTTTAATTTTATCTTAAGCTAGTTGTTTACACACCGAATCAAATAGTCTTCTAATTACTTAGTGTAAGATGGTTACGTTTACTGTTACTACTGATTGATATATTTGGAATTATTTCTACTGTCTTATATGTTTTTCTATTTTTACTTTTTTCTTTGTCACTGCGTTCTTCTGGATGGATAGTTTTCTATAATACTTTATCCCCTCAGAGGGTTTTGCTTCTATTCTTTTAGAGGGACTTGTATATTATTGACAGACATAACTATATTGTTTGACTTCTGATTATGGTTATTTGGTATTTCTACCTTCCTCCTGACTCTAACTACTCATTGACTATTCCTTCCTACCATGCTATTGCTGCTTAGAGGTTTATTTTCAGTTCTTTATAGTAAGAAGTTGTTTTCTGTGAACAATGAATGAGCCCAAGCATATTCAATTTGTGGGCTTATGATTATTCTTTAAACCACACCTTCTTCTTTTGCTGGGCCTCCCACACACTAACATAGACTCTGTCCTAGTTTCTCTGGTGTGGGTGTGTGTGGGGAGCAAACTCCCATCATTAGGGTCTGCTAAAAAATATCTTTATTTCGCACTACCACTTTTTTTTAGAAAAACTCCATGCTTGAATTTTAGATGTTAATGGAAAGTTCAAATAGTTAAAAATCTTACTTGATGTGTAACCGTCTTCCCTAAGATTGTTATTAGTGATATTACGTTGAAATGTTCCAAGTTTATAATGTCCAAGTGTCTGTGATGTGAACATGCATAGTTTGGGTTCTATGTTTAAATAGCTTCATGGCTCCTCAGCAGCAACTCTTTGATGATAGTTTCCCCTCCTTTGTGTTATTTGTATTCCTTTCTTGGTTCCTTGGCTTTCACCTTCATTAGACACTTCCAGATGCCCTTTCTCTTGCATGCCTGTAACTGTACACACAGCTCTAGGCTGATGGGTCTTCAGCTGCGTGAGGACACGTCCCCATTTCATACTTAACTGGGATCCACTATTTCTAGTGAGAGGTATGCTATTCGTCTAATTGAAGTTCGTTGGAGGTAGTTTATTTTTATTTATTGTGCTTGGGTGCCCTTTCTTTTTTTTTTTTTTAATTTTATTTATTTATGATAGCCACAGAGAGAGAGAGAGAGGCGCAGAGACACAGGCAGAGGGAGAAGCAGGCTCCATGCACCGGGAGCCCGATGTGGGATTCGATCCCGGGTCTGCAGGATCGCGCCCTGGGCCAAAGGCAGGCGCTAAACCGCTGCGCCACCCAGGGATCCCATTGGGTGCCCTTTCTAAATAAAAATTAGATCTATCTTGAATCCTTTAACAGATTAGTAATTATTTTTTATTCTTTCTCTGGTACCCACTTTACTCTCTGGTGGGATTTTTATTAAAGGAATGTTGGAGCCCTATGATGATTGTCCTTCTCCGATTGACTTATTTTACTCAGCATAATACGCTCCAGTTCCATCCATGTTGAAGCAAATGTTGAGTTTCACTCATAGTGGAATATAAGAAATAGTGAAAGGGATTATAAGGGAAAAGAGGGGAACTGAGTGGGAAAAATTAGAGAGGGAGACAAATCATGAGAGGCTCCTCACTCTGGGAAATGAACAAAGAGTTGTGGAAGGGGAGATGGGTGGGGAGATGGGGGATTGGGGATGAGCACTGAGGAGGGCATTTGATGGGATGAGCACTGGGTGTTATACTAGATGTTGGCAAATTGAATTTAAATAAAAATGTAAAAAAATATTAAAAATAAAGGGATGTTGGAGACATTCTTCAGTGGTTAGAGAAATAGTTGGGAAGGAAACCTATTCTTCTGTTTCCCGCGACAGTGCTCATTAAAGGAATAATAAACTCTGTGTTTCTCTGTGTGAGTCTCTTGAACGAGCTGTTAGTCTTCTTTCCATTTCACAAATTCTCGTAAGCTCTCCAGCCTTCACAATGCCCCGCGCGTGGTAAGCAGAATTCCAAGAGTGGCCCACAGCTGTGAAAGCCTTCCCGCGTTGAGCACAGGTAGAGACCGTGAATGCAATGGCACAGCTCACCTGGATTGTAAATGAGGGCTTATACGGCTAAAGGGATAGTCTCTGAACGGGCACAATCCAATCACTTCTATCCCTTAAACACAGAGAGGTTCTTCTGGTTATTAGCCGAAGAAGTCTGAGAGATTCAGAGCACAGAGGAAGCTGGTGCACCATCACTGGCTCAAAGAGGGAGGCTGCCCTGTGGGAAGGAATGCTGGCGGCCGAGACCAGGACAGAGCTGCCCCTGTCGATCGGCGAGGAAACCTAGACCTGTGGGACCTCCAACTGCCAGTACCAGGGAGCTGGACTCTGCCAACAACCCCAATACATTGAAAATGGAGTCTTTCCCAGGTGCAGTGATTTCTCCTTGTGATAGCCTCGGTAGATAGCCAGGAGAGCCCGCCGGGCCTCTCACATGAGATTAAAGAGGTGTTCCTTTAAGCATCTAAATTTGTAGTAATTTATTAACACAGTAGTGGAAAAACTGATACTTCATCTCCTACACTAAAAAAAATTAAAAAAAATCAATGTCTGTATTCTCCTTCCTCAAATTTGTAATTGACTCTTAGCAGTAACTTGGTACTAGTACCAGCAACACTCAGACTGGTGGTAATTTAGACCTGTTTCGTTTAAGAGGTTTGTTGAAACACTCTTTTGATAGTGATAGAAAGACAAAAGTTTTTCTATCAAAAGTTGAGTTTCTATCCTTTGAATATCCCCCTCCCCCCATATTTACCTCTAGGTCATAGTCTTCTACAGAATTAACTCCATCTAGAGAGAAGTCCTCTTCTGGTCGTTTCCTTTGTACTTCTCAACATTAAATTACTGTTAATATGTTTGGGTTATTTGGTTTGTCATCATTTAGAGTATATTTTAATTCTTCTCTCCTTCTCTGTCCATTGGTGACTATCCTTTCCTGTCTCTGGAGCTTGCATTGCTTCACCTGCCCTCTGTGCTGCCCGGTGCAGAATCACACCTTAGGACCGTCAGTTGGGGGCTTGGTCTCAGTGCCGTTTGGGGATGTCACGGATCCACTTATAATAACCTGTGGGAATCTTGGCTCAGCTCCGTGCCTAAAGGCTGTCCTATGTCCCCTCCTTCTCTAGACACAATTTCAATAAGCCATTGGGCAGCGCCTGGGTGGCTCAGTCGGTGAAGCACCCACCTCCTGATTTCAGCTGAGGTCGTGATCTCAGGGTCCTGAGATCCAGCCCAGCATCAGGCTCCGCTAAGGGAGGTGTCTGCCTGCGATTCTCTTCCTCTGCCCTCCCCTGCTCTCACGGTCTCTCTTCTTTTCTCTCTCTCTCCCTAAAATAAATATATCTTTTTAAAAAAAAGCCATTGGGGAAGGTGAAATTAACAATTGCTTTTGGTTTTCAGGTCCCTTTTAAGATAAGCAAATACTTTATCTAGCATCTGGCACTGAGGGACAAGCCTGCAAGGAAATGCTCTATTTCCTTTTACACCACTTTGGGGCTGCTCCACAAACCTCATGGATGTCAAGCTCCAGCCCCATTTGCCCATTTGACTTATTGGAATGTTAAATCTGGCTCACAAAAAAATTAAAAAAATTAAAAAAAAAAAAGACCCTGTTTTAAAGCTCGCCTTGCTGTTACTATCTGAAAATATTTCACCTGTCAACATGCCTGGAGCAGAGCAGCTGGTCGGGAGGTGAACCCCTAAGCCACCTCCCCTAGAAGGCACAGGGACTCCACCTTTGTCCCTTCATTGTTCTCGGGAGCGGAAATGATAACACCCGCCCCCTGCTTAGCTCAGGAGTTTGTCAAGACTGTCATATGGGAGGAAGTATCCAAACATGCTTTGAAAACTGTAGCATTTATGAAAAATGTTAAAAAGTTGCATTGGAAGTCCTCTGTGTTGACTTGTATCCATCACTGAAGGCTGGAAATGTCACATGCGAGGGGTGGTAACAGCCTCTTACCTAAGAAGATGCGTGGGAGCTGAGGGCACCAGGCAGTGAGCTGGAAAAGTGTAGCGACAAGTCAAGGGCTCAGTCTGCGCTGAGTGTGCTCTCCTTGACACTTGTCAAAGGCAGTCACAAATTTCATGTACTATAGGGTTTTGGTACAAGTCTGTGAAATGTCCCTTGAACACTCAGAATCTATTCAGACAAGCTGGGAAATAGTTTCAGATCGTTTTTAATGGAGAATTACATGAAAGAGCATGTTTACTTCTCATGTGGCTTTGCAGCTGGAGAGGAAAAAAAAAATTAAAAGAACTCTCGGGATATATGTTGGATACAAATAGACTTGTTTCCAGACAGCCAAGTGGTAGGTTTTTATTAAGAGGGACCAGATGTTTTTAGGCAAGGAATGAATTTATTCTGTTTCATTTTTCATCCAAATAACACAGAACCTTGAATATGCAATGTTACCAGATGGACCTGACCCAATATCCTTTATGCAGAAAAAAGAAAAAAAAAAAGCAACCTTATAAGGAGCTGAGGCTTATGTCTCAGAAAGGCACTCTGCAGAAATGGGGTCAGCCTGGCCAGGGGAGTCCAGGACACTGAAATCAGGCTGATCCCAAAGGGAGGAACAGGTGCTTCTTTCCATAAATGATCAAAGTTGCTCACAGCACACAGCCACATGCATAATATAGAGAATGTGGCCACGTGGGACGGATCACAAGGGCTGGGGGTTGAAAACAGTAGTAGAATATTGGTCCATCCCAAGGACAGAGGACGAGCACAGGGATTTGAGGATGTCACAGGGAAGTGCACATACATGCCATGCTGTCAATGCACAGAGGCCTGTGGTTTGCGTTAAATATTTCTAGAGGCAGAAGTAGGAACTCAGCTATGACATCTGGTTTCAGGGTTGGGACCCATGTTCACTGGAAGTGACAAAAACAAGGAACAGCCTGGACTCCAAGCCAGGGGACAAAGGAAACTTTCTTTTCTTTTTTCTTTCTTCTTTCTTCTTCTCCTTCTCCTTCTCTTCTTCTTCTCCTCTTCCTCCCTCCCTCCTTCTCCCCTTCCTCCTCCTCCCTTCTCTTCCTCCTCCTTCCTCCTCCCCCTCCTTCTTCTTCTTCTTCTTCTTCTTCTTCTTCTTCTTCTTCTTCTTCTTCTTCTTCTTCTTCTTCTTCTTCTTTCTTCTTCTTCTTTCTTCTTCTTCTTCTTCTTCTTCTTCTTCTTCTTCTTCTTCTTCTTCTTCTTCTTCTTCTTCTTCTTCTTCTTCTTCTTCTTCTTCTTCTTCTTCTTCTTCTTCTTCTTTCTTCTTCTTTCTTCTTCTTCCTCTTCTTCTTCCTCTTCTTCTTCCTTCTTCTTCTCCTTCTCCTTCTCCTCCTCCTTCTTGTCTACCTTCCAAGGACCATGCAAGGGTTTGCATGTTATTAAACGTAATAATAATTCTGTAATAAAACATCACTGTCCTGATCACCAAGGGGGAGCAACTGGGAAAGAAGATGAATTGTAAGGTTAAATGTGTATTTACACAGCCTCAAACAGCATCTGAGACATTAATTGGTGTTAGACTATTGTAAATGTGCTGTTTTTACACTGTCTGGGAATCTCGATTTCTGAAATCTCAATCAATTTAGGATGCTGGGCACAGGCAAAGAAATCTCAGCAAAGAGAGCTCTACTTCCTTTCATGACTGCTTGAACATTGCCTGATTTTAACCCAAACACATCTCTCTTTTTTACTATGTTACACAAAAGGGTGAATAATGGTGAACATCGACCAATAGTCTGAGTTTTGCCAATTTTCTCTAACCTCAGTCTTCTGAGTGACTTCAGATGGAAGTATGATAGTTTTTTTGATACTGGATAAATTGAATACTTTGATATTCGGTAAATAGTTTGCCACAGCATCACAGGGCACCTCTGATTCCTGGGCTGCCTACCTTCCAACTAGTAAACCAGTGTCACGTATCTCAGTTTCCTGTTTGTTGGGGAAGTATCCTTCGTGTTTGTCAGGATACAGGCTGAGCTATTGTAACAAAGAAATCCAAAGATCCAGAAGGTTAGATTCAGAGCTGTAGGGTAACATCCCGAGAGCGGGCTTTGGCAGGAGCTTCTGCATTGCTGGCTCCTGTGCAAAAGGGGGGTGACAGTCGGGGAAATTACCTCAAGGTGCTGATATGGAAACTGCACACATGCCTTCCCCCAGTGGACCAAAACACCACCCCTTGACTTCACCTGCCTTTAGGGAGCCTTAGCAATGCAGTCAATAGTTGGGCAGCACCTGCCAGTGGAAACAAGGGAGTTCATTCTTCTAAAAGGGAAAATATCAAAAAGAAAGGGGGGACAGTTGCAAGTGTCTGCCATTTAGGCCTTCTTTTCTCTCTCAGGCCCAGGATCCTGCCATGAGAGCATTTAGAATACTTTATTATAATTGTTTATTTAATGATTTGTTGTGTCATCCCCGTTTAGGTTCCAGCAGAGGCTGGGCCTTGTCCTGGTTACTTACCACTTAGCAACTGATCTGGTGGGTGGGGTGGACTTTAATCAGCTCTCAGAAGATTGTGTTGAAGCCACACCTATTTAGTGTAGTCACAGTTCAATGTTACAGGTAAGGCACTGATGTTATTAGCTGGGTACATGAGAAGAGACTCTTTGCAAAACGCTCTGCAAGATAATCTGAAACACGCGCTATCTTAACTGGAGATTTCTGATTTTTAAGTGCATTTATATTTAAATATGTTCAATCACCAAGATGATTGGTTTTTTAAAAAGATTTTATCTATTTATTCATGAGACTCGCAGAGAGAAAGGCAAAGACATAGGCAGAGGGGGAAGCAGGCTCCGTGCGGGGAGCCCAATGTGGGACTTGATCCTGGGACCCTGGGATCATGACCTGAGCTAAAGGCAGATGCTCAACCACTGAGCACCCAGGCACCCCTTTAATGTAACATCTTATAGTACAACATTGATGGAGCTATTTTAGCACTTTTTCATTGTGTTAAAATAATCTGTTTTTTTGCCTTGCTTCTGGACGGTGAGCGGCTGGAGGCAGGTGCTGAGTGCCACCCTGGTATCTCCAGCAAGTGGCAAAATCGATGAGATACAAGCAGGTGGCCACTAAGCATCTACTGAAGGAATAACAGAACAGATCATCGAATCAACTAAACCTGATGGGTAGACAGTCTCACACGCAGGTACCGGGTGGAGAGGCAGGTATTCCTAAATTGTGTACGTCCCCTTAAGCAGGTTGATTTCTTCCCAGTGTACCTGATACATGATTTTCTTTTTTTAAAAAACCAGGCAATTTCTCATGATTCAGTTATTTTCAATTCATTCCTCAGAAAATGGCCAAGAATGACAAAGCACCATCTTGATTACCCGGTGAGCTGTGGAAACCCTAGAGATGGGACCCTTCTCCTGTGCAACTGACATCTCATCTCGTGTAGATTATTTTTCTATAATTTAAAAGTGTCAAGGTGTTAACCAGAGTCACAAGTTAAAAGACAGAAGATCTCAATTAAAATTTCAAACGATGTGTGTATATGTGTGTTTATGTATCTATCTATGTAAAGCGTCTGTACATGTGGGGACTCCTGGATGGCTTAGCGGTGGAGCGCCTGCCTTCGGCCCCGGGACGTGACCCCGGGGTCCTGGGATGGAGTCCCACATCAGGCTCCTGCATGGAGCCTGCTTCTCCCTCTGCCTGTGTCTCTGCCTCTCTCTCTGTGTCTCTCATGAATAAATAAATGAAATCTTTTAAATAAATAAATAAATAAATGAACAAACAAAATGTCTGTATATGTAACATACATAATATTGTATATTATATAGCTATAACTATAATATACATTATATGTAAGTATAATGCCATGTATTATGTACCTACATTATTTATTATATGCATTTATGTATTATCTGTATTAATACATTTATATATTATTTATTATTATATTTTGATAATAGGACAATATAATATAATGCAGTATCCTTGATATACATTTTATTATGCACAACTTATATATCATATATATAAACATTACACACAGGTGCACACACACATCTGAATCTGAGACTTTTGCACTTTGTTACTCTGATAATCTCACATTTTGGCTGCCCGCCTTTCATTCCTGGGCCTGAGGGACACTCTCTATTCTGGAAGTGGTGGTGGCTCACAGGCCCCGGGCTCCAGCACAGCTGGGGGAGATGACAAGGCGCTGTCCAGGGGGTGCGGCTGCGGGGGGCTTCCTGCTGGCGCCAGAATCCCCCTCCCAGGAGGGGAGGGGAAAGAGGGGCCTGGAGGGCGCGGGGGCGGTCACACACCTGTGTGTGCACACGTGCCACCCGCAGACACAGGCACGGGCACCACCAACCACACACATGTGCACATGCGCCACCACCCCTGCACTCATGCCCACGCGCCACCCCCCACACACGTGCACACATGCTGCCACCCACATGAACGTGGCCATGCACCACCCCCATATGCGTGCCCACGTGCCACCACCCACCCACACACGTGTACTCACACCCCCTACACACGCGTGCACATGCACTACCTCCCACACATGCACACGCGCCACCACCCTTGCACTCGTGCCCACTCGCCGCCACCCACACGCATGCACACTTGCCACCACCCATATACACGTGCCCACGTGCCACCCCCCACACGTGCACATATTGCCACCACCCACATAGACGGGACCACGCACCATCCCCCTATGCGTGCCCACATGCCACCACCCACACAGGTGTACTCACACATCCCCACACACGCATGCACACGTGCCACCACCCCTGCACTCGTGCCCACTCGCCACCACCCACATAGCATGCACACTCGCCACCACCCATACACACGTGCCGACGTGCCACCCCCCAGACACATGCACAGGCACCACCACCCACACACGTGTGCCCACATGCTGCCACCCACACGCGTGCACACGCGCCACCACCCTTGCACTCGTGCCCACTCGCTGTCACCCACATGCATGCACACTCGCCACCACCCATACACACATGCCAATGTGCCACCCCCCAGACACATGCACAGGCACCACCACCCACACACGCGTGCCCACACGCTGCCACCCACACGCGTGCACATGCGCCACCCCCCTGCACTCGTGCCCACTCGCCACCACCCATACACACGTGCCCACGTGCCACCCCCACACACGTGCACACATGCCACCACCCACATAGACGTGGCCACGCACCACCCCCCATATGCGTGCCCACACGCCACCACCCACACACGTGTACTCACACAGCCCCACACACGTGCGCACACGTGCCACCACCCACACATGTCTACACACACGCGTGCCCACGCACCGCCACCGTCACACCTGCACACGCAGGTGTGCCAGGGCAGCGGGGAGGGGCGCAGGGAGGGCAGAGCGCGGGAGCCCGCGGGAGCCCACGGGTGCTCCGCGGGGCCTGGGGCGGGAGCAGGCGGCGAGGGCAGGGCGGCCTGCGGGGGGGCTGGAGCTGTCCAGGGTGCTGGGGCGGCGGCCTCGGCGGGAGGGGGGGCAGGAACCCGCAGAGGAAAGGGCCACCTCGCCTTGGGACGCGGGCGCCTTCCCCTCGGCTTCTGGAAGGCAGCCCGGGCTGTGGAAGGAACACGTAACTGAGGCCGAGTCTGAACTCCACGTGCAGTGAGTTTCTTCTGCGGCTGCAGGCGGTTGGTGGCCTTGCCTCAGTGTCCCCATCTGTGCGCATTTTGACGTGTGTGCCCTTCTTGCTCCTTCCTCCAGGGAGCCCTGCGCAGCAGGCCGGGGAGCGGTTTCTCTAAGACCACAGGGTCTAAAATGTTTATGCATCGTTTAAAAACAACGCTCTATGACCTCTGACTCGGGGTGTGCTTCTCTGTGTGTATTTCTGCCCCTTATATTTGGCGACGTGTGATGTGGGGGGACTGACACCTCGTCCGGTGTCTTCCCGGCGGGTGTGCTCTGGAGCAGTGAGCAGAGGCAGCACCAGCCCGGGCCCAACACCTGTTAGAAGGTCATGTGTTCGTCTCCCAGGATGTTCCTCGAATTCCTTAAGAACACGCTTATGACCCACAACTTTCTCATGAGAAACACTTGGAAAGTCAGATTTTTTTCCAGAAAGGATTTTTAGAAGGTAACGAGTGTTGCCATTTCAGTCCCCATTATTCTCTGAAGTTGGTGATGTCTGAGGTCGCTAATTTTTAATCTTTACTGATTTAAGATATGTGGTGGCCCTTGCACTTAATCTTAGCAGACCTTGAGATGAAAGGATATCGTATTATTTTAAAAGGCTGAGCCAATTTTTTTTTTGAAAGAATATCTGCAGAACAGATAGCTGAAGAAGAATATTGCCTTAGAAAGTTAGGGATCTTGTAATGATTTCAAAGAAAGTATACATAATTATACATATTTTTGAAAATCACTAAATGAGAACTTGTCTAACCTTTTTCTTTTATGCACACTTATCTTTCTGCTGCAACGTAATAATTCTTTTTGGTACAATAGGATTTGGAAGTCTGAATCTCATGCAAGTTTTCCCACATGTAGGGAGTAATATAGAACTGTCCTGATCTTTAAAATCCCTGGTGTGATTTTTATGAAACTATGTACGTACTATCTTCTTTAAGATATATTGAAAACAAGGGGGTCTCAGTAGCATTTGTTTATTCACTAATTACTTTATTTTTGCCTCAACTAAAAGAAGCACCCCAGACCCTCCCTTTCATGCATCCCATAAGTATATGGGATGTCTTTCCCACAATTGAGTCCCAAGAATTTGAATTCTGTTTGATAAATTTCTGTTTCTTGTCTGAGGTTAGCATGTCTTTCTGTAACTTGGGCTACCTACAGAATGGCAGGGCAGCCTTTTGGGCCAGTGCTTGGAAATATTAGGTAAAGTTTCCGAAACTAACCTTCGAAGTGAGCTCCAATCTCGCCACATGGAATCCACGCCGGGATTTGGTGGGCACCGGGCCCACCCAGAAGGAGGTTTGTCCCTGGGAGGCTGGAGGCTGGGGCTGGGGTCCCCAGCAAGGTGTGGGGAGGAGCTGAGCAGCCGGTTCTCTCCTCCAGCTCTGGGAGGGGAGCAGAGTCCCATACCTGTCGCTGGCTGGCAAAGGGGGCATCTTTTTAGCCCAGCCTGAGGATGCTGGGAGAATGTATAAAGCGAATTTTTCAAAAATAATCATTAGAGGCTTGTAATGTGTGTCCCATTCAGGAGCCTCATGCTGCGATGGCCTTTGGAGGGACGGGAAATGTGGTGTTTCCAGAGCCTCTTTTCTCCCGACAAACACAGGCACACAAACAGCCCTCTCAAAGGGCTCTCTATCCTAGACAAGAGTTTTTGTTTTTGATGTTGGAATTTTAATGTCTTTGCTTTGCAGCATCTGCTGATTCCCCCACGGCGGACTCCATTGCACGAATCCTAGAGATTTGAGATTTAACTTGTGGGGTTTCCTTTCTTTTATTGGGTGGGGGGAGCTTTTTCTTTTTCTTTTTCTTTTAATTTTATCTGAATACTATTTCACAATTTTATGCAGAAAATATCATCTTAGGGCAGCCCGGTGGCTCTGAAGGCACTGCCTTCAGCCCAGGGCGTGATCCTGGAGTCCCGGGATCAAGTCCTACATCGGGCTCCCTGCATGGAGCCTGCTTCTCCCTCTGCCTGTGTCTCTGTCTCTCTCTCTCTGTGTCTCTCATGAATAAATAAATAAAATCTTAAAAAAACAGAAAATATCATCTTAAATTTTATTGACTATGTACATTGTTGTATTTAAAGTAGTCTCATATACTTGTTAACTGTTGATCCGATGTACAAAGTTGCCATTCATTGCATACATATTAACCAGGTACAGAAAGGGTCATAAGATATAAAATCTGCCAACTCTGGCCTCAAATCCTCTCCCTGACACTTGCTCCTTCTCACATAGTTTATAAAATCATTAGCAGAAACTTCAGATGCATCCATAATCCTCAGTATATGAGATTCTAATAATCTCCCAGTTATAATGATCCTATATTCCAGAGAGCTCAGGTTCAAATTTTCTTTTTCTTTTTTTTTTTTAAGATTTTATTTATTTATTTATTCATGAGAGACAGAGAGAGAGGCAAAGACACAGACAGAGGGAGAAGCAGGCTTCCTCTGAGGACCCCGATGCAGGACTTGATCCCAGGACCCCGGGGTCACGTGCTGAGCCCAAGGCAGACACTCAGCTGCTGAGCCACCCAAGTGCCCCAGGTTCAAATTTTCTATGTGAATGCTCTCACTTGTGATTGTCGAGGTGTTCCTAACTTTTAGTTAAGGGAATGTTCACAATCTGTATTATCAATTGCTTTCTTTAATATAATCGACTTCTTCACAAATTGGCATTAATTGAAATGCCTAAGAGATTGAGTCCAACTTTGGAAACATGCCCTCAGCCCCTACGCCGTGTGTAAAGGCTCCTGAGATGCTCAGGGAGGTGCGGCTTTGGATGTGGGCCCTGTCATCAAGGAGCGGACTGCTCGTTTCTACTCTCCTGCCATACTTGAAACAATTTTAAAAAAGTCATTTACACGTGATTAAAGAATTGGGAGTCAAGAAAAGAGAAATTTATATCCTTAATCTCATGCTAAATAGATTCTCTTCACAGCCCAGTCGAATCCGAGTTGCTATCAGAGAGGGTATTTATAAAACTATGAGTAAGACATAAAAGGAAATTTCAAAAGTGATTAAGCAATGGGTAATTAGTATTAAAGGAAGGACATTTTAGGAATGCACAGAATTCTTCCTATGAGGGATTGGATTACTTCAGAGCCTGTAACTAAAGGAACTTGCAGCATATTGGGTTCTGGATCCCTCAGCCAGCACATTTGTTGAGCATTTATGCATGCTATTTTTTTCTTCTGTGACTCCTTATCTTTCCCACTGAAATGTTGGCCAACATTATAAGCATGGAGTATTTAAGAACTTGGAGGAAAAATGCGGAGTTCATGGGTCCAACTTTTGGATTTCATGAAGAGGAAACGGGGACCCTGAGAAATGAACGGACTTTGAGGTTCACGAAGTAAATGATTGGCAAAGCCAGCGCTTTTCCCATTACACGTCTTTCTATTAATCAGGACCTTGTCCTAATCAGTACTATGTCTAATGTATATTTTTCCTCTGGGGATTTCTGTCCATAGAAATCTTTTGATTTCATGAATGTTTCCCCAAGATTCTAGAATGTAAAACTCAATAAGATGCTAGAGGGCTAAATGAAAAAGGGAGATTTTTTTTTTTTCTAAAAAAGAGCCCCTTGTCATTCTGATAACACGCACAGTCCAACTAGTCTTCAGGAGACAATACCCTACAGCTCTGTAGTTCTTCTCTAAGAGGTGATAGTGCTGGGTTTCCAATGTGGTTGTGGAAGAGTGTGTGTGTGCGTGAGTGTGTGTGAGTGTGCAGCACCAGAGCTGCTCTCTACAGTAGGAATTTATGACAATTACTGCCTTGTAGGGATCATCAATCCCCATTTCGTGGACTAGAACAAGAATGGTGTCCAGCAGGAGGCTCGGAGACCCGATTCAGTACTGGGCTGGCCTGGTGGAGCTGGATCATCGTGTGTCTCTGTAACATCTATAAACTCTTGCGAGACCGAGCGTGCCGACTAAACTCGAACTCTAGCAAACACAAGAGTTAGAACATTTCTAAAATTTTGAGGGAGAATGATTTAGAAACCTTACATCACACAGCCTCCAGCGCTGGGCACAGGTATGGAGAGGCAAATTTCAGCTTAATACAAAGAGGCTTTTCTTGGATTTAGAATTTTATAAAAGTCAAGTGAGCTTCCTGGTGAAGTCAAAGATTTGGCATCTTTGAGGTTTGAGAAACAAGAAAGCGGGATGCCGTCAGAGAGCTTTCTGGACTGGATGGGATGTCCCACCTGACACCGGTGACCCATGTGCCTTCTTGGCCTACGAATGGAGCTGCTCCCTGTCCAAATACAGCAGAGGGAACCCCATGCCCCTGGGCAGAGGCAGCACACCTGAGGGGGCCAGGGACAGGGAGGAGGACCCGCATATCCTCACCGGAGCTGTGCTAACGAGCAAGCAGAGAAGTCCAGCTCATCAACATTCCTTCCCGCTCCAGGGTGACACACTGTATGGCAACGGATCAAAAGGGGCATGTCTGACACACAGGATGAGTTCCAACCTTCTGTGGGCAGAATGAGAATTGGGATGGCTCCAAATTTGCCTCTGCCCATCAGGAGGATTCAGGTTCCTGCACGGACAGACCTTTGACACCCCAGAGGCTTCGATTTCTCCCCACCGAGCTTGGCACCACGCCGTTTAGGTTGTAACACCCCCGACAGTCACGCGAATGCACACCGTCACTCTCTCCGCCATGCCCACCGAGCATCCCCATCCCAGTCCTGAACTGCGGCTGAGCTGCAGGCAAGCCCGGACTGCGGGGGTTGGGGGCACCCCCTTGCCAGGGGCCTCCGTGGTTGGTGACTTGACCAGATCCATGTGTCCTGAGAGAGGGCCTTCTGCTCCCTGTCTCTGTCCCTGTCTCCTTGCCACATATTATGTTTTTATTGTAATATGATTAGATGCTATGCAGACTGTATTTTATATTAGCGCACGTTCTATTCCAGTATTACATATTAAGCTATTCCACCGTTGGATCTCTGCCCCCCGCCAGAGAAGGGGGACATGCCATGAAAATAAGCCAGCGGGTGTCTGTGCTGGAGCTCTGGAGGGCGCGGTAGCCCACGAGAGTCGGCCACTCCTTCCCACCCGGAGCACGTGCGTGTCCACTCACCGGCCAGTCCGGACCTGTGACCTGCCTGGAGCAGGACCGTGGGGTGGGGGGGGCTGCGGGGTGTGCAGGAGAGCACGGGGGCTCAGGAGCGTCGTTCCGAGGAGCCGGGCTGCTGGGGCCTGAGGTCTTGTTTGCAGAGCATGCCACCCGCCCAAGGTCAAGTGGGCGCTGCTTCACGTCTTCATCAGTGACGGAGGAAGGACGCGGGAGGACCACCGGCTTCTACTCAGGGGTTGTTTTGGAGCTAAGACACCTGTATCCTCATCACCTTCATTTACATTCTCTTTGGATTTTCTTTCTGCTGCTTCTTTCTTGGCCTTCTCCCTTTGCCTCTTTATATCTGGTCTTTCCTTTTCTTTTTCTCTTTCTTTCTTTCTTTCTTTCTTTCTTTCTTTCTTTCTTTCTTTCTTCTTTCTTTCTTTCTTTCTTTCTTTCTTTCTTTCTTTCTTTCTTTCTTTCTCTTTCCTTTCTTCTTCTTTTTCTTCCATTCTTGCTTTCTTCTCTAAGATTTCACGTCTTGAATTTCATGTTTTAGGCTCCAGAAGAACGAGGAGGAAGGTACAGAGGTTTCACACCTCCCCACTGTTGCCCACGTGGACACCCTCCTCACTGCCACGGGCCCCACCGGGTGGGACATTGGCCACCGTCCTGAGTCCCCAGGGACACACCATGACACACCGGGACACAGCACCACTATCAGCCTGGGCTCCATGTGCATCAGGGTGCCCTCTCGGTGCTGCTCGCCCTGTGGGTGCAGCCTTGCCCCCGTGCCCCGCACCTGCACCTGCATGCTCTCTCCCACTCTCTCCCATCCCTGCGGACGCCTGTCTGGCCTTGCCTCGGGCCCCACACATTCCTGGATGCCAGCGTGTCCAGCCCGTCAGGAACCCAAGAAGATCCACTTTTGGCAGAGCCTCTGTGTCTCAGGCTGAGCAGGGAAATGCTTTCCAGAATGATTCCTCTGATTCTCATGATTCTCGTGGGTTAACGCTGTGACCTGTACGAGCCTCCCTCACCCAATAGCTGGAGCCTCACGGGCCCGTCATGCTCATCAGACTGTCCCTACTGTGTCACATCCCAAGGGGCTGCCGGTGAGAGAGACAGACCAACAGACAGAGAGACAAAGAATAAGAGAGATACAGAGAGACAGAGAGACACAGAGAAGAGAGATCTACCAGCCAAGGCCTCGTTCACCCTGGACCTGACGTCCTTTGTGAAGAGTGACTGGAAGTGCGCTTGGCCATCCGGGACGCTGCAAGACCAGGTGGGCAAGAGAGAGGATCTCCCCAAAACCTGTGCCGGGCTGCTGCGCAGGCTGTGGCTTTGCTCTTGAGATGCGAGACGCCCAATTCCACGCTGCTTGCCCACCGGTCACTACTTCAGCCGAGGCTTCAGGCCTTGAGTGGCAAGTGAGAGAGGGCTTTGCACCGCTTTATGACAGATCCTTCTCTAGGCTGCCCCTTCAGGTGCATGAAGACACATCTTCCCCTCCCCTGAAAGGCTACCTGAGCAGGTGGGGACAAGTCGCCGGTCCTGGCTGAGGATGGAGGAATGCAAATTGGAATGCTTTCCTGGCAGAGGCGTGCGGCTCCCTGGGGAAACAGAAGCCTCAGGACCGGAGAAGGAGGCCAGCAGCTGGTTTTCCAGAAGTCTCCAAAGTGTCTGCGAGGGGAACTCGGTAGAGAGCAAACGGGCCAGCGAGCGCTGGGCCCACGGGAGGAGCCCCTGCTGGACGCCTGGGTGCCCCGCGGTGCCGGCTGACTGTGCGGTGGCCCCGTGGGTGGCTTTTGGGGCCCTTGTGCGCGGGCGGCACAGCTGACACGCTGCAAAGCCTGCCAGCGGTCCTGTCCTCCTGTCTCCCACGCGGTCTCCCGCCCTCACCCGATTCCCTCGGGAACTCTACCTAAGCAGCGTTTTGCAATGAGCCGTGTGCTTCATTTCTCCAAGACTAGGTCCAAGGGATAGAATGAAATTACGGATTTCTTCCAGTGCCTCGGTCTCCTGGGGATTCAGCGCTCCCCCCCCCCCCCCCCAGCCACTCTATCAGCCGTTCAATCCGTTTTGAGAGGGAACGAGGGAACGGGAGGGACGCTGTATTTTCAGATGCACAACTTCCTTTAGGGCCTGATGATTTGGGATACAGGCTCTGATAGTGGAGTCTATGTCTTTGCTCAACACAGACTTCTTTGCTTTGGGGGATGGGGGGGCAGGGGGTAAAATGAAACCTGTCCAAAGAGGAGCAGAAGCAAAGCAAGCTAACTTGGAAACACATTCCATGCGAAATGGCAGACTGGGGCCCTTGCCCTCTCTCAAATCCTGGCCTCGGGCTTTCTTAGAATTCGGTTGATTGTTTCCTTGGAGAGGAGGAGCTCTGCACATTCCTCCTGAAGCTTTTGGACTCTCCCTTTTAATCCGTTCTCAAATGGCACAAGTCACAAAGCCTCCCCGGTCTGCCCAGGAGGGAGCACCCCCCCACACAGGAAGTGCCTCCCCAGGACAGGGGTCCCGGCTCTGAGGACCAGGGGTTGGATGACCTTCGATTCCAAAGGACACTTTGATTCCAAGAGCAGCGCTCTCTCAGTGAGCCATGTGTCCTGATTTTATGTTTTTGAGATACAATCTTTTGGGGAGAACTACACCGTTTCAATAAGCTTATTTAAATGTTTCATTTACTCTTCTCCAAATGGCAAAGCCAAGCAGACTTTTTCTCTCTACCGCAGAGGACACGGACTCATCAACATCCTTCTCTGGAGAGAAGTGAAAAATGTGGGTTATAGATTCACAAAGAAACTCTGTGGATTTTTTTTCTTTTTAAAAGGAAATGAAATCAGCATAGATCCAACAGGAAACCCATAATCATGTTGTCACTTCTGGGGCGATGGGTACTTTTTCCATGCTCTGTTTTATTGTCTAAACCAGAAATATATCCTCTCTGGGCCTTGATTTTTCTCACCTATAAAATAGACTAGATGAGGTAAAATATAAGCTCCTAAATAATTTCACAGTCTGCAGGTGGAAAAAACTGTTCTTTGAAAAATTATTAAGCTCTCTGCTGTGATGGAGACCAGCAGTGACAGGCCATTCTGCACACCCTCGTGCAAAGGTGGCACGCGCTCTCCTGGTGGGACCCATGCGGGCATCAGGGATGCACCTCTGCACCGTGGGAGGTCAGGATGGCCTCTCCTCATCTTTCCTCCAAACTGTGTCTCCAAGCCCACAGCTGGCTTCCCCCTTGAGGTTGCTCTTTGGCACACGGGGGAGGCTTTGTGACTTGGACCATTTGAGAAAGGATGAAAAGGGAGATTCCAAAGGTTTCAAGGAGGAAGGCAGAGTCTTTCTCCCCCCCCCCCCCCCAAGGAGATGAATATTTTCACACCTGTGAGCCAACAAAGTAGATCGAATTGAATCCCAATTAACAGTCTGTAATTTTCGTGTTGGAGACTAGTGGTTTCAGATTTATGAGAATTTCTATTTGGTCTGTCCTACGACTCACATCTGCCAACCTAAGTGTAAAGACGGAGGCTACTTAGAGATGTCCACCAGATGTAGGGTGGGAGAGAGCTCCCTTCTTGCTTTTGTGGTCCTTAAAACCAGACTGGTCAAGCCTGCATCCCCGCGTCCACCAGGGGGTGCTCACCCCCACTGAACGCAGGGCGGCAGGCTCTGAACCACTTGACTGAGAGCAGCCCAATGGAAGACGTCTGCTTTAACCGGGCACCGGTCTTTCTAACGCGTCATTGTTCTGCTTGTGTCAGGAGAATGACATCTTTTGAAGAATACAAATACATTTTGCAAACACAACATTTTGATTTAAACATGGTAACTTATCCATGCATGATTTTTCATAGCTATAAAAATAGTAATAGAGTCGGATTCCCCATAATATCATTTCAGATGTGCTTATATTAAGCTTCATCAATGGTACCAAGTCTGGAAAGTGGAGAAGAGAACCATGGCTAAATTTTTTTTTTTAAAAAAAAGAAAACAGATGTCGATCTTGAATATTTCTTGTCAGCTATTTTTCTAGGGAAGTCCATCAGGTTAACACATGCTGGTGGACAGTACATAATGATCCCGGCCTTTTAAATCTTTTTAATGATAACATTTGGTCAGGGTGATATGAGAGTGCATAGGCAAACTTGATGTCACTCCCAAGTCTGCAGATTCTAAATTTGGAATCATAAAAAAACTGTGATTTTCCATAATTTTCATTTATGATAAAAGATTTCTATGATGCAAATAAAAATGAATAATCTACATGGCTTGTGGGCTGCGATAATCAGCACGTTTTGATGTGAAATGGCTGAGACAGGAGACAACTTTTGAAAGCATATAAATGAGCAATATATCCCTTACTCACAAAAATTGTCCTGAGTTAAAGAATATATACATGGTTTCCCTCTCAGTAAATACTGTACACAGTTCAGATAAACACCTCATCACTCCCAGAAGAAGATCCAGTTTGTTACTTTAAAATTTTAGTTTTTCAGCAATGATCTGCACTCTGTATCCCTGCCCTTGATGGAAAGTCTTAAGCATGGTTCGTGGTTAAAAGAATTTGATAGAAAACCTAAACTTTGGTTTATCGGGCAACTACACAGAACTTACTCCAGAATGTTTAGATTTGGATATGTGGCAGTTTATTTTCTATTTTTTATTTTTATTTTTTTTAGTTTTAGTGTCCAATTGATAGGAAATGAAGACACCACTTCTAAAAGTGATAAAAAAAAAAACAATGAAACTTTTAAGTCGGTTTCCTATCATTGTTTTGTTCTCCAATTTCTGTGATTCAGACATCTTACCCTGACAGACAATTGCCTGAGATACCTTTGCTTTTGCCTTTTTAGCTGCCTATGCACTTAGTGTGTGAGTCCGCAGGGTGTGTGTGTCTGGAGTGAGGGGTTGAGACACAGGAACAGATCACATGGCAAAAAAATAAAAAAGAAGAGCTGGATTTATTGTTGGTTCTGGCTTAATTTTTTTTTCTGGCTTAATTTTTTTTAATCTTTATATTCTCAATCGAAAATAGGACCAGATATTTTGTAGTATTTCCAAAACCCTTTGGATCTGTGAAATGTTGTTGCATAATTGCATGACTTCCTTTCCGTTCCCTTTGAGGTATTGTAGGGTGACGTGCCAGTGCTAGTCTAGCTTCCAGTGCATAGACGCTGCCTAGTAAGTTTTCTATCATCTTCTATGTATCTACATGTCTACCTATCTATCATCTAGTGATCTATTTATCTGAGTGTTATCTATTTACCATTCAGCATCTATGTGTCTATCCATCTATGTACCTAAACTATGTCTATCATCTTTCTTCTTCCTCTTCCTCTTCTACTTCTCCATCACCACCATCATCATCATCCTCAAGAAAATAACAAGTATTTTCCTCTTGATTCATCTGTTCCATGGGAGAGCTTAAATTTTGATGATTCTTGTTTCCTTTCAGCATAAGTTCCCCCAACACCTTATATGTATGTTAAAATCAAGTGTTTAGTTTGATAGGATATTGACAGAAAGCAGCACAGGTCAATGAATACAATGCTTGATTTAGAATCTGGAAGATGCTGGAGAAAAACTGATATGACTTATTGTGTGAACCTTCATGAGTCTCCGGAGGCCTCAAATCTCCCAAACAATATAGTAACGGTCCTACTCGTCCTGCAAATATAATACTGACCAAGACAGAGTCAGTCCTTCGGGAGAGATTTGGTGCTAAAATACCATCATTATTTCCTTAAAATGAATGTATTTTCAAAACTTTCTTTTAAAAAACAGATCAAATATGGTCCTAAAGATGAATAGATTATTTTCCGATTATATCTGTGCTGTGCAGAAACTCTCCTACAGTAGAAAGACTATATAAACATCAGATGCCAAATGTTAACTTACTAATTTTGTCATTCTTTGGAATAGCATTTAGATAACTCAAGCCACAGGACACACACCATACATTAATATGGGTTTGAAACTCATTCAGATGTAGTCTTTCTCTTAACATGAAGAAGAAGAAGAAAGAAGAAGAAGAAGAAGAAGAAGAAGAAGAAGAAGAAGAAGAAGAAGAAGAAGAAGAAGAAGAAGAAGAAGAAGAAGAAGGAGGAGGAGGAGGAGGAGGAGGAGGAGGAGGAGGAGGAGGAGGAGGAGGAGGAAGAAAGGAAGAATGGGAAGGGGAAGGAGGTGAAGAAGGAAAAGAAGAAACTTCCCATAAATTTGGCCATTGAAAACACCACAGTGTGCCATATTGTTATCTTTCTGTACAGGAACACTGAAAACTCAATAGAACCCAGCCTCATAAGCAACGTTCACTAGTCTCTCCCTTGTGCTTACAGGTTATTACATAGGAACAAAAAAAGAAAGAAAACAGATTATCCTGATTCTTTCAGAACTTGGGAATTCAAGAAAGCCAATGACCTACTCCACATGCATTAGATCCAAGGGCGAGGGTCTGAGCCAATGATCACAAGGCTGTGTCAGTGACAGGGGCCACAAGAACAGAAAGAGTCCTAAAGGAATAATAAAGGCCAGCTTAGTGCGTCAGTTTTTTCTTCTTGAATACCGCCCTTTATTTTCTCTCTACTTTAGATTTTCTTCCATCATTTAACCAGGAAGTTGATTATGAATTTTATGACATCAGAATAAACAGTGCAGATACTGGGAGACTTTTTGGGTGGTTATTCCCAAGTCCCAAGACTTAGAGAGATGAAGTAGAGGGTTTGGGAAAAGAGGTGAACAACGGAGAAAGGGATTTGCGGGTACCTGGGGAGATATTATTTCGTGTAGTCTGAAACCCTTCCCTGTGTTGGAGAGGTCTTTCTACATGAGTCTTTTTCTTTTTTTTTTTTTTTTTTAAGATTTTATGTATTTGTTCATGAGACATACACACAGAGAAGAAGCAGGCTCTCTGCAAGGAGCCCGGTGTGGGACTTGATTCCAAGGACCCAAGGATCACACCCAGAGCGGAAGGCAGACACTCAATCATTGAGCCATCCGGGCATCCCTTACTACACTCAGGCGTCCATTCTTTGGTAGGAAGAGGAGCCCATTTCTTACTATAGTAGAAAAAAAAGCAGAATAACCATTTTTGTGACTCTCCTGTCAACAGGTATGGGGTATATGACGTCTGCTTAGGGGATCTCATGCTCCGATCTAGGATTTCTAATGCAGAGCAAGTGAGATGCAGGAATGACCAGGGGAGGTTGGCAAAGACATCAGCAGCAACAGCCCATGGCAGGGGTAGTGATGACCTCCTCTGCTCGTTCCGGGTCGGGGCTCCTGCCTGTGCTCTGGATGCCTTACTTCCCATCCCTTGTGCTCTCAGGACCCATGCCTGGCTCTACAGTAACTCCAGGTCATTCTGTGACCTGACCAAATTCCTTTCAGACTCAAGTTAGCTAATGTTAATTGTGTGGCTTGCGACTAAATGCCATGATGAAGACAGATGTTAATGATGGGGTCCCTCAGAGAAGCAGATTCTGCTTACATCCTGCCTACACCAGAAGAGCATGTCTGGGAACAGAGCACCAGTCCCCGACCCCCGACTGGGCATTTCCGTAATCCATCACTTCACAACTATTTCAATCCAAAACCCCTTTATGCCCTTCGATATTATTCAGGACAGCAAAGAATGCTTTCTTATATGGCTTGTACTTATTTAAACTTATTAGTAATTAAAACTGAGAAATTAGAGTATATATGTTCACTTGCTTACAAATAACGATACAATTCCATGGCACGTTAGCACAACTAGCATATTTTCCTAAAAAATCAGTGAGTGTAGTGTCAGTTGTTTCCCCAAATCTCTTCAGTGTCAGGCCAGATAGAAGAGAGCTGGATCCCCACTTCTTCTCTGCACCAACTTGTTGCAATAAGTTGGGAGGTTAACATAGGTTCGAATGTACATGAAGAATATTTTAACAGCCTTTTCATATAATTGTGCATGTTCTCCTATGATAAGACATTGAAACTTGAACAGTGTTTCTTTATTTTAATTTATTTTATTTATGTATTCATAAGAGACACAGAAAGAGAGGCAGAGACACAGGCAGAAAGAGAAGCAGGCTCCCTGCCGGGAGCCCGATGTGGGATTTGATCCCAGGACTCTGGGGTCACGTCCTGAGCTGAAGGCAGATGTTCAACCATGAGTCACCCAGGTGCCCCGAACGGTGTTTGTTTCTTAGAGGTTAATGGCAGTGTGAATTCTGGGCAGACACCCGTGAACTCCACTGCATTGATCTACCTGTACTTCGAAGGGACTTTTCACTCATGCATGGTTTTGCAACACCATGCACCGCTTGTTGGGAAAATACTGGTTCACAGAGTTATCCAGATTTTCTACATGTCAACACATTTCACTATATAATAGCGAAAAAAATCACATGTTATTATCACCACCCATCCTATTAGAAATACCTCTAAGTATTGAGAAGCTGTCAAGTTAGCATAATGGATACAAGTTTTCCCTATTTCTGGTTTCCACTTGAGAATTCCAATGTTATCATTGGCGACAAATACAGTCAGTTGTTTTTCTTGTGGTGACAGGCTTACTTTGTTCCTTTTCCAGAAAATATCTGCCAAACACCCGAGTCTGAGTAACCAGTTTGTCCCTCCGTCTCTCTTTTTTGTAAAAAGGTGTCCTGTGAAAAAGCAGCTGATTCAGCGAGCAGCTCAGATGCTTGACAGGTTCTTTCCTTGACGTGAGTATGGCAAGAATCATACATCTAGAGGCAACCGCAGTGCTGTAGGCATGCTTTACACACACCGCACAGAAGAGCAAGGAGACCTTACGTAAGATTTGAAATTTAGTAACATTAATAATAGATACAGCTTCATCAAGGGGACTCTTAAGTGAAACTCACTCACACACGTGCACACACTCATGCACACACTTGAACTGCAAGGGTGGGGCCTAAAGACCCCAGCAGCCAGTAGTCCATTTTGGTGCTGCTGCCTCGACTTCTGCTTGGACCAGACATTTTACCCATCAGTGCTTACAACTTCAGTGAGAACATCAGCAAGGCGAAAAAAGCAAATCATATTGTAGTTTCATTAAAAAAAAAACAAAAAACAAAAAAACAAAAACCACACCAGTTTTGAGCTCTCTGATATCCTGCAGATATCTCTGGCACCCCAAGGGTCCACTGACCAAAGAACTGCTGGCTGGGTCCTTCACCTTCTGGGCTGTTAGAAACTATTTTATACCTTCTTGATTCTCCTTAAGCCTCACATACCTCCTCTCTCCTCATCCTTGTCTGGTAATTTGGTTCCACTGTAAGTTCAGAAGCAATCTGCAAAGACCCCCCACCTGTACCCCGGGCCCACCACATTTCCTAGCCTACCTGCACTGACTCCATGTGCTTTCCCAGTGGATAGATTGACTAGCTTCCTGCCTAAGACCTGTCCCTCCTTTGGGCCTCCGTCCTTGCCCACTCTAGCATATCCCTGCAGCTCTTGCCTCCCCTTATCCTGAACTGTCTGTCATTCATTGTGTACTGATTAATTCCTATCGGAATAAAATCAATAGAGTAGCATCTGCCTTAATCAAATCAGCGTTCCTTCATCTCACGTTTGCCTCTGGAAGCTGCCCCATTTTGCTGCCTCCCTGTATCACAAATCCCTTCAACATTTATTCTCATGCGCTGTCTCCAAGCTTCTGCTCCTTCTCCTTTGAACCCACTGGAGGCAGGCTTTCTTCTCCACGGCTCCATCAAACAGATCTTGACAAGGTCACCGGGGACCTCCCCGTTACTAAGTCCCATAGTTCACGCTCAGGCTTCAGTTCACTTGACTCTCGCGGAGGAAGGGGGTGGGGTGTAGTTAACTGACTGTTCTTTTTCAAAACAGTCTTGTTCCTTTAGTTTTGGGGTGCAGGGTAGCTTTTTCATGAGGCACTTATTACATAAAGCCCATGGTCTGTACCCCTTAGCTGTTCTGCTCACGATTCTTGCCATGTTTTCAACTAGGGTGTTACATACTACAAGTAGTGTATGTGATTTCAAGGGGATCTGCTTGGGGAAGCTTAGGTTTTGCTCGTAATCCTACAGGCTGCGTGATAGTTGACAAATCACTTATCCTCCTATACTGGGATTCTTTCCTCCTCTTAAGTTAAAAGTAAATATAACCATTTGTTAGCTAATTAAATTAATATTAAGAGGAAAAATAATAAAATATGTCTCTTGCTGCCAAGAAATGTGCTATTTAATCTGACCAGCTAGAGGAGAAAGAAACCATGACCCTAAGAACCACGGCAAGCTGTTGCTCTACCACTGAGTGAGTACACACACACACACACACACACACACACATTAGAATAGCAAGAATTAGAATGTTAAATAATTGGCATGTCAGGTAATCTATTCAACTCTCACCGAACCTACTGATTTCACCAGTAAAAGCTCCCTCAGGCAGCTAAGTGTAAACATAGAGACGCATGGACAGAATGGGTAGTGCCCCTGTTTGCATGGAGATTTCTGCATTTTACCTTGACTTGGGGGCTGATTTTCTGTTGGTTATTTTTAGAAACGGTGCCAATGCTTGGAAATAAGAGAGTGAGAGTGTGAGAGAGGAATGGGCCTTCATGAGGGTTTCCTACGACACGATGGGAACCCTGAGATTTTGCCGCAAAAATAACTTCCCTTGCTCACCTACCAACTGACAATTATTTGAGTTAACGAGCTTTCTCGAAGAATACAAATCATTCTCCAACTTTATGGCAGTGGCTTTAATTAGATTAGCACTTACTAGAAATTAGTTTAAGTGAAGTTAATTCTTGGCATTTTATCCAGGATAGATAAGAAGGATAACGATGTAAAGAACTACAATCCTTAGCATTTGCCTGAAACCTTAACAAACGCAGAGCCCGTTTCCTGAAGGTGGTCTTGAGTCTTCAGATAACATGATGAGGCCACTGATACTATTTTCACTTCAGATGGATAAAGTAGGAGGCTAATGGTCTTGGTGAGGTGTATGCAGTAAACTGTGGAGCTGAAGGTCAAATTTTGACCTTCTCAGTCCATGCCCAATTTATGTTCTTTCTAAAAGGAGGGGATGGAGTCAGGGGCAGGACATAAATCAGCTTCCTCTCACTGGACACACTCTCTCTGCCCTCACAGTGTGTACTTCCTCACCATTTGGGGCAGGTCACAGCTTTGTTCAGAGGTCTTTGAGACTCAGCTCCTAGTAAGACAAAGGTCCATGGTCCTAGATGGTCTTGTTAAAAATGTCACCATCCTTTGTGTGTAAGGACACACAAACTTAACCACAATCTTTTTTTTTTTTCAGTGAACCATACCCAGAGTTTAGATTGTTATATTTAACTATTTTTAAAAACATGTCCTTTAAAAAAAAAAAAAAGTTTGGCCCACCATTCTGCCCACGTGTAAAAATTATGTAAACTTTGACTCTATTTGTTCATGGTATAAAAGGCTTGCAATGTCATTCAGAGAGAAATATTTAGATTCACATAGGTCTCAACTTTTGTCAAAAAAGCAGACACCACTTGCCACTTATTTTGGATTTATATATAGGGCACCTCTTCTCGAAGCTTCTTAGAGGTATAATGGAGATATATTTTATGTTTCTGCTGAGCTCCCTCATTTAGATTGCCATTGGGGCGGCATTGCTAATATTCTCAGATAACTAATAAGTTTTAGTCTATAATGGAAAACGTAGTAAATGAGATATTTTACAATAGAAAAATATACGTATGTAAGAAAATACATATAGTAGGGGCTCCTGGGTGACTCAGTCGATTAAGTGCCTGCCTTCGGCTCAGCTCATGATCCTGGAATCCTGGGATTGAGCCCTGCATCCAGCTCCCTGCTCAGTGGGGAATCTGCTTCTCCCTCTCCTTCTCGGTTATGCTCACTCTCTCTATAAATAAATGAATAAATAAATAAATAAATAAATAAGTAAAAATAAATAAATAAGTAAAATCTTTAAATAAAAATAAAATAAATACAATAGAAAATATAAATATGCATTCATATACATTTATTTTTTGTGACTTTTTTAGATTTATTTATTCACTTGTTAAAAAGACACTCTACTCAACATTGACTATTGATAGAGATCATGATTTAGGCATGTGTGAATTGAAACTTTTGAGAGAACGATTTTTAGCTATAGCATATTTACCTTTATAAAAGATTCTCTAGAGGAGAACATTATTTCAAAGAGTCCTTTTTTCACCAGATTGTTTTTTAAAAAGTTTTGGTATATATCACTGATAATTTTAATTATTATTATTTTTTCAAAATGGAATTGCTAATCACAGCACAGAGAGATCAGGAAAGGCTGCCGGGAAGGCAAAGCTATGCCAGCTGGACCCCTTGATATCTTGTCCAGTGGGTTTCCACTCATGAGCAAAAACGCAGTGGCCGTGCGAACTTCGGTGAGGGTCAGGCAGGGAGGCACACAGGTCTCTTAGCATTGCTGGATTGTTTGGTGCTGGTGAAAAATATGACGGAGTGCATCGATTTGGTCAAGGATGAAATTGAAAGCCTTGGGAATCATGATTCGCCTGAAATCACTAATCCTACAATTTTAAAAGACTCTCAACCATCTGGGGCCACTGGGGGATGTGAGGGCCGAGCAGGGCTTTTTACCTTCAGGCTTCTTTGCCCTTGGGAGAGTTTCACACGTCTGGGCAGATGTTGGCAAAAAATTCCATCTAAGGAGGATGAATTTTCACCCAGGGGGATTCAAGTTTGCGATAGACTTTGCGATAGTGCACCAGGGTTCACTACCTCAATCCACCCTTCTCCTCTCAGGTTTTAATGACCTCCACACTCTTTATTAGCTACAGTCGCATAATCCACCTGTCCTTCCACAGGATCTGTTCACTGTGTTCTGTTCGGTCAGTCATTCACTCAGTCATTCAGTAAATGTTTGTTAATTTGGAAACTGTGTCTCCACTAAGTTGGAACATACAAAGCCTTTAGTAGGTCAAGTTATCCATCCCGAGGAGAAGAAAGTCAGCCTTCATCGTTTCATGGGAAACATCTTTAAATGGTTTATGGGAACATGACTGTGTCTGTCTATACAATATAATTTCTTCTAAAATTTTCAAATGAGGAATAACGTAGATTTTTATGGAAAAAAAAACCACATGAGTAGTTTTCAGAATGAAAGCACGGCGGTAATATTGGAGCCATGTGGTCTGTAAGTGGACCAGGATCACAAAGAGGGCCAGGGGAGCAACCCAAAAGCAGTGGAGACAATTACTCTCGTCCCTTTAACATTCGGGGGTGCCTAATCGCAGAATCATCTGCTCCACACCATCTGCCAGCTGTGGAGTAAGAGAAAGTAGCATGTGCAGGTACTGTAATATACAATCTAATTAGTGTACTAAACCTTAATTTATTGGAGAAATTGTAAATATAAAAACAATTACAATTTAACAAATCTATTCCTCTGCTGCTGTAATGAACACTCTGCATGTGCTGGGTTATTATGCATGGTTTTCCTTTTTATATTATCTTGCAAGGTACCTTCCTTAATATATTACGGGGACAATGAAATCACATTCTGCTACCTGTCTACACACTTCTTCCGCATTTGCAATCGTAATCGCAATCCGCTTGACAAGGGAGCCGCTTCATTGCAAATATGTGCAGAGTTGAAAAGTCATATGCCAATCCGGCACTCGTTCTGAGGACAGCTTGAGGACTCACCAGAGATAAGGCTTCTCAGATGACTTTTCAGCCTTTGAATAGAACAATTTAAAATCATCTCTGTCCAGTGACTGCTTTTTCTAGGTTCTTCCTCCTGTTTTCTTCTACTGCCTCTTATTTTCCATATTTTCTGTTTACCCTACCCCCTCTTCTTTCTCTTCCCCTTTCTCTTTTTTGTGGGCCTAGATGGATGGCCTTGTCCTCCATGCGAGTGAAAGATGTATGAAGAAGTGTGGACTACTGGGTGGACCATCAATACCTCTGCTATCAATACCTAAACTTAAAACAACCCTCTGGTTGAGTTGGGGGGGGGGGGCTTTAAAAGATGAGATAAAATAATTCAATACAGAGACTGAGTATCAGAAAAAAATGAGATTATGTGGCAGAAATTAAGCTGGATTTTGCGTTGTGGGTAAGGTAGGGACTTTTGTGATATCAATTATTATTATTTTTTAAAGATTTTATTTATTTATTCGTGACAGACACAGAGAGAGAGGCAGAGACACAAGCAGAGAGAAAAGCAGGCTCCCTGTGGGGAGCCTGATGTGGGACTCGATCCCAGGACCCCAGGGTCATGCCCTGAGCCAAAGGCAGATGCTCATTCCCTGAGCCACCCAGGCGTCTCTCATGTAAATTCCAAATAGACTCTGATAGGTAGGTAGGTAGGTAGGTAGGTAGGTAGGTAGGTAGGTAAGTGGATAAAATAGGCTTGTTTTGTGGGATGGTCTCCATTACTTAAAGACCTTTCAGAGCTTTGTTCACTCACCACGGCTTCAGGGACAATCCTACAGGTACATAGGCAGGTGGGAGCCCACGTGCTTTAGTGTCATGGTTTCTGGACCTCCCTGAAAGGACGTGCAGTGCTTTCGCAGGGACCAGCTTGCACTGGGGCTGCTGGCCAAAGCTCCCTGGGTTCCAAGACCAGGGTTTTGCCCCTGCAGTTGTTTGGTGCCTCTCCTCTCAGGAGGCGGGCACTTCGGTGTGATGGAATTGGTGGTGTGTGACTTGTAGGACCGGTTTGGCCTGAAGGAGCTCTCTGCTGCAGGTTAGGTCCCTCCCCCAGGAAGCCATCTAGGAGAAATTTCCTTTGGTCCTTGAGACTGTAAAAGGTCCGGCTTCTTCCCAGAAAGAGATCTTTTCCCTTCTCTCTGACAAGTAAGAATTATGAGTGAGAAGCTGAATATTGGGCACAAGCAGATTATTATCAAGTGACGAGCTCCACTACACCAAATGCGGAGTCCCTCCAGGGCTGCATTTCTGTTTTTTTTTTTTAATATTTTATTTATTTATTCATGTGAGACACACAGAGAGAGGCAGAGACACAGACAGAGGGAGAAGCAGGCTCCATGCAGGGGGCCCGATGTGGGACTCGATCCGAGGACCCTGGGGTCACGGCCTGAGCCAGAAGCAGACGTTCAACTGCTGAGCCACCCAGGCGTCTCCTGACTCGTTCTCTTCTGTGACTTCACTTTCCATTCCTGTTTGCCTAAATTGTATTGATTTATTATATATAATTTTTTTTAAACGGGATGTGATAAATCTTTATTTCTTCCTCACCTGCCTGAGGGTCTCTACTTTGTCAGGTGCAGAGTCAAGTGCCAGATGCACCTGTTCTACAGTTCATGTCTCCGACCCTCAAAGGGCTTCCTAAAAACTGGGGAACAGGTGGGATCAGAGCGTTGTGATACTCTGCTATCAGCCACAGTGGAGATCATACAGGGAAGGGGAGGGCCCGGGGCGGGAGAGACAGGAGACTTAGGAGCATCAGAAAGGAAGTTTGGACTAAGTTGGAGGGGATGATGGGGATTTCTCAGCAGGACACCCAAGAAGGGATAACTGAGGCAGAAGGTCCCAGAGGCAACGGCAAAGTGACAGGCCAGAAGACGGCCTGTGGGACCGTTCCGTTGGATTCCAGAGCCAGGGCTTTAAGGATGCTGACCTCTGAGCCTGTGTCTAAAACTGCCAGCAGCAAGTGCGGATTGTGGATTTCACTGCGGAGCAAACCGCTAAGAAACTCGAGGCAAGGGGTGACATCACTGCATTTTCATGTTTGTGCTGTGTAAAAATAAGATAAAATCCACAAATGTCAGCTGAATTAAAGTGCGTTTTAAAATAACCCCGCTGACATTTACTGCAGAATTCGAGGGCACGCCTGCATTTATTCATAAAACGAGGAGCCAGGCCCATGACTCAAAGTGGGGTGATAACCTGCTGCCCCTCCTCCGAGGAACGACACAAATAACCTCGTTTTACGCGGCCCGTGTGTATCTGTCTGATGGTCAATTGAGACACGTTCGATTTTGCCCCCCTTGGCTGAATTTTTCCGGAGCACTTTCGAAGCCATCCTTGTCGTGTTTGGTGGCCAACACACATATAATGGCTTCTGGAGAATGATCGCGTGTTGGTCTGGGCGGACCATGCTCTCCCTGGAATTCGGTGTATTTTCACAGCACACGGAGACTGATCTGATAATCTACAACAATACCCGAGAAGGCCCTGTTCATTTTTCAAGGGGAAGGTAACCTTTTGGCTCCAGCGCGATCCAGCTGCACAGAGAGGCAACATCCATCAGGATGACATCCACTGCAGAGCAGCATACCGCGTGGCATGAGAGCACAGGGATGCGCCATCCTGGCTACGGAAAGGACAGGAGACGTGCAGGTGAGTGTGCACCAGTACTGAAGGTGTGCTCCTAAGCTTGCACACCCATGGCTCTGCCAGCTGTGCAGGACACCCAAGAAGGGATAACTGAGGCAGAAGGTCCCAGAGGCAACAGCAAAGTGACAGGCCAGAGGACGGCCTGTGGGACCACGCGAGTGGGGCATCGACTCATATTCTGGACAAAAGTCTTTCGGTCTCTTTGCCCTTCCTACTCCCTTCAGCTTCAGTAGGTGTTGGCTGCATTGTTTTATTGTTCTAAACTTGTGGCTTTCAGCTGAATTCACTGTGAGGGTTTTTTTTGTTTGTTTGTTTGTTTGTTTGTTTTTGGATTTATTTACTTATTTGAGAGGGAAAGAGAGCATGTGCACGCGCGTGCAAGGCGACAGGGGCAGAGGGAGAAGGTAGAGGGAACCTCAAGCAGACTCCACGCTGAGCACAGAGCCCGATGGTGAGTAGCTCCATCCCAGGACCTGGGACCACGGCCTGAGCCAAACCCAAGAGGCGGACACATAACCGACTGAGGCACCTAGGCGACCCTGTGATAGCGTTCTTCATGCACCCCTGCCCGTTGCGCGAATTCTCTCATATTAGGTAGAGAATATGCATACTTTCAGGCCCACTTTCCTCCCTCACTTGTTATTTTAGTCGACCAACAAATAAATACTTATTGAGAAAATAGACTTCCCCCGCGCTCCACTGGGCTGCGGGGATGTAATATGAATTCGACAGTCCTGTCTTTGTGGAACCCACCAGGTAGTGAAGAAAGACACTCAGGCCAATGATCACCGTGCAGAGGGCTTCAGGTAGCGATGTAGCATTTGAGGAGAATGGCAAGTAAATTAATAACTTTTAAAGTGTGCTTTGCTGCTGTTGGGATATGAAAAGCTGCCTTTGCCTGGTTCCTCAATATCTGGAAGAGGGATTTCTCACAGAGAGAGAGTTAATCACAGGTCCTCAGCAGTTTTTTTTTTTTTTTTTGCCAGAGTCCCTGGGCTGCCTTAGCAAATCCCCCCGACCAAAGGTGGACTATTGCCTCTGAGGAGCAGTGGCTCTGAGCTGGGGTTACTCTGCAACCCCTCCCCACTTCCGTGCAACCGGGAACATCTAGCAACGTCTGGAGACATTTTTTGTTTGTCATATCTGGATGGGGTTGGGACGCTTGTAAGTAGGGGCTGGGGATGCTGTCAAATATCCTACAGTGGCCTGCCCAGCCCCCATAACAAATAATCATCTGGGAACCTAAAATATCAATATTGCCAGCACCGTGCAACTCTACTGTAAAGTCACTTACAGGGTGGCCATACCTGTACCACCACGGTATGTGGTCCGCTGGCAGCGAGATATGTTTTAGAACACGAAAGAAATCTTCAATGAGATTCCTCATTTTCTTTCGTGTCCAGATCATTTCTTGGGTCCCAGGTGAGTCGCTTTCTTATGTTCCACCGATGTTTTAATGTAGATGGACATGCCTTTTATTTCCCTGTAGTTTTTCCTGACGGGATGACACACAGGCGCCGTCCACGGTGGTTATTAGGGCTCGCCTCTCCCTCTCCGTTCCCTGGCTGCCCTGGGCCCGGCCTGGCCCTCACAGCTGCCATCTGCCCACCAGCAGCAGCTGTCACTCTCCGCTGCTGCCCATGACCCGCTGCTGCCCTGTCCCCACCCGGCCCTGCCGCCAAGTGGTCGGAATCCCTGAAACCAATCTCAGAGAGCTTGCTCTTAGCGACCGTAGCTCGTGGAAGGGGTGCAAGCTTTTTCTTGCAAATGTGTGTCCCCTGTTATGGAAGGGACGGCTATCCAGTTCTCAAGCACGGAGACCAAGAAGGTTTGCGTGACTCCATCTACGGCTACGGCGAATGCCTCTCTCACAGCCGCCCACCGTTTCAGGGTGAGGTCCTGTGTGGCTCATGTTCTCTTTGCAATGGTAACCCTTTCCAGAACACGCTTTACTAATGGCTGGGTGATTGGAAAGCTCATTGCTTAATGCATGAGTAACCCGAGAGCTCAACTGACCATATTCTGAAGTTTACATAATAAAAACATGTAAAAAATTGTTGCTGTTCACATGAGTAATGTGGTTCTCCACATTATGCAAATCAAAACCTCATGTCCTGCTCTGACATATCAAATGTTTGGAAGCGAGGACTCAGATCTGGCCTTCATTGTTATCTTTAATGTGTGCGTTGTGCTTTATAAAATGCTTTATAAAATGTTTTACTTAATTGACAGAGACTGAGCATGAGCAAGGGGAGGAGCAGAGGGAGGAGAGGGAGAAGCAGGCTCCTGCTGAATAGGAAGCCTGACCTGGGGCTGGATCCCAGGACCCCGGGATCACAATCCAAAGCTGAAGGCAGATGCTTCACCGACGGAGCCACCCAGGTGCTCCTAATTTGTGTTTTTTACCTTAGACATATTTGATTCAATATAATAATAATGCTGGACACCTCGGAGGTTCTGTCGGTGAAGCGTCTGCCTTGTGATGCCAAGGTCCTGGACATCACACCGAACTCATCACTGATAGCCAATGAGGGACTTGACGCAAGTGAAAATAATCTTTTTTTTCTTATTTTGTCATATAACAAATCATTTCCTAACATGCAAAATTATAGCTCTGCAAATTATCACGATCATTATAGGAAATAATATACAAGAACTCTGGATGTATGCACTCATCGTTTACATCCCTGGCCAACTACGATGTCATGTATCTTGATGGTGTTTCATGAATGGAGAAAGGGCATTCTGACTTACGCGTCCATTCTCCAATCATTCCCTCCCCAGCTCCCTCCTTCTCATCCTTTACATACAACCGTAGCCATGACTTTATTTTATCCCACGTCATAATATATATGCTTTTTCTCTGTATAAAATATTTATTGGAAAAAATACACATCGTGCTTAGAGATGCTGTGTGGATTCATTTTTTGGCTCTTTATGTAAATATTGCACATAGATGTTGGAAAAATTTAGCCATGTCTGTATTTGTATAAAAATAGATTAACTGTGATTAACTTCTGACCCGGAGGCACTAGGCTTACCTCAAATGCGCTCAGCATGCTAACAGGAAATTCTGCCTTTGATGATTTAATTGCCCAGGCACCAATTTCGGGACAGAGGCAGTAGGCTGGTTTTCTTGATGGGCATGTTTTGGACTTGCGTTCAGACTTTAGAGACAGTGCGCAGACAGGCTGGACCCTTCCCTGTCTTGGCATTCAGGTGGGGCCCATCAGTATGCAGAGAGTCTTCCTCTGCTAAGCCAGAGCCAGGCCCGGCGTGTCCGAGACGTCGCACATCTCACCAGCCTGGATTACAAAACATGGCAGTGCTCGAGTTAAGGATCGAATCATCACAACTTAAAACTCAGGGGCCTGGTAACTGGAAATTGAGCTTCCAAACGGCTGGTTATTTTCCAACAGTTCTGAGGGTCAACCCCCTTGAAAGGTGTCAGAAACAGCTACCCCTCCAGGCCCAGCCCTGCCTTCCTGACCCACACTGGACTCCACTCCTGAGCACTGGGGGTCCTGCTGATGCCTCTAGTCCACAGGAGAGCCCCGCTGTCCTGGGAAGGTCCTTTGCCCACAAGAGTCCACCCTATTTAAATACCAAATGTGTACTATCACGTTTAAATGTCCCACTCCCGTGCTCAGATCCCGTGACACCATAGGATACGAAGGTGACACGTTCATGGTATAGAAAGGCACACCCTACAGTTAGCAGGTCAGCCACCTGCCACTCTCCCATCCTCCCACCTTTCCCTGACTCCTGGGCGAGATGGCTGTGGGCCCGGATCGTCCAGGTTTCTTACCAGCTCAGCCAGGGCCTCTGCTGCGTATCATCTCTAGACCCCATGGGACTGAGAGACAGAAATCCTGTCCCCATGAAAGGCTGTGAAGTCCATCCTCTGTACATCCTTCTATTTTTTTTTAAAAAGATTTTATTTATTTATTCATGAGAGACCCGGAGAGAGAGGCAGAGTCACAGGCAGAGGGAGAAGCAGGCTCCATGCAGGGAGCCTGATGTGGGACTCGATCCGAGGACTCCAGGATCATGCCCTGGGCCAAAGGCAGGCGTCAAACCACTGAGCCACCCAGGCGTCCCTGTACATCCTTCTACAACATGCCACCACCTGGCCTGCATCTCTGAATAACAAAATCATTCCACTCTTTCCTGTTCTTACCAGGATATTACTTGAGGCCCACCTTTCTATGATATTCTTAAACTGTGTATTTCGTTCACTCGGCTGTGATTTCACCTCCTTACAAGACCGTGTAGTCATTGCTTAGAGACCCTGTCCTTTGTCACCTCCTCCCGCAAGTCTCTCCCACCTTTGGTCTCAGCTGAGCGTGTCGGGCCCTCGTGAAGACTCTCAGTGCTTCTCCATTCCTGACTCCCCCCAGTGTAGACCCTTACCATGCTGGGGACGCAACAGGACGCAGGCCAGCGTAGCCACTAGTTACCTGAAAAATTGAAATAAACAGGGAGCCAGAAAACTGATACGGTATGTCTTCAGTATTTTATTATTACATAAAAGGTATATATTTATGCTTATTTACCAAAATTCTGATGTAGGGCCAAGAAATTGTCTTTGCACTTGGACCTGCTGGCTGAAGCTGGGCGCCGCCTTTCTTACATAAACCGCTACCAGGAATGCCTTCTGTATCGTCTCCAGATTTGATTCTTTAAAATGGAACGCAGAACAATTTGAGCGCGTAATTCTTTCAGGTTCATTGACTTCGCCTAAGCTTTTACAGGCGTTTGGCTCACATTTAACTTACAAGCCTCGTGTCATCGTCATCTTTGGCTAGTTTTCTTGATATTCGATTGCATTACAGGATAGCAAGAACCCCTCATGCAGGCAGGCCTGGGGGTTACCAAGAGCTGCCTTTGGGTAAGCCGGTCACTGAAGCGGTGAGAGCAGAAACGCAGGTGGGTGCTCGAGAGTCGCCTGGCCGTGTGCTAGGGGCGTCAGGACCATCTGGCACAGGTGCTGGGATCCTAGTTCACTGGAGCATCGCTTGAAGGCAGTTCACGTCACGGCTTGCATGGCACCAGGGGTTCCCAGGATGCACTTTCTGCCCCTTGTCTTCAGGCATTTCCTTCACCTAGATCGCTCCATCTCACCTTCTTCGTTTGCCAAACCCCTACCCGGTCCTCAAGGCTCGGACAACCGGCACTTCGTTTGCAAAGCCTGCTGTGACACCTGCCACCCACTCACTTCTTTGCCTCCAGAGACCTGTGCAGACCTTTAATCCCTTCTCTACATTTCCTCTGGATACAAGGTGTCGTATTTGATTTCTTTCCCACTAGACTTCAAACATCAAAGACCAGTAGCTTCTCTGTCTTTTATCTCTGCATCCCAGGACCTAACCGAGTGGCTGGCGTGTGCCGTGAATTTTACTTTGTTGAATTAGTGAATGGATGGCTTTCCAGCTCAACGGGGTTACTCTCTGTCTCTTAATGCCTTTGTGACCCTGGTCCTGCACTGGCCGGTATGGTTTGCCCGAGCTGCTGAAGGCTTTTAAAATTTTAATCAAGAGGACATAAAAATAAAACTTCAGTCCCTTGGGCCCGCGAGTGGAATTTCAGGTGCTCACAGCCTGGGGTCTCCGGGTCGCCGGCAGGGAGAGAGAACATGCCCATTGCTGCCGCACGTCCTAGGGTCGCCGTTGCGTTGCCTTGCTGGCAGCTCCACGTGGGAACAGCCCCGCCGCTGCTTCCCCTGAGGACGGGGAGTCCCTGGTTTTCTCCACCTCGGCAGCACCTAACACAGCGTTCTCTTCTTCAAACGACTTCGCTGATACGATCTCTTCTTCCGAGTGGTCTGTGGCTCTGAGCCTTAACACATTTTTACGGAAAGTCGTTTGCCTTCACGGCGTTGATGTCGAAGGCCATCTGAGATAAAGGTTGCAACTTGCTGGTTCAAATCCCATTCACACAATCTCAATTGCAAACAGCCTTATCCGTGGTCATCCGGAATGTGATCATGCACAAGCTTGTCCTGCAACATGGCTCTGGCTTGGGATCGCTTACGGGAACTCGACTGTTCCTGAGGCTCTGGCGAGAACCTCAGACCACTGGTCAAAGAGCATTTATTCATACAAACATTTGGCGTTTAAGAGGTGTTCCCTGTACAGTGTCTTATCTGCTTCCGTTAGCATCCTCGTCCACTGCGTTGTCCCCAAAGCCACTGGTCTGAGGGAGTCGGACCGCAGTGGCAGCCTCCTCCCCGGCATTTGCTCTGCGGCGGTGGCAGGCGCCTCCCAAGGGCCGTCTCTGCGTTGGCGCCCTGGTCTTGGTGGTGGGCGCGTCTAAGGGGCTGAAACATGGGCCGGTCGTATGTCATTCTTTGAACCCAAGTCGCAGAGATGGTTTTTACTCTGCTTACATCAGTTCATACTCAGTTAAGTTAAACCACATTCAGGAATCTCTTGTGTCACGGCTTCTATTGGTTTATGTCTGAGCACTTGGTGGGAATGGCTCTGACATAATTCGCAATGTTCTCTCTCTCTCTCTCTCTCTTTTTTTTTTTAAAGATTTTATTTATTTATGACAGACACAGAGAGAAAGAGGCAGGGACACAGGCAGAGGGAGACGCAGGGTCCATGCAGGGAGCCTGACGTGGGACTCCATCCTGGGTCTCTAGGATCATACCCCGGGCTAAAGGCGGCGCTAAACCGCGGAGCCACCGGGGCTGCCCTACAATGTTCTCTTTTTAAGTTTCTCTCACCCATCAAGTCTCTCCTCAGTTAAAAAAAAAAAAAAAATATATATATATATATGTTATATATATGAATGTTTTTTCTTTTTCATTTATATATAAATGTTTATATATATTCATATAATTTTTTTCTTTATATATGTTTATATATAAATATTAAAGAAGCCAAAGGTAAGCTAAAGGGTCTATTAAAAAAACTAATTTTTTAGGGATATATATTCCTTGTAAGTTTTGCTTAGCCTCCCATCGACTGGTTCTGTAAGTTTGGATATGTGGGTGGCTCCCTGGATTTTTAGACTCGGAGGAGATGGGGAGCCTTCCCCTGCCCCCTAGCTCACCCCATCACCTTCTCCTA
Source organism: Canis lupus dingo (assembly GCF_003254725.2). Taxonomy (NCBI): domain Eukaryota; kingdom Metazoa; phylum Chordata; class Mammalia; order Carnivora; family Canidae; genus Canis; species Canis lupus. Next base: position 3,294,578 of record NC_064259.1, on the reverse strand, counting down.
CTTCCCTGTCCGCTCTCCCAATAGGGTCTCTTACACCCTCTCGGCCTCCTTCCTGAGGATGCTTGTGTGAGTGCACGGACTCTGTGAGCCCCGGGCATCCTTGCAGATGTAAGCAGGGGTGCTCACCAAAGAGCGCATTGAAGGAGGTAAAGGACGGTGCAGCCAGAGCAGGTGGAAGTGGGGGAAAGGAGGCAAAGGCACCGGGAGGCTGGGAACAGAAATGGCTCAGGAGCCGAGAGAGGAAGAAGCCAAAGCCCCTGTGGACCTGGCTCTGCGGGGAGTAGGAGGGAACGCTGGTCTCTGCTTCATTGCCCCGCATCCTCGTGATCCTGCTGGGACAAAGCATTGCTTCACCACCTCACTGACAAATACACTGAGGTTTGGTGAAATCACGAGAATAAGAAGGGTTACACAAAGGGGTTCGTAAATGCTAGTAGATCCAGGTTTGGAAGGATGTGTTTCAAGAATTTGATGATTTGTCTGTCCTTATCAGCTTCCCGTTGCCCTGCAAGGAGGTTTGGTTTCCTTTTTCCAAAAGTGTTTTTCTCACTGTGGTAAAATAGACATAATGTTTACCCTGACAATTCAAGAGGGTGTGGTTCTGTGGTGGAAAGTACCCTCACCCACCCTTCTCCAGAGCTCCATCTTGCAGAACTGAAACTGTCCCCCTAAGCATCTCCCTGTCCCCCACTCCTCGCCCAGCCCCTGGCAACCGCCAGTCTCCTTGTCTGCATCTCAGTGTATCTGATTCCTCTGGTGAGCTGCTAATATGGACTCATAGTCTTTGTCCTTTTTGCAAATGACTTGCTTCACTCAGCATAATATGTCAAGGTACATCCGTGTGGTAGCCTGTGTCAGAATGCTGCTTCTTCTTCTTCTTCTTCTTCTTCTTCTTCTTGTTCTACTTCTTCTTTTTAAATTATGTATTTATTTTAGAGAGAGAGAGAGAAGCAAGGGGAGGGGCAGAGAGAAAGAGAGAGAATCCAAAGCAGACGCCCTGCTGAGCGTGGAGTCCGATTTGGGGGTCCCTCTCACCACCCTGAGATCATGACCTGAGCTGAAGTCATGAGTCAGACACTCCACCAACTGAGCCGCCCAGGAGCCCAAGACTGCCCTTCCTTCTTAAGGCTGAGCAAGATTTCATTGCATGGATCTACCACATTTTGTTTATCCATTCATCTGCCACTGGACAAGCGTGCTGCTATCATGTCTGGCTACTGTGAGCGTGGGCATACAGATACCTGCTCAGGTCCCTGCTTTCAGTGCTTTTGGGCATCTATCCTAAAGTGGAATTGCTAGATCATAAGATAGTTCTATGGTTGAATTTTGGAGGAACTGCCAGATTGTTTTCTACAGTATCTGTATCATGCCATATTCCTACCAGCAACGCACAAGCCTTCTAATCCCTTCACATCATTTTTTGGTTTTGTTGGCTTTGATAACATTCATCACAATGGGTGTGAAATGATAACTCATCTTACTTTTGATTTTTCATGAATCTTTTTTTTTTTTTTTTTTTTTAGAGAGAGAGAGAGCGAGCACTCAGTCAGAAGTGAGAAGGGCAGACCCCACGCCCAGTGCAGAGCCTGATGTGGGGCTTGATCTCACCCCAAGATCTTGACTTGAGCTAAAATCAAGAGTCAGATGCTGACTGAGCCACCAGTCTGATTTTATTTTTTTTTCCTTAAAGGTTTTATTTGTTTATTCATGAGAGAGATAGAGAGAGAGAGAGAGAGGCAGAGACACAGGCAGAGGGAGAAGCAGGCTCCGTGCAGGGAGCCCGACGCGGAACTCGATCCCAGGTCTCCAGGATCAGACCCTGGGCTGAAGGTGGCGCTAAACCGCTGAGCACCCAGGCTGCCCTAATTTTCATGAATTTTTAAGGACTCCTCCAATCTCCAGGACATTGGTCCTGGCCTTGTTCTCCTCACTTGTCTCTGTCTTGTGTCTCAGGCTCGACTGATTCCTCACTTCTCCTCTCTGCTCAACCTGTCCAGCTTGACCACCTCTTGGTTCACAGGCTCCTGTCTTGATTTTCCAGGACCCTCCTGGTATATTCTTACTCCCTCTCATGGGGGGTATCTCTGGACCTGTCAGTTGATAAGAGCAGCCACTTTTCGTGCTTTGAATAAACCTCCTGCACGCCCACCAGCCCTGCTATTTAATCTGACAGCTACATCGGTACTAAAAGTCCCAAACATGACACATATGGAAGTAATATTAGGGTTTTAATCGCAACAACTCTGAATACAATGTCAGACACGGCAAATTGTGCTAGATACCCACTAACTTTTCAGTATTTATTAAAAAGATAAGTATTTTATTTGTAATGCCCATAAAAATTAGGTCACATATCACCTATTTTAGAGGAAAAGAGAAAAGAAAACCCTTTTTAATGGCTCTCACTATGAGTTGCTGCAGGAAGAATTAGCCATCAATTTGAGTATTATACATAAAACAGCAATAAATATGATATTCACAATCTGAAATGAGCCTCATCAACCATTTACAAAGAACACCCAGTTTATTTAATGGGGTTGTATTAATACATTGCTGTGAAGATAATAGCTCCAGACTGTTCATTTTAATGAGGGGACTGCCACTGGGTAGACATTCAGTCTACTTTCATGACCCTACTGAGAAGATGGAATATTTGGGGCTTTTTCTTCCTCATATGGAATAAAATAATAAGTCAGAAACCTCTTTTTGAGAGGTGTTGGATATGATTTACTTGGAGAATAAAAATCATGCATATCTACCCTTGTTTATTTATGAAACCCAATGTATTCTGAGCCTTCTTACCTCCTGGTCTTCTGGAGGACTCAGGACCTGCCGATGAGGGATCAGTACTGTCCTAAGGCCACCCATCTCTAGAGATACCTGTGAGCAGTGTCTTTCCTCCATCCTCTGAGTCCTCCATAGACCTTTCCAAAGACTGTTTCCATGGATCCCTGACATTGTCACCAAAGCTCTGCTTATTCACCAGAAAAAGTGTCAACTGAGCAGCTGCCCCCAAATTATTCTGAAGTGCATGCTAAGGATTCAAGAATCCTTTGGGATCTGATTAATGATGAGGGTTTGGCTTTCCTTTCCCAGAGTTATGCAGGCTGGAGCTTGACAGGGAGAAGACAGTAGCAGCACCTTGTTGAGAAATCTTTCAATAATCAGTGAAGAATCTGTTCCCTGAACAAAGTTTTGTTTTGACTCACTCTTTGCTCAGCCTCATCTCCATATCGTTCTGACTCCAGTGTCTCCTTAGAATGTCATCTCGTTATCACGCCAGATGTACTCTGGAGGGAAAAAATACCAATTAGTTATTTTCAATTTTTGGAGGGGCAGCCTCCAGAGTGCTGAGAATACATTTCCGTGGCTGATAAGCCGCAGCGCCACCTAGGGTGTTCCATTATACACACGTCCCAACTGCTCGCCCTATTTCTCATGTGCCCTCTGCGATGCAGGGTGATCTTCTTAACATAGCAAGTGCTCCCATTACTCCTTTCCAGCTTCTTCCCTCTGTTGCTCAAAGTGGCTCCCATTGACTGAGACCAGAGTCTACACCTCGTCCTATGGCCTCAGAGGGTCTGCAGGACCTGGCCTCTCTCTGTCTCTGCAGTTTCTTCTCTCTCCCTAACCACCTAAATAAGCTTGTTGCCACTAACCCACCACTCCACCTCAGGACGTGTTTTCTCATGAGGGCTCAACTGAAACTCTCTTGTTCACTTATTTCCTGGTTGCTTCATCCCTGCCTTGAGTGCACTGCTTCTGGCTAATGTCCACAGTAGCACCTGGTACAGAGTAGGTACTTGATAAATATTTGTTATGACTACATAAATTTAAGATTGGGGCAGGGTTTGGGATGCCTTCACTTGCAGGGTCTTGGGGCCTAGAAAGGGAGACGAATCTCCCAGATGTCCCTTGGTATCTTCCTTTGAAATTAAATGCCTGACACTCATGCCTCCTCACTTCCTTGACCTCTGAGTTCAAGACCTTATATATACTAGATCAGTAGTATTATTTTCCATTAATTTGCAACTTGTGCTCCAAGCCACATCCTAAGATCTGAGACTCACAGGAGGTGTTTCAACCTGTGCTTTCCTCAGACCTTATCCTGGAAGGAGCTGAGGGATTGATCAGCTTCTCCCTAGTTGCTCATCATTGGCCCAGGCTGTCCTCTGATCCCTGCAGTGACCCCTGCCTGCTGACAGGTGTAGGGGTTGCTAGAAAAGGGAGCCAGGCTCCAGCAGCTTTGACCAACCACAAGAACAACCTCACCTTGGACAATCTTAGGCCTCATCGGCTCATATGGCATCACTTCTCTGTTTGGGAAAGAGATTTTTATTTTTATACATTAGGAAGAAGGCAGAACAGTAAAAATAAAAAGTTGTATAAAAGTCTGTGTTGACACAAGCATGCTAGCAGCACAGGGGTTGAGCAGAGGCAGAGAGGCACAGCCAGAGCCTGAGCCAAACCACAGACTGGACATGTGACTGCTGCTTCTTTATATTAAGGAAAAAAAGTTCCTCCTCATATTAGCTTTCCAAGCACTTTGGCCACGTCCTCTATTACGCCGGAGTCCATTTCTACAAATGTAGATGTGAAAATTCAGGTTCTAATGAGACCAACAGGAGATCCTCCAATGTAGGACCATTAGCCATACCTCTCTTGTAATTGATAGAGGATGCTCATTATTGTCCACTGCCCTGTATTTCCATCAGCTGGAACTCGAGATGCTTCTGCATCAGCTTTCAGAACAGATGTGGACAGAGTGATGGGGTGGCTGATACAGCACACTGTCTGGTTCTGGGCCCTGACCTCTGGAGACAGCTGTTACTTCCCCTGCAAGAGCTCATGTTGTCGCTCATGTTGCTGCATGTTTTTGTTTTGTTTTGTTTTTATTTTTTTTTCTAATTTTATTGTGAGTTTTTTGAGAATCTAAAACATTCTAGGGCTCACTGGCCATGGGGGCCCTCAAAGCAGTTATGGTAGAGGGGCAAAGCTGTAGCTTAGCGAGTTGTGAGTTGGGGATTTGGGGCAACTGATTTGTCACCCATATTGGGACACTTACAGGATCACAGAGACAATAGTCATATTTATATGAACTTCAGGATGCACCAGGCCATTGTGAGCAAATCAGGATGGATGGCTGCCCTATAACCACAGACTAGTTATTCTCCGCTGGGGCAAGGAACCATCACCTGTGAGTATTTCAGATGTAAGCAGAGGATGATAATGGAATGGAAACCATTTAGAACCACTGCATTTGGTAACAACTTTATTACCACTTTTAAAGCAGGATTTCCCGCCTTTGTTTTAAATAGACTTTTGGGGAGTGTCTGGACTTGGATGCAAAGCCTTTGAAGAATGACTCCTTAGAGGTGGGTGGCTTTTCAGAGCTCTGTATACAGCTTGGGGTTGGACGGCTTTGGGCTCTACTCCTTGTGACCATTTGACACCCTGTCTGACTGCTGGTGATGACACCCCTTGCCCACATGTCAATGCGAGGATTTGAACAGAGCAGCCTTCCTTCCTCGGTGTAAGTGAAACTCAATGCCCAGCACGTGACCTTGTCTGTCCCCCACCATGCAGGACGCTCCTCTGTGCCACTGGCTTACCCAGTCTTTTCCTATCCATGTCCTCTACCGCCCAGCCTCTAGAGAATGCTCTCAGGTGTCACCAACCTGTGTTATGTTGCCAGCGTCTTGAGTTATTTCCAGCCTTCGGTGTGACCACCCCAGATCCAGTAGAGCTGCTCTCACAGTTCAAGACTCCAAAATTCAAGTTCTATCCTCTCTCACGTTTGCAGACTCTCCATTTGTTCTCAGCCACCCCATGAAGATCTGAGGTCTTCAGCATGGTGTAAGGACCACTTCCCTGGTTCCATCTGCCCACGTGTCCCCCATGGATGGCCCTTCCTTCAAGGGGCCTTTGCTCTCAGTTCGGACCAGGCAGCTCTGTTTGTTCTTCAGCTTCCAGATGAAAACACACATATCCTGCGAGGTAAGACTCGAGTTATCTTTTCTCTGTGTCCTCCTTGCCTTTCCTCACCTCAAAATCTACCTGGCAAACACTACTCTCTCTTACTTACGCGGTGAACTCCTGGATGATGAGGACAATTTTTTTTTCATTTTTTTTCTCTCCTGAACTGAGCAGACATCATCCAAAAACATACACAGATCACTGAGAGAGCTGACGAATGAACGATCCACAGTGATTTCCACAGATGTGTTGCTGCACGAGTGTAGAACAAAATCCCATAGGCAGGGTAGGGGAGGCACGAAGAACGGACCCCACCTGCTGTGTCCCTGGAGCCCTCTTATATAATTGCATTCCCTGCTTCCTGGTATTATTCTCCCATCTTTTATCACTTTTTATCTTTTCATGTAGTGGCTAGGAGGTCAGACTATCAAGTTTATTTTCAATTATTACAAATATTTCTTCGGTGTCTATTTATACTATTGAGGATAAATGTGTGAACAAAAAATATTACGAGGCATTCCTTCCTGGTGCTTACAGGACGTTAGAGGTTTGTGGATTGAGAATGTTTGACTTGGCTTTGGAGAAGGAGCAAAATGCTTTATGGGCAAAGTCAATGACCTTGAGTGACCTTGTAATATTTATTTTTGCTGCTCAGAGTTCTCGTTTGGCTTATTTCTTCATTCTCTTTTTTATTCTAGTTGGCAAAGGTTGTCAACTTGCTGATCTCCACATAATCACAGGGATCGCGGGCCTGTTACAATAGCAAATGAAGTCCATGATATCAGTACCTCGACACAGAAGAGTTTTATTTCTCGTTCACATCACAGTCTGAGGAAGATCAGTGATTCTTCTGTGAGTCCTCTGAGCATAAGGATCCGAAGGTGATTCTGTTTGCAGCGCAACCACCTGGAACACTTGGCTCCAGAGGATAAAAGCCCAGGCCAAATCTGTGAGTGACTAATAGGTTTTGCTTACTTCCCATTGGCCTGCCTCTCGCTCCATGGGTCCAGCCTAAATGACAGGGTCCCAGAGAGCCAAGAGCACATGGCTTTAGTGAGCACCAACAGTAACACCACACTAAGGCGTTGTGGATTCCTTTAGGAAGAAATTATTAAGCGTGTGTACTGTAGACTGGGATAGATAATCCTAGATTCTAGTGGGAGCAAGATACAACATTAAAGAGAAGAAGGTAGACCTTATGTCTCAGTCTCTGCCATTAAGCAGTGGGCTTGTTAGGTGGGCCAGATGATGCTTTGGGCCTTCCATTTTCTCATCAGTAAAGAGATGATATTGGATTTAATGGGCTGTAGGGTCCATTTTCACTTTAAAATCCTCCTTTCTAGGAGCTGGCATTTCAACTAGAAATGTAAGATGAAAGAAAGCAATACTCTGTTAAGACGTTTAGAATTCCTAAATGAAGATATGATCAGAACAGAACTGGTTTCACCAGCTGGTGGGGCACCATTTATTATAAACATAAGAGCCCTCTGGCTCCTACAACCACGTCACAATGGTGACTTGTACATGCGAACAGCATTTCGTAGTCTCATGTTTCAGTTTCTATATGTTCCCATAGCTTGACTTCTTTTATTCTTGCACATAGGATGACATTCTTCATTTGGAATGCATGTAGTTTCTTTCAAACAAGCAAGTTTAAGTTAGGGGAGGAGTTGGCTATTTGTGTGTGTGTGTGTGTGTGTAAAAGAGAGAAAGAGAGAGACAGCTAGAGAGTGAGAGAGATGCCAGACAGTAAATATTTGAATGAAAGCTCTAGGTTTTGCAATGCATAAATCTCTGTGCAACTACTCACCTTTGCGGGTTTTGTGCAAAAGCAGCCATACACAACATGTAAATAATTGATCATGGCTGTGTTCCAATAAAGTTTCATTTACAAAAACAGGATATGGGCTGGATTTGACCAGTTTGCATACATCTGACTGACTTAGGGTCGTGAATATTACAGTGAGCTTTTCCACTTTCATCTAGCTAATACTAAGCTATTTCCACCCCAGTTCTGTGTATTACTAATGAACTATTTCTTTTTAGGATGATCTTTACATGGTATATTGGAAGTTCATTAGAGTGATTTGTTAATAACTTTATCTTCTATTATCTGCAACAAAACAGAGAATCAAAAACAATGCACATTTATTATCTTACAGCTTCTATGGTGAGGAAATGCAGCCAGTCTTTGTTGGATTTCGGGTCTCAGGGTCTCCAATAAGACTCTCAGCGTTCACGAGGGTGGGCTCAGTTTCTAAGCTTCTCCAGTGGTTGTTGGCAGGATTCAGGCCCTGGAGGATCACTGGACAGAGGCTTCAACACCTTGCCATGCGGGCTTCTCCGGGGAGCAGCTCCCTCTGCATGAGAACTGGCCTCAGTTCTCATGCGGTGGGAGAGACAAGACACCAGTCTCACTTGGCTAAGGAAGGGCTTCTTGCCACTCTTGCCATCATCTGGTCACTGGCAATCACACTCGAGGAGACATGTGAGCACTGGTAGCTGAAGATCATCGGGTACTTTCAGCAGCTGCCCTGCCACAAAAACTCATCTATTGGAGGCAGTTTAAAGCTAGGGTTCCAGCAGCCCCAGTGGCTCAGTGGTTTAGTACCGCCTTCAGCCCAGGTTATGATCCTAGAGGCCCAGGATCGAGTCCCACATCAGGCTCCCTGCATGGAGCCTGCTTCTCCCTCTGCCTGTGTCTCTGCCTCTCTCTCTCTCTCTTTCTCTCTCTCTCTCTGTGTCTCTCATGAATAAATAAATAAAATCTTTAAAAAAATAAAATAAAGCTAGGGCTCTTCTGCTGGACAAATGATTCATGTGGCAGGTTTATGGAACTCCTAGAGGTAGGAATAACCATTTACTTGCATAATTGAATTTCTATTTCTAAGAGATTTTGAATATGCAAATTAACATGACCAAGTATCTATCTATAATAAAAATCACTTAATTGAATGCTTCCCCAGAAAGCTATAAATAAAGTTTTTTGTTTTGTTTTGTTTTGTTTGTCCATAGAGTTGATCTTTGCATAGGCAGTTTTCTAGGATTAGTTACCTAGAGAGCACCTAAATATACGAAGGAAATGGTATTACAAGCTACAAACACCAGGCAACTTCTCATTACCTCAGCAGATCATTTTCTCCAGGGTGACAGGTGGAACTTAGGCCATGTGAAAGAATGGATTCTGAACTGACTTTTTTTTTTACATAATGAAAGAGACTCTCTGGCCTTATATGAATAAACACAAGAACATCATCTCAGAAAATTAAAGCCAAGGAAGGGGAAAACAAAACAAAACAAAAACAATAACGGCAACCGAAATCTTATAGCCAGATTGTGAGATAAAACCAATCTTAAACAGTTTGCAAAACAGGGACATTTCATCATCTTTTATTTATGGAATTCATTACAGTGGGATGCTAGTATGCCATGCACTAAAGGAAACCCTGTAATTGGCCCTCAGGAACATCTGGGCCGTGAACCAGAAGGTAGTAGGTACATTAGCTGCCTCAGCTCAAGCCTTAACACTCGGGGTGCTAACTGGCTGGGTGTGTGTGGTAGTAATTTCCCATCCACCTCCAGATCCTGCCGGGACCTATGCAGGATGCAGGAGACACGAGGCAGTATGAATAGAAGTCCTTATTTCTGCTATTATTGCATACGAATGTGGAAACAATGCTTATTTTCATTAGACCCTGAAGGAACACATTTTCTCAGACAGTGCAGAGGCACCTGTTAAATCATTCAGCATCAGAAAGGTTAAATATTCATCTCTGGCTTGCACTGTAATAATACGCCTCCCAGAGTCAGCTTCTCCAGGCGGAATTGGCTCCCACATGCTGAAGGAGGTTTTGGAAATCTGGAAGTTATTCCCATGACAGCAACATTTTCTTTGGCCAGAAATCTGCAGACTGGACACAGTTCCTGGTGGTGGTCAGACCAAATCAGAGTCTGCATTTCACAGGCAGGGTACAGGCTCCCTCGGGGTATGGGCTTGCACGGTGCCCTCAACACCCAGTGACTTTAGCAAAATAGAGAAGAAAGTCTGGAAACAGGGCCTCCAGTAGCACTTTGTTGTCAGAATGCTCTGTCCAACTTTGGGTTATCTGGTCTCTGTTTGGCTCCCACCGAGTAGTGGTGTGCTCCTCCCCCTCACTTTTTATGATCCAGGAACACGGAGTACGTTTGATTTCTTTTCACACACTCTGGGATTTCTCATCTCCAAGTCCCTGCCAGGAATGCACTCCCATTCTCTCTTAAAAACAGTCAACTTACAGGCAGCACGAGAAGTTGGCTTGGATCTCGCTTCTTCTAGAAAGTCTTTTCTCTTCCCAGGTCTCCTAGAACATGGGCTTCTTCTGTTGTCCTTCCATGTTATTCCTAAGTATTTACGTACACGTCTTACCCAGGAGAACCTCCTTCTACAGGCAAGAACTTTTCTGTTTGTCTCTGTCCACCAATGCTGGTGCGGAGTAGAATGAATGAATCATTGAGTGAATGAATTAATTGATACAGTCAGTAGAAGTTTCTAAGGATAGATCACTCATTTAGGAGCATTTTCTAAATATCATTGCCATATCTTTGGAAATGCATATGCATCGAAATATATGATAGTTAGTATACTGGTTCATTTTAGAAGGGAGTTGCTTTGCTTTTATTTTGTACTGAACAGACACACGTTGGTGTCTGGGAACACTGGAACCCATTCTAGATTTAAAGCATGTACTCACATATGGTATCATTTGAGGAACAAATGTCACAACCACCAAACCTGATAAAAAGATAAAAAATTTTTTTTCTTTGCCTTGCATAAGAAAACACATTCACCCAGAGATACGCTCTTAGCAATGTATCACATTATTGAGTCTAATAAATTCACAGAAAATATTCATTCAAAACAGAAGGCAATAGGGAATACATGCTTAAAACTTACGGGGAAAAAAATCCTTTCTCTAAAAGAAATGAACTTTCCCCTACCTCTTTTCAACTGTCTGCTTTCGTAAAGCTCCTCACACGAATGCAAACACATCTACATGCCTGCACACGCATACACACTCCAAAACCAGTCTGAGGAAGTGGGTAATTCTGGCCACTTTCAGGCCATTTTTTTTGAGGGAGAACCAACATGGTTTCTGAAGTGAACACAGCAAGAGATATTCTCCAGTCCATCTGCTGCTGACCATTCATTCTTAGTTGCCAAATCCATCCCTCTTCCTGACTGGGATCAATGGCCTGTGACAAAAATTAAATGCTGTCTTCAGCTTCCAGATTGAGTGATTTCAGGTCTTTTCCTCTGGAGAGCACCTGCAGGGCTGCTCCCTGACCTTGAATTTCAGGCATCCAGGCTCGTCCCTGGAGCCGCCAAGGGGAGAGTGGGTCGCCATCCTGCTCTGGCATCCTCTGACTTCTCTGCCCCCCAGCCTGCTCCCAGCTAGCAGAGTGCCACAGAATATATGGAAAATATCCTATCAGAAAGTTGCCTGGCTCATCTTATCCTGTGATGTCATTTCTGTCTTACATTCTTGGGTTCCAAATCCAGTTTTACCATGAGCTACGATAGTCTGGGAAAAAACTAACTTCACTCTAATATGAAGCAGTTATATAAAAATAGATCAAATTAGGGTCCAACTCGACTCTAAGCTACAAATCTGTACCTTTTTTTTAATGTTAAAAAGACCTCAATATGTTACACAATGAATGTATTCAATGACAACCCTTGTTTCTCAGGCTCGCAAATGAATAAATCTAAGCTTCCATAGGTTCAAAACTGTGTTAAATAATTTATGTCCTTGGATTAAAGAAATCTTGAGACATAAAAAAACACTTTCCCAGTTTCAGTTGTTTCTTTACACTGATGCCCAAATAACCGACTCTCAGGTCTGTACTAAAGGACATGCTGTTGGAGTTCCAGAATGTAAGCTGACTTCTATTTACCATAAGGCAACAGTCAAGGTCACTTAAGTTATGAAAGTGCTACATATTTTTTTATTCCAATTTCAACTTTAGGGTCATTTCAGACACAATATTAATCTTGCCAGCTGTCTATAATAACTTTTATTAAACAACAGCCTGAAGTTAGATTTACTCTTTTAAATCACCTGGTTTTGACAAATTTTGCCTAGTTTTACATATCAATATCTGTAATGTTTTGGCATAAACACATGAAAATCGTTTCCAGTCCTACTATGGGAAAAGAGTACATTTTATTGTAAGTTCTTGTGTAAACAAGGGATAACATGCAGGAGAATATCCATTTCCCTGCTAAAACTTCAGGACAGAAGTATCAGTGGCTCACAGAGCTAAGGTCAAAAATCAGTAGACCAAGCAAAACCTTAATTTTATTTCTAGTGGGTTCTTTAATCAATGGCATGGATTCAATTTTCAAGCTGCATTTTCAAAGGCCCATTTTTACCTAAGGCCTGGTTCAAATGCTCAATCAATAATCATTTAAATGTGCAGCTAATCTCAACAAGATAATGATCTCACTTTTGAGTCAGCATTTGAGTGATAGAAACAACTGATAGTTGTAATTGGTTTGCAATTTGAAAAATTAATCTTTGCTTCAAGTTTTTTTTTAATATTGAAAAGAATCAAATGGACTTTTTTCTTCCAGCAGAACTGAGAGTCTCTTTAATATAAATTTCAGCTATCTTGAATATCCATCAAGCAAACTATTATTTTACATGCATAGGACATTCCGAAAATACCGAGATAGACTCTTGCTATTATAACATCTGGACACAGCCATGGAGGCCCTTTTCTCTGGGCAATCCCATTTGACTCAGATTACTGCTAATGTGTATTTCAAATATACAGAGCGAAAGGTGCCACGGGGACAGGGAAGCGGAAGGAGATCCAAAATGTATAAACCATTCCAACAATAATCTTGACAATTTCATGTGGAGAAAATAAATATTTTTTACCATTTGAGTCCTCTAAAATACCTGCAGGAAAATCAAGATTCATGAAAACTAATATTAAGAGCATTATTTGTTTAATGAATACAAAAGGATATAAAATACAGTGGTTGGGGTGATAGCATGCATAGGAAGTGCCCCTAAGTGTTGGCACCAAAAACGCTACAGCTGAAGTTTACCCTACTGCTGATTAGCTCCCAGGAGTAGCCCAAATAACTGAGGTCCATGCTTGAATTTGCCTTGTGTATCACTGCATCTCGTAGACTGGAGAGTCTCCGACATATAGCCTGCACTCAATAAAGACCATCTTTGTTGGAGATATAAATGAATGACAAGGCAAACCAGACTCCCTCTCTGAGCCTCAGGTTTCTCACCTGTGAGAAGTGTTGAGGCTAAACAAATATAAATGTAGTAATTTGAGAAATTACAGAAATGGCTGGTAGTTGGCCATAGCATCTGAAACTTATTTCAGTAGGCAGTTGCAACCCCAGTACCCACCTACTGTCTCCAGGCTTGAGGAGGACCATGCTGGGAAAGGATACATGTGGGTTTGCAAGAGAATAAGAAGTCTTGACAAAATACCTTTGTCTAAGTTTCACAGAATTTCTTTTCTCCTAGTACACCATGACTGTGGACTCTGGCCTAATTCTCTTTGATCTCCAACTGCTTTGGCTTCTGTTGATTCAAAGCCAATTTTGATTTCTGAATCTATTTTGTCCTATGACTCCCTCAACATGTCTGCCTTTGATCTATCCTCAGGTTGAGCTCCCGTGGTTTTTAAATGGCTTCTCCTTGATCCACCATCACCAAAAGCACAGTGTGACCTCAGAGCTGCTAAATAAAATAAAAAATAAAATAAAATAAAATAAAATAAAATAAAATAAAATAGATAAAATAAAATAAATAAAATAGTTTGTGATTTGTGCCGCTTTTCTAAATAACTTTGTTTCTGTATAGACCTTCATCAAGCTGAAGATTCTGAATTTATCACTCCCAATGATCTGTGCTTACTGTCTAGCAGGCGCTGTGCTAGCCAGAGGGGACAAGGGAGCACAGAACTTCCTGTCACAGAGCCTGTAGCCTCATGGGATTAAAGTACAACTGTAAGCAGGGCTGCAAGAAGCACACAGGCATCTGAGAGAACAAGGCAGGATGTAAATTGTCAGGAGGCTGGAGAAGGCTTCCTGAGCATTGAGTAGGCCGAGGTCTGATGAAGAGTAGGACGTAAATACATGAAGATTCAGGGGCGTGGAGGATGTCCAGGCAGGGGAAAGTAGTCAACAGCATGAAGGCAATGGGCATATTCTGTGCAGAAGATAACAAAGCACAGCCATGGGCAGGGCAGGAGAGAAATGATGTAATAGGTACCACTCACCAGTCATTTAAGTATTATCTAACTCAATTCCACAACAGTCTCTGATGTAATTACTGTCCCAATTCTAGGGGTCATGAAATTGGTGACTGCTCACTGTCACGTGGATCCCTATTGGAGAATCCAGACCCAGACACCCAGTGCTGAGGCTTAGGTCAGAACAGAGCGCAAGCCTGGGAGAGATGTAGTCATGCATTCGCTTAGAAGGATTTGTGTGAAGGTATAAAAGGTGAAAAGGGAACAGAGGAAATAGAAGAGAGGGAGGTGCAGAGTATGTCTAACAAATTTAAGATTAACTGTGTGAATCCTGAGCCTTTGTATATCCTCATGTGGGTGTGAGAGATTCCCAAAGGAATCAAGGCTAAACCACACAGGTAACATCTGAACTCTACGTCTGTTTCTCTTACTTGTTTTTGTTTTTCTTAATAGAAATACAGGCCCAAAGGGGAAAAAAATGTTACTGATTTGTAGGAAATTCTGGATTTTTTAAAAAATAAATTAAGCCTACTAAAATCTGATTTTCCTTCTCTCTTGAGATCTCTTGATCCAAGCTTACTGTCACTTTTCCATAAATAGTTAGGTTACTGTGATTATGGTAGCTAGCCATTCTGATTATTGCCTGCTGGACTGTTCCTAGCTAAGAGCTTATAAACTAAGTTTTTGATTTTATTGGACGTTACTGTGTATCTATCATCTATCTATCTATCTATCTATCTATCTATCTATATCTTCATTGATAAAGGTTTGGATGGAGCTTACATATAATTATATTCAGATGTGCTTCTGCTTCTGATGTTTCCTTCTAAGTAAGAGGGTAAGTCATTTTTCACCAGCAACCACAGTGTCATGGTGGGACAACGTATTCTCAAAGAAATCAAAGCATGCTCTTTCAAAGAGTTCTTACAACATCAACTCTGGATTAAAATAACAACAACAAGGATGACAAAGACTTGGTAACTAGCCTGTAATTATATTGCAGGAAAAATGGAATTAGAAGATACTGTTCTCCATAACCAGTAATCAGATCCCTGTTCTTGGTGCTGGGTGCTCACGTTTTCCTTCCCATTGGCGTCTCTCTAAAGATCAAGTAACCCTGATGGGAGGTTTCCATAGAAAACCCAGCTGCTACCTCTGGTGATTTGAGGAGCAGTCTTCTCTCAGTGACCCACTGATAACCAAACTCACGTGCTCTTCTGAATGACGTGGGTACTGCAATTTCCCCATTAGGAGCCGTTTAAGATTTGATTAGTAAGATTTGATTTGAAAATTTCCACAAGACACCTCAGGAAAGATTGATGGGAGAAGCGAGAAGAACTACACTTGCACGATTTGAGTAGAGACAGCTGAGAAGTCCCTGTAAGCTGTTAGCATTTTCCAAGCCTCAACAAACATCACCTTTCTATAAATAAATACACACTTCTGTATTTAGCATGTTGAAATAGGAAGAAGGTAAGTATAGGCAGGCATTACCCAAAATATATTCTAAGAAACTCTAGCCTGGAGAGATGCCTGGGGATAAAATCTTCCTGACCCATGTGAATTTCAGTAAGGCTGTGTGTATTATCCTTCTCTTAGAGACTTACAGTAAACTTTAGCGTGAAGAAGGCTTAACGGATTGCAATCCAAAGAATCCTGTTTCGCTATCCTAACCCAACATCTCCCCAATAATTGCTTAAGATGAACAATTTTCATCACAATGGTTCTTCCATGGAGCATCTTTTAAATAATGGTTTTAGGGATGCCTGGGTGGCTCAGTCAGTTAAGTTTCAGCCTTTGCCTGAGGTCTTGGTCCTGGAGTCCCAGGATCGACCTCTGCTCTCTGGGACTCTGCTCTCTGCTCAAAAAATAATGCTCTTAGAGGTGAAAACTGTGGACCATTGTCATATATATATATAAATATATTATATTAATGCAAATTCACAATGGGCTAATTTCCTTTTGTCACCTTTAGTCACAATTGCAGGATCAGAGGATGCTATTGTTTCCCTAGCCTATACCCTCCTCGACTTTGCATGTAAACTATAACAATTGTCTTTACATAATATTTTCCATTTACATCTTCCTTCCTGTGCTCCTTGTTACCCTAAATCCTTTCTGTTCTATTCCATGATAAATTCTATCTCACTTTAAATACTTTCCTGAAGGTTTGTTTCCATGTGGTTTAGTTCAATAAACATTTATTATATGCTTAATTCATGTTTAAGTCTGAACTGTGGGCCAGAGATGTGAGATGGAGACTAGTCCAGCAGGAAGACAGCCCCACCGGCAGGAAGGCATTCGCATGCCATGGGCCATGCTGGAAGAATGTCTGTGGAAGAAGCAGTACACAGTTCTTGCATTTATGTGTGTCTTAGATCTGCTTGGATTATTTGTTTTAACTTAAGTATCCCTTTTTAGAATACACACACACGCACACACACACAAACACATACATATAATAGAATTTCAAAAGAAACCAAATATGTTATATTAAAATACAGGTATAAAAATATTTTCAGAAATTTGTGATAACAAATAAATCTATAGACTTCTTCCTTAATGCGTTAAATAATTAACTAATAAGATGTGGCATTGTCTCTAATAACTACCATAGGTTTGAAGACAGAGGTAATATTTTAAGATCTGCAACAGTTGTAATATGGTATGAAAATATTTATTTTCCAACCTGTAGACAGAGTCACAAGAACTTGTAAATGCCTGTGTTCTGTTGACTGTATTCACTGGATGTAAATTTCCGCCGGAGGCCAATGTACATAAAAAAGCACTATTTTCTATTTAAATTTATAGATCCCTCCTGAAGTGTGTACAAGGACTTCCTAAGATTAAAAACCCTCCACCTGGTAACCACCAGGTGAACAGCATCTTCAGCCAGAGTCAATGGACGGAGATGAGTAACAGCCGCCCTGGTGGACAGAGGAGTGCAGGTCATTCGACACAGCTGAAAGAACAGGGTCAGTCGAGCACATTTGTGTGACAGTGTATTGTTGACATATGACTTACAAAAGAAATGAGGTGCTTAGTGATAGTTAGAAATAAATAAGGGATGGAGGCCCTTATTAGTGATAGTTAGAAATAAATAAAGGACGGAAGCCCAAATAAGAATATGAGGCCTTTTTCTGTCATCAGTGATGTGTTTTTTTGGTCATCACTGATCTAATTTTTTTCTAACGTAAAGAAAAAGCATATATGTATATATATGTATTCATATATGCATATGAATATATATGACATGAAGGAGAAAATACCATCACATATATGCCATAATAGGTAGGTATTTGTGGTATAGAGAGAGATGTGTATATTTCCCTGATTAGGTCATAAATTATGGAAGGAAAGTTTGTGTCTCGCATTTTGTTTGTTTCTCAGTGCAGGGTTCTGCAAATCACAGATGTGCAATAAATCCCGTGTTAGTGAAAATCCCTCTGAACAGTTTTACGGATGACTCACTCTAGGAACTATGTATCAAACAGTAATCCTTGACACTAATTCTAAATCAAACTGTTTGTATAACGAAATATTCAGACTCAGAGGGGGAGATCTATGCGCTCAGAAGTCCAGGGCACCAATGAAGCACTGGAGACCAACTACGTGGGACGAAGCACAATAGGAAATTGTTTGAAGAAATGACGACGTAGGCACAGGATGGGATATGGACTATTACGTAGTCATTAAGATCATGAGAAAGGATTTGGAAAACATGGGGACATCTCTATGATTAATTTTTAACTTGAGAGAGTAGTAGTACAGTAAACGCAACATGAGGCCAAATTTGTAGATTTACGTACAAATTTAAAGTGTTCAGTGAGGTAACTCACAATTCATTTTGAGTGAAAGGCAAATTGCTCCCGGAGAGGAAACAACCCCATGGCTGTGCCCAAAGCAACACACCCTTGGACTTCACTGCATCTCAAGATGTCAGTTTACTAAGTCAACCAGTGCTGAGAAATAAAGGTTATGGGTAGAGCGCTTGATTTAGAAGAGGTCTTTGCAAATGATTAAATGTAGAAAACAAAACAAAACCCTAAATTAAGAAAACAAACGTAGAACTTTTTCATGTCAATCATGGATCCCAACATCACACCCTGTTTTCATGTTTCCATGCTGTTGGCCCCGAGTGTGGTGCTCTAGGCAGTCACCCAGGATGAATGGGAGGGACAGAGACCCCTCCGGCTTTTTACTGGTGCCCAAAATTGTTGCAAAAAGAAAGAAATGTGAGTTTGAATGCCTTCACCATACGGTTTAATGGCTAATAACCGGATCTGACCTGAAAGGCGTTTACACGAAGTTGGGGGCACAGGGACAAATGCTTCAGGGAAGCAGGAGCAAACCCAGAAAAGGGGGTTGGGGGCCCCGCAAGGTGCTCCCTCCCCTTCCTCCTCGAGGCCAAGCCCTGTCTGATGGATGAGGGCCCCTGCGGGGTCGGAGAGGCAGACAGGAGCTGAGCTTCTCCGGCCTGCAAGCAGCCCCGCCTCTCACAAATGGGCGATTCTTCGCGTTCTCACTGAGGAGACGCAAGGAGGAAGCGCAAGGAGGAAGCGCAAGGAAGAGCCATTAATTATACTTTTGCGCTCAGGGTCTAAATATATTAAGAAAAATGTTCACTCCTGTGATACTCGCCAGTTTAATAAGAGCTGGCATCCGAAATGAGGTAGAGTGAGACTCGAGCACCAGAAAAAAAGACAATT
The DNA here is from genome assembly GCF_003254725.2 of Canis lupus dingo. NCBI lineage: Eukaryota > Metazoa > Chordata > Mammalia > Carnivora > Canidae > Canis > Canis lupus. The sequence goes on along the minus strand of NC_064259.1, from coordinate 3,275,628 downwards.
GACTTGACCCATCTGCTTTTTCTGTTATTAATACTGTGAAGATTTGCAAAGTGTGCAAAAGCTCCCCGAGCGTGCCCGGGTCTCTCGCCCTCAGGCCCCGTGCATGCTGCTCCCTCCCCAGGCAGGCTGCAAAGTTCTCTTCGGTTGTCTCCTTGTCACACGCGCAGGCTAGTGCACGTAGGTGTCACAGGCACAGGTTCGTGCACGTAGGTGTCACATTCACAGGCTTGTGCATGTAGGTGTCACACATGCAGGCTCATGCACGTAGGTGTCACATGCACAGGCTCGTGCACGTAGGTGTCACACCCACAGGCTCATGCATACAGGTGTCGCTCTAGCTGGGGAAGGAGTCCTTGAGTGTTCGAGACTGAACTCGGTGTCCCGTTGGCTTTCCCGGGCTGTCTTGGGGCCTCCGCACCTAGGAACTCAGTGTGGGCACTAGGCCTTCCTGTCCCCCTGTGAGGCCACCATGGGCCTGCGTCAGAGGCTCCTGCTGCACCTGAGCCCCCTGGGCTGGCCCGGCTCCGCGGTGCTGGGCTCAGGTGCCACATGTCCTGTGCGGCCTTGGCACCCACGCCAGGCCACTGTCTGACGGATGGGAGACCGCAGCCAGTGGGGAAATCTGCGCTCTTTCCCCTCCTGATGCACTGTCCTGAGAAGCAATCTCTTCGGTCTCCTCTCTCAAGGTTTTCTGTTCTAGACACAGACACATTTAAAATTATGTCTGCCTGTTAGTGAAGAGGCAGGAGGTCCAAGGAAGGGCAGGCGGCGGAGGGAACAGAAGACTGAGCTGCAAAGCGACCAATTCTGAGTCATGCCCGTGGTCACGAAGCCCAAGGGACACAAAACCCTGTTTGTTTTTCGAGCATGAGGGGTTTCTTCTCAGCTCCCGAAGGTGTAGATGGATTGGAAGGGATGCAAATGGTAAGGATACTGGTCAAGGAGGTGGAGGGACCGGGGTGGGGCCCGGGGGACAGGACAACCCGTGGCTAAGGTGGCTCGGGTCCCGCGGAGGGAGGGAGAGGTCGCCTCTGACACAACATAGAGCAGGGCTAGGAGTTCCCTGGTGTGAGAAGAGCTCATCAGCATGAAATAGAAGGGTATAACCTAAAACTCTTGGAATAAGGAGGAAAATACCCCAAAGTGCTCAGAAAGGGTGCCGACAGCTCTACCGTATTGGCAGACTCACCAAAGACCGAGAAATCCTGAGTTTGGAGAAAGGTGGTCAGGTGGACAGAGGGAGTCATCGGGATTGTCCTTCGCTTCTTGATGCCAGAAGCCCACCCTCGAGGCCAGAAGATGGGAGTCTGAGCTTCATGCTCCAAAAGGACTGGATGACACCAGATCTGGGGCATTCGTTCATGCAAAGGCTGCGGTTGTGAGTTTAGTCTTCAAGTGGTTTGGGCTAGAAGAACCAGTAGAGTGGGCTTAGCTGGAAAGAGGCCTCCCTGCCCGGCAGGGTGGATTCAGGACAAGCTCCACCGTGCTCATGATCTTGGCTACCTCACATCCCTTTTCCTTTTATTTTTAGATTTATTTATTTATTCATGAGAGACACACAGAGAGAGGCAGAGACCCAGGCAGAGGCAGAAGCAGGCTCCATGCAGGGAGCCCGGTGTGGGATTCAATCCCAGGACCCTGGGATCACACCCTCGGCAGACTCTCAACTGCTGAGCCACTCAGGCATCTCACATTCCTTTTCTGATCCCAGAACAAGGACATTTTCTAAGAACTCTACCCTCTGGTCTCAAAGAGCCTTCCTAGGTCTAAAAATTTTACTTCTCCTGCTTATACTGTCTGAAAAATAAAATAAAAACAGCCAAAGCCCACACTCCCCTTTAATCAGAAGTGAGCTGTACTTTTCTCATGTTCATATGACGTTTGCTCTAATAGGTCTCTCCAGCTTATACATGAGCTTTTTTTTCTTTATTTGTATGGTTTTGCTGAATTTTGAGATCTTGAAGAAGAGGGACTTTTAAAAAAGACTTTATTTATTTATTTGAGAGAGAACACGAAGAGTGGGAGGGGCAGAAGGAGAGGGAGAAGCAAACTCCCCACTGAGCAGGGAACCCGATGCAGGACTCCATCCCAGGACCCTGATATCACAACGCAGCCAAAGGCAGACACTTCCCCAAGGGACTCTTTGTAATAACAGAGGAACCTACTATATGCAGATAGAATCCAGCAAGATGACAAAATCTTTCCAGGGTCCACAACACCTTACAGGGTCCAGGCCCAACTGAGGGCTCAAACCCTACTTTTCTTCCACCTGTTCCTGCAGCTCCAGCCACACTGCCTTTCCTGAGTCCCCTCCATCCACAAGGCTCATCCCTATAAAGTCACCTGCTCAGGGCGGGGGGTGGGAGTGAATGGGTGACGGGCACTGGGGGTTATTCTGTATGTTAGTAAATTGAACACCAATAAAAAATAAAATAAAATAAAATAAAATAAAATAAAATAAAATAAAATAAAATAAAAGAAGGTCCTGTCCCTAGAATGCCATATTAACCCCAATTTCAATCAATTGAAACCCTGCTGGAAAGTTCAACGCCCTTCATACATTCAGGGTGTGCGACCCTGCTGCCAGGCCTGACATGTCCTGCCCATAGGCTCTGGTTGGCTTGCATCTTCTCTGGAGCCTTCTGGTTGTGATTCCAGAACATTCCTTGGCAGAAGTGAGCCGGGTGGCTGCATGGGGCTCATCCGAAGAGCTGGTGAAGGATAGCTTGATCCTTGCTGCTGCCTCTCGGAGGTGTGATGAGCAGGACCAGGGAAGCTGAGACTTTGCTTTTCAGCTGGCTTTCCAGGTGTGTGTCAGGGCAGTAGGGGAGAACCATGGCCTCACAGCCAGGGCTGGTTTTGCTGTTTTCATGCACTTATCTCGTGGAGCCTGCCAGCCTGGGGGGCCCCGGAGATATCCTGCCTTGCATTTCTTTCCCCAGTGAGACAAGTAGAGAATCTGCATTCTGGATGCTTGTTTAATAAGAGCTTCCAGCACCCAGAGCAAAGCAGAGTTTGAAGGGATATTACAGGTAATCAGTTTCTTGTTTTTTGTGTGTTTTTGTTTTCAGAAGCAGGTAGCAGTTATCAGCTGAGCTGATGGAAGACATCGCTGTGTTCTCCTCAGCCTGGATCGGGAAGCAGAGACGTCCAGCATGGCCAACCTTTCGGTAGGCACGGATGTCTTCCTTTGGCCACAGACCAGGAGGGTCGAGGGTGGCATTGGCTGGGGCCGTCACCCGGGTCACTGCGGCCTCACCGAGAAGCCAGGGAAGTAACCTCAGCAGGACCACAGTCTGTGAGCCCAAGGGACAGCAGGGATGGTTGGCAAGAAAATAAGCATCTCCGAAATGGACTGTGAGGGCAATGTCTATGGAAATCCAGGCCAGCACACGGGACTCAGATCGCATCCCGTGACACTGCCCATGCTGCGAGTTGGCGGGGACCCCAGCTGCGGAACTCGCGGCAGGCCACGCCGAGCTTGCTGACCTTGCCGCGACGTCTGCGCCGCTCTCCAGCCTGCGTGCTACTCCCCGCCTTAGAGCACGACAGACAGCAAGAGGGGAAAGGTAAGGAAGATTTACCAAAACATCCTGTAGTCAAAGAAAACTGGTGAAAGGAAATAAGCATTTCTCGTAGAACAAGTAGGAGCAAAAGCAGTTGGTGCAAACCTCCCCAAAACAGCTTAGGCGGAATGGCAGATGTTGCGAATGCCTGGCGATGGGATTAAAATCTTAGGACAAGTTGGAGGAGGTTTTCAATTTCATCCCGGGCCGGCTGTCCCCCCGGCCCCACGGAGCCTCCCTAATGAGGCGAACCCTTGGTCTGAGCGGAGCTGTGCAGCCTCGCCGAGGGCAGAGTCCCGGGAGAAAGGCGCTGCGCAGGCACAGATGGGGCTTGATGGATCCTAAAAGGAAGCATTACCTGCCGGAGTCACTGAGCAGCCACAATTATTACAGGTCTCTGAGTTCATTGTCAATTAGAGTGGCAGTTAAAGCAAGCAGCAGCTGTGACAGATGGCTTGTCTCCAGCTAGTTGTGCTAATGGGATCAGCGCCAACTCACATCTTTTCTTCCCTCTGGAAAGGAAAAAAAAAAAAAAAAAAGACCCACATAGTTGTCAATTAGTCAATGTAAAAGGGGAGAAAGCATCGTTCCTACAAAGGGGTCATTTATCTGTTTCCTTCTAATCCCTGCTTCTAGCTTTTTGAAGGAGAGATTTTGTTTATTTATTGCTTACTTCAAACATGTTTTAGTGGAATGTTCAACCTAGAAGACATTTTGTGCCGAATCTTTGTTCCGTGTGAACTCACAATATGGTCTTCTCATAATGGCACCATTTCAATCAAGTGGTTAGCATTTTAATTGGCCAACTCCTTTTTCTGGCTGGAATTCGGAGGCCATTCTTCTATTTACATAGCGCATGGGATCAAAACACGAAAGGGCTGCATCTGCATGGAGGGGCTCACCCCAAATAAAATCCAGCCCAGGGAATCTGGCTAATACGCATCCATAAAAGGAGCCATTGAACAGAAGCAAACCGCAAAGTCTAAGGAGGGTGCGCGCAAGTCCAATGCGGGTTGGCCTGCTAGGTCGGGGGCCAGGTAGGGGTCCTTCTCTCGCCGTTGCAGGGATGTCACCATGTCACGGGAGCTCCCCCACAATGTCATAGCAAACTGGCATGTTCATAGTGGACCAGTGGCTGTTTTTCCTACAGAAGCAGAACTTTTGGAAGGCAAGGCCATGGAGTTTTCGTTTTCTCTAATGTTAACCTGCTCGTGACCCTTGGCTTTGGATGTGCAGGTGGGGAGTCCTGTGGCTCTGGCAGCGGGTGAGCAAGGAAACTGCCCTGTTCTCATGGTCTCCCCCCACCATTTCTCCATGACACCTGTGCACCAGGACACACATTTCTAGGGTATGGTCCCATTTAACTTGCACCAACAGGAATACTTAAAAATGTCTGGGATTTGGGATGCCTGGGTGGCTCAGCGGTTGGGCGCCTGCCTTCAGCTAGGGTCGTGATTCTGGGATCCGGGATCGAGTCCCACATCGGGCTTCCTGCATGGAGCCTGCTTCTCCCTCTGCCTATGTCTCTGCTTCTTTCTCTGTGTGTTTCTCATGAATAAATAAATAAGATTTCTTTTAAAAATGTCTGGGACAGGGACACCTGGGTGGTTTAGTTGGTTAAACTTCTGACTCATGGTTTTGGCTCAGGTCATGATTTCAGGGTCATGGGATCAAGCCCTGCGTCAGGCTCCACACTCAGCAGGGAGTCTGCTTGGGATTTTTTTCCCCTCTGCCCCTCCCCTCCAGGCACATGTGCACACTCGCTCTCTCCCTCTCAAATAAATAAATAAATAAATAAATAAATAAATAAATAAATAATCTTAAAAAGACATATCCAGGATAAGAGTTGGAGATAAAGACAAAATAATTAGTCAAAAGGCAAGAAATCCAAATAAATTAGTGGTTTCATTTCCAAATAAAGCAATTTGGGGGCAAAACTATTTTCTTTCTATTTAAGGAAGGCGTAATCAATCTGTGGAATCTGAGTTAAGAAAACAGATATTATATATAACATAGTTTCATTTTTTCCATTGCTAAATTCACATATAACATTATGGAAGGTTTATTTTTTTTAATTTTTATTTTATTTTATTTTTTATTTTTTTTAATTTTTATTTATTTATGATAGTCACACAGAGAGAGAGAGAGAGGCAGAGACATAGACAGAGGGAGAAGCAGGCTCCATGCACCGGGAGCCTGACGTGGGATTCGATCCCGGGTCTCCAGGATCGCGCCCTGGGCCAAAGGCAGGCGCCAAACTGCTGCGCCACCCAGGGATCCCATGGAAGGTTTAGAGAGCACAGCAAAATTTAAGGACAAAAGAAGTCTCCACACACATATTGGAAGGAAATGACATTTTTTATTTAAAACCAAATATGTAGACCCCTCTGAGCTCTGTGCTGTGAGAGCCTGGAGGGGTTCCTGAGGATGTGGCCCACCAGGGTGTGCCCCCACGCGGGGACCCCAGGGGATACTCACTGTCTTGCTGGCCCCTTCCCAGTCCCCACCAGCTGATGGTGACAGTGATTTGAGTGTTCTTAGCAGTTGGAGGCTCCAGCAGCTTCTGCTCCAGTCCTGGAAACAGCCCGGCAGGGGGACCTCTGTGCCACGCGGGTGGAGAGCACGGCGGCAGGGCTGACAGCCCTCTTGCTACCTGTTGCATCAGTGACAAGGCCAGCTTTGAGCACATGGACCACTCCCACCAACTCAACTCACCCTGCGTGTCAGAGGCAACAACTCATTCTTAATGATTCTGGTGCCAACACAGAAAATTCCATCGGATGGACTGAGGAAAATCACCAAGGAATAAGCAAAAGAAATGGCAACTGAACACAATATCCCATACTCTGAAACCAGTGCCAAGGACCAATGAAGCTTTTTATGACCTTACTTCAGTAATTAGATGCTGGATTTCTGGGAAGAAAAGAAAAAAACAAAAAAGAAGGAGAACATACGGGGAGAGACCAGGGCACAGACACCCAGCAATTTCAAGGCATGATGTTCAGCACAGTCACCATGTGTCACTCATTCCTCCAGATCCCTCCATGCCTATCTATGCTGAAAGCCACGTCTAGCCACCACCCGGGCCAAAGGACTTGGCTCAGTAAGGAAGAATGAGAGAGTGGGCAGCCAGGAGACAGGATCTGGGTTTGCCCAGAAGTCACGGCCATCCAATCCTTCCCTGGAAACGAGGGCATGAGCTGCGACAGCAGCCATCTGAGCTCCTCATGTGTGTCTGCAGCCCGATCCTGCCCAACCCCTCAGCAGGAGTGTCGAGTCCTCAGACCACCACTGTTGAAAGCCCGTTGGGTATGGATGTCTGTATCCATATACACGGTACAAAATAAGCCCTGAACGACCGTCTTCCCCAAGTGCTCCCAACTCTAGGGTCTGAGCTTCAGTTCCTTTTCAGTGGAGACATGGTAGGTATGAAGGAGAACCATATTGAACCTTGAGACAGAAAACCATGATGTTTGAGACAAAAATACACCGGATGGGATTACCAGCAAATCAGGCAAAATAAATATTGACCTTGAAGACATAGCAAAGCCACTATTCAAAGTTAAGCAACAACAGAAAAAAAGGAAAGTTGAAAACATGGAATTAGCTCTGGGGAGCAGTGGGCAAGTGCTAAATGACCCAATGGGCGAAGGGTTGGTGACACCAAAGGAGAGGCAAGAGGGGGAGGACGGACAAAACTATATGAATAATTAAAGACCGAACTGTCTGGAATTGGTGAAAACTGTAGATCCAAGAAATCCAATGAACCCCAGGACAAGATACATAAAGAAAACCAAGCTGAGAGAGGTTATAATCAAATTGCCCAAAGACCAGTGAGAAAAACAGTATATTAAAAAGCAGTCAGAGGGGAAAAAAAAATACATATGCACTTCATTCAAGCAGAGAAGAAAGTACAGATGATGGCAAATTTCTTGTTAGAAATAATGAAGGGGATACGGTGAAGCCAAATTTTTAAAGTACGGGAAGTAAAATACTCTCAACCAAAACAGCTCTATACTCAACGAACACACATAACAGGAGTCTCGGAAAGAGGCGAGTGAATGAGGCAGGAAGGATGTTTGAAGAAGCACATCATTTTTCTTCAATAAAACTCCCTTGGATTGTTACAAGACTTCTGTTAACACCCCGAGATCTGAGAATATCGATATTGACAATTTTTGCCACTTTTTGTATTGCATCTATAGAGAAGCCAATTTTGGAATATTCTTTACTCTGCCGGAGGAAGGGAGCTACATGCTTCCCACACTGCCTACTGAAAATCTCTGATTTTTCTAAAAAAGCTATAGCAATAACAAAATGTGCATTTGAAATAATAAAATGCCTTTTACAATAGACTGTCTAGGGGAAGAAAAAAATTCATTCTTAAACTACGTATCTTGTGAATACTGTATTCACAAGAAACCTGCGGTATCTCTCAAGTTAAAGAATTTTTGGGAAAGAAGTCCAATTGAGATTTGACTTTCACTCTCATTTTGAGCTAGGTTGCCTCACTTTTAATATGTGTGTGTGTATATATATGTTTTTTTTTTAATTTTCTGTTATTTAAATTCCCGTAGCATTTGTGATTTCTTCCGCTTACACTTACAAGTGGTAGGTCACTGATGGTGTAGAGGGATTTCATCCGTGATTTATAAGAAATCGTGACTTAGCCAAGGTCACATGATGTACTAGCTTCTTAGAACCAGAATGACAGTCTGCGTTTTAATACTGGGCCACATGTCTTAGATGAGGTTCCGGTGGTGTTCTCTCTGTCTGCATTTCACTCTGGACACACAAGGGGATTCCAGTGATGGAAAAATACTCAAACTGGCAGTAACAGATCGTAGGATTTGCGAAAAAAAAAAAAAAAAAAAAAAAGATTGCTTTTATCACATGTCAGGGTTTCTAGTTTCTTAGTGTAGTTTTTAAGATCTATTTTCAAAAAAGCCTCACGCTTTTGAAAACAACAAAAAAGTTGGGGCTAAAAACCTTGCCCTTGTTGCCTTTGTCCCCTGTCTAGGTGAAGTCTTGGATGACTTTAGAAGCATCCTCAAATTTCAGGACAGGTGGTGCCTCTTTCCTCAGGAGATCCTGGGGTCCAGACAGCTGCTTAGAGGTGAGAACACCAGGGCAGAGGTTTTATACCTGAATTCGGGGACCTGCGCTAGGCTGCCATCTCGAAAACCCACAGAGACATCTTTTCAGAGCATTTGTCCTTGAACTGGTCCGTGCACTTGGATGTGGCCCGTTTCCCTGGGGCAAAGGAGGCCTCATTCTGGATGTGGAGAAGTCTTACTGCCTTGAATAAATCACAGACAGGTACATTCTTGTTTTGCTTATTATTTTTTCAGAGATTCTAAAGGGGAGAAAATAATGAGGAATGAAACTCAGGAACCAGACAGGGGCAGCTCCATCACCATCCCATAAGACAAATAATAAATTTTTAGAAACTTAAGGAGAAATGCTACTTCTTAGGAAGGCTCTCTAAGAAAGTTGTTTGATCAGGATCCAAATGACACCAAAAAACCCAGTTCTCATGATTGAAAATAAAAGGGCAATGACACCCCAGAAGGCGGACTACTTGGTGGGAGGCCCTGAATCTTGTGTGGGTCCTCTTGGATGCGGTTCCGGAGGAAGTTGTGTCTTTGTGGCGTCCTGGTGGGTGTCCCCACAGCCGTGCGTCATCTCTCTGGTGGGGAAACATGCACATGCCTCATTCCACATGCAGTGGGTCTGGGCGGGACCCCACAGCCCTGTAGGAAAGCCTCACAAGGGATGAGGACTTGCCCCCAGGCTGAGACCCAAAGCCGGCATTTACTGGGAGAGGCAGCAAGTCATAATGGCAGTGGGATGAGTCCTCCAGATGAGGATCCCGGGCTCAGCTCATCATTTCTTGCACAAACGACAGGTACTCGGGAAGCACCAGGTATGCGTGGGAGGGACTCTGAAGATGGGGTCTGAATTCACAGGGTAGCATAGTCCTCGACTTAAGGACTTAGATTCTTACTGGCAAAGCCATGGCACCTCTTCCAGCAGATCAGTGATTATAGGCACAATGTCCACGTCGGGAGTGGGGGATCGTGTGAGGACTGAGCAGCCTTTTGTGTGCAAAGTGCCAGGATCCAGATATGGGTCTGCTCAGGGTGTGTGACCAAGACACAGTATGGTTTAACAGGTAGAGGCATAGTAATTAGGAAAACTGTGAAGCTGGGAGTCTGGAGGTTCAGATATAGTTCCAGTGGGGCATAAATAAAAATGATGACAGCAACATCACTTTATCAAATGCAAATAGTGTGAAAGATGCTTTATGTACGTTAAGTCTTCATCTCAAGATGACATCACAGTGTAGATATTATATTGCCCTGAGAGAACTGAATCTCTGAAACCCCAGGTGGCAGGTGGCAGTCATGCAGTCGCATGAGAGCCCTGGGAGCCCTGGGAGCCCATGAGAGCCCATGCGAATGCCCAGTGCTGGGGTCTGAGTGCACTGCACAGCGCCGTGTGGCCTCTGAGCCACCAGGTGTGGGGCTTGCAGTTCACCTTCTGCACCATGGTTCTCAGCGGCCAGATCCGTGAACACTACCTGTCCAACTGACTGCACAGCTCGAGGTAAACCAACTGCCATTGGATTTGTAATGTGTTCTGCAAATGCAGGTTTTTAATGGAGTGTCTGCTTTGTGATTTTTATTTTTCTATCAGTCTAGGTCTCCCAGGACGGTTGAATCATAATCTGATTCCTTTCATCACAATTCCTCCAATGTAGCCCATGTGAGGATGACAGACAACGTTCCAGGTCATTCTCAACATTTGACTCTAGATTCCAGATTTTTGGCATTTCTATTGATCAGTGCATTTATGGGAATGGTTTCTACTGGCCTCTGAAGATCCTGTTTCTCCATTGGACAAGCCCCTTAGGGACCTTGCGGGGGTCATGGTGGAGCTCAGCCTGGGGGTCATCACCTGCTGGGCAGACCCAACCACTTGTCCATCCATCCCTGTGGCCGCCATGCCAAGTCCAGGCATCTGCAGCCTATGGCCCCTGCTTTCTCCCGGTGCCGATCAGAAGGGTGGCTCCTTCTCCAGCTAATGTTGGCTGCAATTAATTTTTATGAAGGGGACTAGAGCTTGACACCTTTTCCCTAGATTGTCAAATGTCATTCCTTTAATGTCAGTAGCTCTGACTCTTGGCCTGTTTGTGGATTTTGTTGTTTTTTAAGCCAATGTATATATCATTATGCCAACTCCCTTTTTGGAATGACGTAGTAAAGAAAGAATGAAAGAGGTCTTCTGAGGTAGAAGCTCTCAATTACATTTTACCTCAGCGATGGAGCTTGCATGGGGTGGTGGCTGGTGCTCCTCGATGCCTCTTGTCTCTCAGGAAACTAACTAGCAGCCAAGAAACCCTCCAGCTTATGACACTCTGTGCTTACGTCCAATAAGTTCTATCAAATTCTGGCTTCTCACGAGCAACTTCCACCCTCACCACTGATCCTACAACATCATGGAGAAGACCAACTCAAGAGAAAGCAAGATACACACACACAGAAACAAAAACTCAACCCAAACACTGATGTGAGCCCTAAATATTCAATACTGCATAAGAAACAGCAGGGCAAGGAGGCAGGCCTAGGCCGATGAATCAGAGGAGGGCCAGGGAGAAACATCCACCTGTGGGACCGCTGGGAGTCAGCTGCCCATGTTTCTGGGCCTGAGGACAGAGTGATGGCTGGGACAGAATCTTTCAATGGGCTGGGGAGAGACCCCCTACCTGGGGGAAAGCACCCTCCGACCACAGTGGGCTTCAGAAGTAGGACAACAGCAGAGAAGGAAAATAAGCCTGAAACAGTCTCGCAGGAATGCCTGCTACTTCCAGGGGCCTTGGGCTACTCCTGTCTTAAGATCTAATGTTCCAGGGCTGCCAGGGTGGCTCAGTGGTTAAGTGTCTGTCTTCAGCCCAGGGCGTGATCCCAGAGTCCTAGGATCGAGTCCCATGTCAGGTTCCCTGCATGAAGTCTGCTTCTCTGCCCATGTCTCTGCCTCTCTCTCTCTGTGTCTCTCATGAATAAATAAATAAAATATTAAAAAAAAAGATCTAAGGTGTCATACACCAGTTAAATGCTAAATTTGCTTAATACATGCTTCCATAGTGAACGTGTCCATCTTACTCTTCCCTGTTACCTTTAAGAGCATTAAAGGTGTATGACTCCTAATTTGAAAACGAACCACAGGACGGAGAGTACTTGCTGCTGTCCTGTCATAGGCGGGTTGTCGCCTGGAGCCAGGACACCCGGGTGCTGCTCCTGTTTGCTGTATCTGGGTGCTGCATGGTCCAGGGGACCCATCTGACTTCTCTGAGCTTCTCTGTGCTGCCTGGCCCTCATGGACAAACCCAGGTTAGAGCAGACCTGGTCCCAACCTGGGACTCTGATGTCCTCACACTGTGCAAGGCATTTCAGGACTAAGAAAGATCCCACATGGAATCAGACCGCAAAGAGAAGTCAACTAGCTCGTGTTTGGTTTTGCCTGGAATCCTCTTCACCCAGTGTGATGAGGACCCAACGTTTCAGGTGTCTGCTATCTTTCAGGCACTTTTATTTTTTCTTTTTTTTTTTTTCTTTTCTTTTCTTTTCTTCTTTTCTTTTTTTCTTTTTACAAAATTGAATTCTCATGGGAGTCACCATTGTACAGAGAGGGAGGTTAGGCCTAGAAAGGCAAAGGAAAGCACTTGGGTCAGTGCCTAGCACAGTGCCTGACCCTACAGGTGAGCAGGGTACAGGGTGAGGACTCCGGGCCAGCACCCACTCAGCGAGGCCCGGGCTCCTGAGCCTCTACCCCTACACCCACCACAGTTGTCTCTGGACCACAAAGGGCTTTGACTGCCCATGTTTTATTCTTACAAAAATTGTGAAGCCAAACAAATGATTGCTTACTTAGTAGATCAATGCTATCGTGCCACCACGCGGTGAGGGAGCAGCAGAGAATCTCAGAGTTGAGGACAGTGCCATCTCTGACATCCCGTCTGGCTCTGAAATCCTAAAACTCCATGACTCTGGTCAAAAACAGGTCAAGGATGGGTGTGTTATCTCATTTTCAATAGATACAGATTTCCTTCGCTGTCCTATCCTCTGGGATTCAAGTCAGGAGTTGTGTGATGTTATAGAAGTTGCTAATTAAATGACAGACACGAGATAACCTTGAAATACATTTTAAGATATCAACATGCAAGGAACTGGAGGGTATTATGCTGAGAGAAATAAGTCGATCAGAGAAAAACAATTATATGGTTTCACTCATATGTGGAATATAAGAAACAGAACAGAGGATCATAGCAGAAGAGAGGGAAAACTGGGAAAAAATCCGAGATGGAGACAAACCATAAGAGACTTTTAGCTCTAGGAAACAAACTGAGGGTCGCTGAGGAGAGGGGTGGGGGATGGGGTCACTGGGTGATGGACGTGAAGGAGGGCACGTGACGGGATGAGCACTGGGTGTTATACTGAACTGGTCAATCACTGAGCTCCATCTGTGAAACTAAGGATACACTATATGTTGGCTAATTGAATTTAAATTAACAAAATAAGATACATTAAGCAAAATACCCACAATAAAGTAAGATCTGTCTTTAATTAAGTGATTCATTCTTTAAAATGAAAAAAAAAAAAAACCAAAAACAAAAGCAAAAAAAACAAAAAGAAAAACAAAAGCCCAATGCTGGCGTCCAGGCAATATGGGCAGCTCCCATCTGCTGCTGCAGAGATGAGTCTAGTCACGCTGGAGCTAAGCTCACTTTGTCTCACGTGGAAGGACCCTCAGCTTCACGACAGTGTGGCCTGAAACCAAGCTTCGAGAAGCATCGAAGACTAGGCAAGGAGCATATTTCCTTGCTGAAATAACACTTCAGAGATTGTAGTGAAAATGTAAAAACTGCCACATTGGGGAAGGCGAGGGGATTTCCTTTCGCAAGCATGGACTTGAGTTTGTGATCTCTGTGTCTGAAGACCTGGGGCTGGAGGGCTGTCTACTGCTGGGGTTTACCCCGGCTGGGGACAGAAAGGACGCTGAATGTGACCACCGACCAGAAACGGCTCCAGGAAGCACATCCTGAGTGGGAATCGTCTCGTGTTGGTAATGGGCAGCGAGTACATTTGCATGCGGCCCGTCAGGACCCGTGGAGCGAGGATTTTCTGAAGCACACGCTTGAATCTGAGCTCTGGTTTTTGGCATCTCCTTCTAACGCCCGAACAACGATACTCCAGAACTCCATATGTAAAATAATTTCTAAATATGGACTCTGACTACATGGAGATGCACATGGGTTTTGAACCAGTGCTTTGGAAGAGAGAGAGAGAAAAAAAAAGTTTGGTTTATCCCATATAAGTCATGAGGAGCATCTGCCGATGTGCCAGAGACTTGGGACCGAACAGAGACCTGGAGACCCTGAGTGCCCTGAAACCAGGACGAAACCAGGGAGTGAAACAGCAGGGGCACTTGCACGCCTTCACAGGCGGGTGCCAGGGGTCCGGAGCCAGGCCCAGGGTTCTGAAGGTCACCTTTGACAGGCTGTAAGCATTTGCCATCAAGTGTGCTCGCTGTGGTCAGGACAACCTGAAAGTGGGGGTCCCCGGGCGGTCGACCTCAGCCTGGCCCCCAGGGGGAGCAAATGTCCAAGGAGATGGGATGCTCGGCCACGCCTCCCTCTCTCTCCCTTGCCTATGCTCAGGGCGCCCTCCACGGCCTATGACCCCAGTTAATGCTCACTGTCCCAGCACTTTCTGGAAGGGAGCACTTTCTTTTGGGGAAGCGATAACGCTTTGGGTCTCAATGTTCTGCGGTTTTCTTATGAGAATGTGCACTTATACTGAGAAGCTTTTAAAGAATCCAATGAAAAGTAAGACTGAGAAATAGTGGGATTTGGGGTATTTATGGACACTACCTAGAATCTCTGTGGGTGGATGTGATACATGCTTGTTATGTGAGGTCTTTGAGACCAATGCAATTTTTAAAAAGTACTAGTAGAAGGTCCCTGGCCTTCCAACTGGTTTGTCCACCTCAGGCATATGCTATGCTCTGTACCCGTCTCCACCCGGACAGACAGACCTCGTCAGCCTGACAGCACGATCTTCTGAGAGTGAACTGAGGCACAGTACTTTGTATTTTAGGGTGATAGTCAGGAGTCAATGAGTAATTGTTGATGACGTAGGTTCCCTGTTGAATGGTTTCTGAATGAGCATATTTTTGAGAGCACATTGTTGATGACATAGGATCCCCGTTAAATGGTTCTTGAATAAACGCATACTCCTAATTCTTGGAAGATCCAGCAATGGCGAGGTTTCCCTATTTCTGGTATGACTGGGCATCTTTCTCCAACCCAGTCAACAGCGGGGTCCTGCTGGCCAGCCCTCTCCTTGCTGCACTGAGCCGCGGGGAATCCTGTGGAATTTCTCCAAAGACCAAGTAGGGCGCTCTCTGCCCTGACCTTGCTCACCTCACTCCCGACCTGCGTGGCTCAGAAGAGGACGCTGGTTTGTAGGACAGTGATGACGCAGGCAGGCGGGCGGCGAGGAGACCCGTCCAGGCAGGGGCCCCATTGAGACAGTGGAAGAAGGCGCATCAGTGCCGCGGGTTGGGAGCAGAAAGAAGGCCGAGGCTCTGCGTCCTCCCGGCATCCACCCCATAAGCCTGAGTGTGTCTGGACAGCACCTGCGTCCCCGTGCCAGGGAGCTGACCCCGTGAGTGTGTCCAGGTGGCACCTGCATGTTGTGCCAGGGAGCTGTCCCCGTGAGTGTGTCCAGGCGACACCTGTATCCCCATGCCAGGGAGCTGACCCCATGAGTGTGTCCAGGTGGCACCTGCATGCCTGTGCCAGGGAGCTGTCCCTACTTAGGTGTTCTGGGGGTGAAAAGGCCACAGCAGCTTTGAAGTTCACCTATGTGCCGCAAGTGTGCCAGCCGTGAGGACGAGGCCCTGGAGTAGCATCGGGCGGGGATCAGGGACCGGGGAGATGCCGAGGGCAGGGGTGGAGGTCCCCAGATGCCGAGCTTGTCCATCGGCACAGCCCGGGGGTGGACGGCTGTCCACAGGCTCAGGCTGCACAAACACCAGCCCCGACGTAGACAAAACCTCACGGGCCCAGCCCCCAAGGGCTTCGCTGGCGTGGCGCTTCGCAGGGGTGCGCTGGCTTGTCCCGAACGCATAGGGCGGGCTCCTTGCAATCGCGGCTTGGGGCGCGGGAGACCTGGGCTTGCCCTCCCTCCGTCCTCAGGGCAGCGGGTCCCCGGCCACCCGGCGCTCCAGGCGAAGCCGGTGATTTCCCCGCAGGTCCCGGGAAGTGGAGGGTTTGAGGCCAGCAGAGCAGCTTGGGGGACGCAGGCCCCACTGGGCCCCTGCTGCAGCCACGGGACACAGAGATGGGCTCGTCGCCTTTGCCACCGCCCAATAGCTGGCTCTTCCCCCATGGACCAGCCTGTCACAAAATGATCCCTGTCCTCCGAGGTTTCTCCAACAATATGTCATTTATCTCTGCGGGTCGAGAGGCTTCCGGGCCTCCTTGAGCCAACTTCTCCGCAGGTCGACCTCCTATAAATGTCAGAAAATTCGAGTGAGCTTTCATCTAGGAATCCCATTCACAGAGCTGATCTGGGCAAGGTTTTATCTTCTGAAATGGGTCAGTCTGAGTTAGATGTGGGTGGGAGACGCTGATAAGGAAAAGCTCCCAGCGGGGAAGCCGGGGTGCTAAGCGGCCTCCAGCAGCAGCTCTGCGTCAGCGCCGCCTCTGCTCCCCACCAAGGCCGCCGAGTCCAGGAGCGCAGCCGTGCAGGGGATCTGATGACGGGCGTTGGAGGCCCGCGCTGGGAATGAATAGTTGGTCTGAGGGAGAGGACGGTGACAGAGGGGCTTCTATGTGCCCTCTGAGGACGGAGAAGGCATTGCTGCAGAGCTGCCCGGGGTCTTTAGTCTGCGCCCCCCATGCGGGCCGTAGCCGGGCCCTGTCCACGCCGTTAATTTGAGAAGTTCTGTGAACTCTTCCTAAAGATTCATGTTCCTTGTGGGGGTGATTTGGGACACCATTTGGGATCCTTTTATAACAACCCCCCAAGAAGTCGTCTGTTCTTGGTGATAAAAAAGAGGTTTAAGCTCACTTTCATATTGATACTATTAGATTCTAGAACGTTTGCTCAGCAATCACATACAGAGACTTCATAAAAGGCGGGAGAATCATACGCGTGCTCTTAAAGCATCCTAAAAGTCTGCAGAATAAAGACAAGGCATCGGTCGGTTTCCAGTGGAAGCAATGATGGAAATCATCTCATCAAATTAAATCTATCATCAGAAAGAAGGCTTTCAAGGAGAGTGTCTAGGTACGTCCATTTGCAGTTATGGAAACCGAAGACCAAAGTCTAGTCCGTGTGACCCAAACCGGCCGCAGCAGTGCTCAGTGAGCTGCCCTGTGCTGGGGGCTGCCCCCCTAACCCTGCGCCGACCCTCTTACGACCTCCTTCTTCTTCATTCCTCTGTCATTACTTTCCTCGGGCCCACCTGAAGATCAATAAGTTTAGGTTTATCAGTGAAGGAGTTATTAAGGCACCAAAGAGCCAGGTGCCCCCTTCCCTCAAGGTGCTGAGCCCAGCCCGGGATGTGTGAGGGGGCCGCGGGGGCCAGTGGGGCAGAGGCACGATGGCCTGGGCGCCTTGCTGACGGGCATCTGTTTCTGTTTTCTGACCATTTGGGGTGAAAATGAGACAATGGTTCTTGTTAGTAGAAGATTCAGGGAGCTGATGACACAGAACTATTTGAGCTCAAGATGCAGAAAAGACAAAGGACAACTCTCTTCTCTTTAGGACTGACCTGCCCTGGAGAGGGAAGCTGGGGGGCAAGAATGGCAGGCATCTGGGGACATGTCCCTGTGCAGCCCGACGTAGCCCAGGGAAGACACAGATGTGAGAAGCAGCCCTGGGCTGGGGGTCAAGCAGAGGGGTTTTGTGCCACCCTGGGAGACCGGGGACTGACCTCCGATGCTCTGGGGTCTCCACGTACACGCTCCCGAAAGGAGAACAGTAGACCATCTATGTGCCTTCGAAGATTCCATGAGGCCTGATAATTCACCTTGTTCATTAAAAAAACAGACCTGCTGGGGCACCTGGGTGGCTCAGAGGTTGAGCGTCTGCCTTTGGCCCAGGGCGTGATCCTGGAGTCCCAGGATCGAGTCCCACATCGGGCTCCCTGCATGGAGCCTGGTTCTCCCGCTGCCTGTGTCTCTGCCTCTGTCTGTGTATCTCTCATGAATAAATAAATACATTAAAAAAAAAAACACCTGCTGTTTCAGACTTTTCAAAATTTAATAAATTATGGAAATGAATTTATCTGTTTTAATTTGTTAATTCAAATGTTTTCAGTGCTGTATTTTTTATGAAGATTTTTTTCAGAGCATGTCTCGGCTCACAGCAAAGGGAGGGAAGGCACAGATTTCTCATGCGCCCGCTGCCCCCCGCCACGTGTGCAGCCTCCCCCAGGGTCAACACCCGTCACAGGCGATAGACCTGCATCCACGCCCTGTAAACACCCCAGAGTTTGTGGTTTACTTCAGCCCTGCCTCCCGATGTTGCACATTCTGTGGGTTTGGGCAAACGTCTAACACATGCATTTACCATTATAATATACAGAGCGATTTCACTGCCCTAAAAATGCTCTGGGCCCCACCTAATCACTTGATTTTCAGCAAACCTGTTTCGAGGACATACCACCACCAGCCAGCCAGTGCACTAGGCATGGCACATAACACAATTTACAGTATTTCCTTCTTTTCTGGTGCCGGAGACGAGGGTGCCAACAGGTTGACATATTCGAGCATCACAGGTGTTATAGTGAGGTTCTGCAAAAGGCGAACGGTGATTTTTATGTCCTTTTCTTCTGATGACCCTAGACTCCTGAAACAGTGTTCCCTAAGAAAACCTTCTTGCCGTGGAAGACAAAGCAAGAGGTTGATGAATCACATTAGTGATTAAAGAACAGTGACAGACACAGTGAGGAAGTAGTTCGGTTCCATGTAACCAGTGATTTTTTTTTTCCCCTCGAATTTCTGATTACTTTTCATCTTCCCAGCTCTCTGGGTACAAGTTAAAATACCCCAGTTAACATCTTCCTTTAGTCATCAGATATGATACCCCCTTGCAGGCATTTTGCTGACTTTTCCTTTTTTTTTTTTTTTTTTTGGACAGACCACATTTAAATACCCTCTGAACATGTGAGCACCCATGAATTCCGTTATCTGTATACGTTTAAGACCCATCCAAAGTAGGCTTTTGTTTTTAAAGCTTGCTATATTTGTACTTTTAATTTAACATTAGTGGGACATCTGCCAAGCTAATATAGACACTTCTCTATGCACTGGAAAACCCAATTAGGACTTGTTCTGAGTTTGATTATCAGTCAGAAACATGCATACAGAAATATTCATTACAGAGCTGCTGGGAGCTGAGATAAAACAGCAGATGGCTGAGTTACACAGTCCCTGTCACTCTCCCCCAACACAGTTTCACGTTTGCTTCATAAGAGACAGGTGACCAAATACCCTCAGGGGGACACAGTGCCCGTGGGGAGGGGGTGGGCACCATGTGAGGACGGCGCTGTCCCCACTCCGGGACGGCACCGAGCATTTCACGCCAAGGTAGAGGACGCAGATGACAGCACCCATGACCACAGCCCGTTCACCCCACTGCTGTGTTGGTTTGCGGCTCCCCTGCATGGGGACGGGGGGGGGTGCTCTCAACTTTAATTGAGGATTTTCAGAGACTGTGTATAGGGTAAAATACTTGGAGAGCCTCAGAAATGGGCCCACTGCTCCTCAGTGTGGATGAGAGCAAGGGGATGCAGAGGGCATGAAGGATCGGGGTGCTGTCCAGGATGGGGTTCAGGATAAAGGCAGTATGCAGGGGCACTGGGCAGCGTGAGGGCAGAGGGGACACGGAGCAGAGGGACCCGAAGATGGAGGGCAGAGGGGACACAGAGCAGAGGGACCCGAGGACGGGGGGGCAGAGGGAATACGGAGCAGAGGGACCCGAGGACGGAGGGCAGCAGGTGCGTTGGGCTCTGCTTCTGGAGACTGCTGTTGGACCCAGGTTTCGAGGTTGCTCCGAGTGCGCTTCAAAAATGAGATTATTTTACCTTGATGAATAGAACTTTGTTAAGCCAGCAAACTAAATCAGCAGCAGCATCCAAAATGGGAGCTGGGCAGCCTTGTCTTCCTCCCTCAACGTCAGGCTTATGAAGCAGCTTGAGGATTCCTTCCTGAGCTTCTTAATTGTCTTGTGCTCCCAGCCTGGCTCAAGGCAACCGTACATGTGACGCTCTGGCACAAGCTGCCTCAGGGAGGTCAGAGGCGGCTAAGCGCCCTCCCTGTCTTTGAGCTGTTCGCTAACAGGATCAAAGCCCCCTGAGCAGTTTATTTGAAAAGCATTTGAGTAATTTAGCTCCTAATGGCTTCAGCATGTTTGCTATTTCAAACATGAAATATATTATTTTAAAAATGAAAGAAAGGGAAAAATAATGTCCATATCGGTCTTTCCGTTAAACAATGCCCATTTCCTGCATCAGCTAAGGAACCAAATCAAAGAACACAAGCTTCAAGGCAGCAGGACTGTGTGTCTGAAAGTGATTAACCCTATTTGGAAGCAAAAAAAAAAAAAAAAGAGGGAGAATTTGGAATTTATGTTTTCTAAAGTTAGCAGGTCGTTTTCTATGTATCAGTGTAACATTCCCCAAATGATAAATGGAAATAATTGGAGGCCTTGTAATGCCAGAGACTCAAGATACTCCAGATCGGGACAGGCCCATCTTCGTAAACTTTATCTTCATAGGATTTGGGGTATTTGGTGATAATTCAAGTGCTAACCCACTCTGCTGGCATATGTAACGACGGTAAACACTTGCATCTGGACAGTGAACAAACTTTGATGCAAACCAGAAGACATTTGGAAACAATGCTCTGCTCCATTCGTGTAGCGGCAGTGCTCTGCCTACCGGGGACTGGCTCCCCGGTTTCTTCTGGAAGGTCCAAGAAAGTGACCCAGCATTTACAACGTCTTTTTCCAGGACGCAGCACAGGGTGGCAGGGCTTCTAGGGAGAGAATCTCCCTCCTCATCCGATCACTGTTTTTTGGAGGAGTCAGGGTCTTGTCCCATCATATCCATTGTATTGGTCCCAGTGGAGTCCCAGAGGAAAAGCCCGAGGAAGGTGATGTTTCTCCTAGAAAGGTAAAATTTCCTGGTTTCGATCAATGGTGAGTATGAAAGTTCTTTACCAAAAATGACAATCTGAAATGGACCTTCGTGGGTAGGAAACACTCTCTCGTGCTGGTTCCTGATCAAGTGCTTGGGGAGCAGTCTAGGTGTTCTTGAGGTTGCTCCTCTGGGGACATGTGGCCTTTACTCCAAAGATCAGCCTGGGAATTTCCGAGGAAATCTCTTTCCCTGGACTTGCAGGGAAATCCAAGGAACAGTTGAGTAAACCACACACATGTTCATGTCTTGACGCAGTTTTGTGTCACTGTTGATAACAGCTGGCATTTGCTGTCTCCAAACCTGTAGTAAAAGCTCAGTATTCCAACCCAGGACCTTGTGGGCAGAAAGAGAAAAGGTATGAGCTCCTGCTGGTGGAGGGCCACGGCTCTCACGTGGGGAAGAGGGGCTGCGGACAATGTCGGGAGTCATCGTTTTCTTGTCACTCAGGGAACAAGGAGGCAACTGGCATCTAGTGGGCAGAGGGTGGGGTGACCACTAGGACAAGCCCTCACAACAGAAATGTACCCAGCCCACCACACCAAGAGCACCAAGATGGAGAAGCTGGGCCTGGAGGGTTACCTGGAAGGCGAGGTTGGCGAAAGTAGCTTAGTTGGGTTAACAGCACTCAGGAGTCACCGAAGAGGAAAGTGAATTCCAAGATGTAAGAATGCAAACCTTTGTTGTGTGAATATATTCCTCTGGGTTTTTAAAAATATATATATTTTATTAATTTATTTGAGAGAGAGAGAGACAGCACAATCAGGGGGAGGGGCAGAGGCAGAGGGAGAAGCAGGCTCCTTGCTGAGCAGGGAGCCCAACGCGGGAATCGATCCCAGGACCCTGGGCTCATGACCTGAGCCCAAGACAGACACTTCACCAACTGAGCCACCCAGGTGCCCCTGCCCCAAAAGTTTTGCTGTAAAACCTGGGCGTTTAGGGTTTGTTTTGTTTTGTTTGTGTTTTTATAAGGTTATAAGTTTCTTCCAAAACAGGCTGGACATAGAGGCATCTTGAGCCTGGTTAGCTGTAGGGACTGTACTGGCTTTTAGGGCTCATTCCACATGGTTGGACAGGTGGAAACTAGATTCATACAGTTGTTTTTATTGAGACTCAGGGAAGATGTGTGCAACATTGTTCTGTGCCAGGGTCTGTGCTCAGCACTTCACATACAATCTCATGCAAATCTCCCAGCAAAGGCTTCGTTTAAGTAATTTTTCCAATTACTGAGTGTACCTCCGAGCTAGTCCATTCTCTTCACTTTTTGCAATAATACCGCTGTCACCTTTGTCATTAGCTCCAGTTGTGACTCAGAAGCCATACAGAATGTCTAACATTCCTCCAACTTCTGCATGTCTAGGGCAGCTCTGAGCTTCACCTGAAGGCTGTGCCTTCCTCGCTAACTCCAGGAGCATCGTCTCCCAGCTGACGGCAAGACAGTCAATCCTTCACCCCGTCTCAATTTCCTCTTGGCAAAGCTTCCTCTCATCAAGACCTTCCTCTCATGGGAGGTTTCCCTGTTCCAGCTGAGGTCGGAGTGGGGAGGCCGGCGGGAAAGCCATGTCCCGCGATGAGTGAACACTGTGTTTCTTCTATCCAACTGATTCCAGAAGCCTTGTCTGTAAGGGGCTCCTGGGCTTTAATTCTCTCCAAGCATCTTAAGTGCTACAGAATGAGGCTCCCTTATGCGCACATACACTCCTATGTGTATGCATATTTGACATCGCTCTAAAATAATATTTATTTTAAACATCAGGTATAGACACACTTTCAGATGTAGTTGAGGTAGACACAGATATAGATGCAGATGCAGATATACCTACAGATGATATAGATCCAAACTGACGTCAGATGGGAAGGACCGGCCGGATAAAAATGCAGAAGGACCTGTGGGAAGGATTCCGCTTGTTATGTGCATGGCGTGAGGTTGATGAATATGGATCTTCAAATACGGTGCCCATGTTTGTTATTTCTTTCTTTCTTTATTTAAGAATTACATTTGGGTTTAACCTCCTGTTCTTATTCCAACCTCTCAAATTATAGCCTCTGCTCATCAATCATCAGGCCATTTATAATGAAAACATTCATAATTACAAACCTCCTACCATGAGCCTCTTCAGCTACATCCCAGAAGTCTGGTACGCAGGATTGTCATCATCATGTTTGCGATATTTTACCTTTTCCCGTTGTTTCTTCTTTGACCTATGAATTATTAAGAAATGTGTTTTCTGATTTGCAATGGTATGTTTTTCAGAGTTCACTTTCTATTACTGGTTTTTAATTTAATTACTTTTTTTCAGGTGATTTATTCATATGGTATTGATGTGCCTATCTTAAATGTTCCTGTTGTCTATTTTAACTCCATCATCTTTATCCATAAATTTACTACTTATTATTATTCTAATGTTGTAAAGTTAGAGCTTGCTTATGTTCACACACGTTTACCAGGTTTTTTGCTCATATTTTTTTCTCATGTCACCAAGTCCCTTGCAGGATCAATTTTTATTTTTCATTCTCCAAATGTTGCTGTAGTGAGAGCTTGTAGCAAATCCTTTAGCGTTCTAAATTTTGGTGCATGGGTTTCAGATATACACAAAATATATGTAAGTATGTGTGTGTATGTATTTATCCTGTACAAATGCTTAGTCTGCATTAGCCCTGAGCCCATGCTCTGGGCCCACCCAGGTGCTGTTCTGAAGATCTACAGTTGCGATGTAGTTCTGACCCTCAAGAATGTTAATAAAGCCACACAGAGCCATCTAGGAGAGAGGTATTCACAGGGTTCTCTGAGAGCCATGTGACATTTTCTTGAGTCAGAAGACAAGAGACCAACCATGCAGCTCCTTGGAAGGTGACACTGGATGGTGACCCGAATCGGGGGAAATTAAGAGGGTTTAATGTGTCCCAAGGCTCCCCATGCTCCACAGGGGGGCTGATGGGGTAACCGGGAGATGTCTGCAGGGAGGTGGAGGTGGCCCCCTGCCACTGCCCTTGCTGACAATGATAAGACAAGTTCCATCAACACTCTTAATCTGAGGCCAGCTGGGTGACCAGAAGGGTGATATCTTGACGTCAGACACCTATGGCAGACACTCATTGCGTGGAGCTTGTCACCAGGTCAGTGCTTACTCAGCGTGCATTTGGTCACCATCCACCTGGACCAATATATCTTCTGGGGAAATATCCAGGTTTGCCATCCCTTTCAAAGTGTTTTCAGCAGTGGTTCTCAAAATTACTGTGAGATTTTGATGCTCAAACCAGAGATTCTTTTTTCTTTCTTTTCTTTTTTTTCTTTCTTTTTTTTTTTTTTCTTTTTTTTTTTTTTGTCTGAAGCATGGCCTGGACAACTGTTTTTTTGTTTTGTTTTGTTTTGTTTTGTTTTGTTTTGTTCTGTTTGGGTTTTCCAGGAGACTCTAATGCACATCAATGTTAAGAACCCCTGTCTTACAGTATCCGATGCCTCCGTCAGCTTTTCTCAAAAATGGTTCTATGAAAGAATTAAGCCCTACAGAAAGTGATTTGATTGATTATCTTCTCTGTTCTTCCAAAGATGGTGTGTACGTAGTAACATTCTAGTGCATGGGAGATAAATCAGTTCATTACCACAGAGGACGCCTGGGGCACTAGGCTGGATTCTTTAGTGGAAAGAGGTGATGGTTATAATTTTTGAAAGCTGTATTCAACAGCTAGTAGGTTAGCAAACTGATTCTCTACGGGAGAAAAAAAAAGCCCTGAGTGGTTGCACCTGCCATGATCTGTGGTGGAAAGACTCCCACCATGGATTTCAACCCACCAACTGTTTAAGAACTGGCTTGTGAAATTCCTAAAGAGTTAAAAAATAACTTCCCCGTCTTGGACGCACAAATTGGTGGAACAGGTCTACAGTACACTCTTCATTTCTTGAGAAATTGGTCTACTTAACCATGAGGTTGTATTTGAGGCCATATGGTTGTTGTTGCTTCTTGGATTCCATCAAACCAACTCAAGTGCACATTTCATACCAATGTGGCCTGGAAGACAGGGGCTGGATTTGCACTCATGCAGTCTTCCAGGCCTGCCCTGCTTTTTTCCTTTAAGCTTCTTTGTTCTAATCGGTTTTTATATTGGGGTTGTATCCAATATTTTCCTTAGAAGAAGGTGTTTTTATGTTGTTTTATTTTTTACCAACAAACAAGGTGACTTTTTTCCTTGTTAGATTATCCACTCCCAGAATGTACTGTAGGAACAGGGCATCTCACAGCTGATAAAGGTGGCCTCTACATCCTGAAAATGAATAACCTCAAAACTTTTACCTCAGTTTACCTACTGCCTAATCAAACAGAAATATATGAATAGTTCGTTTCAACATGTTATATTTAGCACAAGAAAGGGGTACATGTTGGTTCCTATGGAAGGACTAGGAAGGACACAATTCAGCAGTGGTGAGGGCTGGAGGTGTACAGGGAAGTCCTCCTGACAGTGAGGACTCATTGCTGATAGCCCATGGGTGACTCATGGGGTATATGTGGTGAGTGGGAGAGGGGAGAGGTAGGGATGTTCCTGGCCAAGGACTCAAGGGCATTGTCAAGTAAACTGCTATAAAAATAAGTTATTGGGCGGGTGGCTCAGCGGTTTAGTGCAGCCTTTAGCCCAGGGCGTGATCCTGGAGTCCCGGGATCGAATCCCACGTTGGGCTCCCTGCATGGAGCCTGCTTCTCCCTCTGCCTGTGTCTCTCATGATTCAATAAATATAAATATTAAAAAAAAAAAGAAAAAGAAAATCCACTTAAAAATAAGTTATTTTAACTTTAAATTGAATTAATCTTCAGAGTTAAAAAACAATGTTTCTCTCTATCTCTCTCTTAAAATATTGCTTTACATTTGCCTGGAATTTTTTTCTTTGATTATTATAGTGGAAGATGAATGACAGGGAAGAAATCTGATCCATCTGACAAGGCTTAAATAAATGTCACTGCACAATACAATCGGAATGACAAGCAACCTTTGGAGAAGAAGGAAGATCACACATGAAACTCCTCTAAAAATAATTAATAATAACAATTAAAAACTCTGTACAATCATTTTGGAGAAAAGTTTGGTAATTGCTTATAAAACTAACCATACTCTTATCACATGAGTCAGCAGTCATGTTCTTTGGTATTTACTCAAAGGAAATAAAAACTTACATCCATGCAAAACCTACACATGATGCATACGGCAGCTTTATTCATAGTTGACATCTCAAAGCAGCCAAGAGGTTCTTCAATAGGAGAATAAATAAATAAACTGAAACATCCAGACAATGGAATATTATTCAGCACTAAAGAGCAATGAACTACAAGCCATGAAGGAGGAAAATTATGTGAATATTCCTAAGTGAGATAACCCAATCGGAAAAGGCTATATGCTGTGTCCTTTCAACTATATGATATTCTAGAAGAGTCAAAACTACTGGCTCAGTAAAAGATTGGTGGTTGCCAGGGGTTGGTTGGGAGTGGTGAAATAGGCAGAGTCCAGAGAATTTTTAGTTGGTGAAAATACTCCATATGATATTATAATGGTGGATACGTGTCATTTAACATTTGTTCAAATCCATAAGATGTACAACACCCAAACGAAACCCTTACATAAGCAGTGGTTTTTAGGTGGTGATGATGTGTCAACATGGGTTCACCAGTTGTGACAAGCATGTGCTCTGGAGAGAGATGCTGCTCGCAGAAGAGGCTGCGTCTGTGGGGCAGGGGGTGCGTTGGAACTCTCTGTACCTTCTCCTTGACGTTGCTGTGAACTTAGCTGCTCTAAGAAATAAAGCCTATTAAAAAACTAAAACTCCTGGGGCACCAGGGTGGCTCCATGGTTGAGCATCTGCCTTCAGCTCAGGTCATGATCTTGGTCCTGGGATCAAGTTCCACGTCGAGTTCCCTGCATGGAGCCCGCTTCTCCCTCTGCCTGTGTCTCTGCCTCTCTCTCTCTCTCTCATGAATAAATAAATAAAAGCTCTAAAATAAATAAATAAATAAATAAATAAATAAATAAATAAATAAATCTCTCCCTTCATCTCCATTTTAGCCCTAAATGAGCATTTTTATGCTCAATAGGGAATTTATAGAACTTCTGATAAGTCAAGTAATGACACTAAAAAAAGAAACTCTGGAAAGTTTGAGAAAAAACAACAAAGAAAACGAAAATAGACTGTGACAATTGCACAACTGATATCTCCAACTGAAACTCTTTGTGATATTTAATTTTTATGTCAAAAAAGAAATGATATATAAATCAAAGATTTCAGGAAGGAGAGAATATTTGTGCATGTGAGTTATTCCCTCCTATCTCCTTTAAGATGAAATGTGAGTTATATCCTACATTTAAAAATTGAGCAGCATGATCTGCCTTTCTCATCAATGATTTTGTCATCACAACCTGCTTTGCCAAGAAGTTTACGTGAGTGCCATTTAGATGTGCCTCCTTCCCATAGTACTTAGTCATCAGTACGCTGCCTACTTTATGTTCATTAATACTGGCAAGTTTTTTTATGGCATAGCGTCAAACCTCCAGACCTTTATGGTTGATCATGACAAGTATTCCGCATCTGCTCTAAGCTCTAGAGGTCCCCAGAACGTCTTCTGGTCTGGCCTGGGATGAACTGGTCTTGGTTCCAGGCTCTGGATGGTGCTCAGGTCTGCTGTACATCGCCACGTTTCCCTTGATCTGGCTGCTGTAAGGGGCACCTCCCTTTAATGGCAGAGCACAGGTGCATGTTTGAGGCTTCCATTAAAAAAAAAAAAAAAATCTGCTAAGACTGCGTGAGTCACAGCCCAGCGTCAGGGTGGGGAGAACATGCTCTGCCGATGCAGCGTGGTCAAGGTGACACAGCAGCGAGATTTCCTAAGCGCATTAATCCAGTCAACCAAAAACGGAGCCTGTACAAACGTCCCCGGACTTTTCTTTGCTACGGTTACAAGCCTCCTCCCGTTACAACCACATTTATTAATCCATGTGTGACACAGTCTCTGATTATCATATATTGGTCGCTATGGAATCTATTCTACGTCACTGTTCATTGCACTTTTGCTAAGAAGTCATCAGGGTTATAAAGCAAGTTTTCTGGTTCCCTGCATTTCTTCCCTCTGCTCTGATTTCCTCTGAGGTCAAATAAACTCCAACATAACTGGTCACAAAGGCGGTGCCTAACGTCCTTTCTGACCCCCCCGGGGTTTTGACCCATGCAACTCATTCAACTCGTTCAAATATTTTAACTGGCTCGTCTCACCCTGTCCATTCACTGTCCCTCACTCCATCCGCTATGGTCTGACTTTTTCCCTCCTCCTGGACGCCCTTACAGAAACTGTTCTCATTCAGGTCACCAACATGAAAGGTTTTTTCTATCATTGGCTCCAGCACGTGGTTCTCCGGCTTTATGTTGTGAAAAGGCTAAGATTTAGCTGATATATTAAGCATGCCCTCGGCTTGGAAATGCTCAGCTCACTTCTGGCGGAAAGCCGCATCCCCTGGTCCCCCTGTCCACTGGCAGCCCCCTACTCTGTCTTCTTTGCTGGACACCTCCCCCTCCAGAGTTCCTTCTGAGACTGTGTGTCCATCAGAGCCTCGGAGCAGAGCCCGCTGCTCCGCGCCCCGTCCGTCCTTCTGTGATCGGTGGCCGGGTCTCCTGCCCTGCTCTCCCAGCTGCTGCGTCTCTAACCTGCATCTCTCAGCTACGGCTTCTCCTCAGGCTGCATCCCACGAGGCATTGCAGGCTGAATTCCTTCCAGGCACTTCAGAGTCTGCCCCAAACTAAATGTCATCATCTCTCTATAGACACTCCTTTCTTTCCTTAAGTCTTTATCCTGGCCATTTATATGGTCTCCGCCTGAAGCTCGCGCAGTCCCTGCTGGCCCTGCGCTATCTTATTGCCCTGCATCCCATCAATCACCGAGTCTCTAGGGCTTTATCTGCCCAATACTTTTCTCCCAAACCTCTCCTCTTTCCTGTGCCCAGGGCTCTGCTAATAGCAGCTACCGTGTGTTACTTTCTACGAGCCAATCACCAGGCCAGCCCTTGGCTTGTCACACCATCTTTGCCTTTTGAGGCAAGTATTGATTTCTATATGCTGCAGAGGAGAAGTCGGACTCAGAGATCTGGAGGATGAGAAAACTCAGGCTACGAGAAATTATATAACGTGGTTGGGGTGGGGGGCGCTGTGATTTGTAAACCTGATGGAACTCAAAGTCTACGTGGGCTTTTGGTTCTGTCTCTACACTTTTTTGTGGTCAAATAGTCAAGTACTTTGCATTTGGTTTGGATACGATGCTTCATCCTCGTTTCTCTTGGTTCTAAAAAGTTGATAGAAGTGATATTTGCTAAATGCTTACAATGTTCCGGGAGCCGCATCGGGTGCTACAGGCAGACACGTGAGGACCCTTTTCTGCCCTCAGCAGCTCACATGTTCCCCAGCATCGACTAATAAAGACAAAGTCATACTCCAAAAATGCGTGTCATAAATAATCTGTCAATTTTGTTATTTTAGAAATTTGGTGGCAAAATAGTTTGTATCATTAAACCCTTGAAATATTACCCTTGGTGGCATTTATACAAATTATCCAGATGATTCAGGCCAGGAAGCATGTTCATCAGAAACAACTAGGTATTTGCTAATGGCATCTTTAACTCAGTTACCGGGACCAACTTGTCTTTTTTGCCTCAGACTTAGTTAATGTGTCCCGTTTACGGATTACATCGAAAAAAATCCGATGAGGTTCAGATCTGAAGTCAGACAGCTCAGGGTGCGAGGAATTTTGCCAACCTGTCATCCTCTCGACAGCACCCCGATCAATGCGCGCCAAGAAATTCACGTGTTAAACACGTTCCCTCTCCCCCACCCTGTGAGATGTAGCCGTATAGACTCTGGTTTTAAGTGGTAATCAGCAATAATGTATTGCTTGTTCCCTAATGTCAGTATTGGTGATTTAGTGATTAATTATCTAACTGCTGTGTAGTGCTTAAAATAATCCAAATGCACGAAGTAAATTAGTTGATCAGGAGAAAATTCTATCATGCAAATTCATGCAATACAGACCCTCACTGTCACACTCATCGCTGACAACATAAGTGGGTCACCGGAGTGGCTGGCCCCTGTTAATTTATTTTCTCAGACACACCATACATATTCATGATATCCTGCTGTTTGTCTGTCACCTCAAAGAAGCCCTATCTTCAGAATCACAATTAACAGAAAATATGCACATTTAGCCAATGAGAAAGAGTGAAACTAGAAGAGTTGTGAATCTGATTTTATTTTATGCTTTTTTTTTTTTTTTTTCCCAGACCCTATGACGGATTGGAAGCAACAGCAATTTGTCCATCTGGTCTTAAATTGTTAGTTCATGGACAGTGAGGTACAAGACTCCCAGGAAAGCAAGTATTTGTGAAAGGAAGATATTCATTCATTTTAAGGTCCCACAGCTTGCTAAACTGCTGCACATTCTACTCTAATTGACAGTAAGTGCACGGCGATTGTGCCAGATAAGGAAATGGAGCTAAGTGCGCAGGCCACCGCCCAGGGTGGGAGCGCCCACATCCCATCCTTCAGGCTAATCGGTAGTGGCAGGATCCTGACATCACTGCCACTGTAATAACTGAGCCGGGGCAAGGGCTCCTGTCAGAGGGTATGTGTTCACTTGGTCATTTCCTTCTTTCTAGGAATACAATGTGTTTCATTAGCAAAAAGATAGAAGACAGGATAATTACTTCCTCCAGCAGAGATGTACCTCCTCATCGCGATGGCTGCAACAGGCAGACGCAGAGAAAAACAGACACGTTTTGGATGATATTCATTTTGTTTCAAAGGCCGCATTCATCCAACATGGTATTTATTTATTTATTTAAATTTTTTTTGCAAGAATGAGCCATTTCCTGAATGGACACTTGTTGCTTCGTGGTAACACTGTAAACTTCACTGTTTTCAACTTTGTGTCAAAATCTGTGAAACAACATCTCCATCTGTGAGGGAAAAGGTCGGTTTAAAAAAATGGAATCTGGGGGATCCCTGGATGGCTCAGTGGTTTAGTGCCTGCCTTCGGCCCAGGGTGTGGTCCTGGAGTCTGGGATCGAGTCCCACATCAGGCTCCCTGCATGGAGCCTGCTTCTCCCTCTGCCTGTGTCTCTGCCTCTCTGCCTCTCTCTGTGTCTCTCATGAATAAATAAATAAAATCTTTAAAAAAAATGGAATCTATCCATGATTCTTGAGTAAAGAAATAGGGTGAGGGGCTAGAGCAGCATCACGTTACATACCTTCTAAAAAGATACGGAATATTAAATGGCGAAAAATGCATCACGAGTATCCCCCAAAGCCTTCATGTATCCTTTTAGACATGCACAAAGCAAAGGATTAATTCCACTGGTAATATTTGTGTTAGAGCCACACCAATTAATTTAATATTCTGATTGGACAAGCAGTAGAGCTTTAACGGCTGTTAACTTTTTGGCAAGTAGCTCTGGGAAGGCGGTAATGAGATTAACATTCAGAGGACAAATTTGCTTTTTTGCTGTATTTAATTACTACTCTGACACCACATAGTGTTCACTCTGAATTCTCTAGACAGGACACTAGAGAATGTTATCCGTATTTGTGTCACATAGCGGGACCTGCTTTGGAAACACTGTGGGAAATAGAGTCTTTATAAACTGCTCTCTTCAAGGTCGGGGACGTTCACGAAGAAGGTCGAGGTAGATGCTTGAAATTAAATTTAGGTGCCTACATTCAGTCCTTGGTGGGATATAGAAACAGCACTTAATCCTCATCCATACCTTAACTATGTACGAAATATTTTTACGATCATCATGTCGTTTGATCATTCCCCAAAACTCTTCGAAGCAAGGTGCACTGTGCCTATTTTATAGATGAGCGTGGCTGTAGTTACGGGTCTGACATCACGTACATTTTGTTCTGAAAGCCTGAGCTGAAGCTCAGGTATCATTGGGCTGCATCCCAGAGTGTTTCCCACAGCGTAGAAAGGAGGTGGCTTTGGAAGCCTAGAGTCATTTACTCATCTACCGTCACTGTGCTGCCAGGATTTGTAAATAGATACTCTACTTTTTTTTTTTTCAGACAAATTAGGAAATAAAGGCAAGAAAATGGTCTTGGTTAAACTTCTGGAGGAAAATGAATTAGAGGAAACTTCTAATTCCTTAGAAAATATTGAGGAAACCAAATCAGTTATGCGTCAGGTCCTGTATTTGTCACCAAACGGCTTAGGGGATGGAGAACATAGCAGATCTGGGCCTCTTTGTTCTCATTGATAGGAACATAAGATGCCTCAAAACCTTTTTCAAAATAAATAATCTGTAATCTACAAATTCTCAAGTGTCCCTATATTTACAAGTTTATCTACAACTACACACAGATGGGCAAGTTATAATCATTCTTCAACTTTTTATTTTATTTATTAAGTTTTTTTTTTATTTCAATTCCAGGATAGGTAACATACAGTGTTGTATTAGTTTCAGTTGTACCCTGTAGTGATTCAACACTTGTAACATCACTCCATGCTCATCCAGAGAAGTGTACTCTCAATCCCCTTCATCTATTTCATCAGCCCACCCCTGCCACCTCCTTTGTGGTGATCACCAGTGTTAGTTGAGAGTTTGTTTCTTGGTTTGTGTGTGTGTGTGTGTGTGTGTGTGTGTCTATTTCTTTTGTTCATTTGTTTCTTAAATTCCTCATATAATGAGTGAAATTATATGGTATTTGTCTTTCTCTGACTTATTTTACTTAGCATAATACCCTCTAGTTCCATCCGTGTTGTTGTAAATGGCAAGATTTCATTCTTTTCTATGACGGAGTGATATTCAATAGTATATACCTACCACATCTCCTTTAACCGTTCATCTATGGATGGATACTGGGGATGTTTCCATAGTTCAGCTACGGTAAATAATGCTGCGTGTATCCTTTCAAATTACTAGTTTTGCATTCTTTAGGTAAAGACCCAATAGTGCAATTCCTGGATTGTCAAGTAGTTCTATTTTTAACTTTTTGAGGGGCCTCCATACTGACTTTCACTGTGGCTGCACTGGTTTGCCTTCCCACCAACAGTGCACAAGGGTTTTTTTCTCCACGTTTTCACCAACACTTGTTGTTTCTTGTACATTCCTTAACTTTTAAATTCCTTCACATTATCTTATGAACATTATGACATTTATTTTTTTTGGTTAATAAAGTATTTGAATGGCACTTGTAGTTTCCAATGGCTAAGTCTAGACAAGATATGGTGGACTGTAAATAAAACCTCATCACTACTCTGAATGCAAGTCTTTCCAGCTTTCCCATCCATCCATCCATCCATCCATCCATTCATCCATTCATCCAACAGTACTTATTGATTCTATTATGTACCAGTTACTGAGACAACAGAATTGAAAAAGTGCAACCCCTCCTTCAAGAAACTAATAGTCTAAATGTGTGGTATATTGATACCTTCTGGGTTTTTTTGCTTTTGCTTTTGTTTTTGTTTTATAAAAGTCATCATGATCAGTAAAGAATAATCATTTCCAGAAACATTGGAATGTGATTTATTCATTCAGCAGCTAGTTCATTTGACAGAGAGAATATATTAACTATCATACTTGAAATAGGTGAGGAAATTTAATTAGATATGAACAAGAATGATTTTTTAAAAATATTAAATAAAAGGTCAAGCCTATAGGACAAAATTGGATTATTTCATTGGCTCTTGTCTTCTTCACATGAAAAATACTTTTTTGATATTGGCATCTGGACAGAGAGGGAAGTTAATTAAAACAATCACACGATTGTGAATAATTTCAGAAGTATTTGGTTGGTACTTTTTTGGGCGTGTTGATGTTCTGTGTGTTCATACAACTGGTATCTATTTCACAGTTACAGCATACAATGTTGTTTTGAAAGTGAGATCTACTGTTGGCTAATTCTGTCATTGATGTGTTGCAATGCCAATAGCATGATAGACAGCCAGCTATCTGTTGAGGTATAATGTGTACACTCACTTCCCTGTTTTGTGGCTTGTTTAGAAAATTCACAATGTGAACTGGCAGTTCCTTAGGCATGCCCAGAGTGCCCGTGCTGCGCCAACCTCTGATTGGCACTCGTCGGCGGGATGGAATGGCCAGTGAGACTCGCCTGGGTTCAGGTATTATTACTTTAGATAATTACTAAGTAGAGTTCCCAGATTGGCATTTCAGAGACAAAGCAATTATCAAAGAATAATTAAATCACAGCATGAGTGAAGCAACTTTACATTTCACTAAGTAGTTTACTTTAGGCATTTTAACTAATTCCAGCTATCTCGGTAGACACAGGTGTCCAGATCTCATATATTCATGTCATGCTCCTGATCTGGCACATGGTGGCTTGCTCTCTTCCTTCACACACACACACATGCACTTGCACATACACATCCGTGCACACTCACACGTTGACCTCACCATGTACATTACTAGCAGCAGTTGACTCAGCCTCTTCTGCTATGGCTGTTCTTACTGGATTCTGTTCACTCATTTCTCTTTTGTTGCTCTGTTGTTCAGGCGCCCAGCCCATGAGCTCAGCAATCATTATTTCCAGGGCTCTTTTTCTTCTGATGATGATCTCGGAGTTTCTTCTTAATATGTAACCCTAGTCACAGAGTGAAAGTTCTTGCTGATCATATCTTCCTTATATCATCCCAACTGCTCCGCAACCACCCGGCCTTCGCTTGACTTGAGTCTGATGGACAGCTCCCCAGAGACTGTCTGCTCTGACTCCGCATGGTTGTTGGGGTAAGAAAGACAAACACATCAAAGGAAAGATAGATGGGATCTCAAAAGAGCCTCCTGTGCTGGATCCTACTATTCAACTCAAAAATTCTCCTGGAAAGTTCTTCTCAGTCAAAGGGAAGCCCTGCAATCAAAATTAAGTTTATGGTCACCCATTTCTTCTGGAAAGGTACAGAGAAACAGTTCATCATTTTCAACCTTCATAGTGTGTCAGTTGCCAAAGCAAAAGAAAAATGAGACTTTACAACAATTCATTATTAAATATAATACACATAGAAGAAAAATGCCTGATTTTTTAAACTTTTTTTTTGAAAGAGAGAGAGTGTGTGCATGAACAGGGGCAGTGGGGAAGGGGCAGAGGGAGAGGGAGAGAGTATCCTCAAGCGGACTCCCCACTAAGCACAGAATCTGACTTGGAGTTCAATCTCACAACTCTGAGAGAACTCTGAAATCAAGAGTTGGATGCTTAACGGACTGAGCCACCCCAATTTTTAAATGCTTAAGTTAGGCTTTCAATGAATCAATATGAACTTAGAATAAAACTTTACAGAGAAACTTAAAGGGACAACATGATTTGGAGAATTTAATAAAGAAGGAAAAGTCCATAACTCTATCTATCTACCTATATACATGTAATACACATACACCTTTGCATATTTCCATTATGTATATTTATATAATATGAAGTATAATCAAATTACATAATATTTTATAATATATGGCTATGTAATATAATAAAATATATAGTCAATATATAATCCCCGCGTAATCAAGAAAGATTTTTTAAATAATTCTATATAACTAGATATCTATTTGAGGCAGTCACATTGAAGCA
This sequence comes from Canis lupus dingo, assembly GCF_003254725.2. NCBI lineage: Eukaryota > Metazoa > Chordata > Mammalia > Carnivora > Canidae > Canis > Canis lupus. The sequence goes on along the minus strand of NC_064259.1, from coordinate 3,240,189 downwards.
AGCAAACTCTGACAATCTAGAGGCCAACTGGATTGTCACAGGTAGACGTGGACCCTTTGATTGAATACATTTTACAGACCCTTAAGAGAAGCGGGAGCTGCTTATTCTCCAAGCATCATCCTTCTAGTGGTCATGCTCCCCTGGAGTTTTGTCCTCCTTCCCAGCTGCACAGGGAACTGGCATAGGTCCACAGAAGAGCTAACGTGCTCTAAGAAGAAGAGCTAGAAGTTTACCTTAAAGAATGGAAGATTCAAAGATCCACAAGAGCTGTCTTCAGATTGATGAAGGCTGATGCAGGCATGGGAGTGGCCATATTTTCACAGATCCTGGAAGTTGGTGCCCTGACCAGTGGCAGGAAGATTTTGTCCCCATGGAATGAGTTTTTTAGTAGTAAGAGCTTCTCAAATGGGACCAGTCTCTCAGGAGAAGATAAATCTCCTTTCATTTCAGATGCTCAGAATAAGCTGATTCACATATGACAGGGAGATACAAGGTGGAGGGTTGAGTATCACATGTCTGTTTGAGAATACATATGTGTGTGTTTATGGGTGTGGGTTGTACAGAAAATGAGGGTCGGAGTGGATGACCTCTTAGGGTCCTTGTGACCTTAGGTGGCTATAATAATTGTCACAGGCAGATTATTTCTCAACTTCCTCCTTTTTAATTTATCTGGTACATCCAATCCAGAGCATCTATGGAATTATTTATTTATTTATTTATTTATTTATTTATTTATTTATTTTTATTTATTTGACAACCAGTGAGTGCATATGAGTGGAAAGAGGCCAGTCTGGAGTTTAGAGGTGCGACCTCTGGCAACTCTAAAACTTCCTTCAGCTATTATTTTCTGCGTTTATAAAATACAATCTTAGGACAACCCAGATCTAGAATTCTTTCTTATCTAAAAGGCTACGACTATATATGCTACTCATAAATGAGCCTAGACATTTTATATATTCATTAGCTTTGGCCAGTGCAAAAGCACTGCAGAGAAACATCAGCACTAAGGATCATGATGCAACATCACACCCAAAGGATTGTCACAGGTAGACATGGACTCTTTGATTAAATACATTTTACAGACCTTTAAGAGAAGTGGGAGCTGCTTATTCTCCAAGCAGCATCCTCTACTTCCTGGAAGAACCTTGGGTGAGGCATTCGAGGAATAAATGACATTTATGCTTACTTAAAGCAATGATTCTATTATCACCCAATGGTGCACATAAGAGCTGGGCGCTTCTCTTTGAATTGTTACATTTGTTTGTGGTGAGATTTCTCCTGGCATGGTCTGGTCATTATACATCTGCCTCTCAAGCAGCACCACCGTTTCTTCCCCTGACTTCACTTCCACCCGAGTTCCAAGGCTTTCTGATTATTAAACTGCAGAGAGTTGAAATTTGCTATCGTACAATTGGAACTAATTGTCTGAGACGATTTACATCCATCAGTGCAAAGTTTATGGCTTTTTAGACTCAGTGTAAGATGAATAAATAACAGAGCTTGAGTCATTACTCTGTTTTATTACTTGTGATGTGCTGGGTAATCTGAATATAATTTGGGCACCATAGCTTTGTCAAATAGTGGACATCTGTCAAGTTACAAGTTCTGATGGTATTTTGCAATCTGTCCACTCATACCCTTTACAGTTACCAAGAAATTGAGGTTTTGGGGTTGTTTTTTTTTTTTTTTTGGTTTTTGGTTTTTGGTTTTTGGTTTTTTTTTTTTTTTTTTTTTTTGGTTTTTAAGTCAGAAATTCTGTTGGAGAATTGAGAGTAACTTTCACTCCATGGATTGTCCTGATGGTCATATGGGCTTCTTTTCTCACTCCCTGTAATGACCACCCTGCCCCGCTCACACACTGCACCCTTCCTTCTGCTCACATAATGGACACAGAGGAAGCCAATATCACCCTTACCATCTCTCTGCTTTGATGAGAGCGTACACAGGGAGTCAGCCAATCAAGCAGATGCTGAAGGAGACACACAGTGGCCTCCGTTCCTTCCCTTACACGTGAATGGGTGGGGTGGTTCACCAGCCCAGGCTTTCACAAGCGCATTTTAAAGTACATAAAAAATTTTTCAAAAATGGTATCTTTCACCTGCTATTAGGGAAGTGTTTTCATAGTTAAACAGTTTTTACTCTTTGGAAATTTCTCCCTGATTCTGATTTATTTTTATATTTATTTTTACAAAGCCATTTTAGCTTTATAATTTTTCCGGCTTAATATTGCCCATTAGAGCTAATGGACAGTTGTTAGGCTCATTTCTTGAAAACGATCCATGGAAATTCTTTCAACTCCTATTGCCTCCTGAGAAATTCTTGGATGTGTGTCACCGTATATAGAGGACAAAATCTACACTGAGCTTCACACAGGCTTAGAGGGGGAAAAAAGGCAAGAACATGGTTAAATTTATCTGAGAGAAGTCAAGTACAAGGACATAAGGTTCAGACAGAAGTGAGCCTGTGCAGCACGCTGTATTATGATTTCATGCCGCAAGCCATTCATCATGAGAAGGTAGGAAATCATGGAACTCAGGTTTCAGAAAAAATGTATCAGGCAAGGAGATATGGCATGGATGTGAAATTGAATAAGTGTCACATCATTACAAAGTTATCGACTGACTTAGTGACTGGATCCAAGGGATGAGCAGGACAATCTAGCCTGGCCTCAGGGAACTCGCAGTAGAAACAGACCCATCCCAAGGAGATGCAGTGCCAGGCAGGGCAGGATCCCAGTAGGGGTGTGACTTGCTCTGAGTGGGTTCAGGGAGCCTTCCACAGAACTGATTTGCAGGACTCCCAGGAAGGATGAAGAGTGAGAGTTTGCTGGGAAGGGAGGGAGAAACATGTTCCCTTCCCATGGACCAGAGAGGTCAGCTCAGGAGTGTGACTCTTTCCCAAATTTCACGTCTGTGTTGGCTTTTGTCTAAAGCCTCTTCCCTCCCTTCCTGATACCACTGTCAACTTCTGCTTCAGAACTCAGTCCTCCCTCCTGCTCCCTGGTCCTGTTCTTCATGACTACATCTCTGCAAAGGTCTCAGTTGGGAAGTAGGTGCTGATGGAGCCAGATATCTCTTCTGGACACCAGCCCCACATCCAGAAGTCCCCTGGATCTATCCCCAGGATCATCACAGGACCTCTGGTGTGACCCTGAAGCCTCCGCGCTGCACTCTGGCCTTCAGACCCCAGTCTTCCCTGCCTCCCCCTCCAGACAACAACCTAGTCTTGAAATTCAATTTCCCTCACACCACAGCATGGCCCAATGGCTATCAATGTCTTCTATTTCCTCCATGATGAATTTTTAAAATCTCACCAGCATCTACAGAATCCAGTCTGATCCCAGTTTACCTTCTCTCTCTTGACTCCTGCTCGCCCTCATGCCCTATAGTCACACTGTAGAGACCTTCTGCCTTCTGCCTGGGAAGGACCAGCCTGCCCCCCACCAGACTCAGGGCTTCTCACATCTGCTTTCTTCAGCCCAGGATGCTCAGGTGTCACTTGTCATCATTCCGGGGAACTTGAACTCTTCTCAGGTGCCCCAGTCTAGCTTACATCTCCTCCCTGTGCCCATGGCCCTTAACACCAGTGTAGTTTGAATCATAACATGCTTGTTCATGGGGCAGGATGTGTACGTGGGTCACTGCTGTAGCCTCAGCGACTTGGAGGCAGATAGAGGAGAAAAGAAAGAAGGGTAGAGCGAAGGAGGCAGGAGGAAAGCCAAACAGGAATCTGAAATCACGACATGTTTACTAAATTGTGATACTCCAGTAATTTGATTAAATATATTAATGGCACATTTTAACTGACTGTTACATAGCTAGAAGAACAATGAAATTTAGAATTGTTCTATCCAAGTAAAAGAATTCAACCAAGAGGCCAGCAAGCTTCCAAAATAAACACCGGTACCCAAATTACTCTATTTCAAAGTGGTTTTTTGACCAGTGTCTTGGACTCCAGAAGAAAGTTTTTTTGTTTGCTTTTATTTTGGGGTTTTGGGTTCTTTTTTTTTTTTTTTTTTAATCGAGGATACTTTTCAGTCTGAGGCTTCTCAGTGGTTGGCTTCCATGCTTAACACCAGAAATGACAATATCAACTCCATTAAATTCCAAGTGTTTTTTCTTCAGTAGGTAATAATCATTGTGATATCGAGGAACCAAGCCTTCAGAGCATTTGGAAAGTCATATGGAAAGTCATAGAGAAATAGGACCCGGCTGCTCATTCTCAAGCTAACTGTCGAATCGTGTTACCGTGCCTGTTTACCGCATCCAAGTTTATGATATTTTGCATAAACTTCTTCGAAAAATGATTTCACTGAAAAAAATTTTAATTTGATTCTTCCCCTCATAGAATAATTCACGTGACCAGCTACATTTGACTTAATTTGGTCACTGCCTGAGCCAAGTTTGCAAAAATGTGCTAATGATTTTTGATAAAATTCTTTCACCAATTTTTAGCATTTGGGTGAAAAAAAAGGAAAAGAGCAGTGAGGAATAAAGGAATGGAATAAGAATCATGGGAGTGGGCACAATGGAGGAACATCGGAGGTGAAATTTTTCCTCACACTGAGGCCAACTAACTGCTTTGGCTTTGAGTTCTTTCTTGTGTTTCATTTTTAGGAGATATTTTTATTTCACATGAACAATTTTGACTATGAGTCAATTAAAGTCGTGTTGGAGAACTCTAGGTCATTTTAAATGTATGCAGATCAATTCATTTGATAGCGGTTCCATGAGAAAACAATATACTTAACCTGATAAATAGGAACAAACCACTGAAACCTTTTGGAAAAGGCCAATAAGCAAAATCAAAACATCCAGCTTCTTGTCAGCTTATTCAAAAGGTTTACATCAGTTAGTATCTGAATTTCTTTCTCAAACCTTGTAATATATATTTTTTCCAATGTAAAAACATTGGAGTTGAGTGTCAGATTTCCTGTTTTTTTTTGTTTTGTGTTTTTTTCTATTACCTAAGTCCGAATTGGCCAGACTTCCCCATTGTGGATTTTTTCTTAAATTTAATCTTAAAATGAAGCTAATTATTTGACTAAATCAGAAATTAAAAAAAAAAAAAGATTAAATAGACCATTTGTTCAAACTTCAGTCCCCAACCAGAAACACGGTGTTCAGTTCTTATAAAGTTTTCCTAGGTTGTGGATTGAAAACATGTCATGCTGACAGCAAGCAATAAACAATGGTTTATGAATCGTGCATCATGCAGAGAAGCTAAGGAGATGGGGATGGTGTTACTGAGTACCTCCTCTGACAGCAGCTGAAACAGTAATAACAAAAATAAGTCATTGCCTGTCTGTCCTCCCTGCTAGGCCTGTGATAGCTCTTTTATAGCAGAGTTCACAGAACATTGATATTTAGGGGGATTACAACCTTGCCTTACTGTTTACCCTGTATCAGATATCTGCCTGAGACAAGCAGCTCCTTGAAAACCCCTGACTCTGGCACACTGTAGACACGTGGTTTCTGAAAGTATTAATGGTATTTTTGGAGGCAGATCCCTCTACCTTTCCAAGTGTCTGGGATACTCTTGCATCAGACCCACCCACCAGGATGTTACACACTTTGCTACCATTAGCTTCCTCCTTCAGAAAGTGCCTTTGCTGAATTCTGTTTTGGAAAATTGTTTTGAGCATCAGCCATTTGACATTCACTTCTCTTGCATTCTTTTTTTTTTCTTTTAAGATTTGTATTTATTCCTGAGAGACACACAGAGAGGCAGAGACACAGGCAGAGGGAGAAGCAGACTCCCCGTGGGGAGCCCGATGTGGGACTTGATCCCAGGACCCCAGGGTAACGACCTGAGCCAAAGGCAGACACTCAATAGCTGAGCCACCCAGGCGTCCCTCACTCTTGCATTCTCTGAAATAGCATTGTGAAGACAAAGTCAAACATACCCCTCATGTCCTCTATCAAGTTCAGTGGAACAAACTTTTTGAGAGAAATCAGAGAAAGAGGCTTATGATTGATTAAAACTCAGCACATATGTGATAACATAGTAAGATGATAGCCTAGTAGTATCATATCAGTATTAGCATCTCAGACTTAAAATATTTCTAATTTGTTAAGGGGCTATTTCCATGTACTCAATATAACAATATATTGATTTAGGAGAAAATACTAAAAACAGTCCATCCTTTTTCAATTTGGGCTTGTGATTTACAGTATGCTTTTAAACATAGCGTCTCAATTTTTCCTCTTATCAACCTCATGATGGAGTCAGGAAAGTATACTTACCTACATTTCCCAAATTATATATTTGGTGTGTGCCGAGCTTTTTTAAAGGGATGGAAAACATGATGGCTCATTTCCATGAGGACCCATTTGTACATGAGCGGCCATAGATCCTCAAGGAAGAATGGGTTTTGACATTGGGGTGAGCTGTGTAACACTTGACATTTGAAAATTTGGAAATATCAACAGGATGATTGCAAATGTTGAAAGTATGCTTATTTCAGTGGTTGACCTAGAGAGAATAATGATGATGAGGCCGATGGTAGTGTAGTAGGCATTGGATTGCAGTTCTAATAGTTCCTGCATGCTGGTGTTTGCAAGGCGACAGTGAAAACAATATTAAGAAAAGATTGATACTGCCTGTGATTCTCACAAATATATGGAGAAACAAAACAAAAATCCAGGAAGATCATGAGGTTCCTCTTTATTTTCTGAGCATGATGTCCTTAAAGTCAGTAACTATTTTGAAGTGGAAAATACACATAGCTTTGAACCCTGCAATGCCATTCTGGGAGACTCTCTCACAGACATTAGTGTAACAGGGTGTGAGAATGTGCGTGCAAGGATGATTGTTGAAGTACTACTACCTGTCAGTAGGGAAAGGGTTGAACAGACACATGTTCATCCTTATTAAATTCATACTATGGGGATCCCTGGGTGGCGCAGCGGTTTAGCGCCTGCCTTTGGCCCAGGGCGCGATCCTGAAGACCCGGGATCGAATCCCACGTCGGGCTCCCGGTGCATGGAGCCTGCTTCTCCCTCTGCCTGTGTCTCTGCCTCTCTCTCTCTCTCACTGTGTGCCTATCATAAATAAATAAAATAAAATAAATTCATACTATGAAAGTGTATGTGGGTATTTAAAGTGGAACTAGAAGATATGATGCTAAGTGAAATAAGTCAATCAGAGAAAGACAATCATATGATCTCATTCGTATGTGGAATTTAAGAAACCAAACAGAGGATCATAGGGGAAGAGAGGGGAAAAAATAAAACCAGACAAAATCAGAGAGGGAAACAAGCCATCAAAGATTCTTAATCATAAGAAATAAACTGAGAGTCACTGGAAGGGAGGTGGGCAGGGGGATGGGGCCATTGGGTGATGCACATGAAGGAGGACACGTGATGGGATGTGCACTGGGTATTCTCTGCAACTGGTGAATCACTGACCTCTACCTCTGAAGCTAATAATACACTATATGTTAATTAATTGAATTTAAATGAGATTTAAAAATTTAAAAAATGAATAAGATAAGAAAGACTATTTCAGGATTCAATTTGCAGGCACTTTCTATAATCTCTCATTGCAGGTATGGATAACCACTTGGGATAAAATGATCTTTCTATTGTTTCTTTTAACATCTTTTTTTTTTTTCCAGAAATACCATAAAATGGATCATCTCCATATCTATTGATCTCTAGGCACAGCTGTATAAACTTAGAAAGCAAATTATGAAATATTGTGTATAGTAAGAAACTGTTTTTGTAAAAATAAATGAAAGATCAATCCACATATTCATGTACTTATGAATGAATGTGTTTGAAGGAATAGAGTTATCTGACTATTGAATTGTACTGAGTAAGGTAAAATGTCAGCTTCTTTAGGGGAATGGGATTGAGGGTTTTGACACACAAGTTTTAACTTTTTCTTTAATAGAGTCGTACGGAACAGAATATCTGAATACAAGTGGCTTAACCCTAAAAAAATTGCAAACTCCAAAGACATCTAGAGGCAGGGGTGTTGAGGAGATAATGAGTGCACCACTTACAGATTTCGGCAATGACCCATGATTTCCTAATGTTTCTTCTGTCTTTCCCAGCAGGATGACTTTCACCCTCACCTTCTTCTGCGATGGTTCTCAGACTGCAACGTGACCACATTCTCCAGACCCTCCACCCTATGCACCGTTCCCCAAAGCAGACAGGGCCCTCTCTCTTTCTCTTTCTCTTTCTCTCTCTCTCTCCTTTCAAAGCATGACCAAAGGCCAAACTCCTCTCACCAGCTTCCTTCCAGTTTCCACCTTTCAGACTTTCTTGCCCAAGGAAGGCTGAGCAAACGTGTATGGTCCTTTTCCGGGGTCTATCGTGGGAAGTCGAATCTGCTAGGGAGGAATGAGGATGTCCAAGGGGAGGTGGCCTCTAGAAAGCCTTCCAGAGCCTGTTACTTGAAACAAAGTGCTTCACAAACTAGAAATATATAGAAGCCCTGATGAAAAGCTTCAACAAGGAGTCCAATTAAAACATCACATCCTGAGACTCTGACACGTATCTCTGTCCTGCCCATATGAAAGTCCCCAGACTGTCCCTGGGCATTCACAGGTGATTCTTCTTATTTCTCAAAGACCTGCTGTGTTTTGGGAGAAGCAGCCTGGCCGGGCAGGACAATCCCGAGACACACACAAACACTGGCCTGCGAGCCCGTGGTCGGATCTGAGTTAGCCTTCCAGAAACACGGACAACTTGGAGGCAGCTGCTTTTCTGCTTGGTGCGTCTCCTCTGAGGGTCACTGGCTACGGGCACAGGTGGGACAGCAGGTCTTGGGGCGGATAGCATCTCTGCCTCCACCCCAGGACAAGTGTGCCTGCGGCCCAGCAGCAGCAGGCAGCGCGGGAAGCAGGGATGGCTACGGCTGCTGGAAGCGGGTGTCCCTCGGGGCCCCGAGAGGTGGGCCTGGGAGGTGGGCCACCAGAACACGGCGTTCGTGCTAATGATATATTCTGCTTTCCTTGGGCATGGTGGGTGGTGTTTGCTTGTTTACTGAAGGCAAAAAAAAAAAAATAGTGACAAAGAGAAGTTTTATTTGCAAGACCGTAGATTTTATTTGGTGCCAGTTTTGTAGCACAAGGAACATTTGAGAAGTAGTTTGTAAAAGGCCACCCAAACTGGGGGGATGCTTCCCTTTGTCTCACCACAGCTGCTTGCATATTCCAACCACTGGAGTAAGACCCAGAAAGTGCTTCTGTTCCCTCCCTGCGTCTCTAAGTAGGTCTTTAGGGCGGTACTATACTGTTTGATTCCTGTAGCTCTCTGATGTATTTTGAAATCAGGACATGTGGTGCCTACAGGGTTAGTTTCCTTTCTAAAGATGACTTTGGCTATTCAGGGTTGGGGTTTTTTGTAGTTCCATGAGCATTTTAGAATTGCTTTTTCTATTTCTGTTGAAAAAATGCCTTTGGAGTTTTGATAGGAATTGCACTGAACTGGTGGATTGCTTTGGGTATGTGGAGATTTTTACAATATTTAATGTGTAGAGTTGTCTGTTTGTTTTGTGTATCAATTATACCTCGACAAAACTGTTAAAAACATCTTTAAAAGTCTGCTCAAACCTTGCAGATTCTCACTCCAGCCTGTACTATCACTGGGCGTCAGCATCAGAGAGCTATCTCTCCCTTGACATGTCAGCATATTTTTATTACTTTTTTTTTAAAGGACACATATTTAAAAAGGCTACATTCAATATTATGGAGTTGGAATTTTTCCCAAACACTGCTCTTGTGTCTCGGAATCCCCTCTAGCAGACTTCCCACCTGCCAAATTTGTCCTGAAGCCTGCTTCTGCTTGACCCTTGAACTAAATGTGACTATCATGATTTTAGAAGATTGCTTGGAAAGATGCAAAGAAAAATGTGTGACAGAGACCTTAAGTGGCCTGCAAAACCAGAATATTTACCAACTGGGCCTTTAGAGGAAATACTTCCTGACTCATAGCTTAAGGTGTCAATGTCCACTTACGTTTGCTTGTTCCTGATTCATTTCTTTTTATTTCTTTTTAGTTATTTTATTTTATTTCTGATTTTTTAAACATTTTAGTATAACTGACATGCAATGTTATATTAATTTCATATGTACAATATGATCATTTGACCATTCTGTACATTATTCAGTGCTCATCGTGATACACACACTCTTAATCCTCTATTTCACTCACCCCCCACCAACCTCCCCTCTGGTGACCTCAGTGTGCTCTCTGTCATAAAGAGTCAACAATTTTGTTGTTGTTTGTCTCTTTTTTTTTCTTTGTTCATTTGTCTTGTTTCTTAAATTCCACATATGAGTGAAATTGTGTAGTATATTTGTCTTTCTCTTGACTGACTTATTTCTCTTAGTATTATACTTTCTGGATCCATTTATGATGTGGCAAATAGAAAGATTTCTTTTTCTTTTTTTTTTTTTTGACTGATAATATTCAATAGTAGATATACACCACATCTACTTATCCATTCGTCTATAGATGGACACTTGGGCTGCTTCCATATCCTGGCTACTGTAAATGATGCTACAATAAACATAGGAGTGCCTGTATCTTTTCAAATTAGCATTTTTGTATCCCTTGGATAAATCCCCAATAGAGGAATTGTTAGATCATATGGCAATTCTATTTTTATAATTTTTAGAAGGATTTGTATTTAAACAAGAAGGGATCTGCATGTTCGTGTACATGTCTATACACACAGAGAGACTCTTGTTAATTTAACAGTTGGAACCTGACAGTGTACAATCAGGATTTTTCTCATCCACTTACACAGGTTGTCAAATTTCCCTCTCCCTTGGGCAAAGCCTATGACCTTCCCAGCATTAAAATGTCCCATCATGAGCCCAATTAGTCTCCAGCTTGTCTTCTCTCAACCTCTTAGCTCATGACTAACTTTTGGGTCAGGAGTCCGTACAGGAAAGGCCACAGGGTCCTCTCATGCTTCTCTCATCTCAGCCAAAAGAAAGAGGAACTCCTTTATATATGTGATCTTTTTGCCTTCCTCTTCTGATTCTAGCCTTCAAGAGCTAGGACTCAGAGGATGGAAGAGAAGAAAGAACACAGGCCTCCCTTGTGGTCAGATAATACTCCCCGGTGAATGTCCTGAGGGTGCAACACGCACCATCTTTGCAGAAGCCAGTCATGGTCCTTGGGCCGCTTCTCATTGCTGTTGCCACAGCTGGCCTCTGTGGAAACGATGCTTTGCATTAATGGTGCATGTGGGTCTGGGGGAATGTGTTCAATTTACCCTTTGGCCTTTTGTTATCAAGGACTCCTTTATTATTATTTTTTTATTTATTTATGATAGTCACACAGAGAGAGAGAGAGAGAGGCAGAGACATAGGCAGAGGGAGAAGCAGGCTCCATGCAGAGAGCCTGACGTGGGACTCGATCCCGGGTCTCCAGGATCGCGCCCTGGGCCAAAGGCAGGCTCTAAACCGCTGTGCCACCCAGGGATCCTCAAGGACTCCTTTAAAAGGGATCCATACTCCCTTGAGTTTTACCAGGAGTCTAGGCACCCAAATCCCCTTGAGGAAGCCCTACCACTTCTCCCGCTGCCTTTCTCCACCATGAGGTACTGTATGGGGCCATGGGGTCCCCAAGTTTTCCCATGTTCTCCAAGATCCAGGGAGAACAGGAATGTAGACTCCCTCATTCCTAGCCTACACTAACCACAGCTTCTACTCACACTACTGGCTTGTGTCTCTTCATCACAGATCACGCTTTTAGAAATGCTCAAGCAAGAGCAAGGTACCAGTTTCTGAGGTCACACATGCCCCTGCACACCATGGAAAACACTTAAGATTTCCTGACAACTCCCCGGCCACACATTCTTCTGGAGCTCATAGTAGGCTGGTCACGCACAGATCTACAGCTCAATAAGCTCACAGTTTGGGAAAAGTGCTATCATCCCACAGTAGCCACTCCTACTCAGCTACGGAAGAGGGATTGGTTTCCTAACTCCTGTACTCCCTTCTACGTTGTGAAAATTAGGTCATCTCTTCATGATGTTACTTGTTTGAGGTTTTGTTGATATAATTTTTATATCATCAGGCTTGTCATTAATATTTGTGCCTTGGAACTTTTGTCTTATTTAGAAAGACATTCCCTACCCTAAGATGATGTACAGATTTACATACATCTTTTTCTGAGATACTGTTAAGGTTTTACATTTTACAGTTAAAACCATTGGTCGGGGATCCCTGGGTGGCTCAGCAGTTTAGCGTCTGCCTTTGGCCCAGGGTGCGATCCTGGAGTCCCGGGATCGATTCCCATGTCGGGCTCCTGGCATGGAGCCTGCTTCTCCTTCCTCCTGTGTCTCTGCCTCTCTCTCTCTCTCTCTCTCTCTCTATGTCTATCATAAATATTTAAAAAAATAAATAAATAAAATAAACCATTGGTCTAGCTAACTCTTGTTTTGAGGCCAGCAGTTGAGACAGTGATTAAGACTTGTTACTATTCATGTAGGATTCTCTGGAATCCAATACTACTTACTAAATAATATGTATTTTCACCTTTCCATTGAAATATCTACAAAGTCCTACTTTGTCTGTGAAATCCTCTCTGAACATTCTATCTTAGATCATTACTGTGTTTTGCTGTTTATATGCTAGTACCAAATGAGTATTCAAAGAATGCTTTTATAATATATATTTTGAAGTCTGTGGGAGCTTGTCCCTGACCCCAGCATCCACCATAAACACAGAGTACACTACTCTTGACTTTTTAAAATTATGTTATGCTCTTGGGTATTTCTGGCATTTTTCTAAAATCTGCTATACATGGATAAAGATTTAGGAATTTTAACAGGCTCAGTAGTAAGGTTCTTGAGTTTTTTGTGTAACGGTTAAGAAACTTTTCATCTTATTCAACATTGTTTCCACATTACCAAGGAGTGTCTAGTAGAGGCACTTAATAAATATATTCGTGGAAAGCCAAGGAGTAATTCTCCCCAGGATCTCACATTTAGAGGCATACCTAAATGTGAATCTTAGCTCAGTCTGTTGTAAAGATTAGAGAGGGTCTAAATGTAAATGTACCCGAGAGAATGTTATATGGAATCTGGCACATAGTAGGAACTTGATACTTGGACAGTTTTTCTTAATATCCTCTCACTTAATAAATACTTAAGAAGGTGACCATATTTCCTTTCATTTCCTTTCCCTCATTTCTTAAAACTGTGGAAACAAATCACCTTTAATAGAATTTGTAGCAATTTAGAAATACCCAGCCAGTTTGCTTAAATACTTTTTCAGTAGGCTAATTCATCATAAACCAACAAATTGAGGGGAAAATGAGTTAAATTCATGAGGTAAGTCATGAAGGCTTGGGTTTTACTGATGTCCACATTGTCTCTGAGTAATGGAATTGCTATCTATTGACTGGATAAATGATTACATGTCTCTACATCTAATTACTGAGGAAATTAGGGAGCCCAGCTTAGGCCATACATACATTTTCTATAACACAAATTCCAAGCTTGCATTTGAGGGATGATCTCTACCATTTCTCTAGTGCTTGAGATACAAGGCAGTGTCATTTTTGACTAAGGATTAATCGAGAATGCATTAAAGTGATTTCTATTGTAAAGAAAAAAACCTCTCCTTTATCTTGGGGAGTGACTCATCCCAAGGAGAACCATCTCTCAGATTAAGAGCTACTTCTATTCACAACATTCTTATGATATTCAAGTCAACTTTCTGGAATAAGAGATTGTATTTCTTCTCTTTTTTGGACTGAGATGAAATGTTTCCTTCCTTCTCTTCAAGAGAGACTCGATCTTCTGGTTATGAATTGCATGTTTTGCTGCCAGCAACGCTTTCGTTGTTGAAATATTCATAAAAAAAAATCCTGGGCTTGTGTTCCAGTGATTCACATCAGGGAAAAAAGGAAAGCTGTTATTTTGAGCATAGGGTAAACCTCAGCTCAAATAAAGCTTTGGCACTGCTTTCAACTTTGAGATTTGCCCCAGATAGTAGGAGATGGCTTTCCGCAGTCAGCACGCTGAATGGCAAAGCTGGGCTTCAGGTGAAATGGCCAGTTGTGGTCCTTGATGGAAAAGGCAGTGTGAAAAGTCAGTGTTTAAATGAGGCCAAGACTCCAAAAGGTTGTGTTCTTTACCCCACCCCCATCCATGAGCAGGTGGTCCCATGTTGCATACAGGTCTGAAAACATCAAGACACTGCCTCCCAGGCAGATGCACTGCACCTGGTATCTGAATCCAAAGAGAACTTTGGCCTTTAGTATTTTTCCCTGCAGCCAACATGCAATACCGATGGCTGCAATTTACAGAAGGTGATGTCTAAATGCTTTAAGATGCTCTGGGTGTGTGCGTTCATACATACCTGCACACACATATGTATGCACTGAGTGCATAACAGCAATGTGACAGCCTAGGGCCTGCTTTCATTATGTTATCCAATTCTACTTGGTGTTCTGTGACTTTCCTGGAAGGATTTTGGAGTTGATTCCACCCAGAAATGCATATTTATGCTTCATCGCTATAATTATGGGAAGCACCTAAAGCCAAACTGGAACATTGCTTTATCCACTCCCCTGTTTTATTGTCAAAGGTATCAGAGGAAAGAAACACTCCCAAAGGCCTGTGTGCACTCCTGATAATGAACTGATTCTCTCATCTCCCTTGGATTGTAAGATACGTTTTGTGTGTGTGTGTGTGTGTGTGTGTGTGTGTGTGTGTGTGTGTGCATTTTCAATAATTAAAAACATTAGAAGGAAGAATTAGGAAAATTGTCTGTTGAGCATCGGACATGGCAGGTTTCGACCTTGAATGCATGTGAATAAAGGTGCATTGTCCTACTGTCACGAGGCAGATTTTGAAAATCATTAAAGTCATTGACATATGCCCTTCAGTAATTTAAAGACTCACACTCTTGAGTTTTCAACCTGTTACACCATTTGGCTTCTCCGGCCTGCACCCTGCGGAAGCCTCTTGAGCGCCTGTTTTCAGAGGGTGTGCACTTATGGCAGCATCCAAGCCCATGGTGAGCAGACAGGCAGAGAAGAAGGACGTTAAGCAAAAGCCAGGCCTTTCTGAGGCAAAAAGAAGGCAGCTCTCATCTTGAATAGAGGGAGGCTGGAACAGCTGCCCTGGCGACATGCATTCTCTCCTGATTCCCAGAGACATGCATCTCATGACAGGCCTGCCCACTGCCCACCCAGCCTAAGCTCTCCTTCCCGACTCACGTTGAGACTACCTGGAGAGCTTTTGCTTGCAGGGATTGTGTTTCCCATTGTACATATGGTGTGAAGATCACAGATGAGAAACACGAGCGCCTAAAATAAATACTACATGAACCCAGAGATGCAGGGGGGCCCCTGGGAGCTAGCAAATGAAATGCCCATCAGTCCCTGACACACTGGAGGCTCCTGCGATTGGCAGCTTCATGCCTCATTATGCTTGGATCAGAAACATGGGGTTGCCCCAGGCAAGCTCTCTGGGTAACAGAAAGGGACACACTGGGGAGAGGCGCTCGGCTCCTGGCCATGTGAAGTGCAAAGACGGGGTGCGGGAGAACAGAGCGGATTCATCAAAACTATGGGAAGATGGGGTGTCTATTGATCCATTGGTCCTGAAATGCATCCTAAGGCTTCCTTTGGCTTTCAGGTGTGGTCGTCCGTGGTGGACTGTGTGTTTACTGTGCACTTTCAGTGCAATTATTTGTTGAGGCTGATAATATCCACAGAATGAAACAATAAGCAGGTTCTTCTCCAAAAGAAGAAACACAATGAAAAGCTGAATGAACTACGGCTGTCATACAGGATCTCTGAAGCTGGCTTTCTGTGCACAACCGTGGGGAAAGCAGGGGTACGGGGCGCTGGCCCCAAGAGGGGGCTGAAGGGTCTGCGGGCGCACTGGTGATGCAAACCATGAGCCGGGGGTGGGGGTGGGGGCGCTCTCAGAGGCCAAAGGGAGTAGACATGGGAAACTACAGCTGTGTAAATAGGAGTCTAAAATTATTATGGAAAATATTTATCTGGGAAAAACATCCAACAACTTCTAAACTAAAATAAATACTAATAGTCTTTATTTGAACACTCTTCCCCTGAGAAAAGGAGAGAAAAATGTTTCCAGGTATAAAAGTAACCAGGTTAAAGATTCTCACCTTTCACAGTGAAAGAGTGTTCTACAGGGTCACTCAAAGCATTTGGTAAGATCTACGGGGGAACTCTTAAATTAATTAGCCTTAAAAGAGGGTAGTTATTTAGCTTTTTAGGTAGGTAGGTAGCTAGTAAGGACCCCACTCTCTTCCACACTAAACGTTACATGAAATATTTATTTACATTTGTGTAGCAGGGCTAGGTTATGCTGGAGGCAAAATCAATGTCTTGTTGCAACATGAGGCATTGAGGATGCACACATCGCAGAGTAGTAACAAGTGACACCCTGAGTATTTGGCAATTCTCCTTCTCTAAATCCAGACCGGGCATGTTGGGGATAGAAACATTAAATTTCTAAAAAGCGCATCTAGTAGTGGGTGAAGATGGGACCGGGATGGGGGCATTTGGGGTAAACTTAGAAGTGCCGTCCCGTCCCACACACTGCGTGGTTACTATACACGGGGAAAGGTTCATTTCTCTTTCGTGCTCAGTTCGTAATTCTTTCCATGTAAATAATTATTTGTTTTATTGATGCTCGTCTTTGAGCAGCACATTTCTAGATTTCCTGAGAAGCTGCTTATCTGGTTGTTCTTTAAAGTGCTCCTTTCCATAATGTATACAGCTCAAGCTCCATAGTGTCTGTGAGGCATGCAAGAAATGAATCACTTGGACCAGATAACCCCTTGAAAGTTTTTTTTTTGGAGACTCCAAACTTGGCATCAAGTTCGGAACCTGACATTTGAGTGTTTGGAGAGGGGACATGGGGTAGGTCCACAAAGGATTTGATGAATTCTTTTTTTTTTTTAATTTTTATTTATTTATGATAGTCACAGAGAGAGAAAGAGAGAGAGTCAGAGACACAGGCAGAGGGAGAAGCAGGCTCCATGCACCGGGAGCCCGACGTGGGATTCGATCCCGGGTCTCCAGGATCGCGCCCTGGGCCAAAGGCAGGCGCCCAACCGCTGCGCCACCCAGGGATCCCGGATTTGATGAATTCTAAGTAATAGGAGTGCCAGCTGTCATGTTGGTTGGGTTTTGTTACAAAATAAACAGATCCCATTCGTAATGATCCTTCACTCTCCAACTCTTCAAATTCCTTTTAAAGCAACGAAGCTATTTTATCACCATCATGCAGAGGAAAACCTTTAGAAGTTCCTTATTTCAGTGAATGGTTCTATGGACATATATATTTTTTTAACATCATAGATTTTTTTTATCAAAAAGGAAACCAAGAAAAGGCGTGACCATCCATTGTGTGCATGGAAAAAAATCCTTCTCAATCTGATGCTTTGGCAGATGTTTACTGGATTTTTCCAAATGTGTTCCCCATTGTCCCACCATGGCACTGCTCACCATGACATCTACTATCTCTCTTAGAGTTAAAGACGAGCTACCACCTAGTCCCACTCATTGCTACGTGTCAGGGAACCAAGAGTCTGAGGGAACAGGGCCAGGGAGGGAGCCAGCCACAAACCGCAAGATGGCTACATCACCAAGTGGCTAAAGGGAAATCCCTCCAAATCCCAAATAGCAAGAGACAAAGACGTGATGCCATCCTCTCAAGGGGCAGAAAGGGACAATAAGAGCAAATGTTTGAGGCAATTTAAAGGTGTTTTCTGTAGTGTTCCTGAGCTAGAGTTTAGATGGTACCGGCTGTGTCCTGGTGAGGTTCTTGGGTGGTGGCAGGAAAATCCATTGTACGTGATGGGTTGGAGGCGAACCACTCAAGCTGCAGTGACAGGAAAGCTCCAGGAGGGTGAGGAGCAGAATTATGAAGTAATCCAGGAACAAATATCATATCATCTGCATTGATTTATTTCCAGGCAGGATCCAGGTGCAACCCATGTGACTCTGGATTAATGGGTGAGTTGATGGACACTATTGATGTCCCTTGGTCTATCCTTGAGTATAGATTTTTCTAAGTCTGTAAATTGGAACATTCTTTAACTTAGACCATTATCTCCCCAGCATTAGGTCTGGTTTGCTGCCTCCATGGTTTGTGCTTTGTTGAGAACAAGAGCAGGGTTGTTCCTTAGAAATATAACCCAAGGGAGGCCTGGGAGGCTCAGTTGGTGAAGCGTTTGCCTTCATCTCAGGTCATGGCCCTGGGGTCCTGGGGTTGAGTTCCCACATCAGCAGAGAGTCTACTTCTCTCTCTCCCTCTGCTCCTCCGCTGCTTGTGTGCTCTCTTTCTCTCTCTGAAATAAATGAGTAATATCTCAAAAAAAAAAAAGATGTAATACAAGTGGTACATGTAATTTTAAATTTACTCGTAGACACATTAAAAAAGTCAAACAAAAACATGATTCATTTTCATTAGGAACTTTCCATTATCCAGTATAGCAAACGTTCCATTTCAACAGATTCCACTGTCCGCATTTCAGTGGTTCATTAACCACATGTGACTAGTGGTGCCATGTTACAGGGCACAGAGCAACATCACCTGTTTAGTGTGTCTTTTTAATTAGAACTTACTTTTTGTACTTTAAAGTCTTCACTGTGAAAGGAAATTTTTATATCATCATAAAAATATAAGTTTGAGGTGATAAATAGGTTTTTCTACTATGTATCATTCCATACGACTAAAATTAAACAGCATGTTCATATGCTACTTTAAATTAAATTAAATTCATATGCTACTTAATACTACTTATGGGACACCACTAACACATAAATCAAACACAGAGAAATATCTGACCTAACCAATCAAAATGTTACCCAGGGAGCTCCACTGTTTCTTACAAAGGTGTTTTGTTTTGTTTTCTTTCATTTTCCCTCTGAAACTCCTCATAAAGTGTATGAGCAGCTATGATCTCTACAATATAGTCTAAAAAGTAGAGGTGAAAATTCTATTATACATGAACATTAGATATATTAGAAATCTAACTTGGAACTTTTGATAAGGTCAGGATAAATTCATTTTCGTAAAAAATGAAAGGATAAACATAATAAAATATATTTCAGACACATAATAAATCACATGTACTTTTTTCTTGGCTTTTCTTCAAAAACGCTTAAACCCCTTATATGACGACAGCATCAAATTGACACAATATGTCAATTAGCTGTAAAATAGTAGCAACAAACATTAAATGTAATTCTTGCTCATTGTGAAAAATCATAAGGATAGATTCCGTTATTGATGCTGGGTTCATGCCTTATTTCTCTCCAGCAAAAAGAAACACATCTGTTTGGCTCTGTCTTATGATTTGTATTTATTTCATAAAATATATTACCATTAAAATCAATGCCATTGCCATTAATCAATTCAAAAGAACCAATTTCTTTTGGCTTTTACAAAAACTATGAACCACAACATACCAGAAGGCGATGAACCCGGCGCTCTGTGCCATTGCGTATGGAGGGCCTGAGACTATCCCAGGCTTTGGAGGATCCTTAGCCACAGAAATCTGAATAATACACGGTCGCCTCCACTTTTCCTCTCATTTCTTACAGGAAGCATTAATCCCAGATGTCTGGGGACAGGGAAGGGAGGGTAAAATGCCAGGTGAGGGAACAAGTGTATGACCCGCCACTCTGTCTCTGTCCACCTGCAAACCCACCTCACACAGGAATGGGGTCTTAGCCCACTTGTTCTGTCTGCAGGCACTTTCCATCTTTCAGTAGATGCCACTCAGCACGGCTCTTCAGCTCACAGTTAGCATCTATCCTCGTGAAGAATTCTCGGCTTTGGTGCTCCTGGCTTTTGGACTGGGCAGTTCTGTGCAGTACAGGCTATTGTGTGCAGTACGGGCTGTTCTGTGCATTGCAGGGTCGTTAGCAGGGTCCCTCGGCCCCCTAACTGGGCGTCAGTGTTACCCACCCCCCAGTTGTGACAATCACAATGTCTCTAAGACTGCATGCAACCCTTGGGGGGAAGGTGACCCTCCACTGAAACTCAGGGTAGTGCCCTCTGTACCTTCTGGGTGCTGGTGTAGGCTCTCGTGTTAGCTTTGATTTTCACCTTTACTTAGGATTACATATGCTCTTTTCCAATAGATTTAAACACACAATCCACCCAGTGCGCCCTCCTCTAGGCTCTGACTGCAGTGACAGACACCTCGGGGACAGGGCGAGATGTGAGGAGGGTTGGTGTAGAGTAGAGAAAATGCACTGCAAAGAGGCAGTGGCAGGAACCAGAAGCCAAAGTGCAAATAGGATGGGTGTGTTCTAAAATCCATCTTTCAGACAGGATTTTTAAGTGTTATCCTCAAATTTTATTTTAATTATTTTATTTTATTAATTTATTTTTTAGGGAGAAGGAGCATACAAGTGAATCAGAGAGGGAGGAGAAAAGGAGAGAGAGAGAGAGGAATCTCAAGTAGACTCCATGCCCAGCATAGAGCCCATCGAGGGATTGATCTCACCACCTGAGATCATGACCAGAACTGAAATCAAGAGTTAGGTGCTTAACCAACTGAGCCACCCCAGGGATCTATCAAATTTTAGATCACTCTCCACAAAATGTCCTCCCATGACTTGCCAAAGACACATTTACTGTCTTAAAATAAATAAAAGAAACAACAACAAAAAACATTTTAATGTTTAAGTCATTATAAGTCATAGTGTTATATCAATGAATGCATAATAATTACCTAAACTCACTTGTAACCTCTGGCAGATGCTATGGAATCAACGTATTGTTTATAACTAATAATTTAAAAAAATAGAGCAAATGATTACGTAGAGTAAGCATTTATGCTGCTTTTCCTAAATAAACACTAGCTCAGGGTAAGCAAAGAGCTGATGAGGGGAAATGTGTCTTTATGGAAGACTTGGCAGCTAATAAACACCTAAGTAGAAGTAAAATATCACCACTTTGTAAATCTAATAAATAAGTAAGCCTATGTAATGCTCATCAAATGGTTGATGAGATTTTAAAAAGAGAAAGAAGAGGGAGCAGGCATTACATATTCTTTGATTTTTTTAATATTTAAAAAGAATTATTTCCAATCTTTTGTTGCGGCTTATAGAAATAAAGTTACTTCTAGTATTTGCATTGTATCCTGGATCCATAGTCAATTCATTTATTAATTCTATCAGTTGAGTCTAGATTTATTGAATTTTCTAAATAAACAACAAGGGTGTCTCTAAATAATTATTTTATGTATTTTCTAATTAAAGGCATCTGTGAAGATATCCACGAAGCTCAGGAAGTAAAGCGGGAAGAACACACACACCAACAACATCTGGGCCCATCGGACAGAGTCAGAAATGATGAGCAAATCTCACAAGAAAACATCCCGTCCATGGGACGTTGGGTGAGCAGCCGATTCGCTCTAACAGTGGATGTGGACTGGAAGATCATAGGGGAGCGTGTCTCTGACGGCAGCCAGCACCTACCGGCACGTCCAGGACGTGGTGATGTGGAGATGCGTAAATCAGTGATGCAACATCCATGTATGTGAAATACTTTGTCTTCTCTGTTTACGCAAGTGTTAGCATAGGACCTCAGAGCCAGAAGAGCGTCTTAGAAATAAGCAGACTAGAACTTTGCTTCTGGAAGGAATCCGTATTATTCCTATTAGATAATCCTCCTCCCAAATTTTCTCCACGACCTACCACAGAGACCTGGGAACACTTTATAATAACTGTGTTTCCAAGACTTTAGATCCTGATCCTTTTTTTAAAAGGCAAAAATAGTGCTTGAAAGTGACAACTCGAGGGTCATAAATTACTGAGTAAATAAATTCATTTATTATGGCCTCCAAACAGGTTTTGGTTTTAGAAAACACACAGGGGGGCATTGGTGGCAGGTGAGAGTACCATATTTCATTCATTCATTAGTGCATTGTCTAATCAATAATTATCACAAGTCAGCATATGTGATACCCATCTAAAATAGTATCGTAAATGACCCGTAATGCTTTTATTAAATGTATCATTTATTTTTATGTCTTTTTTTTTTTACACTTTCACATATTTTCCCCTTTGGGATACATGAATTTTCTCTGTTTTTGGATATGTTTGCCAGTATGGCAAGATTTGGCACAATCGTTGCCAGCGTACCTGCTGTCTCTGCTTCTTCTTGTTCATATCAATCCCTTTCATGATACTGTTGTCTCATCAGGTAACACATAGACTTGGCTTAAATTTGTCATTCTTTTATCATAAAAATACACTTATGGTGGTCCTAGAGTTAAGGTTTTTTTTTTTTTAAACTTACTTTAAAATATATTTAGGATCTTAAAATAACATTGTCATTAAAAAAATCTTTCCTTCCTTCAGTAACTCATTAATATGTTTAATTACTAAAATTAAAATGCATATTAGGGGATCTCTGGGTGGCTCAGAAGTTTAGCGCCTGCCTTCAACCCAGGGCGTGATCCTGGAGACCCGGGATCGAGTCCCACATCGGGCTCTCTGCAAGGAGCCTGCTTCTCCCTCTGCCTGTGTCTCTGCCTTTCTCTCTCTGTGTGTCTCTCATGAATGGATAAATAAAATCTCAAAAAAATGCATATTAAATTTTGACTGAAGGTTTATACCTTAGATGCTTAGAGAATGCTTTCTATCCTCTGTGTAGAGGGTGAGTTACGTAATGGGGAAGAGGATCATGGGGTTGCTCTTTTGGGAGAGCCCCATCAAATGACCTTCTGAAACCATGCAGGGAGGACACAGTTGCTGTAGGAAATTCCAGATGGGACTGCCCCCCCCCCCGCCCGCACACACTGCACGTGCTTGAGAATGCCACTTCGTGTGCTCAAGCTCTAGTTTCCAAAACTGTAGGAGGACCCTATGGAGGAAATAGATGCCCAAGGCCTATTTCATGCCTAAAAGTTTCTTACTCCATAAGGAATAGTGGGCCATGAAAACGCAAAGGCATCAAATGCCATTTCACCTTGGACCTTTCTCTGACTCTTCTTGGCAGTGTGACATCCAAAGATGAACTGTAGTGCTGGATTTGGTGCTGCAGCTGCTCCTAGCTGTGGAGCTGGCACTGGCTCTACATTTGTAACCGGTGCTGGAGCTGGAGCTACAGCTGGATGTGGCCCTGCAGCTGATGCTAGAGCTGGTCCAGGAACTGGTTCTACCTCTGAAGCTTTTTCTAGCCCCACAGCTGACTCTGGCTCTGGTGGAAGGTACACTGAAGAAGACCTTTCTAATAGTTGACACTACAAAGGAGACCCAGCTAGTTTAAAATTGCACAGGGGGCTCCTAATCCTGAGACATTCGAACGTACGATGCCTGAAATTGGGTTGTATTGGAGAATACTTAAGCTTACTTTCCTAAGAACACAGTGTAGAACCAGCCTCACCAGTGACCTGGGGACAAATCATCCCCTGGAAGGATCAGTCAACACTGTACGTACTGATGAGAGGACCACTCAAGCTCCCAGGGTGGAAGGAGCCCGTGAACTATGCAGCCTTCCTCCAAATTTACCAATCCTTCTGTCACTCTTTTATGTCTATGATGTTGCTAAAGTTTGGCTTGATTTTCATCTTAAAATGTGTTGTTTCTTTTGCTTCTACCAAAAGGCTGTTAAAGTATAACCTAGTTTACCCCCTTCTACATCACGATGCTAAGAGTTCATTTTTCTGTTAGTTTTAATTTCCCTGCTCCCCAGATCTTCTTCACCCAGTGATTTTGTTTCCTCCCAAGAAGAGGGCTAGGAGTGAAGAGAGAATCATGTTGTGGAAACACAGCCACCAGTAACCTGTGGGCCCCAGAGAAGAAGCTCTCCCTCTCCAGCACGATGGCATCTGGGTATGTTTATCACCTGTGCGCCACCTGCCACACATGTGAATAGGTGTGGCTGAAACTCTACTTTGCTTCTGGCGAGGTGAGCAAATCACCGCTTCTGGGAAGGGTGAAGAAAAAAAGACTCCCTAACCGGCTTCTGTAGAGCTTCTGGAAAGCAGCTTATCCTTTCTCTCACCTCATGCAGGTAAAAGGTAGGTGCTCAAGCACTGCTGGACATGCTGTTTGAAACCAGAGTGCATGGGGGCAGCAGGTGGCAACGGGGAGTCTCCAGAGTCACACCTGCAGCCACTTTGGCCAACCCCATGGGCGCAGGCCCAGGCTTTGGCGTATGAATCCTGACGTCTCTTTTATGTCTGGTTTGGGATCAGTGGAAGTTAAAATAAAGCCATCAATTCTCGTAGATACAGAAGACTTTGCTCCAGGCTTCTGAACTCCCTCTGAATGGCAGCTAATGTTCTCCCGTACACATGAAACTTTGCTTCCTGCAGACACAATGTTTTGAAAATTACAGGCATCCGAAGAAAAGCATGCTTTGAAAGCATATGGATCAATTGTCTTTCACCCTTCCATCATGCCCACGGAGCACGCCCAGAAGAGTGATGTGATAGATGTACAAGCGCGTGTTATGAAAAAGAGTTTACGCGGCTCTTGTCGTGAGAGCTGCCTAGATGCTCAGCGATGGTGAAGCGTGTCCCTACAGATCCCTCAGATAACACATCCCCACTGCAAGGGGAGGGGCACATTACAAGTTAAAACCTGAAGAAGCATCACCAGCGGGCATGGCTCATCTTCTAGTATCATCACGGCCATCATCGTGATGCTTATCACCCTTAGTAGACATTGAGAGAACATCACCACTGAAGTGTTTACACATGTAAAAATAAAGTTAGGCTCTTTTTTTTTTTCCTTCTTTCATGTTGTGTAAGACTTAGAAATGATAACTGCCTGAGACTAGAAAGGGAAAAAAAATATATCAGAGTTCTTTTCAACTTAACCACCATGATTTCCACCTCTGCTGTTCCGCTGTTTGGAAGAGCGGAACTAAGGAAGAGGGGACCCGAGGCATGCCTGCCTTCCTGCCCTGCTGACTGTGCCACTGGCTCACCCGCCTGCCCAATAGCCTCATGAACATGGTTTTTATAATGTTCATTAAACATGTTTACAGATTGGCTGTTTTTTCCATGTCTGAGAAAATAACAATGTTTCCATAAACCGTTTGGTACTGGTGCTCTTACCCATGCCTTGCGTCGCCTTTTGCATTCTTCTGCTCTAACCTTCTTGCATACTTTTGTGTCTTGAGACTCAGGTTTGAGCTGGCCGCATTCCTGATCTGGAAGCCAAAGTTTTTGATTCCAAATCTTCCTATCTCGATTCTTGGCAGCACTGCTGAATTGATGTTAGACTTTTCCCTCATCTAGGCCTTTTTTTTTTTTTTTTTTTTTTGGTCTTTCTACCAAATGTGTGTGTGCATGTGTGTGTGTGTGTGTGGCTTTAGTCTATTGTGCAGTGATATGCTCTCTGTAAGTGCTAATATAATTAATGACTGTAAGCTTGTATTGGCATCTCAATAAGGATTACCAGAAAACTGAGAGCCTGTAAGCCTACACAGTCTGGCAATACCGGAATTTGGGTTTTCAGGCAGGCTACCTTGGTTGTGCCCTATCAGTTACCTACCTTGGGCATGCGCCTACCTATCTGCCTTGGCCTATGCCATGTCTGTTTTCACAGGGCCTTCCTCCCGGCCAGACTTGTGATTATTGCAACTGCTTCACAAACTGTAATGTCTTCTGTGCACAGGAGACTTTATTTCATATAGTTAATCATTATTTTGTGACCATAACTCTTTGTAGATTTGTGCTACTTATTTCAAGTGAGACAGCACTTGCTTAGTGATGTTTTTCTGGAAACCAGGGTTTCTTTGTCCTGAGGAAGAGCCTTGGAGCCATAGTCACCAGGGGAGGAGATGGTGTGCACCATCCTGCTCGTGAAGCATCGTCTGATCCTCGTGGCCACCTGTGATCCGTGCACACAGGGCCCGTTCACCTTTCTGTCTACCCCATGGCACCTTTGGTAAGCCTCATGGCGGAATGTGAGAGTGGTTTAGCGAGGCCGCTGATTCAGCTTTGTAACTAGACGTACACCCAATGTCCAAGGTGGGCAGTGCCAGCTATAAAACATTGTATTGGCAAGCCTGGTTGGACACAATATTTATTTAAGTTGGAAAACAACTTCTTTGGGGGATTAGTTATCAGTCTTAGAAACAGCAGCAGTTCTGATAGATGTTTGTTTTGTTTTGTTTTCTCTTGGGATGTCTTGAAAACTCAAGAGCACACAAATCATGGGACGTACAAGAAAGGTGAGCACAGACCAGCTTTTTAGTCTTTGGGACTCAGCGTCACCAAGATGCAAAGTCTTCAACCTCCTTCATTGTTCCTTTTCTCTCCTCCTCCAGATCTTGTGGCGTTCTCAAGCTCTGTTATTCCTAACGGAGATAAGAAAGGGGTAAGAGAGGTCAGCCTATTGCTGTTGTTGTTCAGCTCTGAGATCTCCAGTGAGGGTCCTGGGAGTATATTCAGGGAGCACTGATTCTTGTGTCCACTGATGCTTCCAATACTACTGTTCAAGTGAACCTCTTGGGAGGATGTGGGGGGAAGCAAGATTGGACAGACAGAGAAGTTGGAAGTTGAACCTCCTTATCGGCAAGACAGATGCTTAGCCACCCTGCCAGGGAGTGCTGGAGCCGAATGACTGAGTATGGTTGTTGTTGGAAGGTGTGGGTGCTCTTCGCCCTCTGCAAGCAGCTACTCATGAACCTGTGCTCTTGGGTGAGACACCTCTTGGGAGAGGGAGTGCTGAAGGAGCCTATAGCTGAACGGTGAGCCCATCTTTGAAGGTGATCACGGAGGCACATCTCTTGTTCCTCCACCATAAGAATGAGGTAACATGAAAGTTCTTTGCCTGATAAATAGGCAGAATACAAAGGACTTTTAGGGCAGTGAACTTCTCTGTATGGCACCGTAATGGTGAACACATGTCATTGTACATTTGTCCAAACCCACAGGATGGACAACACCAAGAGCAAACTCTAATGTAAACCATGAGCCTTGGTTAATAATAACTAACCAATATTGGCTCATTGATTATAACAGATGTATCACTCTTGCAAGATGTTGATAAAGTACAAGGCTATGCATGTACGTGGAAACACCATGCACTTTCTGTTCAATTTTGCTGTGAGCTTAGCACTGCTTTCAAAATTAAGTCTATTAACAACAACAACAACAACAACAATAATAATAAGGAATAGCAAGATGTATTTAAACTGGCTAAAACCAAAATTGTGATCACAGATGTTGTGGTCTCATGTGAGATGTGTAACGGCTCTATGAGAGTGAAGCCTGTCCTTGAATTTAGGTCATCTTGCACTTTTGTGCATTATATTTCTCAGAAAACAAGATAAAATGTAAACGAGACAAAATAAGCAAACCAAAGTACGACCAATATCACTTTGTGCAAGGTAGAAAATGCACCTCTGGGCCAGATGGTTGAGAGTGTCCTCTCCTCCTGAGAGGCTTTCTCCCTCTGGGCAGAAAGCACCGCCTATGCATTAGTGGGGAGTGGAGCCAGGCCTGCATTCCTGTATCGTGCACCAGCTACAGCAGCATGGGACAAAGGCTACACCCCATTCACCATTCACCCAGTGACCCCAGCATTGCACCTGGAAGCACCTCACGCCAGGCATCGTGTCTCTGCATCTTCTCTGCTCCATCGTTCTTCCTTTTCAGGCTCAGCCCCTGGTCTCAGGTCTGACAAACTTGGCAGTTACCAACAGCTGGACCCTTTCTGAAATGTCCACTTGGGGAAATTGGCATCCTAATCCTTGTGCCCTGTCCTTCTAACTGGGTTATGCTCCTGCTGCTTGCCCGTCAGTCCCCAGGGCTGTGGTCCTCCACTTTATCACAATCCTTGCACCTGCCTGGCCCCACAGAGGCCACATGATTTAAACATAAACCACTCCCTTACAAACATCTTTAACTTCATTGCACATTCCCTTGATTATTGTATTTTCCTGCCAATACAGAATCTGCTTAATTATCTTCTTACACCAAATAGCTGAACATCACTGGGCAAGACTCTCACAGACATTTTAGTGCTTCTTCCTGAAATTTATAGTCACAGATCTCAAATAAGCACCTGACATGGGCCAGAAGGGAAAGTGGGGACAGAGCGTGGAGGGACTGCCTTCCTTTCCTTTGCGACAGTGAAGGCATTGCCCTCTGCTGCTTGGACTCCCATCAGAATGATGGGTACATCTGAGAGAGAAGGAACACCAGAAATGCTAGACTGGTTCACTCTAGAAAGGATGGTAAGACCATTCAGTGAAAGAAAGAATAGATCGTGAGTGGCCAGAGCAGGGGATAAAAGCAAACTTATTTAGAACCTGCCAAAGCCTTTTATTGTTCTGAAATGACTTCCAGAACCATGAACCTGACCAAGGGAAAATTATCTGCAGCTCAGCCACACCCAACATCGTGTTTCTCTACCTTTTGGACGCTCTTAGATTAGCCATGCACTCATCATATTTTTCAAATATTTTGGCATCACCTGTCATAGCCCCTGGACAGTTTTCAGTAACAATAAAACTCAGTCTCAACTCAAGGATTATGAGACCGGAAAACATTTGTTGAACATATGGTTTAAATTATTTTTTCTGTGTCTGGAAAATTAGTAGATTTCTAACCTACAGAGAACATAAAAAATATAAGGGTAGATATTTCCCGGTAAAATCGCTCCAACATCATATAATTTATTTGTATAACAGACGATAGATGTGCCTAGATATTTAGCAAAGCTTCATTATAATGTGACAGCTTCCAGATAGAGTATTGAAGGAGATCTCCCTCAGAACGATGCCTGCAACTGATCAAGAATACACATTGCAGATGTGGAAATTAAATTAATATTGAATGCATTCAGTGCACAATCTAGAAAAAAAAAACATCTTTTACTGCAAGATAATCATTTAGTTATATGATATTTTGTCCAAAAACATTTTAATTGGCAAAGCATCATACACTACATGAAAGAGAAAATTAATTAACAATAAATAAGAAGAGATCCCTGGGTGGCGCAGCAGTTTGGCGCCTGCCTTTGGCTCAGGGCGCGATCCTGGAGACCCGGGATCGAGTCCCACGTCGGGCTCCTGGTGCATGGAGCCTGCTTCTCCCTCTGCCTGTGTCTCTGCCTCTCTCTCTCTCTCTCTGTGTGACTATCATGAATAAATAAAAAAATCTTAAAAAAAACAATAAATAAGAAGATAAGGAAAAAGGAGAAGATAGGAAAATAATCTCTAAAAATTAAATAAAATGTGGAAGTGTAATTTATGAATTACTGGAGAATATTAATAAAATGAAAGTTACCATTTTGAATGTTATTTGAAATTCTGAGAAATGTTTCCTTGGCATTTTTTTCCTTACCATCTTTTTTTTTTTTTTTTAAGATTTTACTTATTTATATGAGAGAGAGAGAGAGAGAGAGCATGAGCAGGTGGGGAATGCAGGGGGAAGAGGGAAAGGGAGGAGCAGACTCCTCCCTAAGCAGGGAGCCCGACATGGGTCTCCATCCTAGGATCCTGAGATCATGACCTGAGCCTAAGGCAGATGCTTAACCAACTGAGCCACCCAGGGGCCCCTTTTTCTTATCATCTTAAGTTTCATAGCTTGGTTGTTATGTCTCTCACAATCTGTTCTATAGAGATTCATATGTTACTTTTAAAAATATAGGGAATAGCTTCTTAGCACGATGCGTCTGCTCTGATTTGGGGGGACAGTTCTCACCCTTTCTGGGATTCCAATCAGAATGCATGACTTCTGCGTTTGAAGGAAATCACATTTTAAAATTATTTTTGTTATTAGGGATGAGTATAATTTCTGAGAACAGCAAAAGTCACTGAGTGAAATCTGCTGGACAGGTGTACGATGACAGCTGAAGGAATGGCTTTGGGTTTTAAGAGCAGTGGTGCCTGGTTGTCTTGTGTAGCTAATAAGCTGACTGCAGCAGAGGTTTTCTAAGAGAAATTCCAGAAACTTCTAAAGGAAAGGCAACATCATTGGAAAGGGGTATCATTTCTCCAGTTGATTACTCGGAAAAAGAAAGTTCACATAAACCCACATGTGTGTCTATGTTTATCTAGAAGCTGCTTCTATGAGCTGGAGCTCCTGGTTTGAGAAAAACAAATAGGCATGACCACTGGATCCTGCACCAGGAGAAAGAGATGAAAAGGGACATCACAGAGACAACTGGTGGGATTTAAAAATAGACTGCAGATTACGTGATGTTATTGTATCAATATTCAATTGCTGGGTTTGGTAATAAGCTATTCTTGGGGTTATGGATGACAGGGCCCTTGTTAGAGTACACACACTACAGTATGAGGGATCACTTGACTTAAAACTACTCTCAACTAGCTCAGAAAAATCATGTAAGTGCACTTGCACATACACATGTGTGTAAGCATGTGATGTGTATATATGTGTATATGAGTTCTCAGAAGGGCTGTTTCAGTGTTCTTCCATTCTTGCAACTTTTCCATAAGTACACAATTATTTCCAAAGGTTCGAGCCCCAAATAACAAAGAGAAGCTGTCTTTGCACATGAATATGTGTTTACATGTGTCCATGCATGCACATTGCGTGGGTAAGTTTGAAAACAAGTCATTTTTGCATGTACAAAAACTTGGGGGAAAACATCTATAATAACATTTTAAAGCTCACCAGCCATTATCAGTATTTCGAATAATTTCTTCTAAAATCTTTACAATTTGTAGATTATTATATAATGTAGGGTGGATTTTGTCATTTTTTTTTCATAATTGCACACCCTGATTTTTTCATTTCACATTTTCCTTAAGTCCTTTCCACATGACTAAATATTATGCACCATTCTATAAGGCGACACATTGCATATTTGGAATTGTGTTGTTCAGAAAGCAGGTCCTGCTACTGCGTATTTGGGAGGCCGAGTGACATAGTAACCGGCTCACAGACTGCAGGAGTCTGTTTGTACTTTGAAGTCAATTCTTGATTTGTGGTTTATTCTTGCAATGGTTAACTTTAAGCATTAACTTGGCTAGATTAGGGTGGCATTTTGGGGATCAAATGCCAATCTAGATGCTACTATGAAGAATTTTTAAGATGTGATTAATACTTACTAATCAATGGACTGAGTAAATAAATACCCCTTCGTAATGTGGGTAGGCCTCTTACAACCAACTGGAGGCCTGAAGAGAGAAGCATGTAGGGCCCGGGAGGAAGAAGAGGTTCTTTCTCCGGGGTCCCAGCTTACTGGCCTGCTATGTACATTTTGGACTTGCCAACACTCACAATCTCACAAACCCATTTCTTAAAATAATCTATCTATCTATCTATCTATCTATCTATCTATCTATCTATCATCTATCATCATCATCATCATCATCTATCATCTAACTGTCAATGATCTACTTATCTATGTTCTCTTTCTCCTATTTCTCTGGGGAGCCCTGAATAATATAGCTGTCCACTTTGAGTAAGTTAGTCAACTGATTTTTGCCTCTGTTTTCCCATCTACAAAATAGAAATAACAATAGTACTTACCCCAAAAGATTGATATGAGCACAAAATACGTCATACTTCAATGTGCTTAAAAATTATCTGGCTGACCTCACAGCTAGTGGACGCTAGCTCTTTTTAATATAGATACTTTTTTCCAGTCTGGAAACACTGTTAATAGCATCAGGGTATGCATCCCAGTGCATATATTCCCCTATGTATTCTGGAGCGTCTCCTCGGTGGCTACCAGGGTCAGTTTCAGAAGCTACATGACACAGCCTCCGGCGCTGCTCTGACATCCCACCTCATCATGCCCACACACACTTTATGACCATCCCTTTGATTTACTGGAGTGCTCTCCCCCAGGGCTTCACTATGCGTGTGGTTCTCCCTTCCTTCCAGGCTGAGGCCTTGTTCTGATGCATCTACTCTAGTTATTTCGTAATGGCTATTTTCTTATAAGACCCTTCTAGATACTGAATCAAACTTAAAACCCATTGTGTTTTCTTTCTTTGATGTCGCCTTTTTGCTATTTTGAGTGTTAAATTTGAGTTGTTTTGTCTGGTTTATTTGGAAATACAAAGACATACTCTGTCTATCACAAATAACGGAGATTGGGTTTACAGAGTAAAATAGAAGCACACAGGATGAGGGCCAGGGGTGAGGTGGCCTGGCCTGGTGAATCTGTGTTTGCTGTCCAAGCTATGCTGGCTGCTGATTTTGCCATGTGAGTGAACACACAGAGTTCTTTGTGAACACACTGGGGATCTCTGGGCACTCTCATATGAGTCACTTCTCATGACTGCCTCTAGCACTGCTTCTGCAGCTCCTGTCTACTGCCTGTGTGCTGTGCTTGGCTCCAACGACCTCCTGATGATGTTCTTCCCACCCCCTCTCTACATGAGGAGGCTCAGTCCCCTGAAGTCTTCAGACTGTCTGCTGAGAGGCTCAGATCAGGACTGAGCAGCGGCATCCAGGGCAAGGTGTTCATAGGGGCAGTCCAGAGACTGTCCATGGCCCAAACATGGACACAGGGGCCAATATAACCAGGTAGGAAACAGGGCAACTGGCCTCTCATAAGGTAGGGATACTTTGCACTGAGGCTTCTCAGTGCCGCTGACTGACCACATTCGACTCTCTGGGGACCTAGGTGACAGTGTTTCCACTCCCTTCACCAACCTTATGAAACATGACTGAGTTACCTCCTGAGGTCACACTTCTCCATCATAAACAGAATTATGTATTTTAAGGTGTCAGTGAGGAAACAGAGTCCAACAAGAAGCAATTGCTTCTCAAGTTTAATTTTTAGGACTTTGTGCATGTTTGAAAACAGAGTTCATATAAAATCTGCTGCACTTACTTGCTTTATGCTTTATTCTAAAGGAAAATGTCTCATTAACCTGTGGCTGATATTATTATAACATCTTTTCCTTGATTACGAAAGAGAAGAGAATAATTTCCATATGGTTTACAAATTTATTTTATGATAAATTAGTTCCATCTTTTACCTTAGCAAAGCAGATACAGAGAAGAGCAACTTCAGCAGAATATGAAAAATAGTAAAGAAAACAAAGGAGTGAGTGTTTGCTTTCATGCACTTTGAGCATCGCTCTGCCTTTTGGTGCCAGGGCTCTGGGAGCAGCCGTGGGGTGGCTCTGGAGCAGCTCCAAAGGCAAATCTTGGTTCAGCTCTCCTACGGTAACCATGCTGATGTCTGTAAGCATTGTTTAAATGCACCCACTTGAGCCAAGGGAGAAAGTTCCAACCCTTCACATGAACTCAGTGGGGCCGTCTGGCCTCCCTTACCCTTAACCTGGCAGCCTTGTGACAAACCATGCTCTGCTTTGCTTTCTCCCCAACCCACCCTGGGCCATCTTCCTGGCACATATATACAAGTGGGTCTGTATGCATGTGTACAGGTGTATATATGTACATGTGCATATATACATGTGTATGTGTGTATACCTGTGCATGTATGTGTATGACATGTATATACATGCATATGCATGTGTGCACAGGTGCATATATACATGTGTATGCAAATTTGTGATATAGGAATGTGTGCATGTGCATATGTATATGTGTGTGTGTGCACCTGTGTGTCTATATATGCATGTGTATGTGTGTATACATAGATATTTCATATCCATTGATGTTTTGCAGAGTCCAGACAAATCAAATTAAATAAAGAAATTGATGATTAATGGACCATTGCCCCCTTTGTGTATAACCTTGTTTTATACAAGGATAAGTTTCTTCTTTCATGGTCAGCTTTATAGCCTTTACTCTGCTGTAGAGAAAAGCTACCATATTATTTTACTTCACCTTCACCTGACTAAGAATAAAGCAGATGTAAGTTATAGGAGGCCCCTGTTTAATCTTTCATGATTATCTAGATTCTGTTTATGATTTCCACTGATCAAAATGGGCGCCACCAAAAGTAATATGCTTCGTGACTGGCTTTCTGTAGCCGGTGTGGCGAGATGTTTCTTCAGTCAGTATTGTGACGCTAACTAAATCATCTGCTGTAACACCATGCAGCCAAGGAAAAATCAAGAGAAAAAAAAAATCTATACTTAACGCTTAAATTGCCAGCTTCATGCAGTATTTAAGGTAACACACACAGGACTGCAGAATGAGATCAGTAAAAATGTATCTGTATTTTTCTTAATATCCTTCAAAAGAAACCATGATCTGTTATACAGAATTACTTTATCAAAATCACAATTCATTATTTAATAAAATGAATAGGCATTATTTGATCAAAATACATAATGTAGAATCTTTATGTGCTGAAACTAACAAGGTTTGTTTTAAATTTCTAATTGCTTCTGGTCATAATTCTCATTTTCCTAGAATTATAATCCAGATACATATATATATATATATATATATATATATAATTTTTTTTTACCTTTACATAAAAATAGCTTTTTAATGTGTGATCCATGCTTGAAGACTTTACAGGCACACTGGAATCACAGATTTTAAAAGTCTTCAGACTTCCTTTGTTTCTGAAAGCACAGATAATTGGTAATATTTTTATGACTTTACTATGAAAGTACATTGAAACATTTAATAGCATTAGCATCACTTTGTAATACAAGAAAAATAAAATCAGCTACTTTCTAAACTACTGAGCTTTTTAGAGTAGGGCTTATTTACAAATGCCTTAAAGCTATGTTCCCATAAGCATCAAGAAACTGTAGAGATGCAACGAGCTTATGGGCACAGAAAATGAAGTCATCACCCTGGCGCCATCGGGCTGGAGAGAAGGCTGTAGTTCTGGAAATCTCTTTTCCTCATTTTATCAGAAAGCAGATGAAATGAAGAGTGCTTCCAGGTTCCTGCAAGTGTTTTTGAATTTCTAGTAGGAATTTCAGACTTTTTTAACTGAGCATTTTAAGCAGCCATAATTTTAAAATCGTATTTTGACAATTTCCCATGAACCAGTGTAATGAGTCTGCATAAATCATGTACCCTTTGAGAACTGCCGTTAACATACCCTCTGAGCTGAGGATGCACATGCCAGAGCCTTCCCGTCCCCTCATTGTCACATGGCTACCAGACCCCAGCTCTACGTGGATCGAGGCCCCTTCCCCACACAGCCAGCAGCACCTTTTCCAAATCTAAACATCACTGGGTGTGGTCCTGGGACTTCCTGAGCTGGAGCAAGCTTCCTTAGCCCTGCAGGCTTGGCTCCGTTGCCTCTCCATCTTCTCTGGAACTGATTCTTCTCTCCTGGGATCTTCCCATCTCTTCAAACACCTTACATAATGTCCTGTTTATCTCTGATAATCCCCCTTATCTGAAGTCTGTTTTGCCAAAGATTAATATAATTCTCCAGTAGAAGTAGTGCTAGTATGCTATGGATTTTTCTTTTCCTTTAGTTCTAAAGTATCCGTTTTCATATTTATAGGAGATTTGTTATAGACAACATATAGCTGTGGCTTGTTGTTTTTGTCCACTCTGAAAAACCTCTGTCTTATTATCGATTTTTTAGACCATTCATATTTAAAGTGATTATTGGCATATTTGTTTGCACCGTTTTCTATGTGATCTGCTTAGTTTTTCCATATCCCTCATTTTCTGCCTTCTCTAATTTTTAAAAAAAGATTTTACTTATTTATTCATGGGAGACACAGAGAGAGGGGCAGAGACGCAGGCAGAGGGAGGAGCAGGCTCCACACAGGGAGCCTGACGTGGGACTCGATCCCGGGACCCAGGTATCATGACCTGAGCCAAAGGCAGATGCTCAACCGCTGAGTCACCCAGATTTCCCTGCCTTCTCTGGTTTTGATTGAACATTTTATAAGATGCTCTTTTGTCTTCTCTCTTAGCAGGTCAATTGCACTACTTTTAAAAATATTTTTTTTTTTTTTACTTTTAAAAATATTTTAATGACTGCTCTAGAGTTTGCAACTTCTATCTTACAATTTAGATTTATCTTCAAGTAACACCATTTGCTTCATAGGTGGTACATCTATTTCAAAACAGATTATTCCCAATTACTCCCTCCCACACCTTATAACACTGCTGTCATTTATTTCTCTTTTACATATACAGTAATCACCCAGTACACTGTCACTCTTGAGACTTTAAACAGTTACCTTTTAGATTAAAAAAAAGATATTATTTCCCTCTGGCTTGTTTCAACATTCTCTCTCTCTCTCTCTTTTTGAAAATGTAATGGCAGTTTGAAATTAGAAAAACAAAACAAAACAAAACAATCCAATGTTGAAGAGAAAGAGTCCGAGGCTGAGGAAGCACCTCTCTCTCCTCTCCCTCCACAGATCTGCATCATCCTGTCCTTAGTGTGAACAGCTGGACGTGGCTGTGGCTTGAGGATCGTCCAGCTTCCTCCATCACCCATATTCATTTGGATGACAGGGTGAAAGGGAGCTGGCTTTCCTCATTCCACTTGGTAGGCACACTTACTACAAGCCCGTGCAATGAATGGCTGAATGAGAGAATGGAGATAAACAGGTCTTTCAGTTATCCTCGGCTCCTTGCCCAGGGGGGAGTATTTGTGGTCCACATGTGGTTTTTCTATGTCTCTGCATTTTTTTCCCACAAGGAAGCTATTGCAATAATAGTTCAGAAGAACAATACTGAGGCTCCTGGCTGAGAGCTAGGAAGAGAATGAAGACAAATGTGAGAAAAGAGAAGGAACAACAAGATAGACTCTTGTGAAACCCTTTATGAAGGGAAGGTGGAAGCGGTGGGAAAGGGTCTAGCAGGTGAGTCTTCTCAGTGGAAGAAGCCAGGAGACCCCCTGGCAAGCATGGAGAAGGTGGAGAGCATTACCCAAGGAGAAACAGAGTCAAGGTCTCAAGGCGCCCAGAGGCTGAAGAGCCTGAGGGGCTTACAGAAGGCATGGCGTTGGGGCAGAGTGCATGGGGACCCTCTCCCCAGTGCACCCAAGGGTAGGGCGATGCCGTGTGGAACAGAATCAGGAGTCCGCAGCCCCAGACATCAACTTTCCCCCAGAGAGATTAGTCTGCAAGAACAGAATGGTGGTGCTGGTGGTGAGGAATCAATAGAATAAAAACTCACTCTTCCTTAAGAATGAGAAAGACTTCTCATAGAAAAACAGGTTTTTGCACATGTGCAGCACATCTAAATACCACGTTGCTAAAATAAACAGCACTCGGGGGTGGGGGGAGTAGCTGCTTTTCAATTTCTAGCTTAAGCTGCCTTAACCCCGTGAGTTGACAAATCAGATTTTATTTCTGTGTGTCTGTTTTCTCATGTCCTTTTTATAAAGTCTTCGTTAGGTGTAACAGTTAACAATTAAAACAACTTTAAGGGAGAAAAAAAAACCTCATAGTTCAATGCGAAAGGCTATATTTGTGTTTTATTATTAATAATTCATTAGCCTTTAATAAAATGTAGTTTTAATTTTCTACATGTGCCTTGACCAGATTCTTATGATCACTTGTTGCGCAACATCCCCTTGCCGTGTGCAACAAATCCTGCCCATCTGTGCTCTGCTCAGGTCTCTCCAGGCTTCTGTAGCCTGTTAGTTCACCACCAACCTTTTGGACTTCTTTTTCCATCCCCTCACTTTTTTAACTTACTTTAAGTACTTATGACCCTTTAGATGTGAGTATGATGTGGAAGGTTACCCCAAACACCAAATCCATGTTGCTAATGTGGAAGATAATCTTCGTTAGGCATGTGCAAAAGTAGAGCGTGCAGTTTCATGTGGAAAGGCAGGAATTTGTGCATGAGCTCCCCTGAAATAAGGCGTGCGTAAGGCTCTCCTGAAGAATAAGACTGCAGGAAGGTATTTCCTATATGCTCTCACAAATAAGTGCTAATTCCATCTACAAGAACGCAGTGACATGGGAGCGCCTGCGACCAGGGTAGAGGATGCTTCTTCAGTCTTGCTTGTGGGTTCTATTGTGCCGTCTGCAAAGACAGAAACGTACTTCTCTACCTTTATGCTCAAGGACTGTAAACAGGCGACTGTGTTCTTATGACGATGGTTCTTGCTGTGGACAGACAAGATGCTTTCCCAAAGTGAGAGGTGTTGACCATTGAGGAATGGGTGTCATTTTTCAAAGACCAACCGTCTCAGTGTAGACACATCCCCTCAGATCTGCCCACTGGGTAACCTGGGTCTAAGAATCCCGGGAGTCTGCAGAAACGGATCTTTGAGTTGGGATGAACTTTTGAGATGACCTAGTCTAACATTCTCACTTCTCAAACGCCCATGTGTACAGTCTGTCCCCCTCTGTTATAAGAAGGAGGAGGTCTTCTCTGAACCCATCCAACATGTTATGGGCAGGGGTCCATGGCACTTACTACTACCACCGTGCATGGAGTGACTTTCAGAGCAGTTAATGTACTAACTGACCTACAGGTTTACCTACATACCCATCCACCTGTCAGTCTTGGAGAACAAGGTCTCTGGTTGATTCACACTGAATCCTCTGGGACACAAGGCCATGTGCCTGTGAAGAAAGGACATTCAGAAAGTGTATATGACATGGACCCCGCAACAAGTCGGCTATGTAGATGAAAATGTCAAAATTCACTTAACGTCGAAAGCTTTGACCAAAATCTCAGAGTTATGAAAATAATTACACCAAGGATCCACATTCCTGATTTCCAGTCCTGCTGTATTCTTTCTAACATACCTCATTTCCTCTTTAAATTTATACAAAAGGATTATTGAATTTCACTTAAGGACTTCTTGAGTTTTCAATGCTTAATTATGGAAGTGACACTCTATGCTTTGGTCATCTTATAAAGCTGAAAAACCTCATCCTCAATGACATGTAAAGAAAGAATTATGAATTGTCTTCTTTGTGTCTACGGACATCACATTTAAAGAGGATGCTAGGATGTTCTGCACCGGTGGTTACCTGGGAAAGCTTCCAGAAACACGTTTGTGGCTTTTCTGAGTGTAGGCAAAATAGTGTGGGAGCTGACTGGGTTTGCATAAGGTGTGTTGTGGATGAAGAACAGACGTGAATGTGGTTTGATTTGTGGACCCCGCCCCCCATCCTCTGGTGAAACATGTATACTGAACTGTTAAAGTACTTAAACATCAAGCCTCCATTTCCCTAAAAACACTTTACAGCTTCCAAGAAGGGAGGAACTTCAGGGTGGAAATAGAAGTGAGCCTTCAGGAGCTTCCTCAAGGGAGTAACCTGTGTGCTTACCCTCTAAGCACCTGCTGACACACAGGATGGTTCCAGGCATGGTGTGGGTGCCAGGGCTCCAGTCTTTGGGGTCATTCACTGGAGAGTGGGCACGATGGTGAGCAAATACAGAGAACACTGCAATGTGGTACATGCCTTCTTGGACATGTAGGCAAGGGTCTAAGGGAGCCCAGGTAAGAGGGCTGTTCCTCCTGCCGGCCGGCCCAGGGACATCTGTCCAGAAGGGTGGCATTGCAGGTAGGCCAGCATGAGGGAGGACTCGCCACGGTTGTACCAGCACAGGTAGCAGCCCTGGGGCCGCGGGAGAAGGACACAAACTCAGAGGCTCCGGAGGTGGTTCTGTGTTGCCTGCTTCATACGTCAAACATGTTTAATCGCTCCTTTTGCTAAATCCATTTATTTATTTAAATATAATTTACCAAAGTGTTAGATGTCCTTTTCAATAATTTAGAACATGGACACAGTAACAGAATCGCAATGCATTCTAATTCCCAAATCCTTCCTTCCTCCCATCACAGGTTGGAGGGTGTGTTGGGCCAGACTCTCCTGATGCCCATCTCTCCCTCCCGCTGGAGAAGGGCATCACCACCTGAACTGGGGGTATGAAGGGCACGGCATGGGCGGAGTTAGAATATATTTAAGGCACTTGAGCATTAATCTGAGTCAATGCTAAATGAAGAAATAACAAAAAGATAGAAAAGTGTCTGCTCAGAAACCTGTCAGAAGTCCCG
This sequence comes from Canis lupus dingo, assembly GCF_003254725.2. Classification (NCBI taxonomy): domain Eukaryota; kingdom Metazoa; phylum Chordata; class Mammalia; order Carnivora; family Canidae; genus Canis; species Canis lupus. The sequence goes on along the minus strand of NC_064259.1, from coordinate 3,200,383 downwards.
AAACTCCGACGTGACAAGTGCTGTGCAACCAGACCGGCCCGAGAGGGGGATTCCTACCCCTCCTCACTGTTCCTGAAATGGTCCCATTTAATTCTCCTAATGAAACTCTGAATTATAGTAGGTCCCCTAAAGATCAATAGTAAGTTATCACTTTAGAATCTTCCAACAAAAGTTAATGTAAACCATTTTCACTATAGACACTGGGCCAGGCACTATCGGGTGTCTGAAAACGTAGGAAGTATGGCCTGGACCTCTAAGAACACAATCTGCCCATGAAGACGCTGCCCGTGGGCGCTTGAGGGTAACACCTGGGAAGACGCAGTCTGCACAGTGACACCCGAGGGGCACACGCATGGGGGTAGACGCTCAGATGAGGTTTATTTAAACATGTTGGCTGAGCTTTTAGGTTCATAGATGGTAATAGCAATGAGAATTAATAGATGAATTGGCATGAAATGAACAAGTGACTTTAATGAGACATGTGAACTTATTTCGCTACTTTGCATAATTAAATTACAGCTGGATTTTATAAGAAAAAAAGGAAAAATGTGAATTACGAAAAGAAAAAAAAAATCTGTCATCTATTTCTCTTGAGTCACAGTGCAAAGCCCTGAAATGGTAGCGAGATCTGTAATTATGACTTATTAACAGATGGAGTCCCCTGGAATGTATTAAATTGTATTTGAACACAGAAGATAGTCTTCTGTGCCCCGCCCCCGACCATTCCTACGTTGAAACTTAACCCCTAATGTGACAGAGGTGAGGCCTTTGGGAGGTGATTAGGTCATGAGGGGGAACCCTGAGGATTGGGGTTAGTGCCCTTAGAGAAGGGACCCTACGGAGCACTGCTAACCCCTCCCAGCAGGTGAGGACCCAAGTCTGAGATGTGCAAGAGGCCCCTGAAGTGGCCACGTGCACTCCGAGCTGGGACCTCCAGCCTCCAGAAGTGTGAGGAATCAGGTACGCTCATTTATCCCCTACTGGGTGTTGACGGCCCAAGAGAATCGGGATTATGTGGCTCCTTGTAGCTAAGCAGCTTCCTGACCTCCCTGGCTCAGGACACCCATCTGCCTCTGCCAGTGGTGATGCATCTGTCTTACCTCCTTCCCCAGATCATTGTGTAAATACAGTTTTCCTGATAAACAGGGAGTTACTATTGATCGGGCTGTGTCCATTATTAAGGACATTTATTATTATCCAGGTAATAAACTGGAAAGATTCCTGAGTACCCCCTGACAACTTCTTTCATGTCACAAGCACACATTGTCATTTAGTTCTTACACACCGCCCACAGACGTGGCGATTACCATCCTCGATTTACCAAGGAGAAGTCTGTGGCTCTAGGGTTCCAGATGCCTCGTTTTAATTAGTAATCCAGCTAATAAAACAAGATGAAATCAGAGAGGGAGACAAACCAGAAGAGACTCTTAATTATACGAAACAAATTGAGGGTCTCTGGAGGGGAAAGGGGTGGGCCACGGTCGGGGTCACCGGACGATGGGCATGAAGGAGTCCACATGAGGGGATGAGCACTGGGTGTCGTGTGCAGCTGATGAATCCCTGACTCCTACCTCTGAAACCAAGCATACCTTATATGTTAATTAATTGAATTTAAATGAAATGTAAAATAAAATGAAATAAAAGATGAATGGGTAAAGAAAAAAAAAAATAATACGTAGTCATATAGCTGTGATGGCAGTTAAGGAACAGAACCCAGGGCCACTGGACCACAAGCAGATGTTCCCTTCTCCAAGCCATGCTGCTTCCAAGGCAGGACAGACTCAGACCGACGTGAAGTGGCCGAGACGGTGCGGTCCCATTCGGACGCTAACCCACACGCTCCTTGTCCAGCTCAATCTGGAGCCATCTTTCGAAATGCCAATGTTCCCTTCACTAAAAACTCCTAAGAAATGAGAATACGGAGCTTCCTGACTGTTTTTAAGCATGCTTTAAAATATAGATTTCCACCGGCTGTTGTACTAATACTGTATGTTGGCAAATCAAACGCCAATAAAAAAAAATATACCAAAAAATGTAGATTTTCTTGTTTAGTCTCTTGAAATGAATGAGCTGGTCTCCTCATCTCAGAGGTTGGAGACTGCAGGTCTGTAGAATTTTGCAGGAATTTGTGAAATTAGCAATCGCCTCCAGCATCCTTGCCTCAGGTGGGGACCCTTTCAAGGAGGTGGCTGTGGGGATGACTGGAGAGAGGCTGATGTTTTGAAAACAAAACTCTTGGCATTGTCCCCAGGGCCAGGTTCCCCGGGGGCTATGAGGTGGTTCAGGAGCTTTGGGTTTAAAAAGAAATCCTTGCTGACTTCAGGCTACAGAGATTTGGTTCCAACAGGCAGCACCTACTTCAAAGGGCTCCCCCAAAGGATGCCGAGCATCTCCAGCTGCTGGTCTTGCTTTCTTCATATTTCCTCTAAAGCTTAAGCCCAAATAGTTCACCTGCCTGAGGACACTGGGGAAGGGGGCACCAGACAAGGCGGTTGCTTGCAGATGGAAATGTGGGTGCTGCAGAGAAGGATACCCCTAACAGCATCCAGCTCCAGGGAACATTTCTCATGCTCAAGGAGTCAAGGAGTGACACAGAACAAGCTCTGGCCATTATTAGCTCCAGCAGGAGAGACCTCCATCTAAATCTATTTGTCAAAATCCTTCCCTTTCCACTCCTTTAGCAAATATGATGTGTGATATAGTAGAGTTCTCCAGAGAAATAAAATCAATTGGATACATATCTATCATCTATCTATCATCTATCGAGAGATCTATAGATGGATAGATAGAGATGGATAGATAGATATATCAGCTCACAAGATTGTGGGGCCTGGAGACCTGGAGAAGAGTTAGTGTGACAGTTTTGAGTCCAAAGGCAGTATAATTCCCTCTTCTGTGGGAGAGAAGAGTCTTAGTTCTGTTGGAGGCCTTCACCTGATTGATTGAGGCCCACCTGCATTGGGAAAGTAATCTGGTTTATTCAACGTCTACTGGTTTAAATGTTAATCCCATCTAAAAAACACTTTCAAAGAAACATCCAAAATAATATTTGGCCAAATATCTGGGTACAATGGCCCAGTCAAATTGACACAAAAATCACCCACTGTGTGTGGTTTCATCTGTATTCAAGTGAGGACTCTTGATTGTCTCTTAAAGTTGCAGAAGCCATTGAGCTGTGATCCTTTTCTTCCAACCTCTTACCTTCATAAGGAAGAAAACCATCATCACTCCCCTGAGCACAGTAAGCCTTATGCAGCTTCTGAGAATGTGTGTGCACATAAATGCATCTTGGATGGAACGTGAGTCAACTTCCTCAAACAGACCAGGTGGTTCCCAGGTAAAACAGGATTAATCATAACACACGCACTTCTTAAAATGTTTCTTCTTGGTAAAAAATAAATTCACTCACCCCTGTAATTTTGTTTCATTTTCGTTTTTTAGCCGAGCAAATACTGTGACTTCAAATGAGACGTCAATACACAGAAAATAAGAGGATGGAAATGCAACCAAATCAAAGGATCCACACCCCTGAGAATCTTACTAACAATATCCCGTGACGTTGTTCACGGTGTGACACTTTAGGTGTCAACCCATTATTTCAACCTTTGCCATGTTTGCAAAGAAGCAGCTTTCCTTTTTACTTCGAGAAGTGGTTTTCACGTGAGATCTTGATGGAATTCCTAGAGCTGTTGGTGGCTCAGACTTAACTGGAGGTGATGAGCTTCCCCTGTCACTAATAGCTTTCACTTCACCTTTCAGCAACTGTCCACCCTGAGAGGGTCTCTTACTTTATTATGACAGTGCAGGTGGCTTGTAAGCCAAGGAAGACCTTCATATCTTGAAACCAAAGACATGACTCACCTTAAGATTCTTGATTACAAAATGAATTGAAAAGCCAACAAGCGTCTTTTGTCATAGGACTGGTCAACCAGGACCTTCCTCTGCACCCTTTACGTTAGCCGCTCTCCGCCCAAGCACAGGGTGCTGCCTTTTGGAGAAGTCCCTTGGCTTACAGTCCCTTATCCCATCACTCCCTGTTCCCATCGCCCAGGTACGTGGAGCTACGGAAGTGAGGTTACTTCCATTTCTACAGTCAGCGTTGCCATCTATTCCGCTGGGATGTTCAGAGTGTCCCATGACTATAGAGCTTCATGTCCATGAAAATAGACAGGGATAAGACAATGATAAGGTGCATCAAGCTCACAGACTAGCTCAAGTACAGGAGCGATAATGTATCTGACACAAATTATCTGAGATGAGGGGAAGACACAAAAATAAATAAAAAATAAGCTTTCTGTGATTTTTCATTCTTGACGTGTGTATTCCCTTTACTGTCAGATTTCATAACAGTGTTAGCTGCTTCGCCTGGCAGAGGAAGCGAGCTGTCTTTTGTTATGACTTACGAGGCCACTAATCCTGTGTCTAGCATGCCACCAAAACCATCCTCAAGGCTCCAACCCCAAATACCTCCACATTGGGGTTTAGGGCTTCCACATATAGGCTTTTCAAGGACACAAGCCTTCAGCCCAAGCACCTTTCTTGGACCTAGGCTCACCTCCACTGTTTTATACCCCTTCTTGAAAATTTAGCTCGAGTGTCACTTCCTCTGGGAAGCCTTTCCTGACTACATCGGATTCGGGCACCATTTTGAATTTGGTCCCATAGTAGCCTCTTCTTCCTTCTGTCTCAGCAAACCTGCCGTACTTGTCTATCACTGCTGTCATTGTACTACGAGACCCTCATTGAAGGGAACACTGTCTAGACTCTGTTCTCATTTTCATCTCTCCTCCTACTACTCCCATAATCACCACCATTTCTTCCCTGCTGCCTCCTGAGCTATAAGCTAAATGCTCATGGTGAACCTGGCATCTTGCCACATGCTCTACATGCAGTATGTCATGTTGTCTTCCTGACAACTGTATGACATAAGTAATACTGTTATTCCTGTTCTTTTATTTCTCTATTGAGGTATAATTGGCACACATCATATAAATTTCAGTGAGAGAACATAGTGATTTGATATTTGCATGTATTATGAGATGAGTCTTGTTAACATCTGTCACCACACATAGGTACAGAGGGTTTTTTTTCCCCCCTTGGAATGATAAGTTTTAAAATTTACTCTCTTAGCAACTTTCAAATATGCAGTACAGTATTATTAACAATAGTCATGATGGTGTACATCATGGCCCCAGGATTGACTTATTTTGTGACCAGAATTTTGTGCCTTGGATCCTTTTCACCATTTTGTCCACTCCTACCCTTGTCTCTGGCAATTACCAATCTCTTCTCTGTATCTATGAGCTTTTTTTTTTATTCTATATACATGTGAGATTATATGATATTTGTCTTTCACTGTTTGACTCATTTCACTTAGAATAAAGACCTCTGGGTCCATTCTGACAGGTGTGAGGTGGTATCTAATTGTGGTTCTGATCTGCATCTCCCCAATGTTGAGCTAAGTGCAGCATTATCACGTATCTGTAGGCCATCTGTGCATCTTCTTTAGGAAAATATCTATGCAGTTGCTCTGCCCATATTGTAATTGGATTATTTGTGTTTTAGCTATTAAGTTGTAGGAGTTCTTTATGTATTTTAGATATTAATCCCTTGCCAAAGATATGATTTGTGAATATTTTCTACAATTCAGTACTTTGTCTTTTCATTTGTTGATGGGTTCCTTTGTTGTTCAAAAGCTTTTTAGTTTTATGTAGTTCTATTTGTTTATTCTTTGCTTTTGTTGCTTTCACTGTTGGTGTCAAGTCCAAAAAAACATTACCAAAAAGAATGTCAAGATGTTTACCTCCTATGTTTTCTTCTAGGAGTTTATGGCTTCTGGTCTTCCATTCAAGTCTTTCACCCATTCCAGTTGATTTTTGTACATGGTATAAGTAAGGTAGTGCTTCAATTTCTTTCCAGTTTTCCTAACACTGTTTATTAAAGACACTGTCCTTTCCTGGTTCTTTATTCTTGGCTTCCTGATTATAAATTAGCTGACCATATATGCATGAGTTTATTTCCGGTCTTTTTATTATGTTCCATTTATCTCTGTGTCTGTTTTTATGCCAATACCATACCATTTTGACTAGGATAGCTTTGTAATAGAGCTTGAAAGTAGAGTGGATTCCTCTAGCTCTGTTCTTTTCTTTCAAGATTGCTTTGGCTATTCAGGGTGCTTTGTGGATCTCTACAAGTTTTAGAATAGTTTATTCTGGTTCTGTGAAAAATGCTATTAGAATTGTTTTTCTTTGTAATTACACTGTTTAACTCAGGCACACGGGAAGTGAAGTCCTGATATGTTGTTTCATTGTATTTGTGGATCCTCATCATAGATTTTGATGATGAAAATAACATTATCAGCCAAAACGTTCTCCTCCCTCAGGTGGGTGAGATCTGGCACATCAGTACCAGTCCTGCGGACAGAGGCTTGCTGGCCACCTGCTACAACAAACTTGAGTGTTCTCGGGGTTTCTATGCACCTGCAACCTGGGGCTTACGTGGCCACTGGGTCAGCACATGACCCAGTTACGGGGTTAGTGATGGGCAGAGGTGCTGCGCTCACAGGGAAGCTGTGATGCCGTAGGTGGACGCTTGCTGCAGGGAATATGACCCGCAGCCTGAGGCTAGAAGCCGGGATCAGGGCTGTTCCAGCAAGTACTATTCGAATTTGGATATTAGAAAAATGCCAATGCAATTTTGCCATGCATTGAATCTGTAGATTGCTTTGGGTATTATGGACATTTTAACAATATTATTTCCTCCAATCCATGAATGTGAAATATCTTTTCATTTATTCATGTCTTCAATTTCTCTCATCAATGTTTTATGGTTTTTCAGTGTACAGATCTTTTACCTCCTTGGTTAAATGTATTCCTAGTTATTGTATTCTTTTTGGTGAAATTATAAATGGTATTGTTTTCTTAATTTCTCTTTCAGGTAGTGTATTATTAGTGTTTGGAAATATAACATTTCTGTATATAGATTCTGTAGCTTGCAATGTTACTAAATTCATTTATTAACTGTAACAGCTTTTTGGTGGATTCTTTAGGCTTTAAGGAGATGGATGGATAGATACATAAATAGAATTATGTCTCTGCAAATAGTAAGTTTTACTTCCTTCTTTCTAATTTGGATGTCCTTTATTCTTCTTTCTTTTTCTCATTGTTCTGGCTAGGACTTCCAATTCTGTGCTGAATAAAAGTGGCAAAAATAGGCACCCTGAAACCTTTTCCTCTAGGAGCATGATGTTAGCCGTGGTCTTGTCATATCCAGCCTTTATTATGTTGAGGTACATTCCCTCTATGCCCACTTTGTTGAGAGTTCTTGTAATAAATGGATTTTTAATTTTGCCAAATGTTTTTTTCTGCATCTATTGAAATAATCACATGACCTTTATTTTTCATTTTAACTAATGTGCTGTATCATGTTGATTGATTTGTGGATATTGGATCGTCCTTGTATCCCTAGAATCAATCCCAATGCTGTTCCCTTCTGGCAGCAGCCACAGAAACCAGGGCACCAGATGTGAGACCTGGAGCACTCCCTTAAGAGATGCTGGCATTCTGGAGCATGGCAGAGTGAAAGCACACAGACAGTGCTCACACTCTGAGGTCTCAGGAAAGGTTTACAGTCAGCCTTTAGATTTCATTACAATTATTTAATTTAATTGCATTTAATTATAAGCTTGCCCCTCAGGCTATAGCTATGAGAATAAGCCAACAGGCCTCTTTCCAGAAAGATGGAGCAACTAGGACTGTTGTCTCTTGCTTGTCTTGAGGGTGGTAGCTGTTTAAGAATAATTTCTCCATTGGTCACATCCTGTGAGGCCATGCTGGCCATTAGAACCAGGTAATATAGCACTATTCCGTGAATAGCAACCACAAAAGCCAAGACACTGGACAAGGGACTAAGCTTCTTTTTAGAAGACAATAGTGGGCAGTAGTGAGACCACCAGAAAGCACAAAGACTGAGTCCACTGGCTGATGTCATGTGAAAGCCCCTCTGTAAGCTTCAATAAGTATGCCACATTGGAAGCCTGCCTCCTAGGCCAAAGTTCCTGAACAAGCAAATAGTCATTTTCCTCAGAAAGACTGGGGTGTATGTCTATTGGGTAACCATGCCCTGGGAAGAGGGGTCTTCCATGAACTGTTCTCTCATATTGTTACAGCCTGTGGGACCCAGGCACACAAGCCCCCATGGCCTCCAGAGCTGGGCAATCAAGGGGGATCCCCCGGGTGGCAGCCATGAAAACCAGGTCAGAGCTCCAGATGTGTGTAGATGCTCCCCTGTGGGAGACACCGGTGCTTGGGGGGGTTGGGGGGAGCACAAAGATGGCACCTGTGAGAATAGGATAAAAAGAAAACCATGGAATAGAAAAACAAAGAAAAAATAAGGGTGGGGGATTGTTCCCACCAGATTTTGCAGGGCAGAGGGAGAGCCAGAAGATGGTATCTGCCAGCCTGCATTCCTGGAGAGCGCCAGCAGGTTCCTGTCCATCAGACCAATGCTGTAAAACTAGGAATTGAGTCTCTGTCACATAAAGTCTGAAAAGCCCACTCTTCAAGGGGCTATTTTTGTGCTGGGCCTGGGGCAGGAGAGTCTGCCTGTGAGGTCTTCAGGAGACATTCCTCAGGCCTCTACTGCCTGTGGTCCCGTGGGGATGAGCCACGTTGGTGGTGGAGTTTGAATTGTCTTCCCCCAGGAAAAAGATATGTTGAAATCCTAAACTTCAGGACATCACAGTGTGACCTTATTTGGAAATTGGGTCCTTGCAGATGTCTTTCGTTAAGATGAGGTCATCCTGGAGGAGGGTGGGCCCTAATCCAACAGGACGGGTGTCCTTCTAGAAAGACAGCCATGTGAAGACAAAGCCACACAGGGGGAGGCCATGTGATGACAAGGCAGAGATTGGAGTGTGCAGCTGCAAACCAGGGAATGTGAGGGCTGCCAGCAGCAAGAGCATGGGAGAGGCAGGAAGGATTATCCTATAGGTTTCAGAGAGAGCTTGGCCCTGCTGACACCTTGGTTCCAGACATTTAAACTGCCTCATTTATGGTCCTTTCTTAGGACAGGCCTAGGAAACCAACACTATAGATAGTGCTGCCTATGTAAAACTGCTCCACATTCCGGGAGTAAGGTTTCAGATGTCTCACTACTTATGATGCTATGTTTGATAAATTGGTTAGGGTTGCACTGCTCCATGTAAGGACTCTTTCTTTCTCTCTTTCTTTCTTTCTTTCTTCTTTCTTTCTTTCTTTCTTTCTTTCTTTCTTTCTTTCTTTCTTTCTTTCTTCTTCTTCTTCTTTCTTTCTTCTTTCTTCTTTTTTGTTTTTCCTTTCCAATTAACAAGTGATTATGGGGACTAACCTTTGGCCCTTTAGAAATATCCTTCCCAGCAAATCTTCGATGTATGACTTTAGTGTCCGTTAATGATTGATGATCCTTGACTGAATCAATTATTTTCTCTGGGGTTGAAACAAGGTGTTTTCTTATCCCTCCCACATTCATTGAATTGTGGTTTCTGGAAGGATAAACTCTCCCTTATGAACTGAGAATGAGCTACTGTGGTTCTGCCTAAAAGAGCAGAGAAACATTTAGGGGTCACCAATAATGATGCCAAGTGCTATGCTCTCCCACTCCTGCCTTCACACCTCTGGTACATGAGGGTCATTGGTGCAGCGGGGTGTGAGAAGGGGCTATGAGCACCCACTTTTGTCATGGTAATTGTCCTGTGTGTGGCCAGTAGGAGCAACTTCAACCTGGCTTCTCTGCCCTCCTTATGTACCTTACTTGGCCTTGAAGACCTGGTCACTTTCTGGCAAAATAAAGGTAAGCAAGTCATTCCCTGTCCTAGATTTTCCCCAGCTTAGTTCCCTAGAAACAAGAATTTTGATCCCACTGGGTCCCTCCCACAGCTTCTAAGGATCTTTTCTTTTAGAAACTTTTGGTAGAGAGAGCTCGTAAAGTTTCCTTTCACAAAAGATCCTGAGCTCACAGTCCTATTTCCTATTCCAGCTTAACAGGTCAGGATATTTTCTGCCCTTTGTTGTTCTATCTATATCAATTTTTCTCTCTGACGCTGGAAATTTCAGCTCCTCAGAACTTGAATACAGATTCTTATATATTCTATGAGATAAGCTGCCATTTGTTCTAGCTTATTTTTGCTATTCCTTCAGACATATTTTGATATTTCCATCACAAACCCTTTGAATATTTAAGTTTATTCTTATTTTTTAACCTTGTTTTATGGCTGTTATAAATGGTGTCTTGTATTTCCCACCATGTCATAAGAAGATATATTTTAAGAGTGTCCACAAGCTTGTTATTGGTGTATCTTCCAGTTTTATTGAAACATTTATCCTTAGGAAATGTTCCTATTTATCTGCACTCTGTTTTTCCGTGGCCAAGTCCAATGTCCTTGCTGTTAAAGAGACATTTCATGGTTTCAGGTCTCAGTTTTAGGCCCTTAGTGTATTTTGAGTTTATTTATGTGCATGGTGTAAGAAAACGGGTTGAAGTGCAAACTGGTGCAGCCACTGTGGAAGACAATAACCTTCTAACCTCAAAGGGTAAAAATCAAACTACCTTGCAATCCAGGAATTGTACTACTGGGTATTTACCCAAAGAATATGAAAAGACTAATTTGAAGGGGTACCTGCACACTATGTTCATCACAGCATTATTGACAACAGCCAAATTACAGAAACAGCCCAAGTGTCCATTGACTGATGAATGAATAAAGAAGATGTGGTGTACGTACAATGGAATATTACTCAGCCATCAAAAAGGATGAACTCTTGCCTTTTGCAAGGACATGAATGGAGCTAGAGAGTATTATGCTAAGTGAAATAAGTCAGTCAGAGAAAGACAAATACCATATGATTTCATTCTGAAGTGGAATTCAAGAAATGAAACAAACAAAAAGGAAAAAAGAGAGAGAGAAACCAAGAAACAGACTAACTAAGAGAACACATTAGTGGTCACCAGAGGGGAGGTCGGTGGGGGTATGTGAGAAACAAGTGAAGAGGATTGAGAGGATACTCATCATGATGACCACTGAGTGAGGTACAGAATTGTCGAATCACTATGTTGTACACCTAAAACTAATACAACACTGTCTGTTAACTACATTGGAATTAATAAAAATAAAAAGTTAACAAAAGAGCTATTTCACTTGGGGTTTTGTCAGTTGTCTTATGGTTTGCAACTCCCATCTAGCTTTTCCTTTTCTTTACATGTAGGGATGCCTCCCAAACTTCTAACAGTAGGAAATAGTCCATTTGTATTGATTGTAACACTGAACATTTAACTTTTCTGATCCTAAATAAAAATAAATTAGCATATAGATCCTTTAATTTTCAAAATTGATGATTTAAAAATACACCTATTTCACAATCAGTAGTCCAGGTCTTTGTGACATATGTGAAAATGTCCCCATTATAACAAAAACTGTGTCTCAAAGACCACAATTTTACAGCTCTGTCTTGTAAATTTTGGAATGTTCTGACCTTGAGCTTGATTATTGGTTCCAGCATAAAAACTGCATTTGTGGGTGTGAAGAAGTTGACGGGAGCTGAAATCATAGCCTTTTATATTGAAGATGGGTTTAAGACCCCAGCGTTGGAGAAGGAATGGTCTTCATGGCTCATCAATCAGGAACATTTGCAGATGTCCAGCATTTTTAAATTTACTCTTTGGTAGTAAAGTAGTGGGAGTAAATAATCCTGATAATGTGCTTCTCCGAAGACAGTGAAGACACCAGAAGACTGCCCGGTGACCATGAGTGGTGCCACCGTGGCCACTTCCACAGGATACTTGCAGACAAAATGAGCAACCACCATGCCATAGACCTAAAAGACTTCTCAGACCCTTCAGCAAAACATTCCGATGATTTGTACACATGCCATTTTCTTCAATCCAAGTGATCTTTATGCCAATATCCAGAAGGGAAGACAATTGGCTTCTGCTGAAGAAAAACATTGTTTTTCTGCCTTATTGGTGAAGGGAGAGTTGATATTTAAAAGTAATAAACTGTGTGTGCAGAGAAAATGACTTAGCTCCCTGTGGTGTATTCAGTGAATTATACAGTAAACTTTCATTTGCAGGAAACATATTATCTTTTACACCAAGTGTTGGGATCTCAAGCGGTGGTTAGAAGACATCATTTTATATACTTTTCACTGTCATCTCTTGGTTTCAGTTTAGAGGGGTGGTTTATCAGTGACACATCACAGCAAATTAATAGGTACAGATAAAACCTTCCATAAATATTCATTACACCTCATTACTGCAAATTAATGAGATATTTTTAAATTAAGCCTAGTCGCATTTGGTGCTGAGGATCGTGTTTTAATATATGATGCTCAGAGATAAATGATGGTCGTAAAAACGATTGGGCTCATTGTGGGAAACTTTTAGCTAAGCTTTTTTAGTAGCAATTTGGTTAAGCACTGACTACTATTATACCTGATTTGAGAAACTGCAAGATTTTTTTTTTCTGTCCAGATGAAGATTTCATGTGTTTTTTTTTTCTTCTTTTAAAGATTTATTTATTTACTTGAGAGAGAGAGAGGAAGAAAGCAGGAGCAAGAGGGGCCGAGGGAGAGAGAGAATCTCAAACAGAATCCCTGCTGAGTGCAGAGTTAACAAGGGAGGGAGGCTGGACCTCACAACCCTGAGATTATGATGTGAGCCAAAACCAAGAGTAGAATACTTAACCAACTGAGCCATCCAACCATCCCTGATGTATGTGTGTGTGTGTGTGTGTGTGTGTGTGTGTGTGTGTGTGTTTTCCATTTGCATTAGGAACCTGAGCACATACTTCAGGATTTTTCAAGAAAATAAATGCATGCAGTTGAGGATAAATTCTATAAAGTAGTCAGAACTGTTTTCACTCTCACAGTGAACATGTAGTTGTCTAAATATCCACGAAGTTGGAACTATGCATCCATCTGTAAGTGCCTTAGGTTCCACTCTAGCTACCAGCTCACACCTAGCCTGTCACTGCCTGCTTAGAATCTGAGAAGAGCTTGCAGATTCCATTTGAATTAGATCATTTTAAGCCCCTTTCTTCTTACACCCTCTCTCGAGAGATTTGTTTTATTGAAAATCCTCATTTTTGCTGTCTCTTGATTTGTTTCAAAGAAGTTATAGCGTTCTTGTTTTTCTGAGGTTGCTACTATAGCACAGTGTTAGCTCCTCCTTATGAGCACATTAATAATATTCTCTCAGTCAAGAACCACATGGACACCATAGCCTCACACAGAAATAGATCAAGTGCTCCAAGTTCATCAATAATTAAATCCATCCTTTGGTCACATCTGTGAAAGATTTGGCTTTCTGACTGAATTGATTCTTTAGTACATACACACACACACACACACACACACACACACACACACATAGACTTAGCCAGAATAGGAAATATCCAGAGTCAAATACTCTAAAACCTAAAAGAAAATCTTCTGATCTCTGTGTGCTTTACTCGTTTCCTCATCTGAAAATGGAAGTTATTTTATTAGATAATATGTAAGTTAACCTCCAGCTATAAGATCATATAATTCTAGCTATATTTTGTATTAATATTTTCTAGGAAATATAGTTTTCATACTATAAAAATATACTAATCTAATGTCTTCTGGAACAAAATGATCATCACCGCTTAGAGACTAACTACCTGTATCTTTTCATTAATTAAATTCTCCTTGTAAGCACTTCTAGAATATAAGCACATTAGAGAAACCTTGCAAATTTATGAACTTCTGTGTCCAAGGGACTCAGAAGAAGACCAGAAACACAGTAGGCTTTTCCTGACTCAAGAATGAGTGGGTGCAAGGAATCCATACAAGATTCAGAGACAATTGCAAAGCAATTTATTATTAAATTAAATGATTTAATTATGTTCTTGCAAAGCATTTATGATTAAGTGGGAATGGTAGAAAGCAGGCAGTTACCCTACAAAGTACTGCATAGTGAATATTGTGAAGGTCATTGGCAATACAGAGAAGGTGAAATCAGTTGGGACCAGAAGCTTTCCCCACCCCCAGGAAAATACCCCCAAGGAGATGGGGGTTGGGTTTAGAAGAGGCAAACACTTGAAATTCAGACTCAAGAGCTAGAAATCCAGAGTGAAAAAATGTCTTGCTTAGTCTCTCTGTTTGTTGGTTTATTGTAGAATCAGGTTACCTGATACCATGAAAAAAAAATAAATAATCCGAGTATTTGTGGAATGCTATTGAGTACATAGATCAATTTGGGGAAAACCAGCATTGCCACCATGTTGTCTCCTGCATGGACATGTTTTATCTTTTTAATTTATACAAGCTTTCCTTAACGTTTTAACTATAAACTTCATGCTTTCCAAATTTGACATATACATGTATTTTTAAAACACTTTGTCACAAATACGTTTTTCTACAGTAAGTATAAAACTTTCAATCCATTTGCTACTTGGATATAAAAATCCAATTACCTTTTAATAAACACCTTGTATTGAATAACCTAGCACAATTCCCATATTCATTCTGGAGATCTGTATACAGCATTTTGGGGGACCTCTAAAAGGACAATGATAATCTGTAAATAATGGTAATTTTTAAATTTTCTCTCTCAGCTCAACAATTATTAATGTGTGTGAGCTGAGAGAGAAAATTTAAATATATATATATATATATTACTTTTTGCTTGCTAGAATACCCATATTTGTTTAACAATAAATGGGGAATGGGAACATTTGTACTGTTTCTGGCTGTATTAAACATTTTGTGTTTGGTCGTATCATATTGTATGTTTCCTATAATTCCTTTATCAGGTTACAAGGGTACTTTTCTGCTCCTGGTCTTGCCATGAGATTTTATTATGTGTTGTTTTCCATTACTTGAATTTGGAAATTTATGCTTTTCAAGGAAATTGTCCACATAGCCCAGGTATTAAAATGCATGGGCATATGTTCTTCATAATATTCTCTAATTTTTTTTGGTCTTTATTACATGTGGGAATAATTGTCAATGTCCACTGGTAACATTGGTTATTTGCACATTTTCCCTTTATTTTTTTCTTGGCCAGCACTGCCAGAGGTTTGTCAATTTTATTACACTTTCAAAACAACAAATCTGGCATTGTGAATCCTCTGAATGGCATCTTTGTTTTCTGTTTTATGAATATCTGCTTTTATAGTTATTACTTCCTTTTTCCTACATCTTTGAGTTATTCTATTGCTATTTTCCTTACTTCCTGTCCTGAATGCTTGACTCATTCATTCCCAGCCTGTATTACTTCCCAGCACAAGTATGTGTGCTTTAAATAGCCTTTCAAGACCCTCTTGAGCTCTATCCCCCCTCTGCCCTGCTGTTTTTGGTATGGTATGTAGGACTTCTATTTTTATTTATTAAAAGTATCTTATAATTTCAATTATTACTTTACATCTGATCTATGTTGTTTAGGAGTATGCTGTCAAGTTTCTAAATATATATTTTAAAGCTGTGATTCTCAAAATATGCTTCCCTGACCAGCAACATAAGCATCACCCGGGAACTTGCTAAGAATGCAAGCCATGGGCCCCTCTCTCTCCACTAACTGAATCAGAAACTAGAGCAGAGGTTCCCAGAAACGTGAGTTTTAAAAAGTCCTCCCTGATAAATTATTGAACACTATAGCTGAAGAAAATAAAATAAAATAAAACAAAATAAAAACAGTAAACGATTAACAAAACTATAAAAAAAATCCCCCTTAAGAATCTGATGTTCATAAAATTTATGTTCATATTTATTTTAAAAGTAGTTGTTTGAAGGCAGAAGATATATTCTGAAGGATAGTGATGTTTTCAAGTTGCTTTGTGCCTAATTGGCATATTGCTTTAGTTCGTTTTCATAAATGCTCCTTGGGTGTTTCTAACGAATGTGTCCTCCGCAATCACTGGATGTGTGAATGTCACGATCATGACAGGAGAATGGTGTATTGTGTTGTTTCAAATCTTCCATCTCTTATTATTCTCCATAATAGATTCTCTCACGTGGAGAATGTGTGAAAACTTCCAGTAGGATGGATTTTCCAATTTCTCTTTGTTCTTCTGTCCTTTTTTGCTTCATAAATTTTGAAGGTGTATTTTTACATACTTTTGCATTCCTTTTTCTAAAAAGTGATTTTACAAAGATATAATTTACATATCATAAAGTTCACCCATTTAAAGTTTATAATTCGATGGGTTTGGTGTATTTATAGACTTAATTTCTATAAAGTATATTTTACAAAACTTTGTACACTTTATGATTTTATAACATTTATTTATGAACTTAAATCTAATCCTGATAATCTAATTTTACAACAATTCCATCAACTCACTTCCCATTCCCGCCCCCCAAGCCCTAGATAGCTATTAACCTATTACTCACCCCAGAGATTTGCCTACTCCTGATATTTCACATAAAGAATAATACAATATGTGGGCTTTTATGACTGGTTTCTATACATACTATAACATTTTCAAGGTTCATCCCTGTAGTAAGATGCACGGTAACTCATCCTTTTATATTGTCAAGTAATATTTATTGTACAGCTACATCACATTTCCTTTACTCACTCATCAATTGACAGATATTTGGATTGTTTTCGTTTGGGGGCTTCTGAGTAATAACACTATGATCAATTGTGTACATACTTATTGGTGAACATATGTTTACGTTTCTCTGAGCAGTGGAATTGCTGGCTCACTCGAGCCTCTGTTTAGCTTTTTGAAGAAGCACCAGACTGATTTCCCAAATCTCTGCACCATGGAACAGTGTGTGAGGGTTTTAACTTCCTCACATCCTCACTACCACCTATTTTTGCTTACAGCAAATTTAGATTACATGACATGGCACCTCATTGTGGTCTTGATTTGCACTGTCCTGATGACTGGCAGTGTTGGGCTATGTTGAGTATCCTTTCATGTGCTTATTAGCCCTTCACTTGCCTTTGGAAAACAGTTATTAAAATATTTTGTCTTTTTTAAAATTGGATTGTCTTTATCATTGAGTTTTATGCATTCTTTGCTTCTTTTATATCTTCTACATACAATTCCTTATCAGACATATGATTTTCAGATATTTTGTGGGATGTCTTTCACCAGATTGATAGTGTCCTTTGAGCACAAGCCTTAAATTTTTATTAAGCCAAATTCATCTATTTTTGTTGTTGTTGTTCATACTTTTGGTATTACATCTAAGACTCAAGTGTCAAATCCAAGGCCATGAAGATTCACCACTTTGAGTTCTAATAGTTTTGCAAGTTAATAATTATTAAATTATTAATATTAATAATGTTAATTACTAATACTGTTGCTGTGTGCAATGTACTCTATATGTAAACCAGACCAAGTTTATGAATCATAGTATTTAAATCTTTCACATCCTTAATAATTATTTTGAATAATTATTCAATCATTTCCTGAGGGAGCATTGTATAATCTCTCCATAACATTTTGTGGATTTGTCTGCATCGATTTTAACTGTTTAAATTTTTGCTTATACATTCTGAAGCTGTTGATTAGTCACCTATAATTCAGATGTATTATACCTGTAGATTTAATACTTACTATATATTTTTATCACTATGAAGCATTTCTTACCTTAAAGTCAAATCTATTACTTTAACTATATCAGGTTTCTTTTGATTAATGTTTGCATGATATAAGCTTTAATTCTTCTTGCCTTCAATCTTCATATATCATCATATTTAATCTGTGCCTACACAAAATAAGACAGACTATAAACACTAGTAATTGGTTACTAGATTGGTGTCATAACTAAGTAAACCCTAATCAAACCTAACATCTTTCTATTGAGAGCATTCTTAATTCAAGTGTGGGTCCAGTAATTTATTTAAAAATATTTGTTGAGTATCTACTCTAAAAAAAGGTATTCAGTGAACACAACAGACACTGTCACTTCTCTCACAGAACTTGTAATATAATACATTAGTATTTGTAAATTGTTAATCACTTTCCAGTTACAAACTCCGTTATTATTATGGGATTGTAATTGCTATGCTTTCCCTTTTTTTTTTAAGTTTCAGATTTTTAGCTAAATTCCAATTAGTTAACATATAGTGTAATATTAGTTTCAGGAGTAGAATTTAGTAACTCATTGCTTACCTACAATACCCAATGCTCATCAAAACAAGTGTTCTTCTTAATACGCATCATCCATCTAGCCCACCCCCTGCCCACCTCTCCTCCATCAACCCTGTTTGTTCTCTATGGTTAAGAGTCTTTTTTATGGTTTGTCTCTTTCTGTTTCTTCCCCTCTGTTCATTTATTGTGTTTCTTAAATTCCACATGTGAGTAAAATCATATGGTATTTGTCTTTCTCTGACTTATTTTGCTTAGCACAATACCCTCGAGCTCCATTCACGTGGTTGCAAATGGCAAGAGTTCATTCCTTTTTTATGGATGAGTAATATTCCCATGTATATGCCACATCTTCTTTATTCATTCATCAGTCAATGGACACTTGGGATCTTTCCATAATTTGGCTAGTGTTGATAAAGCTATAAACATTGGGGTGTATGTGCCCCTTTGAATGACTATTTTTGTATCCTTTGGATAAATACTTAGTGGTGCAATTGCTAGGTCATAGGATAGCTCTATTTTTAACTTTTTTAGGAAGCTCCATACTGTTTTCCAGAGTGGCTGCACCAGTTTGCATTCTCACCAACAGCATAAGAGGTTCCCCTTTCTCTGCATCCTCACCAACACCTGTTTCTTATGGTGTTGATTTTAGCCGTCTGACAGGTGTGAGGTGATATTGTAGTAGTTTGTAGTTTTGATTTGCATTTCCCTGATGAATGAGTGATATTAAGCATCTTTTCATATGCCTTTTGGCCATCTATGTGATTCCTTTGAAAAACTGTCAATTTATGTCTTTTGTCCATTCTTTAACTGGATTAGTTTTTTGGGGGTATTGAGATAGATAATTTCTTTAAATGTTTTGGATACTAACTACTTATCAGTTATGTCATTAGTAGGTTGCCATTTAGTCTTGCTTATTGCTTCCTTCCCTGTGCAGAAGATTTTCATCTTGATGAAATCTTAATGGTTCATTTTTGTTTTAGTTTCCCTTGCCTCAAGAGACATATCTAGTAAGTCACTATGGCCAATGGTAAAGAGTTTACCACCTGTATTCCTCTCTAGAATTTTGATGATTTTCTGTCTTACATTTAGATTTTTCATACATTTTGAGTTTATTTTTGTGTATGGTGTAAGAAAATGGTTCAGTTTCATTATTTTCCATGTGGCTGTCCAATTCTCCCAATAACATTTGTTGAAGAGACTGTCTTTATTCCATTGGATATTCTTCCCTCCTTTGTCAAAAATTATTTGCTTTTTGTGCCAGTACCATACTTTTTTTTTAAAGATTTATTTATTTATTTTAGAGTGAGAGAGAGCATGCACACAAGCAGGGGGAGCAGCAGAGGGAGAGGGAAAGAAGGATCCTCAAGTAGACCAGACTCCCTGCTGAACACAAAGCCTAGCATAAGGCTCAATCCCAGGACCTGGAGATCATGATATCAACCAAAATCAGGAGTTTGTTGCTCAATCGACTGAGCCACCCAGATGCCCCAATACCATACTGTCTTGATCTATAATATAACTTGAAGTTCAGAATTGTGATGTCCAGTTTCAATGTTCTTTTTCAAGATTGCTTTGGCTGGTCAAAATCTTTTGTGGTTCCATACAAATTTTAGGATTGTTTTTTCTAGCACTGGAAAAAATGCTATTGGTATTATGATAGGGATTACATTAAATCTGTAGATTGCTTTGGGTGGTATAGACACTTTAACAATATTTGTTTTTCCAACCCATGAGCGTGGAATGTTTTCCCATTTCTTTGTGTCATCTTCAATTTCTTTCATGTGTATTTTATGGTTTTCAGAGTAAAGATCTTCTACCTCTTTGGTTAGGTTTATTCCTAGGTATTTTATGGTCTTGGGTGCAATTGTAAATGAGATCAAATAACAGTAGTGATAGTGGACACCCCTGTCTTATTCCTGACTACAGAGGAAAAGCTCTCAGTTTTTCCCCATTGAGGATGATATTAGCTGTGGGTTTTTTGTAGATGGCCTTTATGATGTTGAGATATGTTCCATCTATCCCTACTTTGTTTAGGGTTTTATCAAGAATGAATGTTGTACTTCTTCAAATTCTTTTTTCTTCATCTATTGAGAGGATCATATGGTCCTTATCCTTTCTGTTATTAATGTAGTGTATCACGTTGATTGATTTGCAAATATTGAACCACCCTTACAGCTCAGTAATAAATCCCAGTTGGTCATGGTGGTGAATGATTCTTTTATTGTACTGTTGGATTCAATTTGCTAGTATTTTTTGGAGGATTTTTGCATCCATAGTCATGAGGGATATTGGCCTGTAGTTCTTCTTTTTAGTTGAGTTTCTGTCTGGTCTTGGAATAAGGGTAATGCTGGCCTCATAAAATGAGTTTGAAAGTTTCCTTTTCATTTCTATTTTTTTGGAATAGTTTGAGAAGAATAGGTATTAATTCTTGGTCAAACATTTGGTATAATTCCCCTGGAAAGCCAACTGGCCTTTTTATTTATTGGGATGTTTTTGATTACTGGTTTAACTTATTTGCTGGTTATCAGTCTGTTCAAGTTTCCTATCTCTTCCTGTTTCAGTTTTGGTAGTCTATATGTTTCTAAGAATTTATTTTTCCAAATTGCTCAATTTGTAGGCATATAATTTTTCATAATATTCTCTTATAATTATATTTCTGGGGTGTTGGTTGTTATTTCTTCTCCCTCATTCATGATTTTATTTATTTGGGTCCTTTTTTTTTTTTTTTTTTTGCAAGTCTGGCTAGGGGTTTTCAATTTTATTAATCTTTTCAAAGAATCAGCTCCTGGTTTCATTGATCTGTTCTACTTTTTTGTTTTGTTTTGTTTTTAAGCTTTTATTTATTTATTCATGAGAGACACAGGGAGAGAGAGAGGCAGAGACACAGGCAGAGGAAGAAGCAGGCTTCATATAGGGAGCCCAAGGTGGGACTCAATCTCAGGACTCTAGGATCATACCCTGAGCCAAAGGCAGACGCTCAACTGCTGAGCCACCGAGGCCTCCCTGTTCTACATGTCATTTATTTCTGTTCTACTATTTATGACTTCTCTTCATCTAGCTTTAGGCTTCATTTGTTGTTCTTGTTCCAGCTCTTTTAGGTGTAAGGTTAGGTTGTGTATTTGAGATTTTTCTTGCTTCTTGAGGTGGGCCTGTATAGCTATATACTTCCCTCTTTCATTTGTTTCCATGCATTTTTTGTTTCTTCTTTACTTTCCTGGTTGACCCATTCATTCTTTAGTAGAATGTTCTTTAGCTTCCATGTATTTTTGGTCTTTCAGAATTTTTACTTGTGGTTGATTTCAAGTTTCATAGAGTGTGGTTGGAACATATGCATGGTATGATCTCAGGCTTTTTGAACTTTTTCATTTGTGACCTAATATTGATCTATTCTGGAGAATGTTCCATGTGCACTTGAATAGGATGTATATTCTGCTGCTTTAGATGAAATATTCTGAATATATTTGTTAAGTCCATATAGCCCAGTGTGCCATTCAAAGCCATTGTTTCCTTGTTGATCTTCTGCTTGGATCATCTGTGCATTGCTGTATGCGGGGTGTTAAAATCCCCTGCTATTATTGTATTTTTATAAATGAGGCCTTTTATGTTTGTTTTTAATATATTTGAGTGCTCCCAAGTTGGGGGCATAAATATTTACAGTTGTTAGGTCTTCTTGTTAGATAGACTCCTTCATTACAATGTAGTAACCTTCTTCATCTCTTGTTATCATCTTTGGTTTAAAATCTGGCTTGTCTGATATAAGTATTGCTATTATGACTTTCTGTTGATATCCATTTGAATGAAAAATATTTCTCCAACCCCTCATTTTCAATCTGCAGGTGTCTTTAGGTCTAAAATGAGTCACTTAGAGGCAACACACAGATGGGTCTTGTTTTTTGTTTTGTTTTGTTTTTTTAATCCATTCTGACACCCTATGTCTTTTGATTGAAGCATTTAGTCTATTTACATTCAGGGTAATTATTGATAGATATGTATTTAATGCTATTTTATTGCTTGTATTGTCAGTGTTTCTGGAGTTTTTCTCTGCTCCTTTCTAGTCTTTTTCTCACTCAGAGTTCTCTTTTAATATTTCTTCCAGGGCTGGTTTAGTGGACATGAACTCTTTAGTTTTTCTTTGTCTGGGAAACTCTTTATTTTCCCTTCTATTCTGAATGATAGCTTTGCTGGATAAAGTGGTTTTTTTTGTTTTTGTTTTTGTTTTTGTTTTTTGTTTTTCCCATTCAGCACTTTGAATATATCATACTACTGTCTTCTGACCTGCTAAGTTTCCTTGGAAAGATCTGCTGTGAAACTTCTTTGTCTTCCCTTGTGAGTTAGGGACTGCTTTTGTCTTGCTGCTTTTAGAAACTTTATCTCTATAGTTTGCAAATTAGGTACAGTATGTCTTGGTATTGGCCTGTTTCTGTTGATTTTGATGGGAGTTCTGTGTGCTTCCTGGATTTGGTTGTCTGTTTCCTTCTCCAAATTAGAAAGGTTTCCGTTCATAATTTCCTCAAATAAACCTTCTGCCTCCCCTTTCTTCTGTTTATGGGACTCTTATCACACAAATGTTATTATGTCTGATCGAGTCACTGAGTTCTCTTAGTCTACTTGCATGATCCAAGATTTTTCTTTTTCTCTTATCAGCTTCATCATTTTACATAATTCTACATCATTTTACATAATTCTATATCATTTGTTTCTCTACTTCTTCCATCTTTGTGGTCATTACATAAATTTGGTTTGAAACTTGGTTATTGAATTTTTTTTTTAATTTTGGGCTCACTAATTAGTTTATGCTGATGGATGGGGGAGAAAATGGCACCAGCCAGATCCTTTATTCCCAGAGATAGGAGGTCTTGCTTGCTACTGTTGAGAAAACCCTCCCAGAAGAGCAAATGATTTCCCCTTGTGCATCATATGTGTTATTCAGATCGCTGTTTTCACACTATGTCTGTGTGGCTTGCCTACCTGGAGCAGCACGGTGCACTTTGGGCTCTATCCCAGCAGGGTTGTCTGAGTTTTAAAACTCCAAACTTTAGGTACCTGGTGTGGCAGGGACCTGTGATGATCCTCTGGGGAAGTGTCTTACCATACTGAAACTGATGCAGGTTTCACCCAGAAGGGCAGTCACACCAGAGTGCAGGAATGAGGGGTTTGGAGCAAAGCACACTAAAGGGCCAGTGTCCAGGTTAACTGCCCTCAATGGACATCTCTGTGTCTATGCTGAGGGGCAGGGGAAGGAAATGGCCCATTCCAGCTCCTTTGTCCTCACTGGGGCAAAGCCACCTCTTTCAGATGGACTCCAAGAAGGGGGGAGTCATTTTTCTCAGTGCATCTCTGGTGGTGATCCACAGACTCTGCCCTCTGGGTGACCCACTTGCCTTCTCTACAGCACTAAGGCAGCACCCTCAGGGCTCTATACCAGTCACGCCACAGAACACTGAAACTCTAGTCTTTAAATTTTGCTGGTTGCAAATACTCATGGAAATCGGCCCCTCTTGTTTTTCCAGCCAATAGCTTTGGGGAAGTGTTTTTCTTGTGCAAGATCCCCTGTGCACTCCTCTCTCTGTGTCTCTCTCCCCCTTATCCACAACCTGGGCTCCCTCCCTCCATGGTACCCATAATCCATTTCTCCCCAAACCACATGATGATAAGACTAAGGCTTAGAGTTGCCCTCAGTTTTCTATGTAGTAAATGACAGATCTGTGGATCTCAAACCTGGTCTGATCCAGAGCCTGTAATCCTAATCAAGTGTATATGCTTACAAATGCCATAAACACTCCATTGTTGATAAACAAACAAGAGCCCTAAATGCTGTGGATGAATTAGAGATTGTACATGGAAATCGATGGATCCGATCCCCATATACCAGAAATTGTCTGAATATCACTGATGTCCTCTTAATTAATATGTTATACTTATGTTTTATTTGGGTAGTTATCATATAAATCTGTAATTACAAGATAAATAAAATAAAATAATAACCATAAATATAATAAAATAATTATAAAATAAAATAGATTATAAAATATATGCAGTGTTTGCTTTGTTTTCTTTGTTTTGGTGGGGAGCTGAAAGTTCACTGCATTTTTAGTGTACCCTCCTTTTTCTCCCCATATAAAGTTTGCCAAAGAAAATTCTTCTACCTTCAAGATTCAAAATGTAACCCGTTCACAATTAAATATAGCATATATAATATTATACATAAAATTTACAGGAGAAAGTTGTGATATCCAGAGTGAGGTCATATATAAAGAGACATAGCGATTAAAGAAAATGATGCTGATAGGTAAAACATCACTTTCTTAATTCAGAGCTATTGGTTTAGGCAGTCCAGATTATATGGATGAACAATTTAAATTTCTGGTGACACAGGAAGTCTTTCAGAAATATTATTGAGACAACTCTTTTTGAACTAAGCTTTTCTCTCCCTCCAGTCTTTCACCTGCTACTTATGTCTGTAAAACATCCTATTTAGAGTCTATAAAACTTTGATCAAGAATTAGCTAAAGGCTTACTCTCCACCAAGCTTACATTATTTTTCAACATTAAGGTGTCCCTTATGAAGGATTGGAATGAAGTGGTGGATGATACACTGTATTAGAAGCCAGAAAAGTTGGGTTCTGACAAAACCTTACTAATATTGAACCATGTTACATTTGACCACAGGTGGGAGGATTCAAGGGGCCAGGACCATGGGCCAGGTGTGTCCCCCTCATTCTGGACACAGTATATCACATGGTCTCAAGGTCACTCCACCTACACTTCCTCCACTTGTCTGAACAGATATGACAACCTCCATCTCCTGCCTTTTGATTTGCAGTGTCGATACGATCCTCTTTGTATTTATTATTTTCACTATTATTTAGAAGAGTAAGGTTTGGATTTTAGAATAGGTTTTATAATGTGTATAGATGTTTGAGTCAAGGTCAATATGAGAATCCACTCACGGGTTTGATATGTGCTGGGCTCCCAAGTGGGTGCAACTTGCCTGAGATGGAGCATACTCTGCTTGCCTGGCTGGAAGTGCTCTTTTGAAATTTTGGGACCTCCTCTTAGACTTCTACCTGAGATGGAATATTCTCTGCTCATCTTAGGAAATAATAATGAAAAAATTGTGTTCAACTTTGAAACAATGCTCGACTGACTGGCTGGGGACAAGACATGAGAGAACATGTGTGTCTACTTCCCTGTTTAGTGCAACAAGCCTCTTCTATCAGACTGGTGGTGAATTCTGTGGGTGGGTGTGGAGAGGATGAGTGCTTCATGATGCTTAACTGAATTCAGAAGCAGCTTTTTAAATCCTCCCGGTTGTAACCGTGGCTAATTAAAGAGTGTGACTGGTATAGACAGCTTTCTGCTAATGTATACTTTTAAATAGTAGAAACTATTTGGGATTAAAATATTCTTCATTTTTCTAAAGTTATGCTCTACATCTTGCCTTCTCCTACTGCCTAAATAAATCTATCAAGGTTTAAAGCAGACACTGCCTAGCTTATAGCTGATTCCTATTCTTCAGGGTTGGCATATCTGCTAAAATTCACAGTATTGCTTCCTTTTCATTCCAGGCAGTAAACAATGTTGAAAGATTTAAAAAAAAAAAAAAAAGTCTTATAGGAAATAAAAGGTTCAATAGATCAAGTAGCCCTTACAAAATACTATTTAATGTTTTAAAGGTAAATCAATCAGAAACATTACATTTTCCTTAAAATACAGATGGTTTTTTAAATCGAGAGAACAGTGGTTTTACACAATGCTTGAAGAGTTTTGCCAACCCGTGTGATATTTGAAAGCTATTTTCATTGCTCGCTAAACAGTTGCTTTTCTCAGATCTGCTGATAATAAACTGCAGCAGTATGTTGACATCTCTCATTTGCGGGGAACAGACAAATGGAAAGGAAAGGAAAAGGAGACAGTGGCGAGTGAAGAACAGGTGCCTCATGCCTCACAGGGCCCTCAGTCCCACTGGGTCAACAGGAGTGTTGAGCTGCATTTCATTTCTCTAAAGCCAGGCAGCCAAGCTCCCCCAGGCCACGAACTCAGACCAATGATACATCTCCTCATTTTCTCCACGGCTACTTCCTCTTCATGCCACTTTATTCCCTAAACCTCCTGCCATCTCCTGATTTAAAGTAGTCTAGCTGTGAGAATACAGCAATATTCTGATGTTTGGCAAGGAGGGTCTGGAAGGAGGGTCTACTAAAACACCAAGGTGCAGAGCCTGCAGAAAGAAAAAGGAAAGAGAGAGAGAGAGAGAGAGAAAATTATATCTATTTCATTTCTCTTTGTTGAACAGGTTTGGTGATAAAAACATTTGAGGAAATGTAAACAGATATGAAACATAATGAGAGAAAAACTAGTGAGTCCTTTTGGAAGGCACAAATGAGCCTTGTAGAAACTGCTGGTTTTCTTAATGCATTTTATTTATGCATGATTTTCTTGACACCAATGTTTCAGAGCAATTTAATTTCACTATTTTTTCTTTGCCTCAGGCCATGCAGTGCCTCAGAGCACTGGGCTGTTTTCTAGACGTTTATTAGGTAGGCTCCTACTTGCTTTGGATTCTGAGTCTGGTAGGATGAGAGATTCCTTTGCCTATCTTGTAGAATGTATGTATTTGCTGAACGCAGAGCATGGCCAGTGTCTCCAAGAGATCTTAAGAAATGTGTGTGTTCATATGCTTATGAAGCATTATTATTTAGTTCATCTTTTATGTTTTCAATGTTTTAAGTCTGTAGAACTATTTCAGACTCCTATGGAATCGCTATCATAATGTTCAACAGAGAATCATTGAAGTTTGAAGTATCTGTGTTGACAGCTTGGCTCCACTACACTGTGGGACGAACTCCTGATCCTTGTATAGTGGCAGGCACTCATTTTTATACTAGTGTTTGTTTTGTATAATACTTCCTAAATGGCAGCAAAATTTACTTTTATAGTTATTATTAGAATTAATTGAGGTAACATTTAGGAAAGCATATACACATACACTGACATGTAAGAATACGCTCTGTATATTTTCTACTTTTCCTATAAACACAGGTGATACTGCTACTCCACTTTCCACTACTATGTAACAAGGATGCCTGTCTTCCAGCTCCCAGTAAGTTCTTTCATTTTCTTTTAAACCATCACCAACAGCACTGCTGGGGAATAGCACGCTTGCCCTGATGGTCTCTGCAAAGCCCTTCTCACTTCTGACTACCATTTGGTCCTCAAGAAATAACCACATTTTTGGATTTGTGTTATGGTAAAACCCCATAGCTGGTCTTAGAATCTGTTCTGGTTGCCTATTGCTGCATAATAAATCACTTCCAAACTTGGTGACCTGAGACAACAAATATCATGCAGTGTCATTCCAAAGTCCTGTGAGTCATGACTTCAGGGGCAACATCTCATGGTCCTGCAGTTAGAAGGAAGCTAGGGCAGAGGTCATCTTAAAACTTCTACATTCATATATCAAGTGACTTGGCCAGACTCACATTGGAACACATGGAGCTCAATGGTGTCTCTTTGTATCTCCATGTGGTACCCGCTCTTCACACCATCTTTCCGGCGTTGAGGGTTATAGAATCAGTTTTCTCCATCTTCACTAAGGGCTGTCATTGCACAAGACTTAGGAGAAAAAGGGGCCAGGCAGAAACTGTGTTGTTTTTTATAACTTTGTCTTAGGACTCACATAGCATCACTTCTGCCAAATTCTTTGGGTCAAAGTAATAACAAATGTCTACCCAGATTCAACAGTAGGAAATATAAACCCTACTTCTTAATAAAGGAGTATCAATATCACAATGTAAGAAGAGTTTATGGCATTGACCATGGATTTGTTTGGCCATCTTTGGAAAATATAATTTGTCACAGATGTGTGTGTGTGTGTGTGTGTGTGTGTGTAGTATACAAGCATAGAGTAAAATGATATGTAAGTGATGTTCTTAGTATATATACATACTTTGTATATTTATGAATATCAAACTATCTATCTACCCGGCAGGCTGTACTTTGAGTTATGTGCACAAAACCATTTCAGCAAAAGTGAAAACAAAAACAAAAACAAAAAAAAACGAGTTGTTTTTTTTTTTACAACCGTCAGTTTCATTAAAAGCACAGACATTTCTCCAAAGAAGATACACAAATGCCAATAAGCATATGAAAAGATATTCAACATCGCTCATCATTAAGGAAATGCAAATCAAAAGCACAATGAGACATTACCTCACACATATTAGAATGGCTATAATTACAAAACAAGGAGTATTGGCAAGGATGTGGAGAAATTTCTACTCTCACGTCCTGCTGGTGGGGATGTAAAGGGGTGCGGCATCTATGGAAAATAGTCTGGAGGTTCCCCAAAATTTAAAACAAAAATAGAGTCACTAGATGATCCAGAATTCCACTTCTGTGTATATAGAGAGAATTGAAAGCAGGGTTTTGAAGAGATATTTGTTCACTCGTGCTCAGAGCAGCACTGGTCACAATAGCCAAGATGTGGAAGTAACCCAAGTGTCCATCAATGAACAAATGGATAAACAAAATGTGGGGTACACATATAATGGAATATTATTCAGCCTTAAAAAGAAATCCTGACACATACTACAACGTGACTGAACCTTGAAGACATTGCATTAAGTGAAATAAGCCAGCCATAAAAAGAATCATCATATTGTATGATTCTTTTTTTTTAAAGATTTTATTTATTTACTCATGAAAGACACACAGAAAGAGGAGAGACATAGGCAGGGGGAGAAGCAGGCTCCCTGTGGGAAGCCTGATGGGAGACTCAGTCCCAGGACCTCAGGGTCACCACTTGAGCCAAAGGCAGACGCTAGACCACTGAACCATCCAAGTGCCCCATACTGTCCGATTCTACTTAATGAGGGTAGTCATATCACAGAGACAAGTAGCACTTGTCTCTGGGGGAAGAAGAGTCTGGGAGTTCAGTGTAATGGATTTTGTTCTGCAAGATAGAAAGAGTTCCAGAGATTGGATGCACAGTAGTGTGCATTAGTACTACCACCAAACTGTATGCAAAAAGGTCGAAGATGGCAAATTTTATGTTTTTATCACAATTTATTTTAACTCTATAATTATTTATTTCAGGTAAAATTGTTAGGTTAGTGTAGTCATTTAAGAAAGTGAGAACATGGTGTCATGCTCAAGAACATGAATTCCGAAGCCAAGACATGTGAAGCTTGCCTTGAGCCCAGTTGCTGACTGTAAACTCGGGCCAATTCTCATGCAAAGCCCCTTGGTCTGTAAAATGGAGAGAGCAGCGCCTCACTCAGGTGAGAGTTTGCACAAGATAATACACTATGAAATGCTGAAAATAGTGTAGGGCACATCTTAAGGGTTCAATAGGTTTTTATTAAAAATGATAGGAATATCTTAAAATGAACATTACCAACCCTACATATCACATGTGTTTTGTTTAAAAGTAAAAATCGTGACTCCAAGTGAAAAGTCTGTGATACTGGTGTTTGCTTATTCTGGGTTCATGTTTTATGTTTAATTTTCAAGCATGCTGACTTTTTTTTTGATCCTGTGAATTGGTGATTCACTTCTTAGCTCTTCAATTTTACAGAGTCGGTATAGACAAAGGTCTCAGGTGCAGCGACTGGCTACATTATAAAATCTCCTTGGAAGGAACGCAGCATACAGCTTAGGAAACATTGTTTTGTATTTTATTAGCACTTCTTGGTTTATGTTTTGTGATTTGTCTGCTTTTGGTTTGTAAATAAAATAGCCCCACAGCCTCATTGATCTCCTGTAGCTTCCTGAAGTTAATCTGACTAGCAATTTACTGTTTAGACCTTCTAACCTGTAGCTTTCTTTGTGATTTTTATTACAAATATTTACTATATTCACCTGAAATTTACTGATAACTATTAAGGTGATAGATATGGCATACTTTATATTTTTGATATTTTTATTGTTAGGCACATATAGACAGGGCTATGTTTCCCATCAAAAGAAATGTAGTCCAGGCAGCCGGGGTGGCTCAGCAGTTTAGCACCACCTTCAGCCCAGGGCCTGATCCTGGAGACCCGGGATCGAGTCCCATGTTGGGCTCCCTGTATGGAGCCTGCTTCTCCCTCTGCCTGTGTCTCTGCCTCTCTCTCTCTCTCTCTCTCTCTCTCTCTGTCTCTCATGAATAAATAAATAAAATCTTAGAAAAAAAGGAAAAGAAAAGAAAAAAAGAAAAGAAAAAAGAAAAGAAAAGAAGAAAAGAAAAGAAAAGAGAAAAGAAAAGAGAAAAGAAAAAAGAAAGAAAAGAAAAGAAAAAAAGAAAAGAAAAGAAAAGAAAAGAAAAAAAAGAAAAGAAAAGAAAAGAAAAGAAAAGAAAAGAAAAGAAAAGAAAAGAAAAGAAAAGAAGAAAAGAAAAGAAGGGATCCCTGGGTGGCGCAGCGGTTTGGCGCCTGCCTTTGGCCCAGGGCGCGATGATCCTGGAGACCCGGGATCGAATCCCACGTCGGGCTCCCGGTGCATGGAGCCTGCTTCTCCCTCTGCCTGTGTCTCTGCCTCTCTCTCTCTCCTCTCTGTGCATTCTCATAAATAAATAAAATCTTTAAAAAGAAGGAAAAAAGAAATGTAGTCCTGGCATCTGGTGGCTCAGTGATTGAGCATCTACCTTTAGCACAGGTCGTGATCCTGGGGTTCTGGAATCAAGTCCCGCATCGGGCTACCCACAGGGAGCCTGTTTCTCCCTGTGTCTATGTCTCTGCCTCTGTGTGTGTGTGTCTTTCATGAGTAAATAAATAAAATCTTAAAAAAAAAAATGTAATCCTGTCTTAGCAAACACTATCACCCTTTCAAACACTGCCAAGCCATTCCTGACTTTCCTTGTAAGAGAGCAAAATACAATTATTAAATACTTAACTTATATCATCTTATCAGTAAACATTATTGGATATAAATGTCTATTCAAGAAAAAAAATAAAATTTCCATTTTGTTTTTTAACATAATTAAGAATAAATTTACTAAATCAAATGATCTGCATGGAATAAAATGAAATATTAATTGGTTAATCATGCAAGAACATAATAGGAAGTAGTTGTTACCTTTATAAAAAAAATAAGCCTCTAATCTATTCTAAACTAGAATAGTTTGATTACACAAAATCCTAAGATTTAAATTACAATAGGACTATTAACTAAATACATCCTTTAAGTCCTCAAAATATCTCTTTAAGTGATTTTTGGGTTTTACAGATTAATTATGTGTAAATTGATATCATGTGGACTCCTCACTAAAAGGAATTTATTTCCTGTCTTTGAACATCTTGCGTAGAACAACTAAACAACATTTCTTGATTTCACTGAAATTAGACCATCCAGATACAGTGAGCATTCTTTATAAATCCACATTCGAGTTTGTCTTCAGGTCTTTAACTTGAAATCACTATTTCCTACTGACTCCCTTAATGTTACCTTTGAAATGAGCAAAAATATAGGAGGAATAATTCCCATAACATGGAATTGAACATCTCTTACCAGTGTGAGGCGAGGGAGGTCGGTAGGTAAAGGGATGGAAGGAGATTTTATTTTAAAATAGTATGGAAAGATATAAAATCACATTTCCCAGTAGTTTAAAGCCAGCTTCATCAAAGCTTTATAAGCATATTAAAATAATTCATACTTCACTAAAAGGCAAACACTTGTGTGGAAATTCCTTTAAAAATAATGGAAAATACACTTCTTTAGTATGGATTTTAACATAAGGGAACCCTGTATTAAATTAAATTAAAGCCATCCAGTAATATTAATGCGATGTCTTACTTTGCTTCGTCTGAGCCCTCCTGATATTATGACCCATTGAAGGCTGTGTCAGCTGTGCTTGGTGATTTGGATGCAGTGTGACACATTGATGTTTTACTTATCTGCTTGAAATTAAATTATTTTTCCTGAAGTTCTTTTGCTGCCCAGAATGTTTTCCTACATTCTGAGCTATATTTCAGCAGAACTTTAAGCAAGAAAGTCCGCAAGCTGAAAATAATTGGCAAAAAAAACATATTACATATAGTTCATTATATGTAGTAAGTGGTAAATAAATACTTATTAAGTAGGTGAACGAAATAGTCTTACCTAAGCAAAGAACACCAAGGAGTAGATTTGTTTGAATCTTATAAGATTTCCCGGTTCTAAAAACTTTTCTTTTTGGCACATACCATGGAGCATTTAGGGCAGTTTAGAGATCAGTCTGTCTGACATTCCTATTCCACAGATGTGGTGCATACGTGGGCAGGTGCGCGACAACAGGCTGGCTTCACGAGCGCATTGTGCTGTGTGTATACAATAGAGGGTATTGACTGGACACAAGTGGGAAGTGGAAAATTTGAATAGACCAGATCGATAGATTTAAATAAGTCTACATATTCTTAACACCCAGTGGCACTGATCACCCCTTGTTTCCAGAAACAGCCTCCTCCGTCTGCTGAGGCCATCCGCTGACTGATGTTGCCCAAAGACTGCATGGGAACTCATCTGTGGCAGTAATCATGAAAGGAGTGTTGATGCTTTTTTTTGCAAAAATACTCATTTCCCTCTTCTGTCTCTAGACTTGTAAGTACGGTGAGATCTCAGCATGACTCTGGGGAAGCAAAACAAAACAAAACAAAACAAAACAAAACCCAACCACTTCTGACCCAGTAAGAAGGAAGAAGAAAGTAGCTATCAATGCATCACCATGTCCTCACATGCAAAATGGATTTGCACACACAAGCATGTCCGTGTTCCTATGTGTGAGTGTATACATGCACACACACACACACACACAGAAACTTGGCTAACGTGTGTAAATGGGCTCGAAATGTTTATGTAGGCAAAAGGCGGGATTCACCCACTTATCCCATAAAGTTGACCCTCAAGAGACACAGATAGCATCTCCTTCACAAAGTCAGCAAGGAGTAGTACATCAGAGAGTGGAAGGTCGGTATTCTCGGAAGCACTGTGGTGTTTATCTTCGTTAGATAGGGGGCGGCTCAGTGACATAACCATCAGAATAGCATCCCTAATTTTAAAAAGGATGATGACCTTCAGAAATCTCAGAGGATAAATGGAACCACTCAATTGCCTTAGAATCAGCAGCACTGTGAGAGAAAAAGGCGGAAGTGGTCAGTCAGGAGACTCGTTTGATCTGAGTGTGTATATTTATTTAATCGTGTGACTCTAGGACTAAAGTAGATGAGTAGACATGAGTCATGGTGATTTCTAACTAATTTCTAGACCCTCTGTGAGAACTTTGACTGCACTGGGATAGCTCTCTCATCCCAGTTTATGGTCTCATGGAACATTTTTGTGATTGGAGAAGGGAAACAGAGCCAGGTTTCCCAGTGCTCCTGGACAATATGCTGGCACTTGTGAAAGACTGCAGGGTGAGACCCTACAGATCTGAGAGAAGGTGGAAAGGGGACTCTTTCTGGGATGAACTTCAAACAGTACTGTCACCTGTGAACTTCCTGAACGCCTTATTCACCACCAAACACTGCTCTGCCAAGTGATTTATCTTACTGCAAAAGTAGGGCAGCAATGGGTGGAAGCCCATGAGATTCACTGGCTAGCACATTGCCTATCACCTGGAAATAAATGGCTCTAGAGAAGAGTAAGTAGTGAAGACTCAGTGATGATGCTGGTTTGAAAACAACGTCTTTGAAGTCTGAGGTGATGCTTCTAAGGCATGTAATAGGCTCTGAACTGTTGGCACCTATGTTATGTTTATTGTGTCTCGGGTAAATTACATGGATTCAGACACCATTACACCTGTTAATCCACTTTGCTTCCTCTTCCATGACTTCATGCTCTGCTTGCCTCAAGGTGTTAGATCTCACAGGAAGAAGACTTCCAGCAGGAGACACTACCACTATCTCCTGAAACTAGAAATTGGACAGCTATTTCATTTTCTTGAATTGACAGCAATTATCGATCCTGGTTATCGAGAGGAAATAGTAAAGAAGGAAGTCTATGCCTGGAAACTAGGGTGTCCTCTAGGTTGTACTTCTTGGTACTTTAATATGATAACAACTCACAGAAATGTGCAGCAACCCTATCCCACTTGGACCACTCAGCAAAGAGGTTTTGCTCAGTCCCACCAGCTAAAGAGTTCTGTTCAACTGAAACATTGGCCAAGGGCAAAGGATATATGAAAATCAGTAGTAATGGTAGAGAGCCATGCCTAGGCATCAGGAGCAGATGTGAGAGCTACACTATCAACCTTGTCAGGATGGATCAGGTTTGGTTAGGACGATACGTGAACCTGGAGATCTCAGTGGTTTAATACGTCACTTGGCTGATGCCAAGTTCAATGTAGGTCAGACAGTGCATCAGGGCAGCTGCCTTGTGGGCTTCTTCCAGCCATGAGCATCTGCCACACGTGGATTCCAGACCTGCCACAGGAACGGAAGAGGAAAGACAGAGAACTCACCCCAGCTATCACATATCTCTGATTAGAAGTGAGAGCGGCCCCTGTAGCTCGCAGTCTGTTGTCCAGAAGGAATCATCTGGCTCCGTCTAATTTCTAAAGAGCTGAAAATATATGAGAACAAAAGGAACACTGCATTGAGTGAGTGCTCTCTTCTACACTGACCACGTGTTTTTCTTTGTTGTGTTATACACACACGCATACACATATGGAGACCTACATATACATGCATACGCATACATATACACAATATATACACATACACGCATATACATACATCTTCACATACATATACACACGTATATATACACAATATATACACATATACACACAATATATACACATACACACATATACAAGTATACACATGAACATGCACGCATAGACATAGACACAAACACAGACATATATGCATATGCACCCATAGATGCACATACATAGACATATATACACACACATACACAATTTTGTCCTTGATTGCCTTTTTCTTTCAATTCTACGTAAAACAAAACTTGACAGTTGTGATTAACTTTATCATTTAGATGGTCACCAGATGTTTAAGTAGAATTGTGTTAGAAATAGAATAAATGTTACCCAGAGACAAATATAAGAAACCATAGACATTTGTAGACATTTGGATTCATTTTCGGTAAAAGGGCAATGGCTTCATATTTGAAGAATCAGTGGACGCCTCCGTGGCCCCCGACTCCTGCCCCAGGTTCTGCCTGCCAAACACTATTATATAGCCTTTAAAACAATCATTCAAGTACTGGCTTACTAATTTCAACTATGTAAGCCTCTCCAATTATTCTCTAAATACATCATTTATATTTTAGAGTGTTGTTGTCGTTGTTTTGGTTTTTTGGTTTTTTGGTTTTTTGTTTTTGTTTTTTTTTTTTGCATAGAATACTGCATTTCTGATTCCCACATTAAACTCTGAATGATCCAGTTAAAAATGCAAGGAGATCTGGGACCAGAATCCAGTCTTCCAATAAATATTATACTATTTTGTCCTACTATATCCTACTGTGTTTGGCATGGAGAAAAACAAACAAAAAACATCACCTATATGTTAACAGCCTCAAGCAAAATTTTTCTCTATTCCATATTTCAGAGATTACAGATCCTTCCTTAAATTGATGACAGATCATTGAGTAGAAATGTACACTGTGTGACTTTTCCAGAGGGTATTTCATATCACCACTTGCTTAAATTAGCAAAAACAGTGGGACTCCCACTTCAAGTCCTCACTTTTATGTACTTGAACACATAACCATTTCGTTGGCTGACATTTTGGCAGCCAATTCAGCTTAGATCCAGAAATGAAAGGCCAGGTCACTTGTCATCCAAACTGCACTTCCAGAAGCTAGGTTGCCCAAATTCTGGAGAAATTTGTAATGCACGACCTAAGACATAAATACATTTTTTACATTAAAAAAAGAATTAGTAGACAAAATGCTGAAGCTTAGAGTGGAATCAGAAATAGATCTGCATGGTTTGAGGAGGCCTAGACAGAGACGAGTCCGAGAGGCTCTGGGACTGAGTGGGCCGGTGTGGCACGTGTGGGGTTCCAGGGTATGCCAGTGACGGGCTCTCACATTACGGGCAGTTCAGTACTTGATGGTATCTTAGCAGCGCAGTGAGAAATGGAAATGGTGTTTGAGGTAGACGGTCACCACAGGGAGGAATGTAGGGTGAGGAGGAGGAAGTACAGGGAATTGTTTCATGGGCTGTGGTGAAGTAGCCCCACGACAGCCCCCGTCTAGGAAGGATGGCCCAACAGCAGCCAGGGTCTGGGAAGGCAGGGCCTCATGGTGAGGGAAGGCTGCCATGTGGTGAGCGCCATGTGGTGAACGCCATCTGGTGAGGGAAGGCTGCCATGTGGTGAGCGTCATGCATATGGTGAATGCCATATGGTGAGCGCCATGTGGTGAGGGACGGCTGCCATGTGGTAAGCGCCATGTGATGAGGGAAGGCTCGGGATGGTAAGGGGCCCTGCCTACCATTTCCAACTCATGGTTCCTGGCTGCCCTGTTCGAGCACCTCTTTCATGCTGAGTCTCCATAGGCCCCAGGTGTTCTCGAAACCACGATGAAGCCAATAAGAACTTCAAACCTGAATTACCCTGCAGGGTTTTTATATTTTCTGCTACTTAAAGATTGAGTTCCCTATAATTTAGCCACAGAGTGAGCCCCATTTGATAAAGAATGGAATTAATTTGGCAAAAATATCAGGTTTGTTGAAATACTGAGGTTTTCTATTACACCGTGGGAGAAAATTACATGGAATGAAGAAAAAAACTCGGTACCAACCCTGAGATAATGTGGGCTGGTTCCTGTTGCACTAGCCCTGCTAACATTTAGGGGAGCCCCCAAGTGTCACCGTGGTATGCAAATTTGCTTCCCAGGGGCAGTAGCCAATGCACCGCAGGGCAGAAGTGCATACAGATAAGAACGTTTTTAGAATTGATGAGTTTAATAATATAATATTTGCTCTCTATTTGTTTCAAAAAAAGATCAGTAAGGTTTTAAACCCTTTGATAAACTATGTTCCTATGTTGACAATGTATAAATGGGATTCTTTAATATGTATTTAGGTTATGTTGGGAGGGATGTTTCTAAATTTATATTTATCTATGCATGTGATTATACTTACCCTATAAATGCAGAGTTAAAGTCACTGTTGAAAAACTTTTTTTGTGTATTTTTATCTTCACTATTTTTAATTGAATTGCAGTTAAACGGAATTGAGAGAGAACAGTGTAGGTGACAGGGAGCTTCCACACAGATTTAAAGAGAAAGGTGAATCATATTTATTTATTTTTAAGTTTTTATTTAAATTCTACTTAATTAACATACAGTGCAATATCAGTTTCAGGAGTAGAATTCAATGATTCATCACTTACGTAAGACACTTAGTGCTCATCACAAGTGCCCTCCTGAATCTCCAGCCCCCGCTTAGCCCATCCTCCACCCACCTCCCTCTATCAACCCTCAGTTTGTTCTCTATCATTAGGAGTCTCTTATGAGTTGTTTCCTGCTTTCCTTTTTCCCCCCTTTTTCATATGTTCATCTGTTTTCTTTCTTAAATTCCACGTAAGTGAGACCATATGGTATTTGTCCTTCTTTGACTTATCTCACTTAGCACAATATACTCTAGCTCCATCCATGTTATTGTAAATGGCAAGATTTCATTCTTTTTGATGGCTGAGTAATACTCCATTGTGTGTGTGTATACCACATCTTTTTTTTTTTTTAAAGACTTTATTTATTTTTTCATGAGAGACACACAGAGAGAGTCAGAGACACAGGCAGAGGGAGAAGCAGGTTCCTCACAGGTAGCCCAATGCGGGAATCTCAGGATCCTGGAATCACACCCTGGGCCGAAGGCAGATGCTCAACCATGGAGCCACCCAACCATCCCTATATACCATATCTTCTTTATTCACTCATCAGTCAATGGATTTGGGGCTCTTTCCATAATTTGGGTATTGTTGATAATGCTGCTTTAAACATAGAGGTGCAAGTGCCCCTTTGAATCACTATTTTGTATCCTCTGGGTAAATACCTAGTAGTGTAATTGCTGTGTGATAGGGTAGCTTTTTTAAATTTTTGAGGAACCCCCAAACTGTTCTCTAGAGAGGCTTCACCAGTTTGCCTTCCCACCAACAGCATAAGAGGGTTCCTCTTTGCCCACATCATCGCCAACACTTGTCGTTTCCTGACTTAATTTTAGCCATTCCAACAGGTGTGAGGTGGTATCTCATCATGGTTTTGATCTGTACTTCATAAATCATATTTATAATCTTTGGTAGAAAATTGTATTACAAACTGAGTTCCCCATCCACAGACCTCTGAATCCAGATTATAGTGCTTGCTCCATTTTTGTATTTGATCTGAGATATCGTTCTGATGTCTCCTTTTCTTTTTTTTTTTAAGAATTATTTATTTATTTATGATAGACACAGAGTGAGAGAGAGAGAGAGGCAGAGTGTGTCACAGGCAGAGGGAGAAGCAGGCTCCACGCGGGGAGCCCGACGTGGGACTCGATCCCAGGACTCCAGGATCGCGCCCTGGGCCAAAGGCAGGCGCTAAACCGCTGAGCCACCCAGGGATCCCCTGATGTCTCCTTTTCTCATAATGACTTTTATTTCAGTATTGGTTCAATGGTGGTGCATTAAAATAAGTTGTAAAGTGTGCACTCCTGCTCTGTTTCATGAAAGGCAGCGTGCAGGTTTGGCATAATTCCTCCCATAAATGACAGAGCTCATCAGTGAAGGCACTTGGGCCCGAAGTGTTCTCCATGCAGAGGTTGTAAGTATAACTTCGATTTCTTTAGTGGATGCAGGACATGCTAATTTTGCCTGACTTCTCTCAGTTTTGATGATACGCCTCCTTCAGGAAATTGGGCATAATGTTTAAAATAGTCTTTTGAAATCATTTTAATGTTTGTAAGATATGAAGTGGTAACCTCCCTTTCACTTCTCCTATGTACTATGTTTTCTCCTCCACTTACCAGGTAGCGTAACTAGAGGCATACAATTTTACTCACATTTTCAAAGAACCAGTTATGGATTTTATAAACTTTCTTTGTTGGTGATCCATTTCCTATTTCATTGATTTCCACACTTATTTCACTTCCTTCCTTTTCCTTAATCTGTGATAAAAATGCACATTTTTACTAGCTTCTTAAATTAGAAGATTGTATGATTGATCTGAGGCCCTTCTTTCCTAATATAAGCATCAATAACTATGAATTTTCTTTCAATTGAATTAACTGCATCTTACAATATTATCATATGCTGATTTTAAACTTAATTCAGTTCAAAATATTTTCTACTTTTAAATATCTATATTCATCCCATGTGTAATTTAGAAGTGTATATTTAATTTCCAAGTATTTGGGGATTTTTCGGATCTGTTTGTTACTGACTTTTAATGTAATGTGACTGTGGTCAGTAAATTCTCTCTTTATGATTTTGAGTTTTATATATTTGGAAGGAATTATTTTCTGAACTACTATAAAGTCTACGTTAGTGAATTTTCCATGTATATCTGCAAAAAAATGCATTCTTCTGTTTTGAGGTTCTGTGTTCTATAAATATTAATTAAGTCAAGCTGGTTGATAGTGTTTTCAGGTCTTTTGTTCCATTAAGGACTTTCATTTTATTTGTTCCACAAATTACTGATGAAAGACCATTGAAATCTCTGATGAGGAGCACTGGCTGGCTCAGTCAGAGAAGTGTGCGGCTCTTGATTTTGGTGTCATTAGTTCAAGCCCCATAATCACTGTAGAGATTTCTTAAATAAATAAAACTTTAAAAGAGGAAAAAAAAAGAAATCTCTGACAATAACTGTGATTTTTTTTTCTATTTGTCCTTTCACTTTCGTGAGTTTTTACTTCACATATGTTCTATCTCTGTTGTTATACTTTTTAAGATTGCAAAGCACTCTTGGTTTATTAACCAATTTGCTTGTGAAATGCTCATCTTATCCTTGGAGATATTTCTTGTTTTGAAAGGTACTTGCTCCGATCTTAATCATTCCAGATTTCTTACGGTTAGGGTTTGCATGATGTATCTTTTTATTTTTTTATATCTTTTTACTTTTAATGCACTAGTGTCTTTATTGTGAGAGATTTTGGTAAACATCATACAGCTGGATCATCCTTTTTCATCCAGTCTGACAATCTCTGCCTTAAATTTAGATTATTTATAGTTAATATAATTTTGATATGTTTGGCTTTAAGCCTCTCATTGTATTTGTTCTCTATATATCCCATATGTTCTTGTCATCCTTTATTTGTTTTTGTGCATTCTTTTATATAAACTGTATTTAAGAGTTTTTTCATTATTTATTTTTTATCTCTATTTTACCTGAACTATATGGATTATCAGCTAAAACTCAGTGGGTTTTTAAAAAAAAAATTAGTTACTGATTTAGGATTTAAAAAAAGATTTTATTTATTTTGTTTTGAGAGAGAAATATCAAGAGAGCACAAGCAGGGAGAAACACACTCCCTGCTGAGCAGGGAGCCCAATGTGGGGCTCAAATCCCAGGACCCCAGGATCATGACCTGAGCTGAAGGCAGGCATTTGATCCTCTGATCCACCCAGTTGACCTTGATTTATGATATCTATCTATTTATTTATAGCTTTTATTTATTTGAGTGAGAGAAAGAGAGATAGCAAGAGAGAGCACAAGCTGTGGGGAGAGGGAGAAGCAGGCTCCCCACTGAGCAGGGAGTTCGACATGGGGCTCAATCCCAGGACCCTGAGATCATGACCTGAGCCAAAGCAGATGCTTAATCAACTGAGCCACCCAGGACCACTAGGATTTTTAAAATGTAGATTTAACTTATAACATTACACCTTCAAGTTATACCACTTCAAGTGTAATTCAAGAACCTATTGGCAACAAATATGTTCTTCTCTCAAATGTGCCATATTTTATAAACCTTTTACTTCTATATACATATTACAAACCCCAAAATATATAGGGTTTTTTTGCTTTTATGGATCTCTTTGCTTTTAGGATTTTTTATTTTTAAATAAAACTTGAGAAAAAACATTGTTTTGTATTTTTATGCAAAATACATTTACATCAATATACATACCTTTGTTTGCTTGTCATTATACTCTTTATTCTTATAAGTACTTCTATATTTACCTTGAGCATAATTTCCTCTTTGACCTGAAAGCCTTTCTTTAACATTCCCTGAAGTATAGGTCTGGTAGTGCCAAATGATCTCACCTTTGATTTTGTGAAAAAAAAAAAAAAAAAAAAAAGTTTATCTTTAATATATGAAAAATAACATTTTTCAAAAGAATAGATATAGATATAGAATATAATAGATATAGAATTCTAAATTGACTATTTTATTTTTAACACTTCAAAATTAGTATAAACAGATTTTTATTTTTTGCCTTTTTATTTTCTAGAAACATAAGGTCATTCCTATAGTTTTCTCCTTGTATGTAATCAATATACACTTTTGTATATACGATCTATATTTTTTTTTTCCTGGCAGCCTTAAATACTGTCCCCTTATCATGACTTTTTAGCAATATGAGTATGATGTATTCTTTAGCTATTTTCTTTGTGTTTATCCTGCTTCAATTTGTTTTTATTTTTTGGATTTGTATATTTAGTATATTCATGATATTTGAAAAACTGTTCACCATTAGTTCTTCAAGACTTTTTTTTTTGCCCCTTCTTCCTATTTCCCTTCATTTTATGTGCTAATTAAATGTATGTTAGATCTTTTGATATTGTTCTACTAGTTACTCAGGTTTTGTTCTTTTTGTTTTGTTTTGTTTTGTTTTGTTTTGTTTTGTTTTTAATTTTCAGCTACTTTTTCCCTGTTTCTTCACTTTGGCTTTTATTGCTATGATTTGAACTCACTTATTTTTCTTCTGTGGTATCTATTGTGGAATTGATTTTATTTGTCATATTTTTCATTTCAAATATTATATTTTTCAGCTCTACATTTTCAGCCATTATTTTTTTAGCTTTCATTTTTTCCCTCATTATGTGCATTTTCTAAAAATTCAAAACTTCACTTATAGTTACTATTTCAAAGTATTGCCTGATAATTTCACCATCTCTTTCATTTCTGTATTTGGTTCTATCAATGAATTTCTTAAATCAAATTATCAGTCACTTTTTGCTAGGGTATTTATTTATTTATGCAATTTTTAAAATTTTTATTGTCTTCCTGAGATTTTGGATATAGCCCAGTTGAATGTTTTTGTTTTATTGCCTTCCTTTGAGGAGTTTTAATGTTTGTTCTGAAGTTACTTTCAGGTCAGCTTAATTCTTTCATTTTTGATTTGAGGATTTGTCAGAGAAGGTTTAGAGTAATGGTTTCTTCAGGCTATTCTGGAATCCTTACTGACAAGCTTTTGTATTCCAGAGTCTCTGGATCTGGCTGGCACACACTCTAACGTCTCCCCACGCCCACTCACCTGTTACTCTGGCTGGTCTGTGGCCTCTGGCCATGTGAGCAGGTCAGTGTTCAGCCCAACACTCTGTGAGAACCCTATGCAAATGGATGGAGTCCTTTCCTTCGTAGCTCTGCTTTTGTTGATATTTGCCATGCAAATTCCAATTTCCACAGCTTCCCTGATCTCTTAATTCTGTATTAGTTAGACTGTGAGTCTCTGCTGGGATTCCTCACTCCTGAAGCACTGCCCAGAAATGTCCTGCAGGCAGAAAGCTGGGACAATTGTTTGACTCACATCATTAATTTCTCTTATCTCAGGAATTACAATTTAGCTCTGCATGTTGTCCAGTATCTAAAAACATCTCTTTTATACATTTTTTTCCAATTTTCTCATTGTTTCCATAGCACCATAATCCTCATATCAATTATTCCTATATCAGTGGGGTATTTTCAGTTGTTTATTAGAATAGCACCATGCTATTAATATAGTGAATATGGCTAAGACATTGTGTAAAATCGCAAATATTTTATTTCTATTTTTTAACATAAATGAAACTTCTGAATGTCTTTCCTAAAACCCTAGTATATCACATTATATCTAGGAACTTTCTCCCCTGTTTCAAGGAAATTCATCTCTTTTATATGATGGCATTCAATGAAAAATTGGCAGGATTAACTTTGCAGCAAATTGTAGATATGCATCCATTTCACTGATTAGGAATTACTAAATTTCTGCAGCATGCATTTTCTTAACCCTATGGATATTGGGTTTCATATATGAATTGCTGTCAAAAACCTGTGTAATATTTTAGATGCTGGTATTCAAAGAAAGTGTTATCAACAGACCAGCAGCATTAATGTCAGCTAAGAACTTATTAGAAATGTAGTAAACTCTCAGGCCACATGCCACACCCACTGAATCAGAATCTTCATTTTAGCAGTTTTAGCAAGAACTCCAGGTGTTCTGC
The DNA here is from genome assembly GCF_003254725.2 of Canis lupus dingo. Taxonomy (NCBI): domain Eukaryota; kingdom Metazoa; phylum Chordata; class Mammalia; order Carnivora; family Canidae; genus Canis; species Canis lupus. Next base: position 3,156,954 of record NC_064259.1, on the reverse strand, counting down.
AGGCTTAAAATCTGAAAAGCACTGTTGTCCATGTGAATCATAGTCCATGATTCATAGATCAGAGTCTGTGTGAATTTTCCCAGCCTAGCTCACCTGACAGGAATATATTTAGATGCTGCATTAATAACAACACCTGGTAGAAAAGCAATCTATTTGCTTGTGAGTTCTCTGGCAATCCTCAGTCCCCTGCACATCATGGAAGCATCCAGAAGGGCTCCCATTGGCAGGGCATATCTGTGTTCCCATCAATGATACCAGCTGAGAGCCTGTAACGCTGCTTCTTTAAATCTGAGAATGCAGCAACTTGATCTATTTAGGTACATTTCTTTTAAAATGAAATTTGATTTAAATCAGTGAAGTCACTGTGATTTAAGAATGCATTTATTATATACATTCAACAAGATCTGCCAGCTAATGGGGCAAATGGTATAATTCAATATATTTATTTTCCTCCAATGTTAGTCTGAGAAAGAAGATATGTTTGGAGAAGCCATTTCCTTGTGTTCTAGAATTTGATAACTAAGAAAATATGGAAAGAAGCAAAAATGAGCCACTAAAATCTAACATCAGGTAAACACTTGTATCCTACTCCATCACATTGGCAGGTCTTCATGAAGATACTCCCTTCACCAGATCCCACAGAGCATCCTTCTCTTTGGCTACAGGTACCTCAGTGGGCCACACATCAGCAGGTGTGAAGAAGGTCACAGTAATAACTTCTTGAGGAAGCGTTTAGAGAGTCTTAGTCATGTCTATGGCCTGGGGGTATAGGAGGGGCAGACATCATGCAGGGCAGGAAGTAACTACAGAGGATTGACTGTGAACAGTGGGAAATCTCTTGCAGAAATCCTGTTTTATGTTTATCTACTTCCACTGAGAGCCATAGCTACTCGGCAGCTGGGAAAAAGAGACAAGGATTGAGATTTTGAGGTGGTGACAGCAGGTATGTGCAGAGTGGAAAGTATGATTCTAATAGACACACATTTGTGTAGTAGCAAATCACAAAAAGAATAACTAGTTATGGGGGAAAGCATGGCTTTTAATTCCATATAGTGTAACTGATGTTTTTTGAGCATTTCACATCTACCTTGATGCAAAGACATGACAAGTTCTATGCAGATTATGGATAGATCTCTGTGATATGAAGAAAAATATGAACATACTAAGAATGAATAAACAGTATCCAAATATGAGGTGAATAAAAACATTAAGATTTTTCTTTATGTTTGTCTTTTTTCTCCTCTTTCCTCTTTCATTTTTTAAAAACATTTTCATCTTACTCTTTATTTTTTTTTATTTTTATTTATTTATGATGGTCACACAGAGAGAGAGAGAGAGGCGGAGACATAAGCAGAGAGAGAAGCAGGCACCATGCACCAGGAGCCCGATATGGGATTTGATCCCGGGTCTCCAGGATCGCGCCCTGGGCCAAAGGCAGGGCTAAACCGCTGCGCTACCCAGGGATCCCCATCTTACTCTTTATTAATTAGATTATTCTTTGACATCTTATTGAGTACATACTATTACATACTAGTGCCAAGAGCACATTATTGAACAGGAAATACACTTCCTCAACACTCAGAATGTACAATCTTGTCTAAAATATAGAATTAAAAAAAAACAAAATAAAATATAGAATTAACCATGTAATCACTTTGATGAATGTACAATCACTAGGTGAACTAAACGCTTTATATTGGGATCTGACAGGTGAGTGAAGATGGTCAGTGAGGCTTCCAAAATGAGGCCAAGGCATCTTTTTTTTTTTTTTAATTTTTATTTATTTATGATAGTCACAGAGAGAGAGAGAGGCAGAGACACAGGCAGAGGGAGAAGCAGGCTCCATGCACCGGGAGCCTGATGTGGGATTCAATCCCGGGTCTCCAGGATCGCGCCCTGGGCCAAAGGCAGGCGGTAAACCGCTGCACCACCCAGGGATCCCCCAAGGCATCTTTAATACCAGGAATCACACCAGGTACCTTGGAAAGAGGAAACCTGGCAAATATTAGCAACAAAATATGATCAGTATGAGTGGAATGCAGAGAAAATTATGGAGGAAGGTGAGTGACTTCAGAGAAAGGTTGAAAGGTAGCAATTCTCAAAGCCATGAAAGACATTGAAAAGATTTTGATTTGGATGTGTGGGAAGCAAGTGTTGGTGGTCACCTGATCTAACTGGTATTTAGACACGTCATTTTTGCTTCAGGGAGTAAAAAGAAAATTAAGAGGCTCAGAGTGTTTGTGGGGTATCCCTTGGTGATGTTGTGTATCCTAGGAAAGACTCAATTACTCTTAGGCCTGGTAGATGGACAGAGGGGCATGGATTAGAGTATTTAGGTGATAAGACTGAGAGTATTTAATGATAGGGTGATTGGACATGGCAGGTGAGTAAAGACAGGTGTCGAGGACCACGGCAAGCTTTCTGACATAGATAACCAAATAAATAGCAGCACCACTAATCAGATAGAGAATGTTGGGAGAGAACCTATTCGGAAATATGATGAGTTTGTTTCTTGGTATGCTGCAATCTCAAAGAAGAGATGTCCAAAAACAACCGGTCAAGGATCAGATAAATTGACCAATGAGAAGAGATGAAAGCAAACACCAAATCCAGATATAGTTTATGTTTGTGCTTTGATATTCATGTAGAGGTAAGTGTGTGCATGTATGTGTCCTTGAATTGACTGTTTAGCAAACTTTGGATTATTCTCCAGTGTCAGTTAAATCCTAAGCTAAAGCTTGGTCTTGGCATATGTGTGTAGAGCAAAAAGTGAAGTACATATTGTAAATACAAATAAATTTACACAAAATCCTGATATTTTGTCCTATTTACTATGGAGTTTTAAACATATTGTATGATCTATCAGAGCTTTAGTTTCCTTTTGGACAAAAGCATAAACAGTTTACCTAACCTTGAGGGTGATGGGGATGATTGAGACAACATATGTAAATCACTGAGCACAGTGCCAGGCACAGAGTCATCTTCCAACTAGTGGCAGTTACTATTTCATTATTCAAAAATTTTTGATATATTCTTAAGAAGAAGGATATAAATATGGAAAGCTTAACCAATAATTTCAGCAGAGATACTCACTCCCTTGTAATCCAGGCAGGCTCTCACCAAATAGGTCCTGCTCCTGGTCAGAGATTTTACTTCTTATGCTTCTAGTGTGCCGTGACTCTCTAGAATCTCCTCAAAGATGATTCTTATAAGTATGATATTCACTGATGACTAGTCAGCTAATGTATTTAATTATCTCATATATATATATTATATATATATATATATAATATCACTTTCATATATGTTGAAAATTATCCTGTGACAATCAACGATAAAGAGGCAGGCATGATGTCTACCAACATCTACTCAAACTAGAGTGCCAACACCCTGAATGGAATGTTAAACTCAGAGACTGTTTCCTATATTCTAGCATTTCCTGAGCTTTAAACAAGAAGTAGTACTATAGACAGAAAGATAATTTTTAATGATAAAGTGGTCAATACATCAGGAATATAATAATTTAAAAATGAAGAAACATCTAAAATATAGCACCAAAATACATGAAAAAAACTTAACAGAAATGAAAAAGAAAAGGAAAATGCAATGATAAAAGTTAGATATCAATACTGACCTCTCAGTAATTGATAGAACACCTCAATAGAACATTAGGAAAAAATATAGATGCCTTGGGGGATACAATCAGATGACTTGACTTAATTGACATTTACAGAACATTTGTCTCAAAATTTTATAATACACATTCTTTTAAAATAATTGAGAAGTCTCCAGGATAGACAATATGTTGAGCCACAATAGAAGGTTCAGTAAATTCTTTAAAATTAAAATTCTACAAATATATTCCCTGATCACAAAGAAATTTAGTGAGCCACAGTTGAAAGAAATCTTGGAAAAGTACAAATATGTAAAAATTAAACATCATTACTCTAAATAATCCATGAACCAAATATTAAATACCAAAATAAATGTTTAAATGCTTTCATATGTATAAAAATAGCAACACAAGGGGCAGCCTGGGTGGCTCAGAAGTTTAGCGCTGCCTTTGGCCCAGGGCGTGATCCTGGAGTCCCGGGATTGAGTCTCACATCCGGCTCCCTGCATGGAGCCTGCTTCTCCCTCTGCCTGTGTCTCTGCCTCTCTCTCTCTCTCTCTCTTTGTCTCTGTCTCTCATGAATAAATAAATATAAAATCTTAAAAAAAGAATAGTAACACAATATATCAAGATGCTAGTAAAATAATGCTTAGATAAAAAGTTGTATCTTTAATACCTATATTAGGACAGAAAACAACACTAACCTATAATAGATTACATCTTAAGAAACAAATTGAAAATAAGACCAAACAAAGCAGAGAGCAAACTAAATCCACTATAAACAAAAACGAGTATATAACACAGGACCAAAAACAAATAGAAAAGATAAACTAATAAAGAAAACCAAAGTTGATCCTTTAGAATTACAAATGAAGTTGAAAAATCTTTAACTAAACCATTCAAGAAAACTAGGAGAAACAAATGACTAAACGCAGGAAGTAAGATAATAATAAGGAAATATTGTGAACAGCTTCATGTCAACAAATGGGATGAATCAGATGCACTGGAGAGATTCCTACAAATTACTGAAAGTCAATCAAGGAGAATTTAATTTTATGAATGGAGCTTTACCAAAGGAAAAAAAAAAGTGATTAAAAATCTTTCTTCCACAAAAATCTGAGGCCCAAATGACTTCACTGGAAAATTCTATCAAATATTTAAAGAAAAAATAATCCCAGCTCTTCTCTAATTTTTTCAGAATGTAGAAGTTGAAGGGACACTTCCCAGTTCATTCTATGAAGGCACCATAATCCTCATACCAAAACTTGACAAAGACATCACAAGAAAGACTACTGCAGACTAATATCCTTTCTAAACATACTCACCAAAATCCTCATAAAATATTAGGAAGCCAGAATCAAGGGCATATAAAAAAAGATTATGTACCATGACTACATGGGATTTACCTGTGGAATACAAGGTTAGTTAAACAACTAGAAATCAATCTATAAAATATACAATCCTAACAGAGTAAAATACAAGACAAAACACACAATCGTATCAATAGTTGGAAGAAAAAATGTTTGACAGAAGGGTCTGTTTTATAAAGGTACTAATTCCATTGATGAGGGATCCTCCCTCATGACATAATCATCACCCAAAGGCCCCACTTCCTGATACCATTGACTTAGGGGTTAGAATTTAATCTTGAAGGGAGGTAAACACTCAGACCATAGGGCCCTGGGTGAAAATATTTGCATACTAGTATGGATTGGATTATGCTCCCCCAGATTTTATATGCTAAAGGCCTTACTGCCAATACCTCAGAATATGAATTTATTGGGAAATAAGGTCCTTATGAAGATAGTCAAGTTACTGTGAGGTCATTAATGTGGAGCCTAATCCAATATGACGAAAGTCCTTATAAGATGGAGATTTGGACACAGACACACATTGAGGGAAGACGATGTGATGGGACCCAGGGAGAAAGTGGCCACTTGCAATTTAATCAGATTCTGGAACAGAATTCACCTTCTTTTTCCCTTAGGAAAAAAACATCCCTGTTGACAATTTGATTTTAGACTTCTAGTCCCCAGAAGAGTGAGACAATAAATTCCTGTTGTATCAGCCACTCGTTTTGTGGTACTTGATTACAGCAGCCCTAGGAGACTAATATGCATGTCATACGTCCATAAAAGCTTCGGATATTGAATCTATAAGCGACGCTCACAAAAACTCATTCAAAAGATGATGAAGAACAAAAATAAAAAGCGAACAGGAGACTTAGTATGAAGAGGTAGGTGCTCAAGATCATTAGTTATTAGGAAAATGTAAATCAAAACTATAGTAAATTACTACCATGCACCTATTGGAATGGCTGTTTTGACAAAAGTCAGACAATACCGAGCGTAGACAGAGAGGCTGAACGTATCAAACATTTCTGGTGGAATGTAAAATAATTTAGGCACTCTGGCCACAGTTTCTTAATAAGATAAACATAAAGTTGTCATACGTCACAGCAAGTCTACTTCAGGAACCTACTGAATGAAAATACACATCCACAAAAGACTCATGCACAAATGTTAGCGGCATTATTCACAATAGTCAAGAAAGTGGAAACCACCCAAATGTCCATCAACTGGTGAAAGGATAAACAAAGTATGTTCTAGCCACAGGGTGGAATATTACTCAGCATTAAAAAGGAACAAAATGCTGACACATCGGTACACCCCCAGAAACATCTTGATAGCTTGGCTCACACTTGTGACCTTGCTTTTGACCTTCTCTTCCTGCAGGTGTTCTCTGCACAAATCCATGTCCTAACCTTGAACTCTCTGCCTCACCTTGGTGGGCCCCTCAGCTCTTCCCTGACCTAACACAGCTTCCTAGACACATTCCTGCTGCCATGAGGCCCTGCCAGGTCTCCTGGTTCTGATTTTTCAACCTGGCTGCGGGACATATTGATTGTTGTTTTTAGAGAAAGGAAGAACATCTTTGGTCTGCTAAACAGAGATGGTGATAGCATCCCTAACGGGTGACAGAGCAATGCTTCAGATTTCTGCCTCGGTATCAAATGTCTATCTAAATAAAGGTGTAGCCTCACTTTATAATTCCCTTGTGCTGGTTCCAGTCCTAGCAGAATATGTCCAGGTTTTAATTAATTGACAGTGACTCTACATTGCTGTATAGCTCTGAACGACTGACATTTAAGAGAGATGTTTTCCTCATGATATTTTATTATAATAGTCCTGTTGCCTATAAATATGGGAAAGGACAACATAATTATCATGAGGCTCTTTGCAAACAACACTAAGCCATTAATAAGACAGAAGTATGCTTACACAGTCCAATAAAATAGGCAACCCAGGTTTACGTGTTCTAACTACTTGCTACACATTACATCACACTATGATTACAGCCTAATGCAGCATGACAGCAGCCTAATTTACTGATGAGGTTTTTATCTTTTCTGGTTTTATTTATAGAAACAGATATTTGGCCATATTGATATCTGGGTTTATCAAATATTTAAGCAACATTTGGGGAACACTTACTGGTCTTATTCTCTCATATTCTACTTACATAAATACCACAAACCTTTTATTAAATATTCTTTTGATATAAAAGTTATTTTCTCTTTATATTAAAAAAAATTAAATAAATGTATAGGAGTGTACATAGAAAGACCAAAAATCAATAAGAAACCTATAGGCATCTTTCTGTGCTGTTACTGCTCTGAAAAAAAAAAAAAAAAAAGACCAAGATGGTTTTCTGCTGATTCTTCATGTGATATTTCAAATTTCCAAATATAAAGTTTAAGAGAGTGTCCAAGGGGTATTTTTCAGTTTTAGCCAAAGCAAACAGGAGGAAAAGAAAGAAAGTGTTTCTTCTGTAAGGAAAGGAGCAGCCTTCTGCAGGCAGAGGTTCTCAGTGCATATGGCACATCTTCTACAAGGACAAGATTGTCGCAGAGGCATCGGGTACTACAGCCACTAACCTAGCATTAAGCGATGGGCTTGTGATATGCCGTGGTACCCTGTGCCATTAGCTCGGGGGCACCCATGTCTAAAAGGCATGTCTCCCACCAGTGAACTTTACGACCTTGCACAAGCTATTTTTGCTACAGCCCTAAGACTGCGTGTAAGTGGAAGAAACATTACCTGTATCATAGGGTGTTCTGAGAAAATGAAGCACCTGGAGTGTGCAAGGCACTCAGTGAGATGACCTCATGTAGGCACTAAGCATTGAGAACAACAATCCACTTATTGTGCACCTGCATAGTGGACTAGGGAAGTCAGAGCCAGAGTGTGCCATCTGGTCTGGATGCATCTTTTCTATCCAAATACATGAAAATATATTTTAAAAAAATAAACAATTGGTCGGTAAATATATTTTAGTTAGCATGGCAATTAAATATTTCCAGGTACAGAATTTTTGTAGAAAATGAGATATGGATTTCTATTGCATATGATGCCTTACTGTAGAGAGAGGTCAATTAGGGGAATTACTGATGATGAAACAGTACTTTTGTACCAGGTGTGACTCCAAGAGCTGTACTCCAGACTCAAAATAACCAGTGTTCTCATCTTGAAAACCAGTCTTCAAAGCAGGCATCATATCTCCATTTTACAGATGGGAAGAATAGGTTCAAAAGAGTTTGAAATATTGGACAGGGGATGCCTGGGTGGCTCAGGTTGAGCATCTGCCTGTGGCTCAGGGTGTGACCCCGGGGTCCTGGGATCGAGTCCCACATCAGGTTCCCCGCAGGGAGCCTGCTTCTCCCTCTGGCTGTGTCTCTGCCTCTCTCTGTGTGTCTTTAATGAATAAATAAAATTTTTAAAGAATGTTTTTAAAAAAAGAAAAAAATAAATATTGGACAGGCCACAGGTTCCAGGATCAAGATTAAAACCCAGGTCGAGGGGATCCCTGGGTGGCGCAGTGGTTTAGCGCCTGCCTTTGGCCCAGGGCGCGATCCTGGAGACCCGGGATCGAATCCCACGTCAGGCTCCCGGTGCATGGAGCCTGCTTCTCCCTCTGCCTGTGTCTCTGCCTCTCTCTCTCTCTCTCTGTGACTATCATAAATAAATAAAAATTAAAAAAAAAATTTAAAAAAAAAAAAAATAAAACCCAGGTCGACAAGCACTATGACTACTTCCCCGGCAGCACAGTATGGCGGGGGATGGAAGAAGCCAGTTTCCAGACACAACCTGAGCCAGGTGTTGAGGGCAAGGTCAATAGAAGTACGTCATGTGGAGCATACACTCTGGATATTACGTAGTGAGAAGGGAACATTACCTTTGTAGACTTCTTTCCCCTGTAACCCATAACCCCAATCTCATCATGACCAAAGCATCAAATAAATTGCAAGTATGAGACATTCTACAAAATATTCAGCTACTACTCCTCAAATCTGTCAAGATTATCAGAAATGGAGTCTGAAAAATTTGTGCGGCTGAAAGGAGCTGAAAAGTGGGATCACAACTAAATGCAATGTGATGTTCCAAGACAGGAAAAAGAGGACCAAGACAAAACCAGGGCAATATGAAAAAAACACGAACTCTGGTTAATAATAATGTGTTGGTATTGGCTTGTTATCTGTGACAAGGGCAGCCTACTATACGGTGGTGAGGTGTTAATAATAAGAGACAACTGAGTGTGGGGGCATAAGGGAAATCTCTGTACTATCTTCATTATTTCCAAAGAATTATAAAGCTGCTCTAAAATGAAAAAGTTCATTAAAACAAAAACTGGCCTCTTGTTGAAACAGTTTCTATTATATCCCAAGTTGGGGTTTCACTATAGCTGAGAAGTGAAATCTTTGTGTGCAAAAACAAAACAAAACAGAGCAAAAAGACAATGAATTTGCTTCTGCACAAAGACCTTCAGGTCGAGGAGCAGGAGCAGAACCCAAATTGGCCAGAAAATTCAGGGTGCTTTGTGGTACGTACCTTGCTCCATAGCCCATGTGGTGGGTCAGGGCAGCATCAGAAACCCTTCTTCATCCTCACTATCATCTCCTCAGTGTCTGACAGAGGAACTGGAACATCACAAATGATTAAAACAAGAAAATGATAGAGGCACCTGGATGGCTTGGTAGGTTAAGCAACTGATTCTTGACTTTGGCTCAGGTCATGATCTTGGGGTTGTGAGATAGAGCCCCACGTGGGGCTTGTGCTCAGCTTAAAATTCTTGAGGATTTGAAATTCTTGAGAATTGAGAATTTCAGCTTGAAATTCTCTCCCTCTTCCTCTCCCTCTCCCCTCTGCCTGAGCCCTCTCATTCTCTCTCCCAAATATTTTTTAATTGTATTTGTTTATTTATTTGAGAGAGAGAGAGAGAGAGAAAGATAGAGCAGGAGCAGAGGAAGAGGGAGAAGCAGACTGTAGACTCCCCGCTGAGCAGGGATTCCCCACTCTGGACTCGATCCCAAGACCCCTCTGGATCATGATCTTTGCCTAAGCCAGATGCTTAACCGAGCCACCCAGGTTCCCCTAAATAAATAAATCTTAAGAAAAAAAAAATAGTGAATGAATGATTGAATGAATGAGTGAACCAAAGTAACATCAACTGAACTTAGTGATTAAGACAAAATGAAACAACCATGACCAAGGGAAAAATAATCAATCCAATGAAAAGAAACCAAAGATGTTTTTTAACATAATGTTGAGAAAAACAACCAGCAGATTGATCCTTCTGTCTCTTTAGTCCCACGTTCGGGTGCCGTCGGGATCCGGGCTGTTTTCCTGACGCACCAACAACTGTGTCCTTGATGATCTCTGACTCAGTGACGCATCAGACCTCCACCGTCCATATCCTCACGCTTGCACTACTGGCCAGAAGTAAATTTCCTTTCAAAATACACTGGAATAAGAGTCTTTTCCTTGAGAATAATGTGAAGTAAAAATGTAAAAAAAAAAAAAAATACTGTTTTGAAAGCAAGAGGATGCATGGGGGGAGAGGAAATGACTGGAGATGCTCGCATTATTTTCAGGTAAGTGGGCAGAAAAGCATTTTTGTTGTGCCATTCTCTTTCTGTACAGCATTTTTCTTCTGCTTGGAATTGGCTGCCTATTACATATAAGTAAACAGAAGTATCTACAATATGCCGGAGCTATTTCCTGCTGAACAAAACAGTGCTCATTTTTTATATAAATGTTGGACTTCGTTTTCATGCTCTCTAAATTATAGTCTGCTGCAGAATTGCACACCAAGACATTTTTTTCTGAGGAAGACCCATAATACATCCAAAGCCACAAGGCAATGAAAATACTGATTCTTCAATAATTCAGACACTTGCACTGATTTAGAATAAAAATTGGGGACAATAAGGGAGAAGCACAGCCTCCCGGATTGTGTCTAATATGGCTAATGGCGTATCATCTATTTTCCTTGATATGTCATCATACAAAGGATCTGCCATTTTTTTATTTGTCTAAGCTACAGTGCAGACATTTCTAAAAATGCAGTTGTAGGATGTCCTTACCGCGAGCTCTGAACCAGATGCTCTGACCCAAGTGACGGTAGGAGGAGGGCAGGCCTCTGAGCCCATTCCCTGAGCCCTTGGTTTCTCCCGCGAGCTCCCCCAGGCCCACACCCACATCCCACCCAAGAGACACCCCCTAGCCCGAGAAGCCCCAGGCCACTTGGTGTGCCAGAGGTTCTCCAGCAGAAATGTCCTCGCAAGGGGATTTTAGGCTCTAAGTCTTCCATTTCCTTCTTACAAATTATCAAAGTGAACCCACTGTAAACACACATAAACATCCACAGATAATCATGGAAGTGCAAGCCGCTCCCACAGGCATCCCACTCACACAGAAACATAATGCTGCTTACAAGTGTTTCTAGATATTTCCTATGCTTATATTCAGAATATATATCAACGTTGACAAAAATGTAGGCAGGCATTCTACGGCTTTGGTTAACACCTCACCACAACGCGGGGGCTTCAAACAACGGGAATGTAGTCTCCTGTGTTCTGGGGGCCAGAGGTCTGGACTCAAAGTGTCAGGGTGCCCGGCTCCCTCCCAGGGCTCTAGGGGGGCTCCTTCCCTGCTGGTGGCGCCAGCTGTATCTGGGCTTGTGGCCGCATCACCCAGTTTCTGCCTCAGCCCCGTGTCTCTGTGGGGCTTAGTTCTTTCTGTGCCTTTGTTGTATAAGGACACCCGTCCCTGCACTGAGGGCTCATCCCAAATCCGGGATGGCCTCATCTCAAGAAATGTAAATGATTCACATCTACAAAGGCTCAGATTTCTATAGAAGGTCACACTGGCAGGTTCTGGGGGATTAGGACACAGACTTATCTTTTTGGGAAGGACAGTTCACCTAACCATAAGGCATATGTGTGACTCTATGCGCACACACACACACACACACACACACAGGTACTGTGTGGGATATTCTAAAGAGGGTGTAGTGCAGGGTCTTACAAAGGTCTGGGTGGGAAATAAGAAAGCCAGAAGGGTTCGTGCGGCTCCTATGGCTGATATCAGCCCCCAACCAAGAGCAGGAGAGGGGCTCAGAGAGCAGGGAGGGCGGTCAGGGAGACGGCCCCTCGGTCCTAGAGCAGAAGCCACAAGCTCCCTGACATCCCTGCTCCTGCCCTCTCACCTCCAGCAGGATACCCCCATCTACCAAACCCAACTGGCAGGGGAGAAGGGCGTCCCGTGTATGTGCTCAGGTTGGCCTCTCAGGCCCAAGCACAGAGCAGAGCAAGGGAGAGGGTGGGTCCAGACACACGAGCAGAGCATTTCTTGCTCATATGGGACCACTCAGCGAAGAAACTACACAGACACAGTCATAGGTCCTTTTCCTTCCAGCACAAATGGGAATATCCTACAAACACTGGTGCAAATGCACACATTCAGTCAAGACTGAGCTGGGGGTAGTTCTTAAAAAACACACTGTTTTTCTCATGAGTTTTCACCCAATCTCTTGAAGAGATACGGGATAGTTTTTCGGAGCTATCATATGCTAATAGGCATTTAGCTTATTCCCACTGTTTCTCAATTACAATAAATCTGCAGTGAATATCTTTGGATGTGTATCATGAATGCAAATTCCCCAGACAAGTTCTAAGAACTCAGCTTCTCGGTAAAAGGCCTTGTGTATGTCCCAGTGAAGAGCCATTTCCAAACCGACTTTTGCAGATGTTGTGACAGTCCCTACAGCTGCCTGTAGTGTACAAAAGTGCTTCTCCCTCCAATGTGCTTGTGAGCACTGGGAGCCAGAAAGCTCTAAAAATATTATCTGAAAGCTATTCTCTAATTCAGCAGATTCTTTCCTTCCTGCGGGATGTGCTGTCGTGTGGGAAAAGAGCCAGAGAGAAGAACGAGACTCCTAGGATCTGTTGGACGTTGGCTCAGGCCTCAGCTGGTAACACCCACTCGCTGTGTGACCACGGCCACTTACCTTACCTCTCTGAGCTTCCTTTTTCTATAGACAAAGTGGGAAATGGAAAAATCTGCCTCAACTTACCTCCCAGATGGGGGGAAACATGAAATTATGTATATGAAAACAACGCAAAGGTATTCCTCATGATCGTACAAAATACTCACCATTCTGATGATCTCTAAAATACAGCGTCAGCTCTCCTCGCCTGAAAAATGATTGCCATCAGGGGACTTTCCATTTATTTCTTCCTAATAATTATTGAATCCATATTTCTTTATATTAAATTTTTGGTTTAAAAATTGAATCAAAACCTAAAAATACTCACAATAATTAATAATCCCAGGTGAAAAATTACGAATATATAAGAACTACTCTGCTTTTGAATCAAATGCATTTTCCCCAAGGTATAATTTTTAAAGAATTATTTAACTGTGTAAGGCTCATCAGAAGCATATTTAAATTCACAGTAGAAATAGAAAGCTCATATAATGTTTCTTATCCAGCCAGGACCAAATTTTTTTTGTCCGTAAAGCAATGTAGCTAGAGAGGAGCCTTCAAGTCTTAGGGGCCTCATCTGTAAAATGGGTTAATGATGGTTACCCTCCTACCCTGTAACACAGTCCTAAATCCTCTGGGGAGTCTCCGTACTAATTTACTGCCAGGATGAAATAAAAACCATACAGTCGAGTGTAGGACTTTTGTGCTTCCCTGCCCTGCAGAGAGCAGTATCTGATGCCGAGTGCTCAGAGATTCGACAGCGGGGTAGCTATGGGAGATTTTACTAGGACTTTCCCAGGGACAACGGGGAGCCCTGCTGCTTAGATTAGCAACTGCCTTGCACGCAGGCAAGCTCCTCTGAGCTTCCTGCCTTCCAGAAGTTCTGTCTGTCAGGAGAGATTGGCACAGACAGGACATAGGTTAGCAAAGTGGGGAGGCTAGTTATTTCTTCTAGAAGTCCAGCCACGGGAGACCAAGGAAGGCAAGGGTTTGAGCTTTCTGTTATTAAGGTTATTTAGAGCTACTATCTTATTCAAACAGCACTCAACAACATTTCAGATGATCAAATGTTTCTAAATGACTCAGAATTTGTTTAAAAGGTTGGAAATTTTAGGGGCACTGGCTGGCTGAGTCAGTGGAGCTTGCGATGCTTGATCTTGGGGTTGTGAGTTTGAGCCCCCCATTGAGTGTAGAGATTACTTAAATTCTTTTTTTTAAATATTTTATTTATTTATTCATGAAAAACAGAGAGAGAGAGAGAGAGAGGCAGAGACACAGGCAGAGGGAGAAGCAGGCTCCCTGCTGGGAGCCCAATGTGGGACTTGATCCCAAGAGTTATGCCGGGGTTATGCCCTGAGCCCAAGGCAGATGCTCAACCACTGATCCACCCAGGTGTTCCTAAAAATAAATTATTAAAAAAAAAAAGTTTGGACCTTTTAGCTCCTGAATTTTGGATTATAGATTTCATGTTTATTTTCCCTAAAATTAACTGTGGGGATAGCATCCTGTTATGTAAACAAAGATTGAAGATAATATTACGATTTACTCTAAATTGCAGGGTAGAAATTAAATACAAGATCACAGTGAATATGCGGTCTCATGAATACATCAGTTAAGAAAAATGGCAGGTGGGTCTGGCTATATTCTGTTCTGGTTTCTTTGAGTTTTGCTAGTAAAAGACAATGATTGATTATTCCTTACATATTTGGTTAAATTGCTATATAGTGTACGTAGTATATTCTATCACCAAATAATACATCTTAAACAGTTGTAATTCTGTAGAGGAGGCCAAAAGTGGGCCTCCCTAGTGTTAGAATTTTTTGTTGTCTACATAGAAAATATTTTTAAATTTTTGCTTTAAAGCACTAAATATTTATTTATTTATTTATTTATTTATTTATTTATTTATTTATTTATTTAATTTGCTTGAATCTCTCCCATGAATAAAAAGGTCTCACTTCCCTGAATCATACTGTCCATCTATTTTCTGAGAATTCGAATGTATCAAATACACTCAACACTGAAGCCTGAATGAACGACTTGAGTCTCCCTCTGTCCAATTCTGACGTCACCTCCACACTATCTGAGGGTCACCTTCAGTTCCTATTTGACAATGTGCATTTGATAAACCTTCTTGGGGAAAGGAAATTTCTGGTGGCAGAGAGCTGAGTGAACCCTCCATGATCCTCTCAGTAACGCTGGGAGTTGTCAAGGTGGGTCACCAGTCTCAGCCATCTGGTTGGAGGACCAAGCCAGACCTCACAGGACTGGGGGCCATAGGCCTTGTAGACAGCAGGATGGCCCGGATATCGCATGATTCTGGTAATACATGGTTGATCATTAGGAAGCTTGGCTGTCTATTGGAGGATTCAGCAGGCAAGGGCGAGTGGGCTCATCTGAGGGCCCCATGTGCCTTTGCCCTGCATACAGCCCTGGGTTTTAAGAATTCTTGCCATTTTCAGGACAAGGATTTCTGCTGAGTGGGCCTTTGTTGGTTCCAAGTGACATTGGTTCGAAGTCTAGCTGTCCACCTGGCCACCTGGGTTAGGACTAGAACCAGGACACAGGTTAGCAACACGCATCCACCAGGATGAGCTGATGCACAGTTTACATGAACTTCTGTAGAGCATCTCCATGAACAGCATAGCATGGCCATCCTGCATCACGATAAGGCTGGGCCCTTACGTCAAGTTAAAAGTTAAAAGCTAATCTATTACTTTGTAAGTTTTGAGACAATTTTCATTGAACTTTTCAAAATATCATAATATTTTATTGTAAAATATTACTTCCTTAGAGCACAGGCATTCTCTCTCTGTCTCTCTCTCCCTCTTTCTCTCTCACACACACTCATGGCTTTCACATCTTTAAAATAAAGTCTCACACAATATATTTGACTAACTGATGTTATAATTCGGAACCCATGTTCTGAATGTCATGAGGTTTGGGATACAGGCAACACTGACAGGGGAACCACCAAATAAAAACTTGGACAGTGGCCTCAGGCCCCTGGTGTCCAAGTCAGTTAAAAATGCCACCAATGGTCACCTTCTCTTCCTCAGAGCTCCTGGGGCCATCCTCACTACCCTGCCCCAGACCCCGCTGATGTTCAGCAGGAAGGCAAGAATGTGGAGCATCACTTCTCTCCTCTCATTCACAAACATGCATCTCAGCTCAACCGTCATTAAGCTTTGATTACTCAGAGGCCCGGCCTTCAGAGAGGCATCTTCTACCCTCCACAAAGAGGGAAGAAACCCATGAGAATGAGAATTAGCACTCATAATGACCCTTTACCTAGGATTTATTTATTATTTCTAATGTAAGAATGGGATCCCATTCAGAGCCCCTTCCCAAAGAGACCTGCTGTTGACTCACTTCACATTTTAAACATAGCACAGAATGTTGTTTTTCCAACTGATGCCACAGAGTAAGACAGCTGTGGTTACCAGGGGCCCTTATGAATGATTGGGTCAAGGACAGAGTTGAAGGGATAAATGAGGGATGTGAATAAATCAGTCAGAAGGGAAGGAAGGTGGAGTGAGATGTTGTCCCCACCCAGAGCACAGCCCATCCACCTGGGGCAACTGTCTATAAACTGCATGCTTTATTGTGTTAAGGACAGAAAAACACATCAGACATGGGAAAGAATCTTACTGGCTTTGCAAGGCCCCACACACTTCGGCATTGACCATGGAGGGAAATTCTCATTTTAAATTTCAGACACACCTAACCTCAAGGTCTGGTGAGCCGGACTTACTCCATAATTATCACAAGCCTGGTCTTCAACTCAATGTTGGGTTAGAGGAGATGCCTGTGCGTCTCAGCCTTTCAGGATGCTGGTAGGGTCATGGTTTCAAGGGTAATCTGGACTTAACTGTTTCTCCTTTGTGCTTCATCTTTCAGACCGAGCCTAGAGAGAGCTCTGGGCCTTAGAAAAGAGAACGAACTTGGGTGATGTGTTAAATGTCCTTGAGCCACTGACATTCTCACTCTTGTTTTTCTGTACAGCTGATTGAATGGGTAATACTTCTGTTGGTCAGATTCCCGGGAACTTAAAAAAAAATTGGTCAACTTTCTGGACCCCTCATGAACAAGGCCTCTTTTGAAATAATTTATATCTGTTATGAACTTGTAAATTATTCATCTTTTGATTAATATGCTAATTAAGGATTTGCTGTTAAAAAGGTATAAATATCTTTCATTGCCTAAAGTAATTAGAATAAGTAATTACTTAAACATTATGATTCTGGTGTTTAATTACTACCAGAGGAAAAAAGGGAAGATACAAAAATACACTGGATACAGTTTCAACTGTTGAACCAAATGACAACATTTTATGTTGTTTATATAAATATATGCATATGCTTTGGAAGACTTGGATACTTGTTTGCTCCAGCAGACATCGTCCCAGTGTCTGCTTCATTGATGATCCAGAATAGTGGTTTTGCTATCCTCAGGCCTCTTTAGAAAAAGAAAGAAAGCAAACTAAAGAAAAGAGAAGAAAATAATAGAAAAGGAAAAAAATATAAGTACTTATCATGTAACTGTGTGTATTTTATTTTAACTCTTAATGATCAATTTTTAAGTGGCTATTATTACTAGATACGATGCAAAGTGCTATTGATGATAAGTTGAATAAAGCTTTAGAGTGTCCTGTACCATTTGCAAACTATTCTGAGGCATTATAGAGATCACTGGCATCTAGAATCTTGCCCATCCCTTTAGATAATCATTTCCAAAGTTCAGATCATGTTTATTAAAAACAAAAACAAAACTGGTTCATATAATACATGTACACTTCTTCTTAAAATAAATACATGTACTATTATTAGGAGCTAATATTTTGAAATTAATTTTTAAGGACCTAAGCCTGGACTTTTCTATATATGCAGTTTGATGGATACATAGTAAAATTTCTTTTTTTTTATAAATTTATTCTTTATTGGTGTTCAATTTGTCAACATACAGAATAACACCCAGTGCTCATCCCGTCAAGTGCCCCCCTCAGTGCCCGTCACCCAGTCACCCCCACCCCTCGCCCACCTCCCCTTCCCCCACCCCTAATTCGTTTCCCAGAGTTAGGAGTCTTTCATGTTCTCTCTCCCTTTCTGATATTTCCCACTCATTTTTCTCCTTTCCCCTTTATTCCCTTTCACTATTATTTATATTCCCCTAATGAATGAGACCATATAATGTTTGTCCTTCTCCGATTGACTTACTTCACTCAGCATCATACCCTCCAGGTCCATCCACATCGAAGCAAATAGTGGGTATTTGTCGTTTCTAATGGCTGAGGAATATTCCATTTTTTATATAGACCACAGCTTCTCTATCCATCATCTTTTCGATGGACACCGAGGCTCCTTCCACAGTTTGGCTATTGTGGACATTGCTGCTAGAAACATCGGGGTGCAGGTGTCCCGGCATTTCATTGCATCTTTATCTTTGGGGTAAATCCCCAGCAGTGCGGGGATGTGAACTGGTGCAGCCACTCTAGAAAAATGTGTGGAGGTTCCTTATAGTAAAATTTCAAGACCCATGTGTTTGTGTGTAACATCTTTCAACCTGTGGATCTGAATCACTTAGTGATTTGTCTTCATTTGACTTAGATTCTGTTGAACCAAATGACAAGTAAGATTAACTTACTTTCCAGGTTTTACTTACTCATTCATCCATCCACCAATACATTGTATGCATATTTATTTACAAGTTAGATACATAGGCAAGAAAGGATTCATTTAGGGTGCTATATAAAATGAGTAATTGTGGCTATACGTCTATAATTAAAAAATCACATTGATCATTATTGTTTTTAGGTTGTACAGTGTGACCACAACTGGACTTGAATGGGAAGTAGAAGGGAGGTGAGCTCTGCTGTGTTCTTCTTGAGGACATAGTGTAATCTTTAATCCACACATCCTTATAAACATTTTGAACAACTTGTGCCTTTCTCAGTGTGTTGCTTAATTAACACAAAATAATATAATGTGTAAATCTTATTAACAGAGCACTCTTTGATGTGTACCAGTGGGACAGCAGGCAAACTTTCCATCCTGTGTGTCATAGAACCCCATCCTTGCTGGGCACTTGCTTCTGGATGAAAGCACCAGTCTCAGAAGTAAATTGAATACTAATGACTGATGAGGGTTGTTTTTTAATATTAGATAAAAATTCATAGAATGGCCAAGTTAATATCTTCTTCTTCCTGCATGTCCTAGAAGTGGGTGAATGTACATTTACAAACACACCATTCAAGTTCGGCGAATATGCTACTTTCTTCCATTAAGATGCTCCTGATCCTGCCAGCCTGAAATCATTCCTTCTATAGAGCCTCATGGCCTTTTACTCTGTCTCATTCATGACACCATTTTATCTGTCTGTAATAGTAGCTAGTATGTAAAAACTGTTGATCCTAAGTAGTCACTCCATATCCTCTATGATCTGGTGACTGCTAAGCTCAGGAACTCCTCCAATTCATTTAAGTGGTAAACTACCCAACTGCAGACGGTAAACCAGGGAAGTTCTTAGCAGATGCCAATGAAAGAGTGACTGGATCTTCCAGTGACTATGAAGGCAACCTGGGACAGCCAGTTTGAGATGCCATGTTGCAGGATGTGACTAAGACCAGGAACAAAAGCGGAGAATTGTGGTTTATGGGGCTGAGGAACCCCTGAGCCTGGATTCACAAGTTTTATCCAGGACTCTGAGTAGCTGTTAGTTGGTAAATAATTCTTTCTCATGTATCTTTTTGGCTTACCGATAAAGGCATCTTTCAATTCAAGTGAGAAATTGTAAACCATGTTTAGGGGAAGGGGAAGTCATCTTTCTGGATCAAGATAGAAAAATATGATTGAGTACCTTGAATAAGATTTCTCTCGTTGTATATTTGACTTTAGAAGAGCACACAGTGGCCTTAGAAACCTGACATACCAAAATTCGATCCCTGACCTGTCGTCGTTGGGTGGAATTCATTAAATCACTCCTTCTGGGTCTGTTTCCTCCTCCATGAAATAGGACCAGACATGTCATGATTAACAGGCATGGTTGTAAGCATTGTCTGGAATGATGAGTTTGAGGATCCAGTACATCATAATTGCTTATAATTGCTGTTTTTTTTTTTTCTGGCCTTCAAGTCTTCAAATTCTCATGTAAAATCAAATACAAAAGATCTTTGACTTAGATCTTCAGGCAAGAACCAGACAATCTATTTCCAAAATTATTCCATTAAGGAAAAAGTAATTTCAAAAAAATCTATTTATTTATTTCTTTGAGAGAGAGTGTGTGTGTGAGCAAGGGGAGGGGGCAGAGGGAGAGGGAGAGTCTCAAGTACACACCCCACTGAGTGTCAAACCCAATGCAGGGCTCCACCTCACGACCCTGAGATCATGACCTGAGCCTAAATCAAGAGTCAGACACTCCATGAACTGAGCCACCCAGGCACCCCAAGGAAAAAAATCATTTTTAAACAACGCTGTCAAGTTAGTCTAAAAAAGTGATTCAGGAGATTTGTGCATATGGTTTTTTTCTACCATGGAAATAACTCATGAATTGCAGAGGGAGAAAATCCCCAAGGCAGTTGCTAGGGAAAGATGCAAAAGAAAAGCAGACAAGTGGCACACACTTAAAAAGATGTTTTCTTGAGGCTTGTTGCCTCCCATAATATTGTTGGCAAAATATTACTGTAAGACTCTTGTGAATTTCTGTATTTTTAAAAGCAAAGCTTGTCAAGTGATTCATGACCTAAAATATAGAGATTGATGGCCAAAGAATCGGGAACAATCTTAGTAGGTAAAGAGGGACAGACAAGACACACACAGACTTTGCCCTCTAAGCCACTGTGGCAACAGTGGTCATTTACACAGCAATACCGAGCAACACAATTTCTTGTCTGTCTTGCATTGACCTCATTTACTCAAGAATAGACACTGCCTATTGAACGGATGCTCTCCAAAACTTGAATTTCAAAGGGAAAACAATGTAAAAGATTACATGAAAAATTCAGATGGAGAAAATTAGTTGCTCTAATACGTGTCTACTGACAGAAAAGGGGGTGGGACATGAAATAGGCATTTCTCATCTAATTTGGCTCATCTATATCCTTGGTGCCCTGGGCCATTAACATCCACATCCCCTGAGAGTTTGTGAGAGACACAAATTCTCAGACGCCACCTAAAACTGACTGGATTGGGAAATCTTGGAGCTGGAGTCCAGTAATCTGTTGTAACAAGCCCTCTGGGTGATTCTGATGCTGGAGGCCCAGATCTCTGCCCCTGACACACAGTTTTCACATCACACTCTGCAGGTTTGGGGGATACCTGTAGACCACAGCTGGACCTGTGATTGTGTCTCTAACACCCTGTCTTGCTGCATGTTTGTAATGTTGCATTTCAATATATATTGCCCGGTAGATGGACAGACAAAATGTAGATATGGGCATGAGATCCAGAGAGTTCCAAACCTGTGTCCCAGCTTCAGATTAGTTACCTATCTCAGAAAACAGAAGCACGCTTGAGCCGCCATGGTGAAAACAGGCTTGGGTACTGGTGGAACATGATCCTAGTCAAGGCTGGTCTCTTTCTCCTCCCCTCTGCCTTGCCATCCCCCACACCTCCCTCCCTCCAGCCAACACCCCTCCAAGCTGATGGTTGTCTGGGCAATGCATGCTGGACAAGGATGCAGACTCAAAAAGCTCTCAGAGGAGGTATCTGACAATCACCAATCCATTTATTTTGATGATGAGGAGTCTCAGGTTCAGAGCCATGTTCTTCTGACTCGGCTGGGTCTCTGCTCTGTTTGGTGATGCTGGGCGACCAGGCCATCACCCAGGCAGCACTAAGCAAAGCAGTGCACTGACTGCCGCTCACTCTGTGTTTGGACTCTTGGTAACAGTGGACGGTGAAGCTAAGTCAACACAGGTGAGAACGTAATCTTGTTCTCAGACTCCAGGCTGTTCGATCTTCATTTATAATGACTGACACGTTTCTATATCTTTAAGGGGATGAATTCTCTAAGTAACTCTTTCTAAAAACAAACAAAATATATTTACACTGCTATTCAGTAGAGTAATTGCATTAAGAATATTAGTCCATCTGCACCACAAAAAGTTCGTCAATGCAAAATCTTCACTGCCCTCCCCAAAAATGTAAAAGATGGAAATAATTCTTCTTCACCAAACTCGATGAACCGAGTAGAAAAGCTCAGTTATTTTTTTTCATCCCCAGAGATGTGGATAACATGTGACATATAATAGATGCTCATCCAATTTTTTAAATATATTTTTATTGGAGATTGATTTGCCAACATATTGTATAACACCCAGTGCTCATCCCATCAAGTGCCCCCCTCAGTGCCCATCACCCAGTCACCCCATTCCCCCGCCCACCTCCCCTTCCACTACCCCTTGTTCGTTTTCCAGAGTTAGGAGGCTCTCATGTTGTACCCTCTCTGATTTTTCCCACTCATTTTCTTTCCTTTCCCCTATAATCCCTTTCACTATCACCCAATTTTTAATCGGATAATTGAATAACAACGCAGAGCAAAGCAGCTACTTTTCAAATTCAATCTCAATGTCTAAGCACACATCCACTCAGAGCTTCTTATCACATCACCACCTGAGACAGAGGTATCATCTGATTCAATGACTTTCTATTGAGCATCTACTATATACTCAACATAGACTTCTAAACAACTAAATGTCAGTGTGTGGTGATAAAGGTGACAAAAACAGTGTTTGCAAGGCACTGAAACAATTCAGGTGGCAAGATTTATTTTTTTTCCAGAGGATAAAGACATTCTTCCACCTGCAAATGAAACCAAAACTTGGTTTCGAGGGGTGTGTGTGCGTGGAGAAGGTCGCCAGGCAGAGCCGTTCTAGGAGCTCAGAAGGGCATGCACATGGCTCAGAGGCACACTCAAGCAGGGGCCTTACACACATCCCACCGTGTTCCTTGAATGAACAATGGTAGTCCCATTTCTGGAATCCAATGTGACAGGTACAGTTTTCATCACACCTCCACGGACAGTGCTACATGGGTCCAAGACTCATTTCACCCCGAGGTATCTTCCCAGTGTTTCCTCGATGCTGCATTCAGATGCCCTCCAAGAAGCCAACTCCTGAGTGAACCAGTCGAGCCCTTACGAGTACACACACCACTCTTTAAACAAATGGAGTTATTTCCAGTAACTGCCTGATGTCCCCTCCCGCCCAGCGCCGTGTGGTCTTTTCCACAATCACATTAAATACACTAGTCTGGGAACACCTTCTGCTGTAGCTGCTATAATAGGTTAGGAGGTGAGCTTCTCATGTCTGTGCCCAGGCCCGCAAGGTTTTATGTCAAAATCAAGGTCACATTGTTAGCTTGTGGTGATGCCTGGTTTGGTGAGGAAATGAGCAGAGGTGAAGCAGACCACAAGGCACATGGTGGGGAGACCTGAAGACAGAGCCTCATCTGATGGGCATGGAACATCCCCTGAAGAACAGCCCGGGATCGTGGCGACAAAATGTCCTTGTGGAAACACGTGGTCTCACGACGAGTGTGCACTCAGACCAAGGGGAAGGGAAAACTTCCAATTTCATTGGCCTGTTATTGGAGACAGCAGACCTGCAGTGGCTTTAGTAGACTTAGAGTTTGGAGAGACATCTTACGGTGCCCCTCAGCATGCCTTTCCCAGGAGGAACTGCTCAAAAACCAGCTTCTGTAGTCGGATACGTCATAGACTGCTGTGTCAGTGGATTGAATGGCATCCTTCTGACGATGACTTGTAACAAGTGGCTAAGCCTTACCATTTATTACGCACTTTCTTTGCCCCCAACGATATACCGAGGAGATGCCTGTATCTCTTCTATGGAAGCCCCTCCAAGGTACAGACCACTTTTCCTATTTCTGTGGGAGCATAGGGAACATAGGGGTCTCGTTTTGCTTTTTGATACCCTGGTGAATAAGTGCAAGAAGCATGATTCACACTCAGCTGATTTGGAAGCTCAGATGCCTTCCTCTTCCGCCCATCCCTGCCTTCTAGTGTGTCCCCTATCGGGCCTCTCCACCACCTCTCTCCTCACCCCTCATCTGCTCCTGTGCACCAGTCTTGGCACCTGTGTCCCCTCACCCCTCTGAGCCCCCAGGTTCTCATTGTAGAAAGTGGGACCCTAGTTCTAATTGCACAGGGCCGCTCTGAAGGTTAAATGCATTAGCGCCTGGGGAGTGCCCAGGGCGTGCAAATGTGATTTCTCCTCCCTTTCGTGATGTGCTTTTTTGCTGCCAAAACCTGCTCCGAGGGATGTCTTGCTCATTATGCTTATTGTTGCTGTTTTTTATTCTATTGTTCAGGTGCTTATGATTATCGAGGGAACACCACCTTCTCGGTGGTGACACACTAGGTCCTGGCCTAGAAAGATGAAGGGGGAGCAGCCTGTGACCTCGGGTCCTTCCTAAAGTGACTTCACATGAAGTCTTCTGTGTGCTGAGGTCTATCAGGTCACAGAGGCGGCAATTAATTTGCAGACACACACACACACACACACACACACACACACACAATTTGCAGGCACGTCCTGGAGAGTGTGGTCTTCCTTGGTGCACCTTCCTTTTCCTCTTGATTACCTTACACTATTATTTATTTAGTGCATGAGCCTAATAAATGTTGGGGAGATAAAGCCACTGGGGGCTTCTCATTCATCAAGGATTCTCTTCTGCGTCGTGTATTTTAAAATATATTTTTGGTTTCTAAAGTCTGCAAAGATAGAAACAAAGTCGGATCTGCTATTTCAAGCGAGCAAAAAATAAATAATAATAATAACTATTTCTCCATTCCTTGCTGGCTACATTCATTTATAGCTTCCACCCGTTTGCAGACAACACGATGGTTAAGGCTTCTAAGGCATGAGTCTGGGCTGCACAGAGCTGCTGATGCTGGAAAAACGAGGTCTCCCTCAAATGGACCTCTTCCATTTATCCTTCCCTTGATTCTGTCCACATGCGACTGCGGTTTCGTCTCCTGCGTGTCGTCAAATCTCGTGCTTTCATTCCCGCCACCGGAGATGAAGCGCAGTGCGAGGCCTTTGCCCCCGCAAGCACCCACCGTGACAAACGCCAGCCCTGAGGCCACTGGGCTCCCCCGCAGCCCAGCGCCCTCCAGATGTTCATCATCCGGCCCCGGCCCGGTTTGTAGCGGCTCCTCTGTCTGCCCTTGAGAGAAAGATCACAGAGGGGGAGATAACAGAGTCGATTTTTCTGGAGTAAAAGCTCTCAAAAGTAAACATTCGGAAACACTGTATGTAGGCGTCTATTTTTCTTTAACCTAAGACTGCAAACAGGCGCACATTTCTTGGGGAGTCTCGATAGCACAAGCGTGGTTTGCAGAGTAGAAAGGATTTTTCATGTTACCATGGGGACACCTGAGTATGAAAAAATATAACCTTTCCCTCCCCCTTAGCTCTTAAGATAAGTGCAGAGCTTGAAGCCTTTCATCTGAGGCCATTTATTTATTTTTATAAAAAATAAGTGCCACCTTCCTCATTTCTGTTCTTTAGGACTCTGTGGAAGGCGGTCTCCCTGCCGAGGGAGGAATGCAGACCCTCCCCTGCCTGCAGACCCTTCCCTGCCTCCCTGCACCCTCACTGACCTCAGGCCCAGCCCGGGAGCCTGGCTTGTGCGGCAGAGGGGCAGGGAGCGAGGGCGGCCTGCCAGGGATGAGGACCCTGGCGGACAGGCCTGCCCCCAACCCCTGACCCCCACTGCTTCTGAGAAGGGTCACTAACTCGGCCTTCCTTACAACTGGCCAGATGCTCATTAAGAGCCAGACATTCGCATCGATGAACGCGAGTTCTGATCAGTGACGTGGCCCATGAACCAGCACACACCTCGGCGGATGGTGCACCCAGCCTGGCTTCTGAGTCTAAGAATCCGACTGTCTAGAAGATTCACTCCCTTGAAAAGGAGGAAATGTTGCCCCACACACACACACTCCCCGTCCCCAGGAGAAAAGAGGGCTGTTCCTAGCCTGGGAATGTCTTAGCAGGTGTGCTGAAGAGCGTCCCTGCGTCCTGGGGGAGTCCAGGCCACACCAGCCCCTCCGATGCCACATGGAGCTGGAGCGCCTGAGGTAAGTTGGCCGCTTGCTCAGGAAATAGCCCGTTGCAGCACAAAGCTGGTCTTGACGTACAGATGCCTTTAATGAGATGAATCTGCAGTTAGGACTGAGACCTGAGGGATGCCATGCTTGAAGCTACATTGAAAAACAGGTGGGGAGAGTCCCACCTGAAGAGGAGATGGGATGGTGGCGCGTCCTCCCGAAGCCATGGCTCCCACGCTAGGAGTGAGAAAAAGCTTACAAAGACAGAATTTGGGGCCCACCGACAGGAGAAGGAACACACAACCTGGCCTTCCTTTTTGTTGTTGTTGTTGTTGTTGTTAATTTATTTTTTATTGGTGTTCAATTTGCCAACATATAGAATAACACCCAGTGCTCATCCCATCAAGTGCCCCCCTCAGTACCTGTCACCCAGTCACCCGCACGCCCCGCCCACCTCCTCTTCCCTGGCCTTCCTTTTGGCAAAGCTTGACAGGTCAGGCCGCTGACGTGACGAAATTAGCCAAGACACCCACACAGTCCCGAGGGCTTGGGGTGGGCCCAGTAGCTAGGACCCCGGTCCCAAGGGGGCCCCGCTGGGCGGCCCCCCAGCATCACAGGTGTGCAGGTGCCCAGTGGCCCTCACTTCTCAGAAGTCGCCCACCAGAGCCCTAGGCCTCGGGCAGGGGCAGGAGGCCCTCCAGGCCCAGAGCCGAGAAAGGGTTTGCGGCTCCTGGGGGGAGACCCAGGCAACGCTGAGGATCCCTGGGGAGTGTTCCCTGCCTCTGTTGAGCCAGCCTGAGACTCTCTGGCCAAGGTCACCGCCCCCACCCCAACCCCAGATCGGAGCCCAGCATCAAAGAAAGAGCAATGCTCCTCCACCTGCAGGGGACGATCAAGGGCAGGTAGGGGCCCCACTTGGCTGCAGTTTGGGGTTCAGCTAGAGCTGAGGATGGAGCGGCTACCCTGGGAAAGACAGCTCGGATCCCCTATCAGTGCCCGAACTCCAAGCACCCCCAGCCGTGGGTGTTTTTCTGGGATCTTCTACATTTTTTTTTTTTTACATTTCTTTTAATTTAACTCCAATTTGCCAACATCTAGTACGACACCCAGGGTTCAAGTGCCCTCCTCAGCGCCTGTCCCCCAATTACCCCCTCCCCCCGCCCACCTCCCCTCCTGCAGCCCTCTGTTTCCCAGAGTTAGGAGTCTCTTATGGATTATAAGAGAAAGGAGGGGAACTGAGGGGGAAAAATTAGGTACATCTTCAATGTTTTTAAACATTTTGCCACCTTCTCCTTTACTATGGAAGTCTCCACCCACCCGTCCACCCCAAGCCCTGCAGGTGCTGTACCCCTCTTCCCACTGAATGTGTTCGCTGAGCGGTAATGATGGATTCTTAAAAATCTAGTCTTGTCACCGCTGTGTGTGGTCCCTCATCTTTGGTGTGATGATTTGGATTTCCACCTGCTATAGTCTCTGGCACTTACCCTCACTTCTTTTTCTCCTCTCACTAGCCTTTCTTTTTTTGGATTAACTACCTTCTCATTCTTTTCTCTACCTTTTCCGAATTTGGGAGCCATGCTCTTCCCTTCTAATCTTTCAGCATTTAACCTGGAATTTGGACACTGCGTTCCTAGTTGGTCAGGGTAGACAAATATATAACATCTGTGGATATATTGATCCTGCTTCTAGAAACAGAAAGACCCTAAGATATTTTAATTCCTTTTATTCCCTTCCTGACTACTGGATGTGTCACCGTTTTGTCTATTTCTACATTCCATTTTTAACTTGACAAAATGTGGTAGCTATTATTCTTCTATGTAAAGTATGTTTACGTTTGCTCACATATTTCTGCAAGACTTTACTCCTCCTGGCATCTCACCCTTTCATCTGGGACTACTGTCCTTTACCTGAAACATAAGCTTTAACATTTCTTTTAGGATATGCTGGTGGTAAACTCTCCCATCATTTTCTTTGTCTTGGAATGTGTTTTTTTTTTCTTTCTTTTGTCTGACACTTGAGTTTAGGTCACAGAATGAAGTCTGAGAGTGCTTTTGTGCACACATGGAAGGCCCCCTTGCAACCTGTTTCATTGTTGCTATTAACCACTTTGTCAGTGTAATCGTCTCTCCATTTGCAGATATATCGATGCCTTTTATGTCTAGCTACTTCCAAGATATTCTCTTTGCCTTTGGTTGTCTTCATTTTATTAAGACTGTGTCTGTGTGTGAAACTAATGTTCCTTTTTGTCATAGCACAGGGGGAGTGGACAGGAGGCCAGCTGTCGGGTGCATCCCCTGATACAGGGGTGGGTCCTTCGAAGTCCCAGCTTCAGGGGGAGCCGTTCCCACGTGTGTGACTGCCCCCACTCCTGCCCCTCACACCTGCTGTGCTGAGAAACCCAAGCTCGAGTTCACCAGGCTTTCAAATGAACTTAGACATTGTTCTGGTTCCTTCTCTGAGTCCCCTCTGCTCTTGGATGTCATCCTCTCCTTCATTCTTCATTTGAGAAATCCGGCGATTGCTCAGGGCTGCAAGTTTTATTTCTTTCCTGGCTTTGAGATCCCTACCCTCGCTTCCTGCGAGCAGGTGCTTGTTACCTTTCTGTGTCACCATAGAAGTGACTTAAAAGCCCACCTGTAAGCCCCAGAAGTCAACATCACATACGCCGCTGTTGGTGCTCTTCCTACAATGTGAATTTAGCAGCTTCCAGTCTTTGGCACCTTCCCGTTGCCCTGAGAGTGACCTCCAAGCTTTGTGCCTAAACCCAGCTATGCCCCATTCTTCTCTGCCTGCTCCTGCCCAGGCAGGTAACTCAGCTGTGCACACGGCCTCCGCCTGCCTTCCTGCAGGCTGCTCTCCCTGCCTGAGACACTTGTCCTCATTCTCTTTTCTGTGCTTTCCATATCTACTCCTTTTCAATGGAATTAACTCAAGAATCTATTGTTCCTACCCTCAGCTCTGCTCATACGCTAGGCTGCACCTGCTCCCCCTCCTCCCCGGGAGTCCCTCTGTTCTACATTTACTTTGCTCTGACATCTGGTCGTTTGACCTTGCTTTCCAGCCTGGAATTCTCATCCACAGATACTTGCAGGGACCATCGTCTGCTCCAATAAGATCCTTGTCAGCCTCTCCACCATTCTTACCTGATGGCAACTTTTCATGCTCATCCTGCTTTATTTTTTCCCGATTTGCAGTTTTGTGATGCCCACATGTCGGGTGGCCCCAGTTGGCATCCTAATTGCACATGGGGATGATTGACCGATTGAAGGGAGTTTAACTGTACTGCCCTTTGATTTTTCTTACTTTCAGTAGGTCTCTAAATGAGGACGAATGCCTTGTTACTTCCTAATCAAAATGTCAAGCCCTTAAAAGCCCCCCACTTATAGAAGTTATACCCTTATTTTGAGATTGTACAAGACATAGGAAAACATCTAAAAAAGACAAAAATAATTACCCATAACTCACCACTCCAAGGCAACTATTTCTATTATTTTTTCTTTCAGTGATTCATGATCCTTTTAGTGCTCACAGAGTCATCATTCTATCTAAAGATCTGTATTTCCTGCACTTTTCTATACACACACCATATACATTTTTTCTGTGACTATAAACTCTTTATAAATAGCATCTTAACATTTCTGCACATTATTCCATAAATAGAAACATCAAAATATACTTAATCATCCCCATGCAGTTGGAACCATAGGCTGCTTCCAGTATTTTATTAATATACATAATGATGAAATCATACATTTGTTTCATAAAGAATTTCCCCCTATATTTTATGTCTTCTTTAAGATAGTTGCATGTAAGTATAATTACCAAGCTGAGGGATATTAATTCTTTTAAGCTTCTTTATATCTTACCAAATTTTAAAAAACATAATCTTTTAAATGTTGAAAACTCAAAACAGCTATGAACTATGAGACCAATTCTACTTTCGTTTTGCAAGAACAATGCCCGGTTTGATTTGTATTTATGTGGGTGAAGTTATTAATACAACTGCTAGTTTGTTCACACAAGAGAAAGAACCAAGGGAGATTTTGATATTATTGCCCTGCCTCCTGAACTCTGAAATAGTGAAGCGTAAGGCAGTTAATCTCCAAAATTTCACCATAAATGTCAATATAATTACAGATATTCTCTGCATCTTTTCTTACCTTAATGTTTTCTAGCCAATGTTAATCTTAATTCTTCAAGCTCTTTTGACACCACAGAGCTCGATGAATAAAAATAGTTTGAAACATATCCTATGAATCTAATTTATGTAGCTGGCATTTTCATAAATAGGTATCCATGACCAGAGTAGCTTTGTTTTTACAAAACGCATTTTGCTTTTTAGCTGTACTAATTTCTGGACATAACCTGCATGGAAAGAGTACAAGCTTTTCTAAGATGCATTCTGCTATTCACAGCTGAGTGGGCATCAGTTAATGGCTTTTACTATCAAGACCATGATATATCATGAGTGAGCATAATTAGCTAAGGTTCCTTGATGCTTTCCCCATAGTTCTTGGGAGCCATCTATTTTACTTTCTTTACATTAGCTAAATATAGTTCTAGCAGACCTGAATCTGAATCACCCCTAACTAGATGTCCCAAGGCAAACTGGCCTGACTTATAATCAATAGAGAATAAAAAATAAAATCTATGGATGTCATAAAAAGACCACATTTCTATAAATTACTTAGGAAAAAAAAAAGTTAAAGTGTATGTTAGTGCATTTTGGATAATGCACAGCAAAAGCTTATTATGAATAGCCAAACATCATTTAATCCCCACTTGATTTATATGGTTAATGGTGGTTTTGCCTCATGGGGTAATTTATAGGTAGTTTTAAAGATCTCTTTTATTGGATTAAAAAATAAAATTAGGATGGTAAACAGAAACTCTAAAGAAATATTTGAAATTATTTTTTAATCTCTAAATTAGGCTTTTAAGGGGGTTAAAAGAGCCTTGTGTTGAAGTCATGAAATAAACACCCTACCTGAATAGTCTGTATATAATATTACATTTTGAATCATGTTGTTACAGCCTTCTAGTTTTCAACATCAATCTTCAAAAACATGACCATCATTTCTATGTTTAAAACAACCTGAAAAACTCTTCCTCCAGTGTCATAAAATGTATGCAGATGAGGAGGTGAAGGTAGCACACAATTCTTTTTAAGCAAGAGATTGTGAGTTTTCACATTTACTAAAGAATATATGTGCATTAAAAGAAGAGGGAATTCCTTCTTCCTCGCCATTAATTGTCGGCTGTAATGCCATCAGCCAGCTCATCATTTTTTCCTGCTGTTGTAAACATCAAGGTCATTTTGAGGTTCTGCCAAAATGAAGATCATTATCTCCATAGCAGTATTACAACAGAGAGGCTCTGCCCTGGGGCTGCCAAGAAATCTGAGAAATGAGGCGCTCAGTGAATGCTGTTTTTCTCTCGATGAAGGCGGATTTTGCTTAAGAAACATTCTTACAGGGTCACATGAACTGACAGTAAAGACACTGAAATGTCCCCCTGTCATGCAGGTACAGTCCACGGCTCTGCTACCTGACAGTCCCCAGGGAAGGAACGGTGGTAGAGGATGTGTCACTTGGGTCCTTCAGGAAACAGATGCCAGAAAGCCAACCACCATCATGGCGGCATGAGGGGCTCCACCAGACCACTCTCCAGTGAAACTGCCAACAAATCCTTAAAAAACAACCATCCAGAGGCTCTGGAAATGGTCCTAAGGGCGAAGAGCAAATGAGGCAATATCTATTCAACAAAGTCTGTGAGAACTTGGTAAGACAGTCAGGGTCCGAGGTATTTGAACTGAGATTGCTCCATCCTTCCAAGTCCCAGCTGATTGGTGGGCCCTGCAGACAGCTAGCCAGGCCCTCGGGGCTCCCCGCCCCTCTGCCAGTGCCTGCTGGGAAGTCCTTATTCCTTTGGGGAGTAGGAAGTGGG